>NC_092775.1:62495158-63120158 GCF_047496795.1 Chiloscyllium punctatum
ATTCTGTTCATTCAATGATTAATTAGATCTCTTTAGGAATGCAACCTTCAAAAAGAAGCAAAGTATAATTCTCCGACCTTTATATCATGACACATTAGTGCATAGACATATAGATCACCTGGACGCATTAAGACAAATAAGAAATGGGGGAATTAATATACTTAGTTAAACCAGCCTGTTTAGGCATGTAGTGACGTCCACCTGGGATGTAGGGTCTGAATACATGACTCCTAACTCAGAGACAAAGACACTACCATTGTATCCCAAGACATTTCATGCCATGTATTGTTAAGGACATAATTTACTCGTAATATTTGTCAATTTGATCAACCTCAATGGTTGAGAGAACATTTCCTTCCTCATGAGATTCCTTCAGAGCTGTAGTGCAAGATTGTGACTAATAGATTTCATGCTTACCAACATGATCACATTCTGATCACTGACTACTTCACCAAGTTCCCTTTTGTTTGACAAATCAAAGTTACCACAAGTGCAGCAGTTCAACACATTGACTGGCATATTCAGCATGTTTGGGGTTCCATACCAAATCATGTCTATAGTAATCCACAATAAATAAGTTTGCCTGCCTCCATGATATGTACATAAAATGGAGTGCCAAATAAATTAGCATTCCTCCTCACTACTGTCAGTTGCAAAACCTACTGATTGAACCGTAAAATCCATGATCATTGAATGTAAAAGGACTTGGAGAGAGTGAGGACTGCAAATGCTGGAGATCAAAGTGGACAGTGCGGTGTGGGAAAAGCACAGCAAGTCAGGCAGCATCCGAGGAGTACGAGAATCCACAAGTCAGGCAGCATCCAAGGAGAACAGATCAGGCAGCATCTGAGGAGTACTTGTCAAGATTTTCAAATAGCAATGCTAAAGCTATGTGGTGCTAATCAAGGCAATGGCTCCCCCTCACCAGCAATTCTCATATTTGGGAGTTGGATCCATGATATTCTTCCTTCCCACTCTGTTGGCACTCCAGCCTTATGTGCAATATGATTGTTTGGAAGAAAGGAGAAAATGATACAAGAGCATAATCAATGAGCAAGCAGATAGTGATCTCAACTTGGACCCTGGACAAAGCCTCAGAGTTTAAAATGTTCATGCAATTATATGGGTTTGTAGAAAGATACCATATTGTTGTATCTTGCCCAGGTCAAACGATGCTGTCATGAGCAATTGTCAAGTCCTGTGAATAAACAGGCAATATACTAATGCTTCCTGGGGAATGGCATGAAATGTGACAGAATCATGCAGGGATTCCAGCAAGGCCCGTTTTGACTTTGGGAACCACTCATCGTGTCTTTTAACTAAGGTCCAGGTGTGGAGATAAGATTCTCCCTCGGCAGCGGCTGGTTGCTTGTTAACAACCTAATTAACTGTACATCTTAACATGTAGTTTTCTTATCATACTATCTTCCACAATCAAACTTGACACTGAGAGTTCTTGACACAGACGTCAGACTGGGTACCAGGTGATTTCAGCTCAGTGCTGGCTGCAAGGAACCTCCATGTTGGCCACAACACAACAGCATCTAACGGGTACATGTCACACACATCGCACATCCATGGACATCACCAGCTAGTAATTGCCAACCCCTTAGGATTCTTATAGTACCTCGCCAACCCACTGGCAGGACTTCCAGGAAGCACAGATTTGTATTTCAGGGCCCTCTGGCAACTAGCATTGAAAGACTGCTACAAAGTTACTTTGCGTACATAGACAGGCACTCAGCATGTCGAGCGGATCAAGCTGCATCTCGGGGCTGTTCACTGGCTGTGTTAGTGCTTGTCAACTTAGCTCACAGCATCCTTGCGCAATCACACAATTAGGCAACTTGTATTGCTGGTCAGCAGCTCACATTCAGGAGAATGGAGATCTTGCTGTTAGGTAGTGTACAACACCATCTCACATTTGCTCCCGCAGCATATGCAGCTGACAATTACAGATGGGAAGCCATGCCTCAAAGTCTTAGGAGAGTCACCCCCACTGAAGTCCATGGAGACACCCGTCAGTTCAGGGGTTTTGGCACACTAAGTCAAGTGCAACCTCCAATACCAATCCTAATCACAGTTAGGTGCCTATATGGGGTTCTCTTAGTTGAGGGTCTGAGTCTCTGCAGTCAGGCGAGTGAGTCACACTAAGCCCTACAGCTTGATAGCAGCCAGTTGGAAGGATAGGGCAAACATAACTTGGGATCAGTCTTGGGTTTGGGCACTTCTTGTTTTGGGCTGTTCAATTAGGCCACTCCAGCAGGTCAGTCCATCAGGTCCACTCATACATACAAAGGGAAAATGGAACTGGTGGGGGACAAGGCAGTTACAGGAAGGTGTCTAATAAACCAATTCATGGCGTTTGGGAGCTGCAAGCTGGGGGGTGAGGGGAGGAAGACATCTGTGAAGGGAGGGGGCAACTCTTCTCAGGAAAGGGCACATGGTAGAGCCTGGATGAAGTGGGGTAAAGTGGGAGAGGGGTTCATCCACACTGAGGAGTACCCTTGCTTCAAGAGGGGAGCAACATGTGGTCACCTCATAAACCAGAGGCTGTGGTGGGTGAATGGTGCAGACTGAAAAAGACAAGGTGGTTTGGATCTGGCAGTGTGTGAAGCTCATGGGGTTCACTGGAAAAGCTATCAGGAAGGGGATCTGGATGCTTGCATCTGCACTGACTCAAAGAGGTAGAGATTGGAAATCATTACCCAAAGAACATTGTACTTCCATCATGTTGAAAATCAAATAGTGCAATGGAAAAAAGATGGCTGTGAGCATAACTGTTAACCAAGGTAAGTGTCTCAAGCTGTGACAGAGGGGACATACAAGGCTCTTTACATACAGACCTACACACTGCACAGGACAGAGACCTACAGGCTCCCCATTCCCTAATGTTCTGATTGCATTGGCTCCCTGAGTGCCCCAACATGACAGACCACCTTCATCCACAGTGATACTTTTGCACACAGAGGTCAGGGAAAGAAGAGAAATGTTTGACCATGAGGTGTACTGATGCCAGCCGAACCCATTGCCTTGTTCATCTTGCTTCTGTAAGCTGCAACAGGCTCTCACATATCGGTGTATGTTACACTCTGTCTAGGCAGGAAGTAAGGCATCGATTATATTCCAGGTTATATAAAGAGATGTGAAAATCTAGTAATATTGATGTAAATGTGGAACTTTATATACCATGCAATGTTACCCATGCCACCAAACAGCCCTTAAAAGGAATTTTGTTTCCTTTCCGTCCTGCAATGACTCCATGTTGTCCTGGTTTGTGTATGTGGGGTTCAGAACGTTTATTTAAAGGCAGGAGAGCCTGCTGGCCTTGAAGGTTTGCTTGGGTAACTTGCAGGTGTTTGTGGATGATACAGACGTGCTGAGGGTCTTCATGCACCGACTAATTGGAACCCCTCAGCCTGACCTTCCAAGCATGGGAAGTGGTCATAGAGACATACAGTCATAGCAAGGGACATCACAGAAACAGACCCTTCAGTCCAACCTCGCCCGTGCCAACCAGATATTCTAACCTGATCTCATCCCATTTGCCTGCACCCGGCCCATATCCCTCTAAACCCTTCTTTTTAATAAACCATTCCAGATGCCTTTTAAATGCTGTAATTATATCAGCCTCCACCACTTCCTCTGGCAGCTTATTCCATACTTACACAACCCTTTGTGTGAAAAAGCTGCCCCTTAGGTCCCTTTTAACTTTTTCCCCTCTCATCCTAAACTTATGCCCTCTAGATCTGGATTCCCCCAGCCCAGGAAAAGACTTTGACTATTTACCCTATCCATGCCCCTCATGATTTTATAAACCTCAATAAGGTCACCCCTCAGCCTCCAACACTTAGCGAAAAAGCCCCAGCCTATTCAGCCTCTCCCTGTAG
This sequence comes from Chiloscyllium punctatum, assembly GCF_047496795.1. NCBI lineage: Eukaryota > Metazoa > Chordata > Chondrichthyes > Orectolobiformes > Hemiscylliidae > Chiloscyllium > Chiloscyllium punctatum. The sequence continues at coordinate 62,499,049 of NC_092775.1, forward strand.
CTCAAATCCTCCAACTCTAGCAATATCCTTGTAAATCTTTTCCGTACCCTTTCAAGTTTCACGACATCCACCCAATTGGAGGGAGACCAGAATTGCACACAATATTCCAAAAGTGGCTTAACCAGTGTCCTGTACTGCTGCAACATGACCTCCCAACTCCAGTACTCAATGCTCTACCCAATAAAGGAAAGCATAACAAACACCTTCTTCACTATCCCATCAACCTGTGACTCCACTTTCAAGGAGCTATGAACCTGCACTCCAAGGTCTCTTTATTCAGCAACACTCCCTAGGATCTCACCATTAAGTGTATAAGTCCTGTCTGACTTGCCTTTCCAAAATGCAGCACCTCACATTTATCTAAATTAAACTCCATCCACCACTCCTCAGCCCATTGGCTCATCTGATCAAGATCCTGTTGGACTCTGAGGTAAACTTCACTGTCCACTTCCAATTTTGGTATCATCTACAAACTTACTAACTAAACTCCTTTGTTTACATCCAAATAATTTATATAAATGACAAAAAGCAGTGGACCCAGCACCGATCCTTGTGACACTCCACTGGTCACAGACCTCCAGTCTGAAAGACAACCCTCCACCACCGCCCTCTGTCTTCTACCTTGGAGCCAGTTCCATATCCAAATGGCTAGTTTTCCCTGCATGTTGGTTAGTTGGAGAACGGAGGCTTGGCCAACATTGGAATGTTTTAAGAGGAGACTTCTCAGGTGTGTGAGTGTGTGTGTGTGTGTGTGTGTGTGTGTGTGTGTGGTTTCTCATCCAGCTGGGTGCCACTAGGCATCACCTTGCGTACTTGTTAGGAAGGGGCACCTGGACTGTGTGCAAGGTTCTCCAGGTCCCTGTCGCCAAGCATTTGGTCCTGAGGACCAGCGGCTGATCCATTGGAATGCAGGTGTGTGCTCTTCTCCAGCAGACCGTGAGGGTGCTGGGCTTGGATCTCCATGCCAACTGTTCATGGAGGCAGAAAGATCATTGCATTCTTGAGGCAAATTTGTCCCTGGAGCAGAACTGCATTGAGGGACATTGTATCCCATCTCCCTGTCTGCTGCTCCTGTAGCTGCCTGTACATGTGGGTGAGGTCCCTGGTTGCCAGCACCCCAGGGTCCTTTCCTGCCTGTGGCTGAACTGGTACATGGTCTCTGACAGCTCTGCCAGTGCCAGTAGGTTGGGGGCATTTCTTCCTCTGCCATTTGAAGAACTCTCGCAGTGATCATGAGAGGTTATGCTTGCCTTGCGATTATACTTAATTCACAGTTTTTCTGCTTCGACTCTTCCGCCCCTGAGTAATTCTGCTGGTGAAGATCTTTCCTTTTGTGATGTTGCTCTGAAACTGAGTAATGCCAGTTGTCAGTCTGCATTCTTGGACGTTAATGATTTTACAGTCTTGACAGCCCTCTCTCTGCCTGTCTCTTTGAAGATGAAGTACATAAAAATGTCACCTGCTGAATTCCTGAATTTTCTGAATTTCTCAGTAACAAGATCAAGTTGGATATCTGAAATTATTTCTCTGGAAAATTGTATGTTGCAAAGATTTGTTTCAGTGCTGTAATCATGGACTCTGGGTGTGTATTACACTGTGCAGTAAAATATGATTTCTCTTCTTCAATGAGAACTGGGACTTATTTGTCAAATTGATCCACTGTTGTTCTGGATTATGTATTTACCAATAGTTGCACCTTGCTTGGAATGTAGACTATCATACAGCCATATCTCATTAGTCTGAGGGGGTCTGAATCTTTGCATTTACAACAGCACTTTTGCAATCTCCTTTGACTGCAGTAGTTAGTACTATTGCCTCACAGTGCTAGGGACCTGGGCTTGTTTCTGATATATCTATTCAGATTCAAACAAAGCTCTCGATATGAAGGATATGGGCTTCCTTGTTCCATTAATCGAAACCTAAAGTTAGGGATGAATTTTCCCATGAACTTTCCCTTTCCAAAAATGACTACATTTTGGAATGCTCTTAACACTCCTTTGACATTTTGATCATGTTCTTTCTTTGAATGATATTGCGCATAAGGCAAACGGTTTTCTATTTGTCTTCAATAATTCTTCATATCGCTCTCTGAAAGATCTCTCATACTGATGAAATTTTATAAGTACATGATTGAATTAAACAAAATTATGCATAAATAGTGTGGTGAATACAGTCACCAGACTTGACTTGGTCAAGCATTATCTGCCAAATCGACTCTGTGCGTTATCCTAAATGAGTTAAAAAAACTTTAATAAATATAATGATTGTTTTATAAACACAGTAACTAGCTCAACAAAAAAGGTTGCTATCATCACATGACTGGTGTTACCAATAACCTTCCAGAAGCTTCTTCAGAAGTTAAAGTCAGCTGGACAATCAAAGCCTCACGTACCTCCTGATGGGACTGGAATGCCCACTGCCACAAAGAAAAATTGTCAGCAGGGAAAACCCAAAAACAAAAGAATTGCAATTTACCCCTGTCCTGTAAGAAGATGTGTTAATCTTGGCTTTCCAGTTACACTGTAAGAGAGGGCACAGAATGTTGTTTGTCTACAATGCAAGCTTTCGTCTCAATGATAACTGTTGCCATGTTCCTCCCACCCAAGGACACTTGATCACTTTAGCTCCAATGAGTTGAACTCATTTTTGTTGAATATTATAATTTTGAAAAAACAGCCAATAGGCGTGGCCAACATTGCTTCAGACAATATCCAATGATGATATCAAAACCACTGACTCTGGGTTACAAAGAACAAGCCACTGGTTTATAAAAATCTACCACCAAACCTGTATTTTGTGCTGTTTTTAAATTAGATTAGATTACTTAGTGTGGAAACAGACCCTTCAGCCCAAACCGACCTGCCAAAGCACAACCCACTCCCCTACATTTACCCCTTCACCTAATACTATGGGCAATTTAGCATGGCCAATTCACCTAACCTGCACATTTTTGGACTGTGGGAGGAAACTGGAGCAAACTCCACACAGTCAGTCACCTGAGGCGGGAATTGAACCCGGGTCTCTGGCGCTGTGAGGCAGCAGTGCTAACCACTGTGCCACCATCCCACACAAAAGTAGCCAATTATTTTTCATCAAAACAGTGAGCCAGAAATTATATGACAGCAATATTCCTCGGATAACCATTAAAGGATCTTTAAAGGCAATACATTGTCTACAACAATTAGTTGGAGCAGCAACAGCCGTGGGAGCAATGCGGAGAGAACCTGAGAGTAGAAGGAATTGGGAAAGGAATAAACCTGGGGTTTAGTGGCAGGGGGAGAGGAGTGAACCTGGGGGTAAATGGCAGGGGGAGAGGAGTGAACCTGGGTGTAAATCTTAGGGGTAGAGGCATGAACCTGGGGTTAGTGACAGTGGGAGAGGCATGAACCTGGGAATAGATGGCAGCGGGAGAGAAGTGAACCTGGGGGTTAGTGGCAGTGGAAGAGGAGTGAACCTGGGGGTTAGTGACAGTGGGAGAGGCATTAACCGAGGGATTAGTGGCAGTGGGAGAGGAGTGAACCTGGGGGTAAATGGCAGGGGGAGAGGAGTGAACCTGGGTGTAAATCTTAGGGGGAGAGGCATGAACCTGGGGTTAGTGACAGTGGGAGAGGAGTGAACCTGGGAATAGATGGCAGAGGGAGAGGAGTGAACCTGGGGGTTAGTGACAGTGGGAGAGACATTAACCCAGGGATTAGTGGCAGAGGGAGAGGAGTGAACCTGGGGGTAAATGGCAGTGGGAGAGACATTAACCCAGGGATTAGTGGCAGTGGGAGAGGAGTGAACCTGGGGGTAAATGGCAGTGGCTTGAACCTGGGGGTAGATGGCAGTGGAAGAGGAGCGGGTGGCACCAAATCGAGGAATGGTGACTCAGAAAAGTGATGTAGGATCGGCTGCTCAGGACCCGGGCCTTGAGACTGAGTGAGTTCTGTCTGGAGGGACAGAGTATAAAGTACTTATTTGTATGGTTTATACTTTATTAGGAATAGAGAGCGAGAATGAGAAATCCCATTGTGATGAGGAGTGAGTAAGTTTGTGTAATTTGTTCCTTGTTTATTGTTTGTAGCTGGAAAGGATCACAAAGGCAGGAAAACCTGGCTCCATGGGATATTCCTTCTGTGCATTTACAAGTGTGTTCAGTTCCAGCTCCTGATTTGTCACATGGAGTGCCTGGAGCTGCAGCTGGAGCATGCAAGAGGCTGCGAATGTCATGGATAGCAAGTTTAGGGAGCTAGCCACACCACTAGTAAAGGCAGCACAGACAAAAAGGAGTTGGGTGACTTCTATAGGCAAGAAGCGCAGGAGTAACCTATAGACCATTCCTCTCTCAAACAGGTAAACTGTGTGGATATTGTTAGGGAAATAGTTTGTCAGGGGGCAACAGCAGCAGCCAGATCCGTGGCACAGTTACTGGCTCTGTTGTACAACAGGGGAGGCTCGAAGTGTAGGTGAGCAGAAGTGGTAGGGAACTCTACCATCAGATAGGCATTTCTGTGGCACGAGCGAGTCTCCAGAATGATGTGTTGTCCCCCTGGTGTTAAGTCAAGGATGTCTCTAAGTGGGAACAGGATATTCCAAGGGGAGGAGGTGAGCAGCTAGTCATCATGTTTCAAATTGGTATGAATGACATATTCATAAAGAGAGATGAGATTATGCAAAGGGAATATAAGGAGTTCAGTAGCAAGTTGTAAAAGTAGGACCTCTAGGATTATTATCTTGGGAGTTCTCCCTGTGCCATGCAATAGGGGGGGCAGAAAAAGCAAGATAATACAGATGAATGTGTAGCTAAAGAGCTAAGGTAGGAGGGAGAGCTTCAGTTACCTGGATCATTGAGATCTCTTCTCAGTACAACATGGGCCCTGTACAAGAAGGATGAGTTACATCTAACATGGAAGGGCATCAGTATACTTGCAAGGAAGTTGGTTGTGCCACTTGGGAGGGTTTAACTAGTGTACCAGGGATGAGAAATGTAACAGGAGGTCAGCATGTGGAGTGTTTGAAGACAAGAAAGGTGCTAAATCAAGTAAGTTTAGTGGGAAGAATAGATAGCACCAAACTATTGAACATGACAAGATTGGTGGTTTGAAGTGTATTAACTTTAATACGGGGAGCATTGCAGATAAGGCAGATGAGCTTAGAGTCTGGATCAGTACGTGGGACTATGATGTGGTAGCCATTATAGAAACATGGTTGAGAGAAAGACAAGTCTGGCAGGTCAACGTTCCAAGGTTTAGATGTTTCAGGTGTGATAAAGAGGAATGTAAAAGAGGTGGGAGAGTTGCATTCCTGATTAAACGGAATACCACAACTGTACTGAGGATATCTTAGAGAGCTCATCCAGTCAGGCCATATAGGTGGAACTTATGAAGAAGAAAGGTTATCTGATGGGTTTATGCTATAGGCCTCCCTATAGCCAGTGGGAGATAGAGGAACAGATATGTGAAAGCTGTAAAAATAACAAGGTTATTGTAGTGAGTGATTTTAACATCTCCAACATTGACAAGGACACCAGGGGCTTAGATGGTGCAGAATATATTAAGGTACGTCCAGGAGGTATTGTTTGAACCATGTGTAGATAGTCCAACTAGACCTTGTATTGAAGAATGAGCTTGATCAAAGTTTCAGTGGGTGAGCATTTTCAAATACTGATCATAATTCAGTATGTTTTAAGATAATTATGGAAAAGGATAAGACTGGTCCTAGGGTGAAAATGCTAAATTTAGGGGAAGTTAGTATTAGACAGGAACTGAAGAAATCAAACTGGGGTTGGCTATTTGAAGGTAAACCTACACCTGCCATGTTATATTATTTGCATTTGCCACACTGCTATACAATCAATAGTCTCCAAAATCATTAGAACCTAAATAAAATCCGTGCTGAATCACTTATCTTATAGGGTATATAAGGTCTACTTGAATCAGTATACATTTGTCTGATAATGCTCCTCTAATCCAGGATGTTCTTCACTAAATTTTCTATAAATATGCAAGTTTCTACTGTATTCCAATTAGTGGAGATGCAGTTCCCTGAAAAGCTAACCTATATTGAACATGTATCTTAATTAATTATATTTAACTACTGCTGTGGTTCAGTGTAATAGTAGGTTATTACTAACAACTGTGTGTCATGGCAGGATGGAATCTTACTGTATTGGTAGAAATTTTAATTCATAATTAGGAGTTTACTTCAATTTCAAAACATAAAGTTGCATTCACTAGAATGTACCTCATATTGGAGAAATGCTATTTCCGCTGTGCCCTGACATCTGTCCTAGTCAAAAAACAGAAGTTGCTGGAAAAGCTAACCCGGTTTGGCAGCATCTATGGGCAGAAATCAAAATTAATGTTCCAGGTCCGGTGACTTTCTCAGTCCTAGTCTCTTATTTTTACTGAGCATAGGTCTTTAAAGATTCACGATATACGTTGAAGAACTGTAGCTAAAGCTGACAAGTTATTAGGTCATTTAAATATCCAAAGCACAGTAGGTCAGGCAGCACCAAGGAGCAGGAGAATCAATGTTTCAGGCATAGCCTTTCATTCCTCAGATGCTACCTGACCTGCTGTGCTTTTCCAGCACCACACATTCAACTCTGATCTCCAGCATCTGCAGTCCTTACTTTGTCCCATTTAACGATCCAGTACAGATCGAAGAACCAACCCTGACCCTAAACATTTTAAATCGAGAGGGTGTTGATGGAAAAGCACAGCAGATTAGGGTATGGCCCGAAACGTCAATTCTCCTGCCCCTCAGATGCTGCCTGACCTGCTGTGCTTTTCCAGAAACACATTCTCTACTCTGATCTCCAGCGGCTGCAGACCTAACTTTCTCCTAAACATTTTGACACACGCTGTCCATTGGTCAGACTAACTGGAGTACACTGTCCAGTTTTGCTCCCCCACCATTCACCCACCTTTCCCCTTGCACTCTCACACACATGTTGGTTGGCATAATGACCATCGTGGAAAAGATCTAAAGGAGAATGATAAATCTTGGTGTAAAGAAATTCAGCTGCCGAGATAGGCTGAAAGATTTAGGGTGTAGGTTTGCTCACTGAGCTGTAGGTTTGATATCCAGACGTTTCATTACCTGGCTAGGTAACATCATCAGTGGCGACCTCCAAGAGAAGCGAAGCTGTTGTCTCCTGCTTTCTATTTATATGTTTGTTCTGGATGAGGTTCCTGGGGTTTGTGGTGATGTCATTTCCTGTTCATTTTCTGAGGGGTTGATAGGATGGCATCTAGATCTATGTGTTTGTTTATGGCGTTGTGGTTGGAGTGCCAGGCCTCTAGGAATTCTCTGGCATGTCTTTGCTTAGCCTGTCCCAGGATAGATGTGTTGTCCCAGTTGAAATGGTGTTTTTTTTCTTCCGTGTGTAGGGCTATGAGGGAGAGGGGGTCGTGTCTTTTTGTGGCTAGCTGGTGTTCGTGTATCCTTTCGGCTAACTTTCTTCCTGTCTGTCCTACGTAGTATTTGTGGCAGTCCTTGCATGGAATTTTGTAGACGACGTTGGTTTTTGTTCATAGGTTGTACTGGATCTTTTAAGTTTGTTAGTTTTTGTTTGAGAGTGTTGGTGGGTTTGTTTGCTACTAGGATTCCGAGGGGTCTTAGTAGTCTGGCTGTCAGTTTCCAAAAAAATAGCCCTACACAGAAGAAAAAAACCACCATTTTGACTGGGACAACACATCTATCCTGGGACAGGCTAAGCAAAGACATGCCAGAGAATTCCTAGAGGCCTGGCACCCCAACCACAATGCCATAAACAGACACATAGATCGAGATACCATCTATCAACCCCTCAGAAAACGAACAGGAAATGACATCACCACAAACCCCAGGAACCCCATCCAGGACAAACATATAAATAGAAAGCAGGAGACAACAGCTTTGCTTCACTTGGAGGTCACCACTGATGTTGTTACTTAGCCAGGTAATGAAACGTCTGGATATCAAACCTACAGCTCAGCGAGCAAACCTACACCCTAAATCTCAACCTGAGCTACAAACCTTCACAAACCTTGCAAAAATAGGCTGAAAGACCTCAGTCTATTTACTTTCATCCACAGGAAAATTAGAGGTGACCAGAAATAATTTTATGCAATCAATAAGGGAATATTTTATTCCTGTTGCTTTTCCAGATGTCTGATACTCCAGAGATCACAAGTTTGAAGTAAGACTAGGAATGGATTGGATGTTCTACTGGACAACTCTATTACTCCAAGAGGCTAATGATCTCTGCAGTGTGTAGTCAGCTGATATAATATGTGTTGAGTTTCTGTATATCTTTAAGAGACGTGGTGGCTCAGTGGTTAGCACTGCTGCCTCACAGCACCACAGGGTCTATTCCAGCTTTGAGTGACTGTCTGTGTGGAGTTTGCACATTCTCCCCATATCTGTGCTGGTTTCCTCCGGGTGCTCCGGTTTCCTCCCACAAACCAAAGATCTGCAGATTAGGTGAATTGGCCATGCTAAACTGTCTATAGTGTTCAGGGATGTATAGGTAGGTGCATTAGTCAGGGATAAATATAGAATAATAGGGTAGGGGAATAGGTCCGGATGGATTACTCTTCACAGAGCCAATGTGGACTTGTTGGGCTGAAGGGCCAGTTTCCATACTGTAGGGATTCAATTCGAGATGTGGAATTGTCCATAATGGGACAAAGTTTGCATCTTCAGGAAGGTGCATGTTTTTGAAAATACCATCAGGCCCAAACGATCTCTCAGGCTGGTTTTAATCATTTAGAGGAGTTTTAAAGAATGGTTTCTCCCCTTGTCATTCCTTTGTTTTTTTTTCTCTTTTGTTTTGCCTCTCCCAGAGATTATGTGGCAGTGAGGTGGATAAATGGCTACACAGGAGTGGAAATATATTTAACCACTCAGATCCTGCCATTTGTGGTGTGGAAGTAATGGAACAATAGCCTTTTCCTGCCCATAATTTTTATATATTTGCAATGTGCCTTTTCTTGAAATAAATGGCTTATTGAATTTACTGAAATAGAGAACAAAACTATTTCAAGCAAATATATTCCACGCTACTGTCTGTTATATGTGTGGATTCGAATGGTTGGTCTTAATATCCAAATAAGACAACATGTGTACAATTGCAGCTGAATCACATGACCTTTGAAGACTAGACCAATTCTATAGCAGTCACAAAGCATTAAAGGTCATGAAGCATTGATAACTAGCATGCTGTTTACATCTCCTCCTTAGAAAGGAGTTCTTGTGGATTCAATACAATTCTGTTGAGATTAGCTTCAAATACAGTGACATTGAATTATGGATAAGCTTCTGATAACTCCAGAATCTGAGCCAATAGGGAGTATTGAAATGTTTAGGAAAGACCTATAGTTCTTAAGTTATCCAGGCAATTAAGACTAGTCCAGGGCAAAATATTCTGCTTTCTGATGATTGGGATCTACATTCTTTAAAAAATGATGGAATTCAATTGTTTTTGATAAAATTACTGATATTTCCAAAATCTAAACTAGTGCAACACAATCATTATCATGATCTGTCATTTGGAAATAAATATCTTATGGCTTTTAGTGTCTGCTTTTTCAGAATAAAGTAGATTGATTTATAGTTTCTTTGAGTTTTACACTTTTCACTTTTGAGATGCTGACTCTAAGTCAGGAATCCATTGCACGGACTGTCCTTAATATTCTGCTCAAGTGAAATGTTCTCTGACTAACACAGGTTTGTTGGGAGTGGATAACCTCACACCAAGTTCAATCTAACTTCTACATATGATGTCCACACTCACAGACCTCTGCCTTCTCATTGGAATCTAAACAGCTGAGGCAGTTAAATGAGATAATTGTTTTAATGCATTCCAATCTGACAATGAGCTTGAAAATGGTCTTCCTATTTCAATCAGGAGACCAATTCACATAATCGGTTTGCAGCTTGCTATTTCAGTCCAAGACATTAATGAGGATGAGGCCATGATGCTAGGAGGTGGATTGCCGGAGGGAAGAGGCACTAGTGGAGACAGTTTGAATTTTCATTTTAGACTTTGTTGTGACTCAGCAGAAGTGACGGCTCCACACATATAACAGACAGCTAGCATAGAATATAATTGTTTGAAATAATTTTGTCCTCTATTTCAGTTAATTCAATAAGCCATTTATTTTGAGAAAAGGCATGTTGCAAATATATAAAAGTTATGGGCAGCAAAAGGCCATTAAATGCACACTACCACAGCCACCTGATGAAGGAGCAGCAATCCAAAAGCTAGTGTTGTCAAATAAACCTGTTGGATTATAACCTGGTGTTGTGTGATTTTTAACATTGTACAGCTCAGTTCAACACTAAATCCTAGAACACTAGTGTGTTATAATCTGTGAAGACAAGATGTTGTAGGTTTCAATCAACTAGACAAGAGTGAGGATTGCAGATGCTGGAAACCAGAGTTTAGATTAGAATGGTGCTGGAAAAGCACTGCAGGTCAGGCAGCATCTAAGGAGCAGGAAAATCGACGTTTCGGGCAAAAGCCCTTCATCAGGAATTTCAGTCATGCTATTGTACAATAGGTGAAACACCCAGTGTGTATGATCCCAGTTGCTTTGCATAAACAAAAAGAAGAATCAGAAAGCATCTTTCAGTTAATCCACTATTCTAATTATCCTCTCAGAGGAGTGGACTGCATTATTCATGGACGTCCAAAATAATGTAAAGCAAATTGGAGACTTTACTGATTTTTAATTCATGTATTCGGCTGAATGCATTCGCACATAGATCAAATGCAAATAAACTCCAGAGATCAAAAGGAGAAAAAAAGTAGCCTTTACATCTTTGAATTGAAATTATTAACATTCGAAGTACCAATGAAATTCATGTAAACTGTAATCTTCAAAGGAACATCAGGACTTATTATAAGCTTGAAGGTTTTCTGATTTATTTCTTAAGTTAGAATAAAGCAAGGTAATGAATGAATAATGAATTCTATTTTGTAATGTAATGTCAATGATGCATTAGGTCATGCTTTTGCTGACTGTGGGAAAAATCCAGTTAAGAACTGCTCTTTGCAGATGATCAATTTAATTTTTTTCAGTTTTACTTAACAGCATTAAATTACTATTGTCTCGCTGCAGCAAGCTCCAGCCAGACTCTAACAAGAGCAATTGTATAGAGGCATCAACCAGACTTTGTGTTAAGGCTAGAATGAAGATATGCTCAGCAGGTAGGTCAGCACCTAAAAGGGGGATGAGTAAGTTTGAGATAAGCAAAACTGCCAGAAATGATGGCTTAGTAGCAGAGTTGTATTTAACTGTGTGGGACTGGACCAGCCAGAGAATGCACTTCTCGCTAAATACATGAAGAATGGCATTATTACCCTAATCTGAAATGGAAATGGGAGTGAGGAAATTAGAATTGGGTCACTCATTTCACTAAACATTGAGTATAAATTCCTGTCTGAAGTAATCGCTAACTGCGTACACAAAAAAGACCCTGAGCTTCCAATTGCCTGCCATTTAATCATACCACACTGTTCCCTGGCAAACATCTCTGTCTCAGGCTTGCTGCAGTGTTCTAGTGAAGCTCAGACTAAGTTGAAAGAACAGCAACTCATTTGCCACTTGGGGACCCTACAGCCTTCTGGATTCAATATTGGGTTCAACAACTTTAGGGCTTCAGCTTTTCTGCGTCCTTACCCCAACGCACACATGCCAGGCCTTGTTATCACATACTGAAAACGTGTTGCTGGAAAAGCGCAGCAGGTCAGGCAGCATCCAAGGAGCAGAAGAATTGTCGTTTCGGGCATAAGCCCTTCTTCAGGATTCCTGAAGAAGGGCTTATGCCCGAAACATCGATTCTCCTGCTCCTTGGATTCTGTCTGACCTGCTGCGCTTTTCCAGCAACACATTTTTCAGCTCTGATCTCCAGCATCTGCAGTCCTCACTTTCTCCTTGTTATCACATAGTCTGCCACTACACACAAGCCATTGTTAGCCACTAACAGTCCCCATTAAGAGCTATTCACCCTCCCAGCCAAATCTTTATCCACTCCTTTGTCTAACTGTTTAGATTAGATTACTTACAGTGTGGAAACAGGCCCTTCAGCCCAACAAGTCCATACCGACCCTCCGAAGAGCAACCCACCCAGACCCATCCTCCCACATTTACCCCTTCACCTAACACTACGTGAAATTTAGCATGGCCAATTCACCTAACCTGTGCATTTTTGGACTGTGGGAGGAAACTGGAGCACCCGAAGGAAACCCACGCAGACACGGGGAGAATGTACAAACTCCACACAGACAGTCGCCTGAGGCAGGAATTGAACCTGGGTCTCTGGCTCTGTGAGGCAGCAGTGCTAACCACTGTTCTTCTCTCTCTTTGAATTCTATGCCCACCTATCATTTAATCTTTATCGCCTCCCCCTACCCTATCTTCCAAGCTACCGTCAGTTCTGAGGAAGGGTCACTTGACCTGAACTTTTAACTCTGATTTCTCTCCATAAATTCTATCAGACCTGCTGAGCTTTTCAAGCAATTTTGGTTTTTGTTACTAATTGGGTCAAGTCTGCTTTGGAGTTAGTGAGCGACTTTGACCAGACTGTACCAGGCAGAAAGGACCCCAAGGGTTTCACACTATTTCGGGATATGATTGTCTATTTGCCAGATAAGGGTTAGATACCTGTCTCATAGAAACAGCACAACACCAGGTTATCGTCCAACAGGTTTATTTGGAAACACTAGTTTTCAAAGCTCTGCTTCTTCATTAAGTGGTTGTGAAGCAGAACTATAAGGCACAGAATTTATAGCAAAAGGAATTGAGCTGTAATCATACATTAAACAATTTCAGATGCAGTCTTTCATCTTTTAGAATGGGATGTGCTAGTTCCAGTTCTTTGATATGTAAATCCCAGAATTTCTACTCCAGCTTGTCTAACAATAGATGGCACCTCAGTTTAGACAATGCACTAAAGTGTGAGATTTAAGTATGTCTGTATCCCAATGATTTGGAAGTGCCAGTGACTGGTTCTATTTCAAAAGTGGGATTTACAGAATCTTACCTGGATTCACACAGTTTTCGAGCAAAATAAAATGTAATTCTGCAAATGCAAATTCACCCCATAAACTTATATGTGTGCGTTTGTAGGAGAGACAGAGTGAGTGTGTGCATGTCAGTTTGCGCGTGTGGATGTGAGTGCATGTGAGAGAGTGTGTATATATGTGTATGTAAGCTTGGTTGCGTGTGTGTGTTTGAGTGAGAGAGCGTGTACTGCAGTGGGGTCATCTGCAATGCAACATGAACCCCAGGTCCCAGTTGAGGCCATTCCCATGGGTACAGAACATTGCTATCGGCTTCTGCTCAGCCACTGTGCATTGTTGCCTTCGAAGATGGTCACCCGAAGGTCCAAGGCTGGATGTCCAGACCGCTGAAGTTCAGACCCTGACTGGGAGGGAACACTCCTGTCTGTTGATTGTTGTGCGGTGTCCATTCATCCGTTGTTGTAGCATCTGCTCGGTCTTGCGAATGCACCATGCCTCAGATCATCCTTGCCTACAGTGTATGAGATAGACCATGTTGGCCAAGTCGCATGAAAACTCACCACGTACATTGTGGGAGGTGTCCCCACGTGTAATGGTGTTACCCATGTCGATACTCTGACTTGTGGCTGCTGTATGATGTTGTTGTCCTGAAGGCTGGGCAGTTTGCTACGTATCATGATCTGTTTAAGGTTTGGTGGTTGCTTAAAGGCAACATTTGGAGGCACAGGGAAAATCTTGACGAGGTGCTCATCCTCATTGATAATGTGTTGTAGGCTGGGAAGAACATGGTGTCGTCGTTTGGCTCCTGGGAAGTCCTGGTAAAAACAATGGCTGCAGATGTTGGAAACCAGATTCTAGATTAGAGTGGTGCTGGAAAAGCACAGTAGTTCAGTCAGCATCCAAGGAGCAGGAAAATCGACGTTTTGGGCAAAAGCCCTTCATCAGGAATAGAGGCAGAGTGCCTGCAGGGTGGAGTGCAGGGTCGATTTTTCTGCTCCTCAGATGCTGCCTGAACTGCTGTGCTTTTCCAGCACTACTCTAATCCAGAATCCCGGGAAGTCCTGGACAATGAAAGGTCCCTGTCTGTTTCAGCCCGTGTCTGTCTCTTGAGGAGGTCATTACAGTTTCTCGCTGTGACACATCAGAACAGGCGATCGATGAGTTGAGCATCATACTCTGTTCTTATGAGGGCATCCTTGAGCACCTTCAGGTGTCCGCCATGTTCCTCCTCATTCAAATAGGTCCTGTGTATACATAGGGCTTGTCCATAGGGGATGACCCTTTTCATATGTTTCGGGTGGAAGCTAGAGAGGTGTAGCATTGTGAGGTTATCCGTGGATTTATGGTAGGGTAAGATACTGAGGTGCCCATCCCTTTGAGATGGCACCTATTGTTAGAAAAGCTGGATTAGAACTTCTGGAATATGCATATCAAAGAACCGGAACTAGCACATCCCATTCTAAAAGATGAAAGACTGAATCTGAAATTGTTTAATGTATAATTACAGCTCCATTCCTTTTGCTATAAAGTCTGTGTCTTATGTTTCTGCTACACAACCACCTGATGGAGAAGCAGCACTTTGAAAGCTAGTGCTTCCAAATAAACCTGTTGGATGATAACTGGTGTTGTGTGATTTTTAACTTTGTCCACCACATTCCAACACCGACACTTCCATATTACAGAAATGGATTAGGAGAAGCCTTTGTCAAAATATCACACAACCACAAGAAGGAAATGCTCTCAGAAATGGGGTTTGGTAGGAAATTTGCAATTGGATCCAGCTGTTTTACACAAGCATTAATAGCACAGTTTCAATGAATGGATGGAATCAGAGACCATTCCAGTCAGACATAGCTGACCTCTGTCCCCTGTCTTGTGCTATATTTTATTGCTTAATAAGTGAATCCATCAACACCATGAAAAGGGTACCTGTTTATCGCAAGACCTGTGTTTTTTTTCCTGCTGAAGTTTTCTTTTGCTTTATGTTTTTAGCTTGTTTTCTGGTCTTGTGCAGACTGAATCATTGGATAAATGAAATGAATGGCACCTTGATTTCTTTAATCTCATGAAAACCCTCTGAGTCATTCCAGGTAACAGTGGACAGGCAAGTGAGGGGCTAATGTAGAATCTGATATCATTTTAAAAGAAGTGTTACTAGATATGGTGGATTCAAAAGGTTTCCTTTGTTTCAGCTATTATACAGGACAGATTGTAAAGAGAAGTTGAGATATTGGAATCGAATTGTGACATTCAAAGAACTATTCAGGCATTCTGTAAAATGTTGGTGATCCAAACAAACATTGCAAACATAAAGAATACAAGACTACCATTTTATTTCCTCAGAATGTCACTATGAGGTTCTTTTAAAGTGCAGTCATTCTTTTAATGTGTGAAACCATGGCACTGGGTTTGTGTCTGAAAAGCTCCCACTAAGAACAATGGATAAACGACCAGATAACCTGATATCGTTTGAGAGTTAGATATTGACAAGAAAACTAGAGAGAACTTTCTTGCTCAAATTAGAAAAAAGGAGTATGGATCTGAGAGGGCAAACAAGGCTTTAATTTAGTATCTTACAAACAGACAGTATCTCCAACAGCACAGTATTCACTCAGAGCAATGTCAGTCTTACAGTCAGCATGCCATAGAGAGAACTTTTACTCCATAGTTGCCACATCAACAATTCAAAGTCTCTCTTTCAGTCACAAACTTTCTTGTTCTATTTATCATCACTGGTATCATATCTCCCCTTTGAACAGTAGCATTATGCTGCATGATTTCTTTGCTCCTGCTGTAACCCCAAAGGCCCCAATCTTCTTGTGCAAGAACATGAAACATCTTGTAGCACTGCGTCTATCTCCTCCAGGCACTGACAGCTGGCATTGACAACAGTGTATATCTGCTCCCACTTCATGATCATGACTATCTGAAGGACTCCAGGTATTCTGGATAGAAAACGTGCTTCCTCAACAAAGGCCACCAGTTCCATATCAGAAAATTTCGGCTGATGCTTTATGATTTGTTGCGTTAATTAAGCAACAACACTCGTGATTTGGAATCAGAGGTTTGTGAATTTGACTCCCACTCCAGGTGTACACTCAAGCCTTACACTCCAGTGAGGAAGTATTGTCTTGTTGAAGGTGTTGTCTGTTCAATGATCTATTCAACAAGTGACAGGTACCATGAGGACAATTTTGCTTCAGACTATATCATAGTATGTTATCCCTTTTGTCAGCTGTCAATGTAAATTCTTATTAATACTTAAGCGTTTTTGCAATTACTAAATACCCTGCAACAGCTAGTATAATGGATACATATTTGTTTATTTCAAATATCATAACTTACACACAGTCAATAAAGACTGGTTATTTGTCAAGCAAATTAATTTTAGTTAATAAATATAAAAAGTCAATATTCTATCTCTTTCATATGCAGTTGATGTTAACCATAAATATGAAACTACTTTTTCCTAGATTTTTTTTTCTAATTCTTGGAGTTTATTATTAGGATCAGAGAGACTAAGCATTTGGATAATTCTGAGCTGATTAGTGTGAGCCAACATGAACTTGTAAAGGTTAAACCACATTGAATAAAGTTTAAAACCACACAACACCAGGTTATAGTCCAACAGGTCCACTAGCTTTCAATTAAACCTGGTGTTGTGTGATTTTTAACTTTGTACACCCCAGTCCAATACCGCCATCTCCAAATCATGAATAAAGTTTGTTTGCTTGTTTCAGAAGGAAATTATGTTTGCAGGTGAAAGAACATTTATTGACACCATTAAAGTGGACTTCGAGAAAGAAGCTGACAGATTTCACAAGAAAGACTGCCAGCAAAAAAAGAAATGCACATGAAATTGAAGGCATTGAATTGAGTAGGGAATCGTCCAGATAGGAGACAGATAAATAGGGCCAATTAATATGTACCGTTATTCCTCATAAGGGGATGTCATATTCTGAATGCAAAGTTATTTTACATTTAAAATGTATTGAACACAAAAAGGCTGGGAATGATGACTGTTCAAGGTCACCTGACTTCTTTTGTAGCTTACAATAATTCCCCTGTTTTAGAATGAAACACAAAGTACATTCCAAATGGTTAGAGTAAATGCCTTTCCTTGAAACCAATCAATTGATTTGAATATGTGATGCTGAAACAATGACATTAAGTTTCTCAAATGCACAAGGTGACTATCCACACTAAACCCACAAAGCAGGATCTGACATCAACATGAACACTCCTTGTTTGGAAAAGGACTTGACCTTGTGGAAAATCACTTGGAGATGAGCTTTGGTTTATCAAGTTAAAAATCACACAACACCAGGTTATAGTCCAACAGGCTTAATTGGATGCACACTAGCTTTCGGAGTGCCGCTCCTTCATCTGCTTTTGTAAATCAGAAGTCACATGATACCAGGCTATAATCCAACAGGTTTACTTGAAATTACAAACTTTCGGAGTACTGGTCTTTCATCAGGTGAAGTCCCAACTTTATCTATTCTATAAATCTTGTAGATTCTTTATGTCATTCTCAGAAGTTGTCTTTCCACTAATGTTTGTGTCATCCACAATCTTGGAAATAGTACATTCACTTCTCTCAACTAATTAATTAATATGTATTGCAAATAATGGTAGGATCAGCACTGATTCTTGTGGCACTCCAGAAGTTACATGTTGCCATACTAAAAATGCTCCCTTTGTCCCAACTCCCTACCTTCCGTTCATCAGCCAATCTGCTATCCATGCTGATATACCACCCCTGACATTCCAGGCTCTTACCTTATCAAGACATCTAAAGTGTGGTGCCATAGGGAATGTCTTTTGGAATCGCAAAGATATTATTTTTCAAATATACTAATTCCCCTTTTTCCAGCCTCCTTTGTACCTCCTCAAAGAATGCCCTTCACGAAACCTTGTTGACTAAAGTTGATTATATATTGTGTTACTCAATACTCTACCCTTACTTTCTTTATACAAAACTCCAATTGTGTTTATTCTGTGCCACCTCCTTAACTTTTATAAATTCAGGCATGTTATTGAACTCTTTTACCTTGAAGACAGATGCAAAATATGTATTCACATCTCTGCCATTTCCTGGTCCTCCATTTTTATTTCCTCACTCTCAAAAAGACTGAAGTTGACTTTGGGTTCTCTCTTCCTATTTATATATTTACACGAGCTCTTACTGTCCATTTTTATGTTATTTGATCATTTGTCATGCCAGCTTTTTATTATTTTTGGTCCTTTTTTGTTGCCATGTAATACTTCCAATCCTGTGGTTTACCACTAGCCTTTGCTACAGTGAGTTATTTTTCTTTCAATTGATACTATCCTTAATAGCTAGCCATAGCTTTTTTATCCCCTTCTGAGAATCCTCTTCCTCTCTGGGATATATCTTTGCTGTGAGTCATGAACTGTTTCCTTAAGTTAAACAATCATTAATTCAGGTTAAGTGTGAGAGAATAACTTAACTTATTTACATTTAGACTCGCAAAAATTTGCTGCTAAATTATTGAACTGGGATACACAATCAAGACAACTACGCAAAGACAGACAGTTGTCTTGAATGGTACTCAGGAAATATGATAGCATGTATATCTGTCTGTAATGATAGAAAATTAGAAGGCTTTATGGACAAGTGTTGTCTTTCTTAATTCATTGTGGGCATTGCTAGCCTAACCAGTGTTCATTGCCCTTTTCTAGGACAATTAAGTATCAACCACATTGCTATGGGTCTGGAGTCACATGTAGGACAGATCAGGAAAACATGGCAGCTTTCTTCCTTAAATTACATTAGTGAACCAGATGGGTTTTCTCAACAATCAACAATGGTGTCATGATCCCCTTTAAGCTCTTAATTCCACAATTTTAATTGAATTCAAATTCCACCTTCTGCCATGTAAGGCTTTGAACCAGGTTTGCTGGAATATAACCTGGTCTCTGGATTAATAATCTAGTGATAAAACCACTAGGATCCTGATGGTGATCTCAGTGTTCCTCTGAGTTTATAAATGAGAGCTGTATGTCTGATCATTTTGATGACAACAGTTCTAGTGTCAGGGTAAATAATGCAATTGCTTCTAGGCCATTAGAAGGTATGTTGAAAGATTGTGAGGAAGCAAAATTATGGCAGAAGCTTAATGTGAGAAAATATGCCTCTGTCCATACTAAACCAAAGCAAATAAGATATTAATGTTTCCTAAATGGTGAAAAGCTAAAAAAAAAACTGTGGATGAACAGAGATATGTAGGCTTCATCCACATAAATTATTAAAAGCTAATAGGTAAATAAATGAAAAAACTTCAAAAGGATAATGGAATTGTTTGCCCTGATAGCAAAAAAATTACAGAAGAGCAGGTGTTACAGAGATATGAAGCTCTGTATATAAAATCCATCCGGAATACTGCATTCAGTTCTGAACACTATGCCTCAGGAAGGATGTGTTGTCCCTGGAGGAGTTACAGTGCAGTTTTGTCAAAAATATACTTGGGCTAAAATGGTTAATTTATGAGGAGACGTCGTATAGACTTGGGTTGTTTTCCTTGAAGACAGAAGTTTAAATTGGATGCCATTCAAGTGTTTCAGAGCAGCTTACAGGTTAGATAAGTATAAATTATTTGGTTAGTATATTTTTAATCATGTAATCAGCATATGTCATCGAATAGTTTGAAATTATATTACTCTACTTAACTGTAAACTATGTAGACTTTTGTAATTTAATGTCATGTAACTCCCTGAACTTCACTTGACAAGGAAAGGCATCATGAGCCAAAATAAAAGTAATTTACTCATGTGTCAACTATTGAGCAAATGCCGAGAGATCCCTATTTAACTTCTTTCTATTTCACAGTCACATTGCGAGAACCTCCAGCCATCAAAGTTGAATGGGTGAGCTTACATCCTCTCAAATCGTTAAAACCTCCTCAGAAACCCAGTGTTCTCAACAGAGAAAAGCTAGAAGGGATTTAGTGTGTGAAATATTGAAAAAGAAAATGAAAATTCTGCTCTACATTACAATTTAAAACAAAGTTACTATTTTATAAAGAGGGAAATCATTTTGTGAAATATATTCTTCGTATAGCATTTAACTTCTGCAATTCTGTGTGATTAGTTTTGTGACTATATAATCTTTTTTGACTTTTATTTCTTGAGACTATATTAATTGTGTCTTTATATGCATTTCTATTTTATACACGCAGTCCTTTTTGTGAAATACTACAACTTTTTAATTTTTGTCACCTTTACCACTTCAACATGTATTGATAAAGAAGGCAATTATTTCCTTGTACCAACAACCATTTGAAAAGACATACTCTCTAGTTAGTGACTTCTAAAAATGTAAGGTGTTTAACTTAATGTGAGATTCTTAACACCTAAGCAAAATAGAAATGATGAATCCCAAGTGTCATTCGTGAGTGCTTGACAGCATACAATTCCCTATCCTTAATAAATGGCTGAAGAAGATGACACAAATTACCCCTTTATCTAGACAAGGATTCACACAATATCAAAGGCTAACTATAATGAGAAGGGTGTTCCTGTGAGTAATTGGCATTTTAAGATCTGTGGATAGTAGGAAATGACTATCACCTTCTAAAGCCAATCACAGAATAATCATCAGTTAAGACAATTAAAAATGAACCCCAACACATCTACACCAATCAAACTGTAGTGATCTCACTGATCTTGAATCTTAGAAAGATTTAAATGAGTAACAGTTTTCAGTAGCTATGGCCTGCATCAATTTTGAAATCTATTCTAGTCAGAAGCCAGAGACCTTAGAAGTCTTGGAGTGAAATAAGAATCCAAGGTTAAAAATCACACAACACCAGGTTATAGTCCAACAGGTTTAATTGGAAGCACACTAGCTTTCAGAGCGACGCTCCTTCATCAGGTGATTGTGGAGGGCTCGATCGTAACACAGAATTTATAGCAAAAGTTTGCACTGTGATGTAACTGAAATTATACATTGAAGAATTGATTGTCTGTTAAGCTTTTCATCTGTTAGAATACAGTGATAGTTTCACTTCTTTCATGTGTAAATCGCAAAACCCTTTTTTTAAAAGTTGCATTCTCGGGTTAGCTGTCAACAATGGTGATAGCTAGACAATATGTTGAAGGTGTTAGCCCCCTGTGTTCTCTGTCTGTGACCTGATGTTTAGATTGATTCCAATCTAAAAAGTGAGATAACAGAGGTTTACATAAATTCATGCAGTTTTTGAGCTCAGAGTTCTACATGAATGCATGTGTTGAATACATTCATGTAGAACTCTGAGCTCAAAAACTGCATGAATTTATGTAAAACTCTGTTATCTCACTTTTTAGATTGGAATCAATCTAAACATCAGGTCATAGACAGAGAACACAGGGGGCTAACACCTTCAACATATTGTCTAGCTATCACCATTGTTGACAGCTAACCCGAGAATGCAACTTTTAAAAAAAGGGTTTTGCGATTTACACATGAAAGAAGTGAAACTATCACTGTATTCTATCAGATGAAAGGTTTAACAGACAATCAATTCTTCAATGTATAATTTCAGTTACATCACACTGCAAATTTTTGTTATAAATTCTGTGTTACGATCGATCCCTCCACAATCACCTGATGAAGGACAATCACCTGATGAAGGAGCGTCGCTCCGAAAGCTAGTGTGCTTCCGATTAAACCTGTTGGACTATAATCTGGTGTTGTGTGATTTTTAACTTTGTACACCCCAGTCCAACACCGCATCTCTGAATCATGACAAGAATCCAAGTGTCAACTTGCAGCCTAAGTTGAACTAGGAAAGAAGAACTGCAGTTTGTCTATAACGTCAATGCTTTGCTTTGAGAAGATATACTTAAGCAAAGCTTCCAGAGTTCCTCGTTAGAGTATTTCCTGATCCTGAAAAGCTAAAATATCAAATAACTAGATTTGAATTTGAGTTAAATTTTGTAAACCACAGTTATTTTCCTTGAACATAGAACATAGATATGATCTCATTGAGGTGGTATAGAGGAGTTTTAGGTTTGATAAGAAGCAGACAACCCATTAAATCTGGTCAAACATTTCATATAATCATGGCTGATCCAATGCCTCAACTCCACTTTCCAATCTAGTTCCCCTACCTAATGATTCCCTGAGAGATCAATTATCTGTCTATCCCAGCCTTGAATATACTCAATGACAAAATTCATAACCTACTTGTGTAGAAAATTCCAAATATTAGTAACTCTCAAGTGGCAAGGTTTTGCCTCATCTCAGTCTTAAATAACTGACTAGTTATCCTAAGACTACGGTCTTGATTCACAGCCCAAGCCAAAAAAATCTCACAATGTCTACTCTATTCATAGCCCTTCAGAACCTCAAATGACTAAATAAAATCATCTTTATTCCTTTAAGCTCCAGTGTCAGTTCAATGTAATCATCCTCTCATCATAGGATAATCTTATCCTGTAACAAATCTAGCAAACGTTCGTATTACCTCTGACAAAAGTTCATAATTCATTATATATGGAGGCAAAAGCTCTGTGGAGTACTCTAAGGAGAATCTCACCAAAGTCCTGCACAATTGCAGCAAGATTTAATTGTTCTTATGCTCCAATCATCTTGCAATAAGGAACAACTTGCCATTTGTCTTCCCAATTGTTCATTGTACCTGCGCTCTAGTTTTTGCATTCCTTATACAAATATGCTCAATTCTCTGAGCATCAACACTTACAACTTCCGTGCATGCCAAATTCTTCTTTTCATTTCTTAATAGGAAACCGAGTGACCTCATTATATTTGATCTTTCCCTGCACCTTCTCTGTAGCTGTTACATTATATTCTACACTGTGTTCTACCACCCTGATGTTCTTATATAAGGTACGATTTGTCTGGATAGCACACCAAATAGTATTTTTCACTATCTTGGTACATGAAATAACAATAAATCAAAATCAAATATATTCCAACTACAGTTCAGTTAACCTGTCTATATTTGCATCCTCTTTGAGCCCTCCTCACAAATTACATTCCCAAACAGTTTTGGACCATGACCAAACTTTAAATAAATTGCTATGTCTCTTCCTCTAAGCCATTAATATGGATCATAGATGTCTGAGAGCTCAGACTGATCCTTGTGGAACTGCAACATGAAAATGCCCATTTGTCCCTACTCTGCTTCCTATTTGTTAAGTAAACCTCTATCCACACTAAAATGTTACAAATTTCCTATTCCTTTCTATGTTCTTTTAACTATAACATAACAGCCACTCCCTACATAACGGAAGTGACTATTCTTCACCTTTCAACTCAGATAATGAATTCTCTAGTTGTTTAACGTTGGAAACCATCCAAACCATGTCCTTGCCCAATGTTCAAGTTTTACTTGACCTTTACTGGCTCTACCTGATTGTTTTGTCATAGAATCTAAAAGCACTAATTACATCCTAATATCTCCATGGTTCATTTTGCAAAGGAAGAAACCAGAAACATTCCTGGTCTTGATGGTGCATTATGTAGTGTATTTCAAAGAAAATGAGTCTCCATATGCTTGTTCCAATTGGTACTAATGATCGCATGGTAGTACTCAAAAAGAGACTGAAGGGTCTGTTTCCATCTGTATGACTCTATGACTCTATTCATCTTTTAACAGAAACATTGTTAAGCTAATTTCCCTCTTTCTGTGGGTTACTTAAGCACTGCTCTCTCAAACAGACTGAACAGGCGTGAACTCATCCATAATTTTTGGCTATACTGGTGTTAACTCTGTTTCTCTCTTCACAGTTACTGGCAAACCTGATGAGATTCTCCAACATTCTCTGTATTTATTTCAGATTTCCAGCATCTACAGTATTTTGCTTTTAGTTATAAATGTTTCCTTATAAAATCCCAGCTCTTTCTAATTAACTTATATTTTTTCCATTTGATGAATGATTCTATCCCAAAATAATTGTTTTAAGAAATTTTACCACTGCCTCACAGTGCCAAGGACCCAGGTTTGATTCCATCCTCTGATGACTGGCTGTGTGGAGTTTGTACATTCTCCCCATGTTTTGTGGGTTTCACTTGGGTATTCCAGTTTCCTCCCACAATCTAAAGGTGTGTAGGTTAGATGGATTGGCCATGCTAAATTCCCCATAGTATCCAGGGATGTGTAAGATACAGGGATAGGTTAGAAGGTGGGCCTGAAGTTAAACTGAGTGCATTGTTATTTCCTATTGATATAGCTTTAGTTTTAAACTTAGATGCTACGTTTGCACTTCTCCAGTCCTCAGCTGCTACTCCTGAGTCTAGAGAAGATTGAAAATTTGCCACTGCATTCAGTTCCTACAATATTCCTTGTTACAGAATAAGCCATTTTGATGAGGGAGATGGGTGAAGTAGTGATGCTATTTGCTCCATTATCCAGCCATTTGTTTTATTTAGAATACAAAAGCAAAAAAAATGTCAGTTATAAGAAAGCTCATCAGATTTCATCTGGTGATCTACATTCAGTCTTGTGTTCAACACTGCAGGAAAGCTATATTGACCCTGGAAGAGGTGCAGCTCAGACTCAGTGGAAACCTATCAGGAATTAATATAGTAAATGATAAGGGCCAATTGCCTAATGTTGATTTGAATTCCCTGAGTTTAAAAGGTTGACAGATGATCACATTTAAGCAGTTAAAAGAAAATCAGAGGGTAAATATTGGAAATTTATCTTCTCTGGTGGGAAATGTCCTCCTGTTCTTATTCAGATAAGAAGGAGTAACTTTAAAACAGGGCAAAGGAGATACATGACAATTTTTTGTAAAATGTGCTTTTATGCAAAGAAGAGTTGGAACTTGGAATTCTCTCCTTTAAAATGTTACAGGTAGTGCAAAAATGTGAAATCAAAGTTGAGAGGTTTTTTTTTACTGAGCTCAGAGTACTAAGGAAATCATATTAAAGCAGGACTACGTCAATTTTGCATCCAGCAGGATGTCTTTACTTCATGTGGCAATGCTTAAGTTATTGCATCATAACTAAAGAAACTGAATTTGAATATTCTGGTACTCAAGCATCCAAAAGACATTTATTACAGTTCACTAATGTATGTAGACATTTCATTTCACAGGCACAATGTCTTATTGAACTACTCCATTATAAAGAGCAGTATGTTTCCAAGCAGTGCATGCTTCAAGTGATCCCTAGTAAGATGAAGTATGAGATATTTGCACCCTCAGATCACATGTCATGATACAGTGGTAATTTCATTAGCATAACTCTGTAAGAAGTATTGATGGTGAAACCTAACACAACAGAAAGTGAATGGAATTGAAGCGCAGGTTGAAAATAATCGAACAGAATGGTTGCATTGTCAAAGTCCTGTTGCTAACTTGTGCTTATGGATCCCTGCCATGTGCAAATTGGCACAATGGTGTTTACACTTCAGAAATAATTTTCTGGCTGAGAAGTGCTTTGGCATGTCTTTAGGATATAAAAGTTATTATTTAACTGCCTGTGCTACTTCATTTTGATTTACTAAAGAACCAGCGAACATGTGGTGTGATCATTTATCAGCGATTAGATTGCCAAAAAAATTCATTAGACTAGAAATACAGGAAGCTGATTTGCAACAAATCTTAATCAGTTGTTTGTAGGTTGCCTCTAAACATGTTGACAAGTGAAGATAAAATCCTGCATCTTTATGATTAATTATAAATCAGCCCAGTGCTGGCACATTATATCATTCAATGAATTAATCACTATAATGGCAAAACAATTTTATTTCCTGATTGGCACCAAAAGAATTGCCATCCAACTTTACATGGAGAAGGTTAAATTGATCAGGAACCAAAAGTAGTTGGACTAAGATCACACTCCTCTATCAGAATCTCACACTGGCTCCGAAACTGTAGAATTAGTGGGGGGGGGGGGCGGGGGGGGGGGGGGGGGCACTTGCTGTGCATCAAGCTAGTACATACTCATTTCACTCACTATTTTAAAATAACAATGGCCTTATCTTGGTTGGTTCAGGGCTGTTCCCTTGGCCTGGACATTATGGGCCATGCTGGGCCATTCTAGATGTTGGGAGATTGTATCCTGTTAAACCTGGTCGAGCTTCCAAAGGAAAACAGTTTTAGGTTGTATCAATGCCCAGGAAGGAGAACTTCTTGGTTTTGGAGTCTCCCTCCTCTTGGTCTTACCCTTCCCCTCACAGCCAGCCCTTCACTCTACCACCACTTCTCGTCCTCTTCCCCTAATTCTTTCCAATAGGATTGAGAAATTTGCAGCAAGGTTGATTCTTGTTCAGTTATCATGGAATCTGTAGAGAGCCCTCAGAACCCTGGCAAGCTTTGTGTTAAAAAGGCCCAGTAAAAGTTTACCCCTTCATCTCTTTCTTCACGCTATTGTTGCTACCGATGACTATGAACACGAGCAGGATCGATTCCACTTGAAATGTTTCCATATGATTGTGTTACTGCACTAAACATCAATGATTAGCATCAGTATAATATAGTTAACAACAAAAGAAGCTTGAAGAGTCACTTAGTCTAATGGTTCATGGGACGTTGCATTAAGATTGTGAGATACAATAATTAATGCACAATTCTCACTATCAGAAGAAGATGCCTAAGATGCTGAAGCAAACTCAATCATTACCAACAAGCAAATTTTTCATTAAAATAAAATATCTACTGGAAGGAATTCCTAAACACAACTCGGTGAGGTAAATTCTACTGATAGTAATTTATCTTTAATGTCCTCACACTGTCAAATACAAAGATAACCCTTCCAAATCTGTCTCTTTCTGGATGCATTTCACACACTTAGCTGCAACACAGATGAGTTAAACCAATAAAAGGAGAAACTAAATGTTGTTTCTCAAAAGCTTCTGGAAATTATTTTTGTTGCTGAAATTCAATCTTTCAAATTAGAAAAACAATGTAGAATGAAAAATCTGCAACGTCAAGTCCCAAAATTCCAAGAGCTATGATCTGTGCCTGGATAAATGGTGAGGTGTAACCTCCTCTCATAGACGCATAGAGTTATACAGCATGGAAATAGACCCTTCAGCCCAACCAGTCCATGCTAAACAAATCCCAAACTAAACTCATCCCACTTGCCTGCTCCTGGCCTGTATCCCTCCAAATCTTCCTTATTTATATACTTGTCCAAATGTCTTTTAAATGTTGTAATTTTACCCACATCCACCACTTCCTCAGGATGTTCATTCCATACACAGTGAACCATCCATTACATTAAAGAACAATTGCCTCTCATGTCTGATTGAATCTCTTTCCTCTCACTTTAAGAATGTGCCTCCAGTCTTGAAATTCCCCATCAGAAGGAAAAGACAACTACCATTAACGCTGTCTATACCTCACATAATATTATAAACGTATATTAAGTCGTCTCTCGATCTCCTATACTTCAGTGAGAAAAGTCCCAGCCTATCCAGCCTTTCCATCTATGAATTCAAACTAGAGTCCTGAAGTCACCTCACTTCTGATAGAGAACAAAACTTTTAATCATTGAGGCATGCCCACAAAGACTAGAAATTCAAGATTCGCTGGCATGGGAGAGTGGTGGGCTTTGGAGGTGGTGAAAATTGTCTTGAGACTGCAACCTCCATATTTAAGCATGAACTGATCAGCATGAGGCTGACTGAGCTACAGCAGGACAAAAAGAAATTTGAAAAGGTTCGAAGGGAGCACCCATAGTGCATACATGAAGCTGTGCTGGAGCAGAAAATGAAGTTATTTTTTACTGTACCACCATTGGACTCCTGTTATTAATAATGAATAGAATATCCTAAAGTGTTATACATTTAAATTATGTGGAATGTCCTGACTGCTGAAGATGTTTTATTGTTATAAATGAGTAGAGATTACTAGAATCAAATGAAATTGACAGCCCTTTTAACTCAGTCTTAGTATTTATGTTCCAGAAAGCCCCCATCTGCTTCATTTTGCACTATAAGTATGTTCTTCTATTCCTTTCTATCTCATGCAAATAGCTAGCTTCTCTCTATATGCGTCTATACTATGTCCATCATCCACCCCTTGCAGTCATCAATTAGTTCTCACCTTTGATTGTTTTGTTTGCACATATATGTGCCAGTGCAAAGAAGCCAGGACATCGTCAGTGCGGTTGAAAGTGGCACAAAGCAAAGGAGAGTCCGATTTTACCTTCATAGCCTGCCATCTGTAAGATCAATATGTTTGGCTGCTCATCCTGTTTGTTGATAGCATGGCTGATGAGGACTAGAGACCTCCCAGAGGTAGTGCCCAGTCTTTAAACTGCTGCCGATAAAGGGGAAAGCTCGCAGACATTTGATATTTATGGTTAAATTGGTTCAAAGTCAACAATGAGTGCCAATGCTTCACTGCTGATGATAAAATCCAGCCTGTCGAATCTTGATCTATTGCCTGCAATATTAACATTGGGTTTTTCTTTAAAAATGTTTCTTGACTTGCTGAGTGCTCCCAGTCTATTCTGTTATTGCACGCAATAATGCTTTTTGCGCACAGAAAGTAATTCAACCAGAAAAAAAGATTAATTCACTTAGGCAACTTTTGGAATATCATGTGCAATACTGGTCTTCCTCCTATTGGAAGGATGTTGTGAAACTTGAAAGGGTTCAGAAAAGATTTACAAGGATGTTGCTAGGATTGGAAGGTTTGAGCTATAGGGAGAGGCTGAATAGGCTGATGTTGTTTTCCCTGGAGCGTCAGAGGCTGAGGGGTGACCTTGTAGAGGTTTATAAAATCATGAGGGGCATGGATAGGGTAAATAGGCAAGGTCTTTTCCCTGGATGGGGAGTCCAGAACTAAAGAGCAGAGGTTGTGGTGAAAGGGGAAAGATATAAAAGGTTACTAAAGGGCAACTGCTTCACACAGAGGGTGATGGGCATATGGAATGAGCTGCCAGGGGAAGTGGTGGAGGCTGGTACGATTTCAACATTTAAAAGGCATCTGGATGGGGATCTGAATAGGAAGCATTTAGAGAAATATGGGCCAAGTGCTGGCAAATGGGACTAGGTTAATTTAGGATATCTGGTCAGCATGGACAAGTTGGACCAAAAGGTCTGTTTCCGTGCTGTTCTTCTCTATGAATTTATGATCTGTAGGTGATAAAATGGGGGGGTTGGGGGTTGGCGGGGTGGTGGGAAGGGTAGGAAGGGATGCTAACAATAATGACTGACTATACCTGTCAACAATATAACCTTATCCTTAGATTTCACATTAAATAACAAACTTCAATATCAATTATTCTTGTTTAGATGCCAAAGTCATGTTACAAGCAAAATGTTAAAATATTTTTTAAAGTATAGGAAAGCTCTTATCACATTGGAGACATTTGATATTCATTACACATAAAATTACTTTTCCGAGAAAAGTGAAACTATTGAGCAGTGGTTATGAATTAGCAAGAGTTTTTTTTTAAATTTGGTCTTGTGATATGAACATCACTGGCAAACTTATCCATCTCTAATTGCAATTGAAAAAATTTGGTGGTGAACCTCTTTCGTAAACTGTCGCAGTCCATGAGGTTTAGGTACACCCACGGTGCTGTAAGGAAAACAATTCCAGGCTTTTGACTGAGTGACAGCAAAGGAATGAAGACACAGTTGCAAGTTGAGATGGAGTGTGACTTGAAGAAAACTTGCAGGTTATGGCGCTCCCGTGTATCTGCTGCAGTTGTCCTTCCATGTGGTAGTCACCATGGATTTCAAAAGCACTATCAAAAGAGCTTTTGAGCTGCTGTAGTGCATCTTGTAGATTGAACATAAGACTACTACTATATGTCAGTGGTAGAGCAAGTGAACACCACTGACGGTCAGTTCTTTGGTCCATATTTACAGCAAGGATGTAGTAAGACTGGAGCTGAATGACTCTGGCAGAAGCCAAATTGAGTGTCGCAAGCAAGTTATTATTGAAGAAGTGCAGCTTGACAACACTGTCAATGAGGCAAAAGTGAGGACTGCAGATGCTGGAGATTAGAGTCGAGAGTGTGGAAAAGCACCTCAGGTCAGGCAGCATCTGAGGAGCAGGAAAATCGATGTTTTGGGCAAAAGCCCTTCATCAGGCAACCCCTTCACTCACTTTGGTGATCAAAGGTAGCCTGGTTGAACTGTAATTAACCAGCTCACGCATGTCTAGATTTTTGAGGACAGAGCATGCCTGGACAATTTTCAACATTGCCAGAGAGAGGGTTGTGTTGAGGTTGTACTGGAACAGCTTGCTGAACTGCATGGCTAATTCTAGAGCACAAATTTTCTTACCTGTTGCCAGGACCCACTGCCTTTGTAATATCCACATTGTAACTGTGCCCGCATCCATTTCTTTTGCTATGATGCTGGGGAAGTCACGATCTCGGCATAGTGTAGGGGCCTTTGAATGAAGCTTTTATGTCTGGGCTGTTCTCTGCAATTGTAGCATTTTCTTTTCTCGAAGACAGAGGCCATAAGTTGATAAGAATCTCAGCATATAGATTTCACTATGGTATGGTGGTTGGTGGAGGCTATGGAAGAAGGTGAATGGTTTGGTGATCACACATATGGCTTATTTCAGCATCCTGCTCATTTGCTACTCTTCTGTTGTTCCTACATTCATACCTGCAGATCTAGAGTCTCAACACAAACTGCACACATCTGCTTTCGATGTAGTGGATATGTTTTGGCTAGATATGAGATGAAGTTAATTGTCAGCTTTGAGCACATAATTGCAGGCCTAGTTTAAAAGGGTATCTAGGACAATCTGTGGACAATGGTAATCCCAAGAGTCAGAAGGGGCTGGAATTCAACCATGCTGATGACACCGAATATTAAGGGGTGCCCTTTTTTGAGAATAGGAGTCCTTTGGAAGATGTGCAGCATCAAAACAGAAGGCGCAGAGGGGATTTGAGGACTTTTATCATCCAGAGGGTGGAGTGAATGTGGAATGCACTGCCTGGGATAGTAATTGAAGGGGAGGCCTCAGTCTTTTAAAAAGTACTTGGATGAGCACTTGAAAACTTATATCATTCAAGGTTATGGGCCAAGTTTTTAAAAAAACCTCATAATTACATTGTTCCACACATTTAGAAAGTGGGACTGGTGTACATTTGGAGTAGCATTTTTTGTTGGTGCAGGCTCAATGGGTACTTCTTTTTGGTACTCTTTAATCCTATAATTTTATCAGTGTTAGTGTGTTCATATGCATCAATGAATCATCAGGGATTCTCGAATGGGCATGCACTGAGATTCTTGAGTATGCTTTGCTGGGTCTCCCCTAATGGGAAAGAGACTTCTGCATTGGTCGTGTCAGTATCACAGACTAACATCTGCATTCCACCAACAATTATAAATGTGTGGAACATTGTAATTATGAGATTTTTTTTAAACAATGTTGATTGAGGGATAGATTTCATGCAGGACACTGAGGATAACATACATGCTCTTATAGAATCATAGCATGGAAACACATCCTTCTGTTCAACCAGTCCCTGCTGCACATAATCCCAAACTAGACTAGTCCCACCTGTCTGCTCCTAGCCTTTATCACTCTAAACCTTTCCTATTCATGAACTTATCTAAGGGCCTTTTAAACATTGTAACTTTGCCCACATCCATTACTTTGACAGGATGTTCATTCCACACACAAACCATCCTCGGTGCAAAAATATTGTCCTTCATGTCTTTTTTAATCTCTCTCCTATTACCTTAAAAAATGCCCTCTCATCTTGAAATCCCCAATCCTGGGAATAAGACACATGCAACTCACCTTATCTAAACCCCTCATGATAAATAAAACCCTTAACCTCCTAAGCTCTTGTGAAACAAGTCTCAGCCTTTCTTTATAACTCAAACCTTCCCTATCTGACAACATCCTGGTAAATCTCTTCTGAACTCTCTCTAGCTTAATAATATCCTGCCTACAGCAGGGAGACCCAGACTCAACACAGTACTGAAGAAGAGGACTCTCACCAAGTAGTGTACAACCTTAACATGAAATAATGCTATGGGATCTTTTAAATCCACCTGAGCAAGCAAGTGGGACTTGGGTTTGATATTTCACTGAAAGGATGGAAAATCCGACCGCATAGTTGTCCTCAGTACTGCACTGAAATAGTATCCTTTATTTTTGCTCTGAAGCCATGGAGTGGAACTTGAGCCTAGAGGCAAGATTTTTACTAACGGAGATGTGGCTGAGTTCTGCCCACCAGAGTCTTTAATGAAAAATCTAACCACTCAGTATGGCTATAGAGCACACACACACACTTTTTTTATTTTCCACCAAGAGGCAACACTTCTGCCCTTCAGTGGTCAACCTTTAATAAATCCTCTCAGCAATTGCAGACAGACTTACAGCAGCAGATTCCCTTGGGAAATGGCCCTCACCAACAGCAGCTTAATTCAGACCCGCGCTTAATTCCAATGTTGCAAGTCACATGTCAAGTAATACTGGTGGAATATCCAGACCCTTGACATTTATTGGTCCTAGTTGGCAAGTTGGATGGAGATAACTCTCTCGCAATGTTGGGAAACTGCATGAGTTAAATATTGCTTCACCAGATGGTGACCTTATCTTGAATACTCCTGTACCTGGGTATAGCGCAAATGATGAGAATCAGTTTTCCCAAAGCAAGGATATGAATTTCACCTTCCCTGTGGCTTTGTGACAATGCCATTTCCAAACTGAAGATAGGTGCACTGCTGAGGGAAATCCAGTCGAGAGCGGTGTTTCACCTTCTAGTGACCATTCAAAGAAAATGAAATGAAGCAAGGCAGACAGTCATTAAGTTAGTGCTGTTAGTGTAGCAAAAATTATTGTGTGCAAAAATGGCTGACCAATGCATTTCAAATCGGAAAGATCATTTATTTAATTCCTAGCAGAGAAATATTTTATGAGCTTTCCACTCTCAAATGATTCCGGCCAAAATGGCTTTGTTGGAGAAGTTCTGACTTCACTTGAATGTGATTGAGTGAAGTAATTCATCAAAATGATGCCTCAGACCTAGCTGATGACATCTTAAAATTCCGACTGGATGAATGAAAGCTGCTAAGTTCTCTGAAGAAACAGCGAAATATTCTGCAGGCAGACAGCTGGTGTGCTGCATCTGTGCTTTCAATTCAGGCATCGCTTTGATTTAGCAATTGCCATTTACGTAGTGCCTTTAATGCAGAAAATTGGTCCAGAGCATTTTGCTGAGGCATAATTTCAAACAAAAAATGTGGATGTTGTGCCCTCAAAGGAAACGTTTGGAAGAATAACCAAAAGCTGTTGAAGAAGTGCCTGAAGGACTGTCTTTAGAGGAGACAGAGGCTGCAAGACCATGAGTTTAAGGTGAAGATTTCGAAGTGTGTGGCCTAGGGCATAAACAAATAAAGAATAAACAACTAAACGAATACACTGTTCCTTTGAGTGCAGTCTGAAATATAATACCGAAACTATCGAGGGTAGAAATTAAAAGGAAATTAACATTGAATTGTTAATTAAAGCCGCAAATTAATCTGTCCTCATAGACTAAGCCTCCACCTAACTGAGGATGTAAGATTAGATTAGATTAGATTAGATTACTTACAGTGTGGAAACAGTCCTTCAGCCCAACAAGTCCACACCTGCTGAAGCACAACCCACCCAGACCCATTCTCCTACATTTACCCCTTCACCTAACACTGCGGGCAATTTAGCATGGCCAATTCACCTAACCTGCACATTTTTGGATTGTGGAGGAAACCGGAGCGCCCAGAGGAAACCCACGCAGACACGGGGAGAATGTGATACTTTCATTAGGCAATGAATTTGACGTTTTAGTAATAAAGGGATATAGGAAGGAGCCAGGAGCATTGTGGGGCAGGTTTTCCTCAAGAATTCCTTCAGAATTGATCATTTGGGCTGTATCAATCATATTAATGAAGGAAACAGATGCATACTGAAAGAAGACTAACTTTAAATGTTACAGAAAGATAATAGAGAAATGAGATGAAAGCTCCATTATATAATTTTCACAAGGTGACCTTTTCTAGTAAAATGTCTTTGAATCTAAAAAGACACAACAGTTCTGGTCTTTAAGTAAATGCCAGGCCAAAGGCTTTAAAAAGAAATTTATTTCACCCTCTGAAGATGTTTTATCGACTGAAGGTTCTTTTAACCGCAGCCAGTGTCATCTTTAAAACTGAAACTGTGTTCTCGAAAAACTCTCTTTTTTCCTGTTTCTCACTTTAAAATTTTAAGTGCTGACTTAGAAAATAAGAGATTAGATTGCAGGAAAGTCTTTAGAGTCAGAGTCATAGAGTTGTACTGCATGGAAACAGACCCTTCCGTCCAAATTGTCCATACCAACCAGATATCCAATATTAATCTAGTCTCATTTGCCAGCATTTGGTCTATATTCCTCTACACCCTTCCTATCCATGTACCCATCCAGATGCCTTTTAAATGTTGTAATTGTACCAGTCAACACCACTTCCTCTGGCAGCTCATTCCATACATGCACCACCCTCAGCGTGAAAAAGTTGCCTCTTGGGTCCCTTTTAAGCTTAAGATCTCTACTTTTGAACTCTGCTACCCTGGGGAAAAGACCTCAGCTATTCAGCCTATGAGATTAGATTACTTACAGTGTGGAAACAGGCCCTTTGGCCCAACAAGTCCACACCGACCCTCCAAAGAGCAACCCACTCAGACCCACTCCCCTACATTTACCCCTTCACCTAACACTACGGGCGATTTAGCATGGCCAATTCACCTAACCTGCACATTTTTGGATTGTGGGAGGAAACTGGAGCACCCGAAGGAAACCCACGCAGACACGAGGAGAATGTGCAAACTCTACACAACAGTTGCCTGAGATAGGAATTGAACCCAGGTCTCTGGCGCTGTGAGGCAGCAGTGCTAACCACCATGCCGATCATGATTTTATAAATTTTTATATGGTTACCACTCAGCCTCTGTTGCTCCAGGGAAATCAGCCCTAGCCTAATCAGCCTCTCCCTATAGCCCAAACCCTTCAACCCTGGCAACATCCTTGTAAGTCTTTTCTGAACCATCTCAAGTTTCACAACATCCTTCCTAAAGCAGGGAAACCAGACTTTGTATACTGTATTCCAAAAGTGGCATGACCAATGTCCTGTACAGCCACAACGTGACCTCGCAACTCCTTTACTCAATGCACTGACCTATAAAGGCAGGTATACCAAACGTCTTCTTCATTATTCTGACTATCTGCAACTCTACTTTCAAGGAACAACAAACATACTCTTCAAGATCTCTTTGTTCAGCAACACACCTCAGGACCTCTCCATTAAGTACATAAGTCCAGTTGGATTTCCCTCACCAAAATACAATACTTCTCAGTTATCTAAATAAACTCCATCTGTCACTCCTTGGCCCACTGGCCCATCCAATCAAGGTCCCATTGTACTTTGAAGAAAGTTTCTTTGTTGCCCCCAAAACGACTTCTTTGGCTAAACTCTTCATCAGCTGACCTCTATGGGTAGGCGTATAAAGAGTTTATTCTGGACAACCAGGACACTGTGCACATGGCACAACATTGCTGCCAAACTTCACTGTCATTACCTTAAAATTTAGTGGGACAACGGTAGCATGAGTGGTTCTCAAAGTTAAATTTCATTTGAAAATAGTTCGCATTACATGTGAAGATAGTGGCATGTCACCTTCTTGAGCCATTGCAGTGCACAGGATAGAGGAATCCCACAACACTTTTAGGGAGCAATATCCAGGATTCCAAAGTGTCATAGAGTCACACAACATGGAAATAGACCCTTTAGTCTAATTTGTCCATACCGACTCGGTTCCCCAAACTGAACTCTCCCTCTTGGGCCTCTTGCTGAGATATTTGTATCATCGATAGTCACAGGTGAGGTGCCGGAAGACTGAAGGTTGGCAAACATGGTGCCACTGTTTAAAAAAGGTGGTAAGGACAAGTCAGGGAACTATAGACCAGTGAGCCTGACATCGGTGGTGGGCAAGATGTTGGAGGGAATCCTGAGGGACAGGATGTACATGTATATGGAAAAGCAAGGACCGATTAGGTATAGTCAACATGGCTTTGTGCATGGGAAATCATGTCTCACAAATTTGATTGAGCTTTTTGAAGAAGTAACAAAGAGGATTGATGAGGGCAGAACGGTAGATGTGATCTATATGGACTTCAGTCAGGCGTTCGACAAGGTGCCCCATGGGAGACTGATTAGCAAGGTTAAATGGAATATAGGGAGAAGTAGTCATTTGGATACAGAACTGGCTCAAAGGTAGAAGACAGAAGGTGGTGGTGGAGGGTTGTTTTTCAGACTGGAGGCCTGTGACCAGTGGAGTGCCACAAAGATCGGTGCTGGGTCCTCTACTTCTTGTTATTTATATAAATGATTTGGATGCGAGCATAAGAGGTACAGTTAGTAAGTTTGCAGATGACACCAAAATTGGAGGTGTAGTGGACAGTGAAGAGGGATACCTCAGATTACAACAGGATCTGGACCAGATGGGCCAATGGGCTGAGAAGTGGCAGATGGAGTTTAATTCAGATAAATGTGAGGTGCTGCATTTTGGGAAAGCAAATCTTAGCAGGCCTTATACACTTAATGGTAAGGTCCTAGGGAGTGTTGCTGAACAAAGAGACCTTGGAGTGCAGGTTCATAGCTCCTTGAAAGTGGAGTTGCAGGTAGATAGGATAGTGAAGAAGTTTGGTATGCTTCCCTTGATTGGTCAGAGTATTGAGTACAGGAGCTGGGAGGACATGTTGCGGCTGTACAGGACATTGGTTAGGCCACTGTTGGAATATTGCGTGCAATTCTGGTCTCCTTCCTATCGGAAAGATGTTGTGAAACTTGAAAGGGTTCAGAAAAGATTTACAAGGATGTTGCCAGGGTTGGAGGATTTGAGCTATGGGGAGAGGTTGAACAGGCTGAGGCTGTTTTCCCTGGAGAGTCAGAGGCTGAGGGGTGATTTTATAGAGGTTTACAAAATTATGAGGGGCATGGATAGGGTAAACAGGCAAAGTCTTTTCCCTGGGGTGGGGGAGTCCAGAACTAGAGGGCATAGGTTTAGAGTGAGAGGGGAAAGATATAAAAGAGACCTAAGGGGCAACTTTTTCACACAAAGGGTGTTATGTGTATGGAATGAGCTGCTAGAGGAAGTGGTGGAGGCTGGTACATTTGCAACATTTAAGAGGCATTTGGATGGGTATATGAATAGGAAGGGTTTGGAGGGATATGGGCCGGGTGCTGGCAGGTGGGACTAGATTGGGTTGGGATGACTAGTCGGCATGGACGAGTTGGACCAAAGGGTCTGGTTCCATGCTGTACATCTCTATGACTCTATGACTCTATTTGCCTGCAGTTGGCCTCTATCCCTCCATACCTTTCCTATTCATGTACCTGTTGAAAAGTCTTTTAAATGTTGTAATTGTACACACCTCTACCACTTCCTCTGGCAGCTTGTTCCATGCGCACACCACCCTCTGCGTGGAAAAAGTTGCTCCTCAGTCCCTTTTAAATATCTCCCCTCTCACCTTAAACCTATGCCTTCTAGTTTTGAATTCTCCTACCCTGGGGAAAAGACCTTGGCTATTCACCTTAACTATACCTCTCATGATTTAATTAACTTCTATAAGATCACCTCTCAGCCTACTATTTTCCAATCTCACCCTATCCAGCCTTCTAACTCAAACCCTCCAGTCCCGTAACATCTTTGTCAATCATTTCTTCACCCTCTCCAGTTTAACACCATCCTTCCTGTAGTAGGGCAACCAGAATTGTACTCAGGGCTCCAAATGTCTTGCATAGCCATAACATGACATCCGAACGCCTACACTTCATGCACTGATTGATGAAGGCAAGTATGCCAACTGCCTTCTTCACCCTTTCAAGAAACTATGTGCCTACACCCGTAGGTCTTTCTGTTTGACAACATTCCCCAAAGCCCTCCCATTAATAGTGTAAGTCCTGCCTTGTTTGTCTTACCAAAATACAACCCCGCACGTTTATCTAAATTAAACTCCATCTGTCACCCCTTGGCCCAGCTGACCAAGATGTCATTGTACTCTTAGATAATCTTCTTCACTGTCCACTATGCCACCAATTTTGACGTCATCTGCAAATTTACTAAGCATGCCTCTTATGTTCAAATTACTTAATAAATGGCAATCAACAGTGGACCTAGTACTGATCCTTGCGGCACACTACTGGTCACACAGTTTGAGTCCAAACAACAACCCTCCACCAACGTGTCAGTGCACCCTGTACTTGAATATCCCTGCTGCTATGATGCATTGAAGGTAAAGGGTGTAAATACTGAATGGTGGATGGGGTGCCCATCAAGGAGGCTGTTTTGTCGTGGATGATGTCAAATTACTGGCGTGTTGTTGGACCTGCACACATCCATCTCATTTCTGACTTTGACCTTGTCGTTGGTGGTCAGTCACTGGGAAATCAAAATGTATGGCACTGGAAAAGCACAGTAGGTCAGGCAGCATCCAAGGAGCAGGACATTTGACATTTCGGGCATAAAACCTTCATAACTAGGGAGTCAGGAGTCAAATTATTTCCCTCCGTATTCCCAGCCTCTGACCAGCTCTTCTAACCATTGTTTTTAAATGGCTGGCCCAGTTCAGTTTGTAAATTGTAAAACCCAGATGTTCATCATGTTGGATTCAAAGATATTGTCATTGACTATCAAGAGGAGATGCTTAGATTTGCTCCTGTTGTAAAAGGCCGTCGTCTGGCACTTATGAATCATTTATATTACTTGCCACCTTTCAGCCCAAGTCTAGATATAGACCAGTTTTTACTGTCAATAAATCTGGATTCCTTCAGTATATGAGGACTTGCGAATGATGCTGAACATATGCAGTCATTAGTGAATAAAACTAACTTCTGGCCTTACAGTGGAGAGAAAGGCATTGATGAAGCAGTTGATGATGGTTGCATCTAGTCTGTGAAAGTCCTGAAGGGATGTCCTGATACTGATATGATTGGCCAGCACCAAATACAACTTTATGCAGAATATAATTCAAACTAATGGAGAGTTTACCCATAATTCCCATTGCCAGGGCTCCTTGAGATTGCTGTTGAGATGTTAAAATACTAACTCATTGTCAAAGTCAGTCACTTTCATCTCCAGTCTCAGGTTTAACTCTTTTGTTCATTGTGTGATCAAGGTTGCAATGAGGCCAGGAGCTAAGTAGCCCTGACAGAACTAAACTGAGATTCAGTGGGCAGGTTATTGCTGTATAAATAGCACTGCTGATTGCTCCATCAATCCCTTTGCTAATGATCAAGAGTGAGCAGGTTGGATTTGATATACCTGGGCAATTTACCGCAATGCTGGTTAGATGCCAGTGTTGTAATGGAACTGATGTAGCTTAGCTAGGGAAAGACAAGTTCTGAAAGAGCTAACAAGTCTTCAGAATATTGTCATAATGTTACAGTATCTAATGCCTTTGGCCATCATGGGGACTGAATCAAATTGCCTGAAGGCAGGTATCTGTGATGTTGGGACCTCAGGAGGAAGTCAAGAATAATCACCCCCTCAGTAGTTTTGCCTGAAGGAAGTTGCAAAAATCTTTTGCACTGAAGCGCTTGCCTCCAAATCAATGAGAATGAGGATAGTTGTGGAGCATCTTCGTCCTGTTGCTTCAGTGTTCACCATGATGGATTGGTTATGGTTAAACTGGAGCTTAGATCCAATTTACCAGTTCATTTTATCAGTTGGTGACATGTAAGCATCTCAGATCCTATGTAAAAGTTAAGAGAGCTCTCGCATGTAAGAGAAAGGCAGTAAGCAATCCATTATAGCCACTTCATTTTTATTTTTCAAGATAAATATGGTTAGATTTAATGTAAAGATGAGTGCAGCTGACTCAATTATTATTTTCTAACAATACAGGCGCTCCCTTCATTTTTCATTCGATCCATTAGCTTTTGCTTTTTAATATTCAGAAGTGCTAGTCTCAGCTAACCTAGGCCCTCTTGTTTGTTTTTTTTCACAGAGTTAGTCTTCGGGCTTGCCAATTAAACAAAGGAATAATTTGCTTCAGGGTGTTAAAGAGCCAAATGTGATTTGAAACACCATTATTGTTGCTGACTCAGAAAGCAATGGATGGGTTTTCCAAAAGAAAATTGATTTTATAAATGCCATCACCAGCAGCAGACGAGGGGACTCTACATTGGTTTGTGCCCTGTGGTTGTTTCAGTGAAACAGTAATCAGCTTTTTAAATCCTTGAGTTAATGATAATTTATTGAAATATTTTTCTTTCTTGACATTGGACTATGCCCATGTCAAGATGCGTTTTTTGATTTTGTATGTACGACTGCCAGTATGTCATGGAGATTTTATTTTACCATTTAAAGTTGTTCTGAGCACCATATTCACTTCTTGGAGATACACCTTGAAGATAAGGGACAGTATTGGTAGAGAGGGAGAGAGAGAGAGGGAGGGAGAGAGAGAGAGAGAGAAAAATAAAGAGAATGTAGAAAGTTGTGCAGAGTGTGGGAGGAATGAAGGAGAGAGGAGAAAAGAAACAAAAGTAAGATATTACTTTTATTTGTCAGACTTTTCATCACTCCAGAACATTTCCAAGTGCTTGACAGCAACTAGGGTAGCTTGATATGTAACCATTGTTGCAACATGACTGCTATGTCTGCAGAGTAAGATTCTACAAAAATACAATAAAACTTGTCCAGTTTATCTGCTTTATTGATACTATCTGTAGTTTGTATTATTACCAGATTTGTGGCTTGGCCTTCTGCATCACCGAGATGGCTATCCTTGTCTTTGTTAGTTGTTTGTGCTTTGTGATGGTTTTCCATGCCTGTCAATGACTGCTGACTGTCTCTGGTAGGTTCTGTAAAAGCCTTGGTGTATACAGTTGGACAGAATAGTATTGTCAGTTAGGATACCTCTCACAAGTACAGATTATTCCATCATGGTGATGTCATTCCACAAACCCCAGGAACCCCATCCAGGACAAACATATAAATAGAAAGCAGGAGACAACAGCTTCGCTTCACTTGGAGGTCGCCACTGATGATGTTACCTAGCCAGGTAATGAAACGTCTGGATATCAAACCTACAGCTCAACGAGCAAACCTACACCCTAAACCTCAACCTGAGCTACAAGCCTTCACAAACCTTGCAAAAACATCATTATCTCATTAACATCGTCATATGTGTCCGTATCAAGGAT
The DNA here is from genome assembly GCF_047496795.1 of Chiloscyllium punctatum. Classification (NCBI taxonomy): domain Eukaryota; kingdom Metazoa; phylum Chordata; class Chondrichthyes; order Orectolobiformes; family Hemiscylliidae; genus Chiloscyllium; species Chiloscyllium punctatum. The sequence continues at coordinate 62,540,167 of NC_092775.1, forward strand.
ATTTATGCTCATGCTCTCTGCACATGGGATCGAATTCCACTGGAGCAGATGGTGAAATCTGGAATTGAAAGTTATCCCAATGGTGTTTATGGTAGTTACTGTCAATTATGAAAAAAATGTATTTGGTTCTGTCATGCATTGGAGGGCTATGCTGTCCTTACCTGATCTGATCTACATGTGACACCAGACCCAGAGAAATATGGTTGACTCTTCACTGTCCTCTGTGCAATTAGGGATGGGTAATAAGTGTGGGCCAACGCCTCATGAGTGAATAATGAGAAAAGTAATGTTCTTTCCTACAAATTAATATATTATCCCAGAAGCTAATGGTTTGTCAGACATTTCTCAGAGCAAATTAATGTTCAGAGCTGTGCAGGACATTGATTAGGCCACTTTTGGAATATTGTGTGCAATTCTGGTCTCCCTGCTATAGGAAGGATGTTGTGAAACCTGAAAGGGTTTAGAAAAGACTACAAGGACATTACCAGGTTTGGAGGGTTTGGGTTATAGGGAGAGGCTGAATAAGCTGAGGCTGTTTTCCCTGGAGCGTTGGAGGTTAGGGGGGTGATCTTACTGAAGTTTATAAAAGCACAAGGGACATGGATAAGGTAAATAGACAAGGTCTTTTCCCTGGGTTGGATGAGTCCAGAACTAGAAGGCATAGGTTTAGGTTGAGAGGAAAAAATTTAAAAGGGACCTAAGGGGCAACTGTTTCACGCAGAAGGTGGTGTATGTATGGAATGAGCTGCTAGAGGAAGTGGTGGAAACTGGTACAATTGCAATATTTAGAAGGCATCTGGATGGGCATATGAATAGGAAGGGTTAAGAAGGACATGGACCAAGTGCTGGCAAATGGGACTGGATTATTTTAGGATATTTGTTAGGCTTGGATGGGTTGAACCGAAGGGTCTGTTTCCATGCTGTACATCTCTATGATTCTGTAACTACAGAAATAATAAGAACTGACTTGAAATGTTCCATTGGTGATGACAAATTGTTGATAACTTGCAATTCAATAGATTCAATAGACTTTCAGTCAGGTGATACAACATGCAGAAATATGGAGTTACATCAGGCTATCAGTGTTGATGCATCAAATGCACATTTGTCCCCAAGAGAAAGCGTTCCCTGTAACACACTTCAGGACTAAGTCATCAATAGATTTCATTTTAAGTTTTGCATGCACCATTATTTTCACTCAGGTTCCTTCAGGCCATCACCACAAGATCTGTAAGACTTTAGCCATTGCTCACAAGTTAAGACTCCTGACTTGACGATTACAGAAAAAATGAAATCACTCTTAAAAATGTCAGTTCACCATAAAAAAAAAGAACTGTTCTTTTCTCAACCAATCCATGCAATGTACTGTTAGTAAGGAGTTAGATTTCACCGAAACGAAGGGCTGGATTTTACAGCCCCACCTCCCTCCCTCCCTTCAAGAGTAGTTATACCAGGGAGGAGTGGGGTATAGTGGCACACAGAAGAAGAAGCAATAGGAGGTCATTGCATTTGCATCCACCACTGAGCTGTGTTCCATTAAACAATAGGTGGACAGATGCTGAAATTGACAGCAAAATCTTTAGCAAAAGTATTAAAAGTGAACTGAGCTTACGGCCAATTTAATCAACCCATAATGCACTGCCCAGCTATATTACAACTGGCATAGACAAGCAAGCAGTAGGTAAACAGACTGCTTAAAGAGAGTAATTAGGGGACGGTCTTTGATTTCACCTTTAACTTCTCATGACTTGCTGTCCAAAGCCTGGCACCTTCCCTCTTCTCTCATGTCCTGGGCTCCCAGATTCGTCCCAACCCTCAAAGCACAGGCTTTAGGATTGTGGCGGCCATCTTTTCTTCTTGCTGCTTCTGGTTGTAAATAGGCACTGCAAGAACGATAGAGCTCTGGCACTAACAGGATGGCTAACGGTTATTAGCCAGCCATTCGAGAAGACAGGACCTCCTGTCACTGAGGGGACAGGAGTGCCAGTATGAGCCAGTTTAATTAGTCACCCCCAGCATGTCATCACTGTGGTTGGGCTTCTTCCAAGTGCAATTGCGGTTGGCCAACTATCCTGCCAGTTGAGGGGTTAAAACTAGGCTATGCACTTACAAGGAGATTATACCTACTGTGGGAGCATAGTCAAATAAAAGAATAAAGCATATTAAACTAATTACCACAGCTGGATTGTGAGAATTGTTTATTATTTGCTAGTGTGAGTTTCATTCATTCATGCAATTTCATGGGAGCACTGTTTTGTTCATTTAAGGAGATAGTGGCCCTGTTAAAATGTAGAGCTGAAAATGTGTTGCTGGAAAAGCGCAGCAGGTCAGGCAGCATCCAAGGAGCAGGAGAATTGACGTTTCAGGCATAAGCCCTTCTTCAGGAAGGGCTCCTTGGATGCTGCCTGACCTGCTGTGCTTTCTTTTCCAGCAACACATTTTCAGCTCTGATTTCCAGTATCTGTAGTCCTCACTTTGTCCTGTTAAAATGTATTCAACAATACATACTAATTGGGGAAAATGTTTGGTGTTCTGTAATATATTCAGGTATGAAAGATGGTTGGTAAGGGCTGATTAATATTATAATCTTTCCATAGTTTTGTTAGGTCATGGAAACATGATGGCAGGGGTGGCATTGTTCTGATGGTCTGGGATATTTACTCAGAGGTAGCTTTTGATGTAAATAGATCCAATAAGGGTTCAAGGTGTCAAGGAGCAGTAATAGGTTTGGAAATATTGCTTTAATTAATCTATCTTGAGATATACTACAGAACAGCGGTTTAATGAATGAATAAATGAAACCGTGTTATAGCAGGGAGTTATGAATGAATGAAACAGCAACATGGTATTGCTTGTGAGTGGGTTAGTAAAGGAGTTACGAATGAGTAAATATAAAGTGCGTGTGAGTGGGTTAGTGATGAGACTTATAGTCTAATATCTTGCACTGCATATAATCTGTGCATTTCCGCTGTCATCAGTGATTGACCAGATCACCCTTCTCTCTGTTCTGAGGAAAGGTCACTTGCTCCAAAATGTTAACTCTGATTTCTCTCCACAGATGCTGCCAAACCTGCTGAGCTTTTCCAGCAACTTCTGTTTTTTGTTTCATTCCTCTCTCTGATTGCCTTACCAAAATTCAAATGTTTGCATTTTTATACAGTTAAAGTTTATTCATCATCTGCTGAATGATGGTAAACTATAAGACGTGGGAATTAGGCCATTCAACCGAGTCTGCTCTGCCTTTTGATCATGGCTAATACGTCTCTCCACTCCATTCTCCTGCTTTTTCCCTGTAACCCTAGATTTCCTTACCAATTAAGAACATATTTATCTTTATCTAAAATACACTCAATGACTTGTTCTCCACAACCCTCTATGACAGTGACTTCCACAGATTAACCATCCTCTGGTGAAAGAAATTCTTCCTCATCTCAGTTTTTATGGGTCATTCCTTCACTCTGAAGCTGTGCCCTTGGGTCCTAGTCTCTTCTTCTAGTGGAAACATCTTCTCCACATCTATTCTATCCAGGTATCTCTGTATTCTGTAAATTTGAGTCAGATTCCTCCCTTGTCCTTCAAGCCTCCATTGAGTACAGACCCAAAGTCCTCAACTTTGGGTCGTAATCCCATAATCCAAGCCCCTCATCCCCAGGATCATTTTTGTAAACTTTCTCTGGACCCTCTCCAAAACCAGCATATCCTGCCTTGGATACAAGGCCAGGAATGGACGCTCATCCTTGTGTTTTTCAGTGAGATTGGTGTTCTATTAAATGAGTTTGTCTCTTGTCCATGTCTTTGTGTGAGTGTTCAAAGCTCATTAATTCCTGAAGTCTGAGTACACTTTTCCTTTCTGAACACTATATGGCTTTTATTCAATTTGATAGCACTGTCTGAGAAAACGAGATTACTGTAGAATACTATGCTTCAGCAAGTTTTTGACAAAAACTGAACTGTCCTCAGCTCTCAAAGCACAATGAATGTTTTTAGTCAAGATTAAGCATGAAATTATTCTTTTTCCAAAAGCCATTATTGTCTTACTAGGGGGATGCATTTATTGGCTTTTATAAGAATTGAGCAGGTCATCTAATATGTACAAAAATATTGTTCATAATGATTATATACTGTATGTATTTGAGACACTTACAATATAAGATGGGAGAATTCACCATTATACCTTTCATGCTTGAAGGATCAACTGGCCAAACTTTGTCAAATTCAGAAGTATCTATTTTAACAGTCCTCTTCATAGGACATGCATTTTTATCCAGTGCAGACTATCAAAGGATTACCTCATCCCATTATTCATTTAATTAAACATATGTTTCACAGGATGATATTCTGTAGATGTTATTAAAGCTGTAACTTGACTAAATTCTTGAATCACTTTCTTGGAGGATTTGGCCATCCTGTCTGTATGATGGAGGTCACAGTCTGCTCATGATAACATTGATGTTTCTGGTACGTTGCTACGTACAAATTGCTGCCACGTTTCCTCTGGGACATTTGAACTACAGTTCTGAAGTATTTGTCTGGCAGGAACATATTTTGGTTTGATTTAATTTCAGTTATTTATTGGCACATGCACCTAAGTACAGTGAAAAGCTTTGTTTATGAGCAGTACAGGCAGATCATAGTAAAGCAGGGACATAAGGATCAAAGGATGAAAAAAACTTAGAGGCATACAGGTTACATCACACAGGGCGTGTGCTGGGCAGAATCAACATTAGCAAGGTGAACATTAGTTGAAATTAGAGAGTCTATTCATCAGTCTAATAACAGCTGGGAAGTAGCTGTTCGTGAATCTGCTGGAGCGTGTGTTCAAGCTTCTGTATCTTCTGCCTGACAGAAGTGGTTGTCGGAGAGTATTACCGGGATGGGATGAGTTTTTATTGATGTTGGCAGCCTTTCCGTGACAGCGAGCCATGTACATGGAGTCCATGGATGGAAGGCTTCCGTGATGGTGTGGGCTGTGCACACAATCTTCTGTAGTTTTGTACAGTCCTGGGCAGAACATTTGCCATACCAAGCCATTATGCGTCAGGAGAGTATGCTTTCTATGGTGCAAATGTAGACATTGGTGAGGGTCCTTTTGGACATGCTGAATTTCCTGAGCCACCTGAGGAAGAGGAGGTGTTGTTGTGACTTCTTGACCATTACATCTATGTGGAAAGACCAGGACAAGTTTTCGGTGATTGTCGCTTGTAAGAACTTGACTCTTTTCACTCTCTCAACCCCCTGCTCCATTGAGGTAGCTTGAGGCATGGTCTCCTCCTTTTGTTTCTGAAGTCAATTATCAGTGCAAGGTCTGTGAAGGTTTGTGAACTCAGTTATCGGTTCTTTAGTTTTTTTGATGTTGAGAGAGATACTGTTCTCACTGCACTATGACACCAAGCCTTCTATCTACCTTCTGTATTCTGACTCTTCGTTGTTAGATATCCATCCTACCACAGTAGTATCCTTAGAAAACTTTTAGATGGTGTTTGTTCCGAATTTGGCAACACAGTCGTGAGTGTACAGGGAGTACAGTAGGGGATGAGGACGCATCCTTAAGGGGCTTCAGTGTTGCAAGTTATCATGGAGGAGATGCAGTTGTCTATATTCACTGACTGTGGTCTGTGGGTCAGGAAGCTGAAGATCCAGTTGCAGATGGCAGATCCAAGACCTAGGTTTCAGAGTTCTGAGATCAGTCTGGAGAGGATAATGGTGTTGAAGGCAGAGCTGTAGTTGATGAGCAGGAGTCTGATGTCGGTGTCCTTGTTGTTCAGATGTTCCAGGGATTAGTGTAGGGCTAGGGAAATGATATCTGCTGTGACCTGTTACATCAGTAGGCAGATTGTAGGGGATCGAGGGCAGGCTGGGAGATTGAGTTGATGTGGGCCATGACCAGCCTCTCGAAGCACTTCATAATCATTGAGGTCAGATCCATTGGCTGGTAGTCAATAAGGCATGTTGCATGTGAGTACCTCCATCAATTGATCCTCTCAGGACCTAAGTGCACATCCATCTGGGCCTGGCCCTTTCCTTGGGTTGACTCCCAGGAAGGCCACCTGATGCCTGTGGCAGTGACAGTGGGCACAGCTACTTGTGGGACTGTCAGGGCAGGTGACAACATGCCACTGGGCTTCTGCTCAAACCGAGCAGAGAAAGTAGTGAGCGCATCAGAGAGGGATGGATTTTTGTCTGCTATCTTGCTCTGATTCATTTTGTGTTCCATTGGTTAGACCTTGCCACAGATGATGGGAGTCTATATGGTGGGTTTGGGCCTCCAACTTGGTCCAGTCCTGCTTCTTGGCATCCCTGACGGCACCCAGCACCGTGACCTGACTTTCCGAAGTACGAATGGGGGATAGAGCAGTAGGTTGTGTAGCAGTGGTCCAGGATGTTCAGTCCTCTGGTGCAAAATAAGGTCCTGAAAGTTGCCATGTAAATGTAATTTTATTTTTGTTTTTAATCTATTTCATAGCTACCCAATTTCTTCTTCAAGTTAGTAGACAATAGAAAGAAAGCATATATGAAAATCCAACTTGTAATTGGGATTAATAGCTCTATACTAATGGCCAGACTACATTGTCAAATTAACTAGACTGAAACAGAGAGACTCCCACATTGGCTGAGGTTGACATGAAGGATGGTCCTTCTCAACATCTCCTGAGACATGGTGACCCTGAGGTTAAATCCCCATCAGTCATCTCCCTCTTCAATGACAGAGCAGCATCTGTGGTCTGGAAGGACAATGGAAATGTTACCTTTACTTTTGATTGTCAGTGATGTCAGATGATGCTAGATTAATGAAAATGGGACAATAGTGAGAAGTTTCTAGAGATGTCTGTGTACCACGTCTCTGCACTTAATGCAAATCATAAATAAATGATCAGTTTACAGTAATATGAAGTCTAGTCCTCATTTGTCAAAACTATCTAGAATCTCATAGTGATATTTATAAATAAGTCAGTTATTCAGGTCAAAGCTTCCAATACACGCGCATAGACATCTTGTAATCTGCTTTCTTGAATGGCAGTGCTTATAGATGATTCAGGTTCTCTTTAGGAACTCCACAGTCACATGATGAGGATGCTTTAATGTTCCATCTTACAGAGAAGGTTCCAGCATCTGCCATGATTAGTTCTCCAGTAGTGGACAGCTGCCTGCTGTTTGTACAGATGGATGGTTCACTTAAGCTATTCTAAGGAACCTATACAAGGAACACATTTTGTACATCGCAGTTGTTTGTACCATTGACCATTTGGTTGGGAAGAGACCACTGAAGAGACTTGACAGCCATGATCTTCTCCCTGGTGTAAGGGAGACCAAAACGAAAGAGTGTGGATTTAAGGTGAGAGAGGAAAGATTTAAGAGGGACCCAAGGGGCAATGTTTTCACATAGAAGGTGGTACATGTATGGAATGATCTGCCAGAGGAAGTAGTGGAGGCTGGTACAATTACAACATTTAAAAGGTATCTGGATGGGTACATGAATAGGAAGGGTTTAGAGGATATGGGCCAAGTGCTGGCAAATGGGAGTAGATTAATTTAGGATAGCTGGTCAGCATGGATGAGATGGACTGAAGGGTCTGTTTCCGTGCTGTACAGCTCTATGACTCTAACTCAAAAAGGGGTTTAAGCTGAGTGATTATTTGTCTTTGAAGACCTCTTCCTCTGCTGAAAGACCTTACTTGAAGTAACTCCACAGATGCTGGTATCTCATCAACAAGTTACCCTTTGGTTCCATGTGGCAAGTCCTTGACACTGATCCAGCTTCCCCAGAGCCAGCTCTAAGAGTGAACAGAACCTTTGACACTCCTGTTTATGTGTGTCAGCGAGGGCTCCCTGCTTGGACCAGCTACACATCCCCAATCAGCAAACTGCTATTCCGTGAGGTCCACCTGGCTGCCCTTGTTACAATCACTACATCAGTTATCCTGAAATTTCACTCAATGCATACCAGCAGCTGACACAGACCCCAGCTCATTCAAATGGCCATTCTTCTTGTCTGGATCTTCAGACAAATGATAGGTCATTGCTCCTTTTCATCGAAATGTTTTTTTTTCTGATTCACTCTTTCACAGCAAGCAGCTCTTTTTTCCCAGCAGGGGTTAACTTGGTACCAACCTAGAAACGGGAACCTATGAAGATTTTCTCCCCTTGCCTCGACCTCTGTAATTCAATTATTGACATTTTAGATTGACAAACACGAAGTCAATCCTTCCTGGTTTGATTTATTTACTGTGCTACTAATATTAACCAAACCAGGTGAGCTATTAGACCTCTGCATTGCTGCAGAATACATCTGGCTGCCTGGGGTCTACTGTAGACTTGTTCAACATTTTGTTTATTGATTTAGCCCCCAACCTTTATTCAAAATATAGGTAAGTGTATCTGGTACAATTTGAAAAGGGTTGCTATCCCAATCCGAGTCCCGATCTCTCAAGTATTTGCTTCTGATTGGCTCACCAGTCAACCTATCAGTCACATGTATCAAAGAGAAGGAGCCTATGATTGGAGGAGCAGCAATCAGCATGAGGTAAGCTAGTTAACTCTGCCTGAGGCTTGATCATTGAAATGCAGGGTTATAGAGGTAGGGTGGAGGGGTAGAAGGGTGTGTCTGGGTGGGATAACATTTCAGAGGATTGGTAGGAACTCAATGGGCAGAATGGTCTACTTCCATATTTTCGGAATTCTATGATTCGTGCTACTAACAAGGTAACAGTTTCTGTGCAATCAGAACTCATGAAATAGATCGAGAAGTCAGTAACTGCGTAATTAATAGTATAGTTGGAGAGTCAGTGAGAAGAGTTGAATAGCTCTATATGTTCAGAATTTGGGAAGAAATTAGGTGTAGCTAAGTGCTAGGTTCAGTGCATGTGAAAAATCTTGGAGGCTGAGGGTAATGGCTGGTCTCAAACGAAGCCTGAGCACAATTAACTGTTCAGCACAGCAGGCAGTAGATGTTGAAGCATCCACGAGCAGTAACTGTTTGAGCAAGACTGGAGCTCAGGAAAAAAATCCCAGGGGCAGCTCCCGATTCAGGAAGCTAGCTTTTTGTTAAAAAGGTAGAGACGTGCCTGTGAGTGACTGCTAGAGTTCAGTTTTCTAAATCTAAGGGAGCACAATCTGAGGAAAGGAAGGTGGACTAACAGAATGTGAGCAGCTTCTGAAATCCATGATGCAGCAGCGTTTGAGGGTGTCACAAAATCATTAAAAATGAACCACTGAGATCCCTTGTCCCTTTGTCTCCACGACCTGGAGGTGGCAGGGTGGGTTCCTGAGAAATTTATAAGATCTATCTCAGTTGCATTTATTCTTTGATGTGTTTTGACTTTTGATCATCATTTATCTGTTCCCTATATTTGCCAGATGTTAAGTTTGCGATGTTAGAGTGTAAATTGCATTTAACTTCACAAGATCTGTACCTTTTTTTTTGCCTGTAATCTTTGTATTTTTAAAGTTTTGTTTGAAATAAACTAATTATTCTTTGTTGACCACGGAAACCTAGCTTACTTGTTTCCAGTTCTAAACTGAAAATGTGTTGCTGGGAAAGTGCGGCAGGTCAGGCAGCATCCAAGGAGCAGGAGAATCGAGATTTCAGGTATAAGCCCTTCTTCAGGAATCTAGTTCTAAACCAGATACTGTCTAAAACCATGTTACATACTGGCTGAAGTTAAAATTTGTCATTACCAGTGGAGCAGTAGGTCAAGAAGGAACGGATGACTGCCTTCACCCTCAGTCATAACAAAATTCATTAATAAGCATTAAATGTCATTGTTCCCTTTCATAGTCTGTGAAGTCATAGTTTCAAAGGAGAACATACGTTTTTAGGAACTAAGTGAAGGATAAATGCATCTATTTCTTTTGTTCTAAATTCCATCCTAATACTTCAACAATTTATTTTGTTAATGACTTACAGTGCAGCATGATGAATGTTTAAGGATAGCATGATTCGTGATTTGAGTGATTAAGGATTCATTGTGTGAAGAGGACAAAATATTTTTCTCAATGTATAACTGTGTAAAGGCTTTCAGCCCTAAACTCATAATGGCTCTTGAGAAAACTGATATTCACCTCCAAGTCTTTTAAAAGTAACTAACCTGTTCGAGTGACTGAAGAAAGCACAAATGAGATGCTTAAAAGTGGGACAGGAAGAAATTCTCCAAATAACAACTTATATTAAGAAAATAAGAATGTGTAGGAGAGCAAATGAATGCAGGTGCTTCTGCTTGTCCTACTTACAACTGCTAATAAAACTAACAGAGGGATGTAAACTTCACGTCTGTGTTGGCAAAGATTTCTATCTTGAGGATGTAAAAATTAGAGCAACAACAGGCCATTTAGCCCCTGATAGAGAAAGTGAGGACTGCAGATGCTGGAAATCAGAGTCGAGATTGTGATGCTGGAAAAGCACAACAGGTCAGGCAGCATCCAAGGAGCAGGAGAATCGACGTTTCTGGCATAAGCCCTTCATCAGGAATGCCTGCTCCACTATTAAATAAACTCTATAATTATAGCCTCAGTGAGACTTTTTTGACTGATCCACATAATCCTTGATTCTGCCAACCAGAAATCAGCCTCACTCAGTGTATTTGATAACCGAGGTTTCATTGCCACTGTACCTGAGTATTACAAAGACCAATAATGCTCTAGAAAAAAAAATAAATGCCACTCAAGTCCAATTATTTTAATCATATAAACTGGTTCTAGTTTCTCCCACAAGAACCATTGCCCTTTCAGTACCTGTCCTGTCAAGCCCTCTTAGGTTCTTACATGTATCAACAGGCCCACTTCCCATTGTTCTCAGTTCCAAAGGGTATAGGCCAAACCTGCTCAATCTGTCCTTATAAAACAAAATCTTTCATCCCAGGAATGACCTGAGTTAACCTTCTTTGAATGCCTTCCAATGTAAATATGACACTCTTTAAGCAAGGTGACTAAACACTGCACACTATGAGGTTTCACCAATGCCCTGCACAGTTACAGCAAGAAAACCATACTTTTATACTTCATTGTCTTACAAGAAAGGCCAATATTATGTTTGCTTTCTTAATTACTTGTTGGACTTGTATGTTGACTTTGTGTGATTCAAGGTCAAGAATACTTAGATCGTTTTGTACTGCAGCGTTCTACATTTTCTCTCTTTCTCTTCAAATAAATTCTGTCTGTCTATTCTTCCTGTCAAAATGGGCAATCTCACATTTTAGCGCATTATATTCCAACCATAATTTTTTTGTCCATTCAGTTATTATCAACGTATATGTCGACAATGCAATAAACCCTTCATCCAAGTTATTAATATACATTGTATATTGTCGATGGTCAAGCCCTGCATTACTCCACTTGCTAGTTTTTCACCCTGGTAATGATCCATTTATCATGAGTCTCTGTTTCCTGTTATTTAGCTAATCCTCTGTCTACGTGAATATACTATAGCTTGTACCATAAGCTCTTATCTTATGTAGTAAACTTTTATGTGGCACATTATCAAATGCTTGTTTGAAAACTAAAGACACTGCATCTGCTTGTTCTTCTTTATCTCCATTGCTTGTTGTAACTTCAAAGGGCTCTAATACACTTGCCAAAATTGGGGATTTCCATTCTGCAAAATTGCATTCATTTTCTAAATGTCCCTCCATAACTTTTTTAATAATGGATTCTGGCATTTCCCCAATGACAGATGTTAGACTGACTGTTCTCTAGTTTTCTGCTTTCTGTCTCCCTCTTTTCTTGAACAGAGAAGTTACTTTTCCAGCGAGCTGGGACTTTTCCAGAACTCAGGCATGTTGGAAGTTCATAGGCAATATGCATTCATCACACATCTGCAACCACATCTTCCATGACCATAGGAGGCAGGCCTTCTGATCCAAAGAAGATTTATTTTTCCGTTAGGATTATTTAAATTCTTCCCTCCATTTTGTCCCGTGATTTTGTACATGAACCTTCTCTCTTGATTTTGGGGTGCTTTCCATGTTTTGAGGACTGATGAAAATGCTAATTCAATACAACAGACCCTTCCTTCTATTTTATTATTAATTCCTAAGTGTCACCCTCTAATGTCCAGTGTTTGTTTGGCTTTGTCTTTTCTCTTTTTGAAATTATATAGCCTTTGGAATCATAGATTTTACAGTCCCAAAGGAGGCCATTCAACCCATTGAGTTTGTATCAGCTCCCGAATGACTTGTCCAGCCTGTACAATTCTCCAGCCCTATCTCTGTGGCCCTCCACATTCATCCCTTTCAAATATATATCTAGCTGTCTATTGAAATTTCCTATGGAATCCACCTCTGCACCTCTCCCACGCACAGCGTTCCAAATCCTAACAACTCTCTGAGTACAGAAGTTTCCCTTAGTCTCACTCCTTGCTCACTTGCTGACAGTCTTGAAGTTGTGACCCTGAGTTACTGACATACTAACTAATGGAAACAAAATATCCTTCTTCACCCTGTCAAAATTGTTCATAATTTTGAACACTTCGACAAAGTCACCTCTTAATCTTCCCTGCTCCAAGAAGAACAAGCCTAATCTCTCTAATCTTTCCTTGTATCTAAAATTCTTCATTCTTGGTATCATTCTAATAAATCTTTTTGACCTCTCTTTCGTGCTTTAACATCCTTCCTTAAATATGGTGCCCAGAACTAAACAGAATACTCTAAATGCAGTTTGACCAATGATTTGTAGAGGTGAAGCACCGTTTCCTTGCTTTTATACGCCACGCAGCTATTTATAAAACCAAGGATCCTCCCCTCTTGCTCATCCTAACCCTTAGTTTCTCTCTCTGATCCAATTTCTAATTTGTTCTTTTGCTCATGTCTGCTTTCCTTTCTTTTTTCTCATTTTCTTTTCTTTAAAGCTGTTTGCGGGAGATCTTCGACGTCAGCACAGCAGCAAGAGCAGGTAGTTTGCAGAATTACAGCAGCCTCCCTGTGGTTGGACGTGGCAGCAAGCCCACACTGCCTCCTGTTGATGGGGGGGCAGCAGTGGTGGTAAGGCTCCTCCCAAAGATCAGTGGCAGCATTGGCATCGGCTGTATGTTTGCGGCTCCTCTCCACAACCAGAGACAGCAGCGGAAACAAAAGACTGTTGACCATGTCTCGGCCCGGGTCCGTGCCTCAGAGGCTGATTATTCCATACGCCTTTTTGAGACTGGACTGCAAGATCAGGACCTTTTCCTTTCTTTCGATCTGAGTGTTTTTCTGTCCTTTTGTCTCTATTTCTTTTCTTTCTGCTGTTTTTTTTTAGTTCTGACTTTTGTAACTAAGATGGCGTTGGAGAATGGTAATTTTGTACATATTTCACTGTACTCCTATATTCCTATACTTGAGTACATGTGACAATAAAATCTAACTCTAATTTTAATTCCTATAAACCTTCTTAACAACTGATTTAACTTGCCTGGGCACCTTCAGAGAACCATATCTGGACCCCAGGGCTTCTCTGCCCCCGTACTCCCCTCAAAGTTGTACCATTGAGCTTGTATTGGCTCTCCACGTTTCTCCTAACATTTCTCTGCATTGAATTTCATCCGCCAACTGTCTGCTCAACTTGTCAATGTCCCCCTGAAGTCACTCAGCAACATCCTCAAAATTCTGTTGCATTCTGTTTTGAATCTACTTACTAGTTTTCTCTCTTACTCTAATTGTCCCCGTTTTTTTTTTCAATCATCCCTTGCTGGTTTCTAATGCTTTCCCAATCTTTGAACCTATCGCTCATCCCCACAGCATTGACTGCCATTCTTTTAATTTGATCTCACTTAACTTCCTTAGTTAGCCACAAGAGTTACATCCTACAGATAGTCTTTATCATTGTTGAGAGTCATGAAATCTCCCTTTAAATCCATACCTAAATGCTCCTCCTGTTTAATCTAACCACCAAGACCAACCTAGCCAAATCTGCATTCATATACTTGTATAGTCTTTTTAGTTTAAGACACTAGTTTTGAACTCATACTTCTCCCCCCGCCCCCACATCAGCGTAAAATTCTATCACATTACAATTTCCCTTTTGTCCTTTGCTAAGACACTTTTGAATAATCTTGACTCATTGTATATTACCAGCCCAAAATATGTTGTTTTAAGATGCTTTTTGAACTGACTGATTAAGTTATCTACCAAGTTACCTTTGGTATTTTCATTTGTCTGGTCAATGTGAAGATGAATTCAGTCACATTTGTGCATCTGTATATTATTCACTGAGTAGAACCACCTGTATTTAAATTATCTGCTGGCTAAAGAAAGTGGTTTGAGTTAGTGGCCTGTCCAGCAGCGAAACTCCATCTCTGACTAAAATTGCAAAACAGTTAACTTTAACAGTAACTAGTTAAATATGAAATGCAAGTTAGACTAAATTTTAGAACGAGATTATTCCTTGAAATTTCTTCACTTACCAAACTCCCAAGTTGGCTTGAGTTACACTCAGTCATGAGCTACCATCTTCTTCCTTCCTTGTACGTTTTTGTTTATTAGCTGCTGAGTTAGTGGCTTGACTGTATCATCATCTACTTTGTGTCCATTTTTGTGTATTTAAATCATACCAGCTCCAACAAGTAATATGTGAGATGTTGTATTCAGGGAACACCAATAACTCATTTACTTCAAGGAAGATGAAGTCACAGTCATTAATTGGGATACTTGAGTTTTTATTTTCTTTTCGTTTTTCTTCACAAGATAAGAATGGTCCTACCTACTATTCAGGCCAATCTTTACTCAAGTGACATCAGTAAAATAGATTGCTTGCTCACGATTACGTTGTTGTACAGGATTTTACCATTTGCATATGACTGCTGCATTATAGCATTGAGCAAATTTCAAAATGTTTTTGTATGTTTTCTGAGATTATAAACGGAGCTGTCGAATCCTTCCTCCCCCTCCTCTCTCCCACCTTTCTACCCTGATCAATGTTAGGTAGTTTCTTTTCCACTGACATTATCTTTCTCAGACAGGGTGTGCTGGAAGAGAATTGAAGGATGCAAATACTACAGCCTTTCTGAATAAAAAGAGAAGGATATACTCTGGTTGTTGTAAACAAGCCTTTGTAATCTTTTTTCGGCAAAGTAATCCGGGAGAAAAGTAAGAGGCACTTGAATAAACACATACTAATAAGGGGAGATTTAACAGGTGTGTTAAGAGCAATTATGTTTCATGGATATGATTGAGGTTTTTAAATTGGGTAATAGCGAGGGGACTGAGGGCAGTATAGTTGATCTACTTATGTAGATTTTCAAAAAGAGTTTAAATTGGTCCAACATTATAGACTTTGCTGCAAAATTAAAATCCACAGGCAGAATCTTATTGAGGGCACAAGCAACATGGGCTGTAGTGAGTTTAGCATTAGATTCACACAAGGAGTCCAATGAGGCCTGTCTCAATTTTGAGAGCTTGTCATTGTATTTTTTCTGGGTAAAAACAATGACTGCAGATGCTGAAAACCAAATACTGGATTAGTGGTGCTGGAGGGCTTTTGCCCGAAACGGCGATTTCGCTGCTCGTTGGATGCTGCCTGAACTGCTGTGCTCTTCCAGCACCACTAATCCAGTATTGTATTTTTTCTGTCTATCTGGAGTAGTGAGGCAAAACTCTTCTGAGGCAGTGGTGATAAGGAGTAAAGTTTGCTAAACTGCTGCAACTCATCTATTAATGTTCAGATTTCCATCTCATTGAACACACTGAAGAAGGTAAGGTTCAAGACAACTTGACAATGGAAATTGGTGAGAGTTCCTGACAATTGCAGCTTAGCATTTTTTCCAAAGGACCTCCATGTTGAACATTATACTGACCTCTTCATGCTCCTTGAGGTTTGGCCTTACAGATCACACGTCCACAGATATTGCCAAACAACATGTGCCAGCCTGGAAGATCCATCACAGCTCATCTCTGAACCACTCAATGTACACTTCTCTTCAATGCTACACTTCAGGATGCAACGGCAATCAGCATTGAATTGTTGCAGAAAGGACACTGCACTTCGAGATATACAAGCAGCTGATGGATTGGTGTAGGCTCCAGCTGTTAATTTGCTTCCTTAATGCTCACTCACTTTGACCCTACATTGCCTTGCACCACCCTGCCTTGGCTCTTTCCACATTCCCCCTCAACCAGCAATACAAGGCTCACAATGTTGCTCTACTTAACGTGTGTTTAGCATTGACCCAAATCCAGGAGGTTTGTCATAGTTGTCAGCAGGGTTCAATTAAGGCAAAGGAGATAGCCTTTGCTCAGAGGGCCCAGTACAGTAAGTCAAGTATGTCATCCAATATCAGTCCAGGGGTTTGGACACAGTCATCCATTTGGAGTAGTCAGTCAGGATCCTCTCCTCAAGGGGAGATGAGCTGGCTGAATATTAGGTAGCCATGATGTGGAGGTGCCAGTGTTGGACAGGGGTGGGCAAAGTTAAAAATCACAAAACATCAGGATATAGCCCAACAGTTTTAGGCCCAACAATATTAGGTGACAGAACATCTGTCCTGACTCTTCTATCCAATCATGGCCTGTTGCCTCCTAAAATGAGGGAGAGGCAGTTTATGGTAGGCAATGAAAGTAGCCGACACAGCTGTTACTGGAGGCAGCTGACAGACCGGATTAGTGCTGTCGGGAGTTGGAGTGGGTGAGAGTGAGTAAGGGACGCTGTTGGAGGCAATCATGAGAGCCTGGGCCTTTGCTACTGGATATAACTCCCACAAAGAAAGTGAGAGAAGAGTTACTACAGAGAAGATTAGCACTTAGATTGGTGGAGTGGAGAAGGTCATTGACTTTTCAACAATCCTAGACATTCCATCCAAAGGCAAGATTTGGTTCCAAATATCTCTAAACTTCACAGAGAAAAAAACATCCAAAAAACTCAATGCAATTTTTGTTTAGACGAAGAAAAAGTATGCTGTTGCCCAAGAGGTATAACAGATAGTTAACAATTTGATTAAGGTATAGAAAACAATGGTAAGAAATACTTGTTTTTCAGACTGGAGTGAGGTGCATAATCGTGTTGATCAGGATTCCAGACAATAACCATCAGAAGGCACATGATACAGTGTCATATACTGAGAACAAAGAAGCATATGGAATTCAGGAGGAAGTGGTTATAAGGCTCTAAAATTAGTTCACTAATAAGAAAATTGATGGATAGATTTTTTTTTCAGACTGAGGCATTGTTTGCATTAGGGTTCCGCAAGGATCAATTTTGGGACAATTGCTCTTTACGATTTTTATAATTCATGTAACTGAAAAACACAGAGAAACAGTCAAATGTTTGCAATGGATAAGAAACTTAGCAAAGTTGCATGTTATTGCTGAAGATTGTAGAAAGAATAGTACAGTGTAGGAACAGGCCCTTCATCCCACCAAATTTGTGCTGACAGATGACACCTTTCTAAACTAAAAACCTTTGCCTATGTGCTGTCCATATCCCTCTGTTCCCTGCCATTCATGTATTTATTAAGATGTCTCTTAAACATTGCTATCAAATGCGTCTCCACCACTACCTGTGCAGCACATTCCTGGCACTGACCACTCTCTGTGTTAAAAAAGATAATTGCTTCTCACATCTCTTTTAAACTTCCACCTTTTACCTGAAACCTATATCCCCTGTAACTGACATTTCTAAAGTGAGATAAAAGACTTTGACTATGCGTATCTCGCATAATTTTGTAAACTTAATCAGGCCACCCTTCATCCTCCAACTTTCAAGTGAAACAAACCAAGTTTATCCAATCTCTCTTTATCACTAATACTCTCCAAACTAGGCAAACATTCTGTACCATTTCCAAAGCTTCCATTTCCTTCTGGTAGTATGACAACCAGAATTGTACACAATATTTCAAACTAAACTTCTATACAGGTGCAACATGATTTGCCAATTTTTATACTCTTTGCCCCAACCAGTGAAGACATGTATGCCATACACTTTCTTGACCATCTTATTCCTTTGTTTTGCCACCGTTAGGGAACTGCAGGTTGGTATACCTAGATTCCTCTGGATGTTAATGCGACAACTTCTTCCCTGCTGTTATTAGACTTCTCAATGGACCTTTCAAATTTCAAATCTAATGTTGATCTTGCTTTTTATGAACCATCCCTGCAGTGACAACAAATTCTTTGTTCTATTCAAATACCCTATGAACTTTGTATGTTATGATCTGCCTGTACTGCACACAAAACAAAAATTTTCACTGTACTTAGGTACATGTGCCCATAATAAATCAAATCAAATTTGCTATATATTTCCCTCCTGCATTAGATGTTCCAAAATGTGTCGCCTTGCATTTATCTGGATTAAACTCCGTGTACCATTTCTCCACCCAAGGCTCCACTCTATCGATATCTTGCTGTATCTACTGGCAATCCTCTTCACTATTTGCAGCTCCCCCAATCTTTGTGTTGTCCACAAATTTACTAACCAGGCCACATAAATTCTCTTTCAAATTTTTTATCTGTCGGTTTTACAAACAATACAAATTTGATCCCTGCAGAACACCACTGGTTACAGATCTTCTGTCAGAAAAACAGCCCTCCACCCTATTCAGTCTTTTATGACCAAGCCCAGTTCTGTATCCACCTTACTAGCTAACGGTGGATCCCAGGTGACTTCTTCTTTTGTATCAGCCTGCCATGGGGACCTTGTCAAAGGTTTTGCTGACGTCTATATAGGCAATGTACACCATCTTGTCCTCATTAATCATCTTTGTCACATCCTAAAAGAAACTCAATCAAATTTGTGAGACATAACCTCCTCCACGTAAAGCCATGTTGCCCATCGCTAATGAGTCCATGTTTTTCCAAGTGTGAGTAAATCCTCACCCCAAGAATCTTCTCCAATATTTTCCCTACCACTGACATAAGACTCACTAACCTGTACTTTCTTGGATTATCTCTGTTGCCCTTCTTAAACAAAGGAACAACATTTTCTATTCTTCAGTCCTCTGGGACCTTTTCTGTGACTCTAAAGGATATAAAGATTTTGTACAATGCACCAGCAATTACCTCACCTACCTCCCTCAGCATTCTGGGATAGATCCAATCAGGTCTTGGAGACCTGTCTACCTCAATGTTTTTCAAAACACCAACACCACCACCATTTTTATATAAACATGCCTTAGAATATCAACACAACCATCTTCGGACTCAGTATCCACCATGTCCTTCTCCTTTATGAATACCGATACAATGTATTCATTAAGGACTTCACTTGCTTACTTTGGCTCCATATATAAATTTCCTCCTTTGTCCTTGAGTGGACCTATCCCTTCCCTAGCTATCTTCTTCCTCTTCCATATGTATAAAACATCTTAGGGTTTTTCTTAATCCTGCTGGCCAAATACATTTCATGCCTTCTTTAAGCCTTCCTTATTCCTTGTTTGAGTTCCTTCTTGCTATTTTTGTATTTTTCGAAGATTCTGTCTGTCTTCAGTTTCCTAAACTTTATGTATGTTTCCTTTTCCTTTTTGGCTAAACTCTCAAGTTCTCTTGTCATTCAAGGTTCCTGCACCTTGCCATCTTTACCCTTCTTCATTTTCAATGGAACATGCTGGTCCTGAACTCTGATGAACTGGCTTTTAAAAAACTCCCACATGCCAAATGTGAATTTACACTCGAACAGCCACCCCCAATTTATTTCCCCAGATCTTGCTTAATATTACGCTAGTTAGCCTTCCCTAAATTTAGTAGTTTCATTCAAGGAATACTCTTATTCTTATCCATAAGTGATTTAAAACTTGCAAAATTATGGTCGCTCTTCCCGAAATGCTCCCCCAATAAATCTTCAATCATTCGGCTGGGCTCATTTCCCAATGCCAGGTCTACAGTGGCCATTTCTGGAGACTATGTACACATTGTTTCAAAATAACCATCCTGGATACAACTAACAATGACACACCCCCTCCCCTGCTCCACAGAAGCCCCTGGAATTTCAGTGTAAGCTTGTAGAGTAATACACTTTAGGAGACCAAATCTGCAAGTACAAGATTTGAATGGATTAATCAAGAGACTTTGACATTCACATACAAACGTTCTTTGAACTGGCAGGACCAGTTGAAAAGTTAGTTAAGGAAACATATGAGTTATTTTGGTTTAATAATGGAGATATTGAATATAAAAGCAAAGAAATGTTGCTCAATTTTTCGACCATGTGTTAGGCCTTTATGAGAGTGTTGTGAGAGATTCTGAGCAATTCAGGCAAGAAGTGAAAGGTTCAGGAAAAGACCTAAAGAAGTTTTAGCAGGAAATTAAGGTTGAAAACCTACAGTAATGAAGAGAGATTGGAAAAGTTAAGACTGTTCTCCCTAAAGCAGAAAAGCTTGTGACCTTCCTTCCTCTCTTCTAACCTGGGGTGGCACAGTGACTCAGTGGTCAGCACTGCTGCCTCACAGCACCAGGGACCCAAGTTTGATTTCAGGCTCCGGTGACTGTGTGTGCGGAGTTTGCACATTCTCCCTGTGTCTGCGTGGGTTTCCTCTGGGTGCTTTGGTTTCCTCCCACAGTCCAAAGATGTGCAGCTTAGGTAAATTGGCCACACTAAATTGCCCATAGTGTTAGGTGCATTAGACAGGGGTAAATATAGGGTAGGTCAATGGGTTCTGGCTTGGTTACTCTTCAGAGGGTCGATATAGACTTGTTGGGCCAAAGAGCCTGTTTCCATACTGTAGGGAATCTAACCTAAAAGATGAAGTAGTGACCTCGTGAAGGTTTACAAGGTGATGAGGGTATAGGTGCTGTCTGATGAGTGGGTCACCAACTGGAGGTCATGGATTTGAAAGTCACTGGTGAATGTTGTCAAGGGAGATGAAAACATTTCTTTCTTTGAGAATTGTTGAAGGGATTTTATAGCTGTGCAGATAAGCTGGAAAAGCTATGAATATTTCCTTCAGAGAGGAAGGGTGTAGATCCAGTCTGATGGATGCATTTAAAAGGATAAAGACAGAAAATAAAGAGAAACTGGTGGTCTGTAAGGTGAAGGGGAAATCATAGGAAAAAATATTACAGCATTTAAAACAGATGTGATGACAGGGCACTCAGAGGATATGATCAGGCAGAGTCAGTCTGATTTTTTCCAAAGAAAATCATGCTTAACTGATTTATAGAAGGTGTTTGAGGAAATAGTATGTGCTGCGGATAAGGGGGAACCTGTAGATGTCCTTACATTTCCAAAAAAAATTGATAATTTCCCATATGAAAGTTTATTACAGAAACTAAAAGCTTGTGATGTAGCCAGTAACATATTGGCATGGATAGAATATGGACTTGCTAATAGTCAGCATAAATGGGTCATTTTTATTGACAAGATGCAATGAGTGGTGTGCCTCACATCAATGCAGCAGCCTCATATTTTTTTACAATTTATATCGACCACTTGGTTGAAAGAACTAAAGGTTTAAAAGTTTCATTTACTAACGTTGCACAGATAGATAGGAAAGTAAATAGTGAAGTGGACAAAAGGAAATCACAAAAAGAAACTAATAGGTTAAGTGAGTGCCAAAGTCTGGCAAATTGAATATCACGCAGGGAAATGTGAAATTTTGACAGGAAGAATAAAAATGAAACATACAAATTTGAAAGTATTTTACACTGTGAGGAAGACAGTTTATAACTTAAAAAGAGCAGGTAGATGGGTTGGACAGTTCTATAGTAGATAAAATAAAATGAACAGAAGTGCTCATATGTTTAGATTGGCTTTAGATTGATTCGGTAATAGTTCTTCTGATCCTTGACTGGTTGATAACAAGAAAGTACGAATGCAAGGTGCTTGTCAAGAAAATCACAGACATCATGTGAGAGACTTTTTTAGGCAGACCTGTTTTAAATTAGCACAGCATTGCTTAATACAGTGATATATCAAATGTAGTGGTTGAAAGAGAATTGGATAGATAAGGGAATGAGATAAAATTGCATGGCTATTTGCAAAGAGTGGGAAAGTAGGACTAATTGAACTGTTGCTTGAAAGAGATTATGATTTCACAATTCATCCCATTCATCTACACTTTCTCTTTGCTTTGAGACTCTGAATTTGTCAGGCACTTTGGCACCAACAGACTCACAATTGTAAAACTGATGAGTACACTGCTGACATTGTGAAGTCAACTTGAAGTCACCACTATGATACTGATAGCTTCTTACAGTGATGACCTTTGCTGCCCTTGCACACCCGCATTTGGTTGGGTGAAGTGGAAGGTACCTTTTGCACTTTTTCCCGCCACCACTGAATCCAAAATGCAACAAAAGCCATCAGCTTTCTTTCCCTTCTGCTCTCAATACTCACCAGATCTTGGAGAGTTCCGTACAGATAGTGGCATTGACAGGATGCAGCTTTGATTGTTTCCTTTAATGCACATTCTGAAACATGTCCAGAGAGAATGATTCATTCCTGACACAACCCATTGCTTCCCACATGCCTTTAGAACCCACTTGGAATTTTAATTCTTTACCAAACTGCACTCAATCAATTAGTGAATACATTTAACACTGTCTGTTGTATGATTATCATGAGCTGATTTGTAACTGAATTTGATATTATATAAAGTGACAAGTGTTTTTTTTTGCAAACATTGAGTACAAAAACCAACACCTACACACAACAGAGTACATGCATGACTTTGGTATTTGCTTCTCTATCACTTGCTTTGAGCTGAATATGTCTCCAGTGATTGTGTGGGACTGTGACGATGCTAATCCTACAGTTGCTGGTGCTTGAGATTACTTCAACAATAAGTAACCAGCATGGGCTTTTAGAATGAAAACCTAGATGGTTAAATAAGTTTGATTGCACTGAATGCTTGCCAGTAAGATAAAGCAGACAATTTTAATCACCCTTTAGCCATGCACAGAATATGCAACAAATTAACAACTTAACTAGCACATGGTAAATGGGAGAAGAATAATTAACCTCCTACATCCAACGGCGATAACAAACTTTAGATGCTTTAACATCCTTTAGATGAATCATTTGAAGTATTCCTTGATAAAACACATTACAAAATATGCAATATTGACATTCCACTCAAAGTAACTGGACGAGGACTGGATGTCATGTCTTCAAAATGGTCATATAGATGGGGAGTGTGATGGGTGGAGATGTCCCAATGGCAGGGAAGAAATGGTCTTTTGAGTTTTTGTTTAATTGCCTCCTTGTGGAGCTATTTTTCTGGCTCAGTTGTCATTTACTCAAAGTAACCAATCCAGCAAAGATACCTCTTATGTTATGACTGAGGTTGAAGAAAAGAGCTGTCTGACTTAACTCCACTTGTCCACTTGACATATTTGGATATTTTACCCAATTACTAATGTGACCAATTAGATACTTTACTAGTGTTGGAATACAGTCAAAAAAAGTTTCTTCAGTAAACAACGAAATTATTCAATTATATTATAGAGAATACTTAATAAAGATGCAATGCTGATGAACACAGAATTTGAATTGGAAAGTATTAATGCTTCAAAAACCTAACATGCGTGCACATAGGTTAAAAAAATAAATGGAGCCAAACCTGCAGAAAACTTTGACCGTAGAATTGTTAGTTTTTAAAGATAAAAAATCAGATGTGAAATATTCTGGGTGACTTTTAGTCTGGGATCCTAAAACGTGTTTCACTATGTGACAGCAGATACATGTAGTTGTAACTGGTGATCTTTTTAAAAGCAATTTAAAATCATGAGGGACATGAATAGGGTGAAAAGTCAAGGTCTGTTCTGCAGGGTAAGGGAGCCATTTCATCTGCCTATCCAGCTGTAGAAATGTTTTGGTTCTCTACAGTTGATTCTTATTCAAAGGTTTTTTTTAAAAAGAAAAAGTAATTTCTCTAAGAGTTTCATGTGATCTTTAGCTTTTGGGTCTGCATCCACAAATCCAAATTAACTTGCATTACCCTCTGACATTCCATATAACTGTACAAAGGATGTTTCCAGAGGTTTTGATAGCCCCAAAGACCTCATAATTACCAAAAATAGCCTTTACAGCCATCTCTTAAATTCTAGAAACCTCCTCAGAAAGCATACCATAAACTGTGAGCTCTGCCAATCTATCTGCCTTGCATGAGCAGTGTCCATTAAGCCAACTCATTTGTTTCAACTATCTTTTCAAAATAAATTACAAATCCTGCTATATTCCTATGCTCAAACTTTGGGAGGGTTTATACAACTCCTTCTCAGCTTGAGTCGGATCTTTCTTCATCTGAACTTACATCAGATGATTACAACAGAGCATTTCTTTTTAGTTTCTATATTATTTTAAATTGATATTCCCTTTCACACCCTGTTTCTCACTCCAACCTCTCTCTTTCTTCCATTTTCAGTTTAAGTTTCAGGCACCTAATTACTTTTTTCTTTTCTTTCCCTTGATTCTGAAATTCTAGCATGAGTTTCTTTTTTTTTTCCAAACATAAACATTTTCCAACTGTTGGAGCAATCTCATCTTCTTCCAATTCTGCTCATCTTTGTGACACATTTACTTCATTCTCCAGCTTTCTGGTCACTCGTCTATGAATTTCAGGTCTCCTGGCTTTGGTCTAGTGCTTCATTTCACCTGCAGGTGACTCTTATCAGTTGTGCAATAGACTAATAATTTAAAGGGTCACAAACTATCCCAGGCTACTGGCCATCTCACTTGCATCAACCATGTTGGTACCATAACCTTCATATTAATGCAGAAGAAACCTGTCATTTTCCTTTTTATGAGTTTTACTATATTATTAGCCTGCTTTCCATTATACATTTCTGTTTTTGTCTTATCCAACACAAGCATCCAGCAATTCATTGTGACTGAGATTGGAGGGGGTGAACTGCCTATCTCGATCTACTGTACAAGAGGTCACAACATTTATTTTAACATTTTATCCAGTTATATGCTGTATCTAAATAAATATAGAGCAAAGAAATAAATATGTCAGTTATTTCTTTAATAAATGATATAGTGTTTATTCAAAAATGTAAAGCTGATTAACACAGCTTGAAATATCAAGGTATAAATATTTATCTAATAAACCACACAGAGACACACAGATTTGTTCTCTCACTGAATTATCAAAGCATTTCTCGAACAAGTGGGAAAGGGTGAGTTGGCTGACTTCTCTTTAAGCATTGATATCTCCAAACCATACCCAGACTCTTGTCAGTCATAAAACCAGGCATGTGACTTCTCGATAAACAAAACTCAAACAATTTCATAGTCTAGAATCTCAGGGTTTATTGTGTAAAGGCTAAATCTTTTTGTTTTGCTGTATTTTTGATCATGAATTTGTTTGGGGAAAAAGAATGTTGTAAAGCCAAGGATTGTGGAAGGGATTGCTTCACTTTAAAAAGTCAATTTACACTGATGCTTATTCAAGCAGTGAGAGACATCAAGGATCTAAACAAAATGAGATTTGTCTAATGACAGGTATCTGATTGATAACTAGTAACCAATCCACAGAACAATGGTCAAAGGTCTTCAGGCTGCTAAAAGTGATGTCTTTGGGTGCCAAGCAGCTGGACAGCTTGCTGTTATGAAAAATACTGCTGAAAACCTTCAGACCTCTGAAATGAGAGGTGGTCTCTCTCTTTCTATCTCTCTCTGCAGTAAAGAAAAACACCTGAAGTTTGAAGAAACCCAACTAATTTTCATTCACCAGTTGCTAGAAGCTTTTAACTAATAGATCAGGGACTTTGTAATTTGTGTCTCAGTTGCTCTGTGCCTCTCATAAAAAAAAGTGAAAGAATCTCAAAAGTGCCTTGAAGATCAGTAAATAATGGCAAGCAGAAAACATCATCACAGTGAATATTGTGGAAGTAGCCATTGAACTTCCTGCCCAGTTTTTGACTTCCATCCTTAACATCATTTTTTTTTGTCTGTTTGTATGGGCGGAGTTGTAAAAGGGGGTTAGAGTTTTACCGAGTGAAGTTATATGTTGATGGTTCATAGCTCTTCCCCTGTGCATAAAATTTAGAGTAAATAGGAGAGCTTGTTAAGTAGAGAAACTTGATCTATGCTTTCTATTAATTTGGTTCCAAATTGGCTAATTTTGCAATATTTGCCAAAAATATTTAGCCTTTGTGATGACAACAGAAATAGCAGGGATTGATCACTGCCCCAATGAGGTGCACCAATATTTTTCGGCTGAACCAGGATTGATTTTGAAACAATGACAATGAGGATTTGAATGTGATAGAAGCAAATGACACAGGTGAAAGAAAATGGCAGATTCTGTACTGAATTTAAGACCTAGCACTGGAAATGGCAAAGGATTTCCTGCAGGTGGCAGAGTTGCCCATGACAGTCTGAAAGTTATTCTTGAAACCAAGGCTGGTTGATTAGTAGGTAAACTGGAGGTTACATTGTATGGCAGAACTAAGGGTAGGAAGGCAAAATAATTGTAATATCGGTACAGCATACTATATTATGTTATCAAAACCATTATATGGGAAAAGGCCTCATCAATAAAAATATTCCTTCCAAACCCCAAGTACAAATCATGTCAATTGAAGACTAGTCAACAACAGGCAGTATTAATTCTAATGTTAATCCCATTCTAAATAAAACATTTAAATTATGAGCAATTCATTTTCTTCGTTGAATGAATGAAACATATTTATTTGCTTTACTCAGGCGTTTAGTGGCATAGGAAAAGGTTTGAAATGAGTCTTTAATCCATGTAGGAAGATGATTACATTTCTGGGTACAATGAACAGTATCGAAAAACCGGTGAGTCCTGAGTTTATTGAAGAATGGGCTTCTCTGATCAATCTTGAAAGTGATTTTAACAAGTTAAATCTTCTGCATGGAAGAAAAAAATTAGATTGAAGCTGGTTTGACTTCACTTTTGAAGCCATGTTGAAACCAAGAAGGAACTTGTGAATAGAAGAGATAGTAGGTGTCTTCATAACTTTAAATAATTTGTAGAGTTAGTGCAACTGAAACATGCATTAGTTGTTAGTTAAGTTAGTAATTGTCAGCATGCATTCCATGTTTGCCAATTTTAGAGCAGCCCCCACCTCTGATTTTTGCATCTTCAACAGCAGATGTGGATAGTATTGAGAGTTCTTTGTTAGTTGGATTTCAAAGCAGCTTTTCTTTCAATGATTTGTCACAAAAACACAATTCCCTGTGTGTCAGCTCTGACATTTGGATTGCACTAAGATCAGGTGACATTAGTTCAAAAAAGAGCAGACAAGGCCTGGCTAAGAATTAACCCTCATCAATGCAACTAAAACAAAAACCTGGCGAGTAACTATCATTATTGAATTGTCCCTCAATCTGAATATTTTGCTGATCTGAGTAAAGACTGATCCAGACTGAGAGCATTCTGCCCCTGAGCCCAACCTTTGCTTGTTGTGCTATCTGATATTGACTGCACCCATGTCCTCCTTTCATTAACTGCCTTCTCTCTCCAAACTAGATTTAGATTTATTGTCATGTGTACTTAGGTTCAGGGATATAGGCACACAGTGTACTGTACTGCCATTCCAAGTGCCATCTTAGGTACAAAGGTACCTCAGTACAAAATTGTAGCTACAAAAATTAGAAAAATAAATAAGTAACTTTAAAAAGTTCAACATGTGATGATGCTGCTCCTTTAACAAGGTTAGGTTGTGCTTGTTTCTTCCTTCAGGAGGTCGCAAAAATGCAGGTTCCGAAAAGTCTGAGTTTGGATGGATTTTAGGGCCAATTTATTATAGCTAACAGATACTGCCTGGAACAAGAGGCTTTCAAGTTTAAAAGAAAACACCTGGATAATGAAAAGCTAGTGGCCAGTTCTCCGAGCTCAGCTTTTCTCTGGTTTGGTTTTTATTAGCAGTAGTGTGGAAAGGCTGCTGGACACAGATCCAGGCAGGAACTCTCTCTTTATACTTATATCCTGTAAGAACTTGTGTTTGATTTTACCTTTTGTGCTAAGGAGTGTTTATGGGGATCGTTGCAAGTATTTTGGAACAGCATCATTAGGTTGGGGTAGTCTGTTGGGTTTTCATATAGGATAGGTTATTCAATATTTTGCTTTCTGTTCTTTGTGTTTCATTCAGTAATCATGTAAATGATTCTGTTTTGTTTAAAACAAAGTGGTTTGACCAGCTGATTTTCCTGAAATATCCACTGTATACTTGCGTAAAACAACTAGCAAAGTTAGGGTCTATGCTACCATCTTGAAATGTTTTGAGGGGTCTGGCCTGGTCCATAGCAAATACTTCTTGGTGTAAAGTAGAAAAATAAAGGAATAAAGTAAAAGTTAGATAGTATAGTCCTTTCTTAAAACATCCACGCTGGGCTTTCCCCACTAGGACATGCTGGACACAATTTCACCCACTCAGGCCCACCAGCCATTTAGCTGCTCACTGCCACCCAGGCTGGTGCTGCTGCCTAGCTGCTGGCATGCTCTGTCATTGGCCCCGCCTCCAAGATTGAGCTATCTCCAGAAGAGAACAAAAAAACGAACAAAGTAAAAAAGAGAAAAATAAACAAGAAAAGCAGAAAAAAACCCAGTGAGCACAATTTTGTTTTTATTGGAATGCAATTTTAGTTTAATTTTAGCCCTTATTGTGGATATATAAATGATGTTACTTACGACATGTTTAATATTCTTAATGTGCTTTTACTGCTATCAGCTAGTGACTGGCCCCCAATTTGCAGCCTGAGGAATTTAGAATTGTATAGTTCCTGTTACAGTCTCAAGCCATTCGAAAATACTTCACATCCACTGATGGAACTTTTAAGTGTAAGCACTGTTACAATACTGAAAATTCGTTGGAAAATTAAATTACTTACAGTGTGGAAACAGGCCCTTCGGCCCAACAAGTCCCCACCGACGCAAAACCCACCCATACCCCTACATTTACTCCTTACCTACCACTACGGGCAATTTAGCATAGCCAATTCACCTGACCTGCACATCTTTGGACTGTGGGAGGAAACCGGAGCACCCGGAGGAAACCCACGCAGACACGGGGAGAACGTGCAAACTCCACACAGTCAGTCGCCTGAGGCAGGAATTGAACCCGTGTCTCTGCTGCTGTGAGGCAGCAGTGCTAACCACTGTGCCACCGTGCCGCCACGTGGCAATGACAAAGATATTATGTTTTCACCCTCAGTTTTGGGGAATTAATGCTACGCTGTATTGTTATACATTTACTGAAACTCAAACAATTTACTGGATATGTCAAAGAAAAATATACCATGAACGAGGTTTTCTTTCCTGAAAGTGATTACAGTCTGTTCTGATATAAAGCAATAGTGCCATTCCCATGTTATAAGAAAACCCTGTAACAGCAGCACCATTTAACCAATGGACTGGAATTGGATTATAGCCAATACAGATAAGGAAAGTTCACGTTCCACAAAAAAAATGGTCTAAATTCTTCAATCGCATTACAGCCAATTTGTATTGAAGAAACACGCATTCTAGCAGAACCGACTGTAAACAAGTCGTCACTTGGTATCAGATGTGACTGTGCATCGCCAGAACAGTCAGATAGATCAAGGTAGAAATACCTACTGGAGACCCTACTGCCTTCCTGCCTCTTCCACAACTGTGTTCTAGAGGAAAAACTCATGATGACCTTCCTACTTCATTGTCAATGAAGGCAATTAGTGCTCATTTAACAGCTTCATCCTGTCATCTTTGGTTTTTAACCAGTGGGGGAGGTGCAAGGCAGTCAGCATGCAGGGAGTCTGAAGGGAGGGTATATGGTGTGGGTGCTCCTCGTTCAGAGGCACTTTGAAACTCATCAAGAAATTGACACCAGAAAGGAGGGGTCATACTCAGACACGGCTCTTGCAGCTGACCCTCATGTTTCTCTTTCCCTAACTGCAATCCCCACCTCAAGGACCCCATCCTGTTACCACTTACCTGTGGCCTGGCTCTGTCAATGTTCCTCATCCCTTGAAGTTATGTTATCGGTGGCTTCTCCCACTCCTCCATGGAGTTCCCTGCATCAATCTGCTTCCTGCTGATTTTCCAAGGGTAAGGCTTCTTTCTCCAGAAATTATTGACTTTGAGGAAAGCCTGGCATAGGACATTTAAGAGGCAATTCATAATGATCAGCCTTTCCCACAGGAGGCAATATGAAGCTCCAAGCAGTTCTCCAGCCAATAGATGAGATCCACATTACCATAACTAAATACCAACCACTTTGTGCAACCTTGCAGTGTCTGAGTCGTTTGATTATATTTTCTTTTTAGTTGTTTTTCAACAAAGTTTTCGAAAATGACCTGATATGAAATATTGACTAGTAAATTATGGCACAATGCTTCAAGTGAAAATGTCTGCATGGTAGAGAAAGGAAAAAAAAATCGATTGCATCCAAATTCTTTGTACTGTCATGTGCAGGGCCTCCTCCATCGCCAAACCCTTACCACCCAAAGCCTGGAGGAGGAACGCCTCATTTTCCGCCTTGGGACCCTGTAACCACATGGATAAATGTGGAGTTCAACAGCTTCCTCATTTCCCTTCCCCCCACATTATCCCAGTCCCAAGCCTCCAACTCAGTACCACTCTCCGGACCCGTCCATCACTGCCCCCACTGACGTATCACCTTCTCCCTCATCCTCATCCATCTATTGCTTTCCCAGCTACCTTCCCCAAACCACCACCCCCCCCCCCCCCCCCCCCCACTTCCATTTATCACTCAGCCCCAAGCCACAAGCCTCATTCCTGATTAAGGGCTTATGCCCGAAACGTCGATTCTCCTGCTCCTCGGATGCTGCCTGACTTGCTGTGCTTTTCCAGCACTGCACTCTTAACCCTTATCTGCAGCATCTGCAGTCCTCACTTTCTCCTAGCTTTTCTGACTGTCCCAGGTTAGCAGTACACACTGACTATGTCCCAGACAGCATGGAGTCAGTCCCCTAAACTAAGGGAATTCTAAATCTCCTGTTTTTTTTCTTTTTTCTTTACACCCACACTACCATCTAGATGTAGTAGTGTTTATTTTTCCCCAGCACCCCTGTTATGTGTGTATGCAGGTGTAGGACACAGTGTGTAGGACCAGGTGTATAAATCCTCATTTGTATTCCAACACCAGGAACAAAGGAACATGCGAGTGGCCAGTGACAAGCAAAGCCCTTCTCATCAAAGGGCAATACTGCGTCATCAAAGGGATGCTGCCTATATTGGAACAGTTGACAGATAATAGTTAAATGAGACATTAGCTTGTTCAGAATTTCTATCAATAAAGTTATGCCAATTCTTCCTTTTATTGTATGTCAACAGTGTTGTAGGGTTAAGATGTGTTTCGATTAAAACTTATTGGTGGACAAATTGAATCATATCTGGAACACATTCCAGAAAGTGTCTCTTTCACATCTTTTCTAAAATATATAATAATCAGGGTCTAGAATATCTCTATAATATACTTTGATCTGGTTCATAACACGTACAGGTATTTGCTTCTTTGACTCATTGCCAGTTTTGGTTTGGACGAGCTTCTATAAGGAGCTGTGTGCATTTTTATTTAAATATTAAAAATATGGGATTAATGTCAATTGTCATTAGTTAGAGCATCCCACTAAATATTTGACTTGATTTAACCCAGTGATCTTTATTCCTCATTGGAAATGCAAGGATTAATGTTTAGAATTGGGATAAAAGCACTTGTACCTTTAAATTACTCTGTTGATGTCATCAAATAAATAAAACAAAACCTCTGCCACTTAACAGACAAATTGAATTGCTTGTGTCCATTATATCACTTAGTGCAGTGAGGTTTTTTTAAAAAGTCAAAGCTGTTTCAAAATTCGCAATTCAGTAACTTGATGAAAACTCTGTCTTGTCAAGACAACGAGTTCTTATGCTGTAAGCAACTCATCAGTCTTGGTTCAGATTTGATGGAAATAGGTTAATGGCATTGATTATGTGACTGACAAAATTGTATTGTATGATTATTTTCTTCAAGATATACCCAGACTGCAAATGCTTTTAATATCTGGCATCCAGATTAGATTCTTTTCAATCTTAGCTGAAAAATGTTGAATACAAAAAGCGTAGAACTAGCTGGTTTGAGAATTTGCTTTCAATATTGTCCAAAGCCACATTGTGTTATTTTTTGGATTGTGGACTGAAAATGATGAAAAGATTGCTTTGAAAAGGGAAGATTGTGCAAGGAACTGTTTGTTTCCCATGTAATGACTCACTGAGCTAGTCCACTTCAAATTAAGCCCTGCTATTCACAGAATAAAAGTTAAAGTTTTTATTAAGTATGTGAAGTTCCCCAATTTACTTGACAATCAGAACCAGAATGATAGAAAGCATGGACCGGGTTTCTGCACTAAACAAAAATTACTATTTAATTACAAGTAATTCAACCCCAGCTACAGTTATAAACTTTTGTGCATTTAACATACCAATGAATCTCTCATCCCTATATAAACTCTCCCTTATACATGCACAGGCAGACAAACAGGATGAAGTAGATTATGGATGGAGGGGAAAGAGAGAGACAGTTCAGTGTCTTTGTTCCCAGATTCTGTTACTGAGATCATCCATATGCTTCTTCTAGAGTCATAGACTCTTATGGACTCTCATGGAAACAGACCCTTCGGTCCATGCCAAACATTATCCCAAACTAAACTAGTCCCACCTGCCAGCTCCTGGTCTGGATCTCTCCAAACCTTTCCTATTCATGTACGTGTCCAAATGCCTTTAAATGTTGCAATTATACCCACATCCACCATTTCCTCAGGAAGTTCATTCCACACATGAACCACTTTCTGTGTAAAAAAAGTTGTCCCTCAAGTTTTGACTAAAGGTGGCTGGTTCGCTTGATAAAAAAAAGTTGTTGAATTATCAATTTAAATTCACAGCTTACATAACTGTTGCGGGAAAGAGAAACTGGTTTTCTTCTGGTTTAGAGTGAGCTTTAACTGCAGAGAACAGAGAGACTTCCCCAAGGTGGAAAAGAACTGAAGCACATCTGTGTCTCTCTCTGTAAGCTGTGCACAGCTCTAAGTCATCCCATTACCTGTGTAATTAATCTCACAGCTGTGCACAGACAAAAAAGGTGTCTGTCATTAACAAATGATCACTAGCATTCAGTAGTTAAAGATTTTATTTTTTACTTCTCTTTCTGTATTTTTTGTCATGAACTGAAATGGGAAACATTTTGCGATGAAGCCAAAGAGCCGAACTAGCCAGCTGTCTCCTTGGATGCGGAAGAAGGGAAATCTGTGAGAGATGCTAAAGAAATCAGAGCATTTGCAACATGAGTCAGACAAGTTGAAACCCTGATACTGGCTTGAGTCAAAAACTAACTTATTTGTTTGAACATTTATGGACAATTAAAAGTAACAACCAATTGTGATATTTAAGCCTTGATGCCTTCAAAGGGATATTTATTTAGTAACTGTGAAATGTTATGGTGCTCTGCCTATCAAACGTTTTATGTTTGCTTGTTTCTTTTCACCAACAAGCCGCTCAGTTTGATGGCTGGGGCAACAGAATGGCATCCTGTGGGTTTACAGGGCACTGTGCTTGTATCTCACATACTGTTGTTTGTGAGGGACATTCATTGAGAACAGAGATGTAGGGGCTATACCATGCTGGTGAATTCATAAAAGAGAAACATA
This sequence comes from Chiloscyllium punctatum, assembly GCF_047496795.1. Lineage (NCBI taxonomy): Eukaryota > Metazoa > Chordata > Chondrichthyes > Orectolobiformes > Hemiscylliidae > Chiloscyllium > Chiloscyllium punctatum. The sequence continues at coordinate 62,573,656 of NC_092775.1, forward strand.
TTACTTTTGTTTAGCTTTTCAGAGGGTTCTAGATGCCTGAAAAATACCTCCTTTGATAAGTTCTCTTCCTCCTCGAAAAGACTTCTGCTCACTCAATTTGATGACCTTGTGGCTAGTCCTGAGTTGTCTACTTGAAAGTCATGTGATTGAGAATTGATCTGTTCAGACAGTTGAAGTCCTATCACAGAAACTTGCCACAATGAGGACACGTGATTCATGAATCAAAGGATTGCTGTTATGCAGTGAAGATTTTTCTCAAAATGCAGAACTACATTCAGGAAACTTGTTCCTGGATATAATGCTTAAGTACCATAGAAAGGAGAGGCATAAAGAGTGTTATGGGCCAGACAAAGTCCCCTCAAAATTTCATAAGAAAATAGTCCAGATCTTTCTTATTGTAAAGGTAAGTGTGTTCCAGGTGCAATTCGATTAGTCAAGCTAGTCAACGTTAAACAAAATACAATTTATTTTTCTACAGCAGTTAAAATACACACAAATTAAAAATAAAAGAAGATTAGCTTAACTATAGCTCTATCAATTTTAACAAAATATTAGATATATTAACTATCACTAATTCACTGTTTTGTATAGTCGCATTCCATAAATCCACCCTTGGCAAAGGCAAATTCAGTAAAACAGATTGTCTCATATGCAATTCTAGCAACAGGAAGAGAACCCCGACTTTTAGCTGTAACAGAGAGTGGAAAAAGAGCTTCCATGTCCCGCTTCAAGATTCCAGCAAATGCTGAAAGCTAAAGTTTAAAATCTTGGTTCATTGGGAGCTTGATGCCTCACATTCAGGCTGGTTATATTGTTCTGATTATCTAAATAAAAAGAAACAGCACCCACAAGCTGTTTATTAATTTAGCTTTGAACCGACTGAAAAAGCCTACTTTTTCATAAAAGAAAGACACAATAACCTATTAAAGCCAAAATATTGTCTCAAGAGATTGTGCTCAGGGAAGAGTACGGCTGCAAAGAGAGTACTTTGTGTGAAGTATTAAGCTTTGCTTCCAAACGTTCAGGTCCGGTTAGTTAAATTCAAAGTTTGTAATCTGCTTTATTAATCAAAATTCAGGTATCTTACGACAGCAGTTTTGCCTTTTAATTAATCCAATGTACACATCTAGGTGAATTTCACACTGAGGTAATTAATATGCACATCAGGCCCTTTGTGGGAATAACATCAGATTTGTCTGCATCTCTTGACATCAACCTCAGCCAGACTGAGAATTAAAGCATCTCACTACTAAGAAATGTTTTACATCTAAACAGCAAAATTTGATATGGTAAATCTCATCCTCTAGTGAAGTCTTGCAATGATTGAGATTTGAATAGACTTTGTAATAGAGATAATGATAAGTACATGACTATCTGTCAATGGAAGCTGTGCAAAGGCATACATTACTGAAAGGGACAATGGAACAAATAAGAGCCATAATATGCTTTTTTTTTGTGAAAAATGCACACTCCCAATGTACTAGGCATTCTGTTGAAAAGGCATTCAGAATACTTTGTACCTACTTGCATCTTTTACAATCCAGTAGATTCAGGATGTGAATTAAATGCAAAGAATTCAATCAATGGTCTTTGTATATTAAAGCCAATACCTTTAAAGGGTTCATTGTTTTAAAAAAAACTTATTTTAGTATTCAGCCAGTCACTCAGTGTCAGGCTTCAAGGCTCCTTTGAATCATTTTCACCTACTACATTTATCCTTTGAAGAAACCATGTCAAAAACCAGTGAAGAAACATTCAAGTGAGGCATTTTTTTGTTTCCTTCAGAACATGGCGTCAGCTGCAGAGTTCTTTCATTTCACGTAGGTTGGATCTCTAATATGCAGGAAAGTGTGTGACATAGCAAAGAAAGATCCACTTATTTTGAAAGCCAATTTTAAACTGAACAAGTTTCAGGCATTAGCAACTGAAGCTAAGCACATAATTAAGTGATAAAACCCGGTTTTGATATTAAGTGTGGAAGCGGGGTGATAATTGGCCTTCTATTCAATGTTACTACACAGATCTCCTTAGAGACTTGTACAGAAACTGGGGGAAAAGAAACAACTTTGTAACTGCAGGTATCATTTCAAAGCTGACTTTGTTATCCCAATCTTGATTATTTCTCTCTTTGGTTAGAAGCAATCAAGCCTTGAAAGCCTTCATCAGTACTTGTTATATAATCACTCAGAAACTATGCCTGACAGTTTCTGGAATCTGTTAACTTGTTGTGATAGCTTTCCGAGACTGATTGGAGAACCAACAAGATGGCAAGCCAAGGGCTAATTCATGTATGCTTTTTATTGGTTTGGATCCACGATTTGTAAGTAATCAACACTGGGAGATAAGAGTGTGCAGAGTCGAGAGTGCAATGTTGGAAAAGCATAGTTGGGTCAGGCAACATCCGACAAGCAGGAGTATTGACGTTTCAGGCAAAAGACCTTCATCAGGAATGAGGCTTGTGAGCCAAGGGGATGGAGAGATAAATGAGAGGGGGCTGGGGCTGGAGGGAAGGTAGGTGAAAATGAAGACTACAGATGCTGGAGGTTAGAGTCGAGAGTGCGGTTCTGGTAAAGCACAGCAGCTTAGGCTGCATCCAAGGAGCAGGAGAATCGAAGTTTCGGGTAAAATCCCTTCATCAGGAATCGCCACCTTCATCTACCTATGGCACTCTCAGCTACCTTCCCCCCAGCCCCACTCCCTCCCACTTATCTTTCCACACACTCAGCTTACAAGCCTCATTCCTGATGAAGGGCTTTTATCTGAAACGTTGATTCTCCTGCTCCTCCGATGCTGTCTGGCCTGTTGTGCTTTTCCAGCACCACACTCTCGACTCTAATCTCCAGCATCTGCAGTCCTCACTTTCCCCTCGGAGTGTGCACTTTGCCCAACTCATGGTCTTAGTATCAATCTTCACAATGGTTCTACTTTTGGATCCATGAATAACATTAATGCAAAATGGACATGCATCTTTAATTAAACAGAATTAACACATTTAGTTAAAGATAATTTAAAGAAATAGATGTCTTACATTTCTCATTGAAAGATAAAGCTAGAATATTGAATGTGTCAAATCATGTGGTCTTTTTGTTCATTAATCTGTGTTCTTTTACATTCAAGCTTGGATGGGTATTTACATGTTTATGTTTTTTTTTGGAAATCCATTTTTAGAGGAAACGTGAAAAGCAACATGAGTTTGATATCTTATTGTTATTTCACATATCGGTGACTCACAGTGCCAGGAACCCAGGTTCGATTCCAGCCTCAGGTGACTGCACGGAGTTTGCACATTCTCCCTGTGTCTGCATGGCTTTCCTCCAGGTTCTCCGATTTCTCCCACAGTCCAAAGGTATGCAGGCCAGGTGAATTGGTCATTCTAAATTACCCATTGTGTTAGATGCATTAATAAGAGGGAAATGGGTTTGGGTGGGTTACCCTTCGGAGGGTCGGTATGGACTTGTTGAGCGGAAGAGCCTGTTTCCACACTGTAGGGAATCTCAAACAAAATAGGGTATAACAGCACTAAGAATACATTAATATTGTAACAGCAGGTTAGGATGAGTAATATTAATAACTGCATGATCGGGTTTACAAAGCTGACAGTATACCAGTTGTGTAGCACTACTGATGCTGATCCGTACACCACTGGCATTAGAAAACTGATGTCAAAATAGTCGTTTTATTGTTATCACTGTTATCTGTTGTTGTCACTCTGATGTTATCACATTGATATTACTCGTTGGTATCAAACTCCAGTGCAAATCGTAAAATAACTTATGCAATATACACAGAGACATAAGATCTCAGATAAAATCTTAGAACATTAATTCCAGGATACATTCAGGATGACTGTCTCAGGGCTGAGAGTGAAAACCATTTATCTTTGAAGGAAAATGTTTTGTAGGAAATAAACACTTGCCTGCTGTTAATGTTCCAACTGTTGTTTTTCACTTTGAATTCCTTTTAACTGATCTTTACAATTTTAGGAGAGAGATTCTGAGAGATTGTTAATCAGAACATAACAGCATGAAAATAAATGGGATAACCGAGAGAAAAAGCAGTTAAGTAAAAGTAGTCATACTTGGAAATGCTGTTGGTGTTGGAACTCCATTTTGAGCTGTACAAGATGAGGCAGACCATTTGCAAGTGTTACTTTTTTTTCCCTGCATTTAGAATCTTCCCTTCAAGCACCTTAACATTCTTCCTGACAAGATCCAAAAACATTTTTAAACCACTCCATTTCTCCTTTCTTTATTATTCTGCTTGATGGTTATTCTAAACATTTATGACTTCCTGAATGAATCAGCCTTTCTTGTGAATTTGCCCTCCACTCTTTTCTACCCGTACCCTCTGGCCATGCTTCCTTCACTTTGTTTGAAGTGATAACATATGTTTTGTATGTTTTTCATTTAACACTTAGCCAATGATGACGTGTCTTGCACTGAAAGGAGTGTGAAACTCTCCTGCCAAATGTGCTAAAGTCACACTGACAAACCAGCTTTGAAGTGCTAAAGAATTGAGTGAAAGGCATTATTTTATTGTCAGCATTATTTTATTAGGCTACATCAGGAAGCTGTACAATCATTTGCTGTTAGCTTCCATTAACTCTTGTCAGCAAATGTTAATTTAAAGATATAATGATTAACAATATGGCTACATTTATGTGTGAAAAGCACTTATTCCTCTTTGATGAATCTTGAAATGGCAACTAATTTGACTTATTTTTAATAAACACCTTTCACTTTGAACTGCTCCTTTTCATATGAAACTTTTTTTTACTGAAATAAAACCCAATGGAATTTCCTGTCTTTCTTCACTGACAGCTCTGTATAGTTTTGCAGGTAAACTAAATACAGTGTCGAGTCATTGTTGAATTTTGGTTCTCAATTTAATTTATTATTTCAACAATATATTTTATTAATAAATTATCTATAAGCAGATGCAACAAGTACAAAATAGGTACAAATCTTGCAGAAAATACAGTGGAATTTTGACCACGCCATGAGGATTTCAATCCATTTGCAAAACAAAAGGTGGTTTCTAAAGGTGAAAGGAAACTTTTTAAAAATCACACAACACCAGGTTATAGTCCAACAGATTTAATTGGAAGCACTAGCTTTTGGAGCACCGCTCCTTCATCAAGTGATTGTGGAGTACACAACTGTATTTGTACACCCCAGTCCAACACCGGCATCTCCAAATCATGGAAACTTTTTAATGTTCTCATTATGGCAATGAAGATACCTTGAATCTAACAAGCTGTTGTTATATTTTGGAAGAAAGACCTTAGACTGTGGTCTTTCTCCATTACACCATAACAAGAGCTGCCCAAGTTTCAGTGGGTCCTTCAATTAGACCTTTTAATTCCAAAACAATACTTAATTCATAAATTACCTATAAGCAAATGCAGCATGTACAAATCAGGTCCATACACACATTGTAGGTGTACAGTAGAATTTTGATATTCCTCATTACAGCTTCAAACCAGTTGCAAGAATAAATCATCCTCCAATGAACTGACAAGACCAAAGTTTTTTTTAAAATTGCAAATCTAGACAAAAGTCCACAAAGTGTTCTACGCAGACTTTGCAGAAAAAGGTACATTGGAATTTGACATTGCTTAGTGTTTCCATCCAATTGCAACAAATGGCATTTTTCTAGTCACGTAAGGAAACTCTTTACATTCCCATTGAGGCAATGAGGGGTCTCTCATATCTTGGCAGAAAGACTTTAGATGGCAGTCTTTCCCCACTGTGCTTTGGTGACAACTGCCCCAAGCTTTGGTGTATCCCTCAGCATGTAGCCCTGGACCTTGGAATGTACCAGTCTACAACACGTGGTTGACGTCAACTTCTTGCTGTGGAAGATCAACAAGTTTTGGGCAGTTTTTCAATGAACTGATGGTCCTCCAGGGCATTCAATGTTTGTCTCGGTGTGCATCCAGGGAAACAGAGCTCAGAATCCTGTTGCTTGGGATGAACCTCGACCAAAACCACTGCATATCTCTTACTTGATGCTCTATATTAAATTGTATACCCTGACCTTCTGTTAATGGCATGGTTGGAATGACCAGTGCTGACTGCAATGTAAACTGTCCACTTGTTACTTTGATGGAACCAAAATTTGGAGATGTAGTGGACAGCAAAGAAAATTACCTCAGATTACAAAGGGATCTTGATCAGATGGGCCAATGGGCTGAGAAGCGGCAGATGAAGTTTAATTTAGATAAACCCGAGGTGCTACATTTTGGAAAAGCAAATCAGAGCAGGACTTATAGACTCAATGATAAGGTCCTAAGGAATGTTGCTGGACGAAGAGAGCTTGGAATGCAGATTCATTGTTCCTTGAAAGTAGAGTTGCAGATTGATAGGAGAGTGAATAAGGTATTTAGTATGCTTTCCTTTATTGGTCAGAGCATTGAGTATAGGAATTGGGAGGTCATGTTGTGGCTGTACAGGTCATTGCTTAGGCCATTGTTGGAATATTGCACGCAATTCTGGTCTCCTTCCTATTGAAAGAACGTTGCAAAATTTGAAGGGACTCAGAAAGGATTTACAAGGATGTTGCCATGGTTTGAGGATTTGAGCTATAGGGAGAGGCTGAATAGGCTGGGGCTGTTTTCCCTGGAGTGTCAGAGGCTGAGGGGTGACCTCACAGAGGTTATAAAATCAAGAGGGGCATGAACAAGATAAATAGAAGGCCTTTATTCCTGGGATGGGGGAGTCCAGAACAAGAGGGCATAGCTTTAGGGTGAGAAGGAAAGGATATAAAAGGGACCTAAGGGACAACTTTTTCACACAGAGGCTGGTGCCTGTATGGGGTGAGCTGCCAGAGGAAGTGGTGGAGGCTGGTGCAATTACAGCAAATGAAAGACGTCTGGATGGGTATGCGAATAGGAGGCTTTAGAGGGATATGGCCCTAGTGTTGGCAAATGGGACTAGATTAGGTGAGGATATCTGGTCGGCATGGACGAGTTGGACCGAAGGGTCTGTTTCCATGCTGTACATCTCTACGACTCTATGACTTTGTGAAGGTGCTGGTGTTAGACTGGGGTGGGCAAATTTTAAAAATCACACAACACCAGGTTATAGTCCAACAAGTTTGCTTGGAAGTACAAGCTTTCAGAGCACTGCTCCATCATCAGGTAACTCATGGAGCAAGATCATAAGACACAATTTAAGTAACAGATCATAGTGTCATACAGTGATGCGATATATTGAACAAACCTAGATTGCTGTTAAGTCTTTCATCTTTTAAAATGGATTGCAGGTTTCACTTCATTAATATGTAAATCCCAGAACTTCTTTCAAGTCACATTCCCGCGATAACCCAAGGTTTTATAAAACAAAGGTGACATCTCAGCTCAAACATTGCATTAAAGGTGTGAGGTTGGAGTCTGCACTTGTTACTTGGTAAGACTGGTGTGGAAGTGGTGTAAGCACTGGTGGACACGAGCATTGCCGGGAGAAGGGTTGTGCATTTTATGGGGCTGTAATGTAGTCAGCTTTGGGTAAGGAGGTGAGTAGTTAGGATAAGGGTGGGGGTGGGGGTGGGAGTGGGCAGTGAGAAACATTGTGTCTCATTATAGAGCACATGATAATCATCACATAACCAGGATATAGAGTCTTGTCAGATTATCATGACTGATGGAGTGTTTTGACTGTTGCTCTGATTTGCATTAAGCGATGCTCCTTGACTGGTCTTTCACCTGCCAGAAGTAAATTTGTAAAGAATCAGAGTAAGTAGAAGATCAATAGTTCAAAACTCCATGGTTCTGGAAAGCTGGTCACATTGTGGCACAGAATTGTGGAGCAGTCTGGGCATTGTGAAACCAGTCGTTGGAAGCTTAATCTTTAGAGGCAAGTACCACACAAGAACATTCATTTGGACTTCCTCAATGTTCTGCTACTCGTCCGCGACTCAAGTTGCTTCATTGTCACTTTCTAAGTTGAACGATACAGGCCATTGTGTTACAGCAGAGTTACTTCATTGCAAAAGTGTAATTTTCATAAGACTAATTTTAAACAATGGGGTTTAACCTCTAATAATCCTTCTTATTATCATCTCACACAGGCACAGACCTCTGAGAGCATCGTATATAGTCATCTGGTTGTTTTGAAAATCTATAAAACCTTGGAAAAAGTAGGAAAGTAAATATTGGTAATTAAGTTATTGCTAAAAAAGCGTGGGGATAATAACTTCCAAAAGGATGTTTGATATTTCTTTGCAAAATGAAACAAATGCACGGCAATGCAGATAAATGGTACAAATGGAATGAACTCTGAGAGGACTGATGTGATTTGGGTACACTTCCACATGCACCACTCACCATCCTCCATGTCATAAGATATAAGAATCATTGAAATAGGAGTAGACCATTCAGTATAATCTGCTTTTGAATTGGACCATGGCTGATCAGTTTGATGTTTCTAACTATTCGGCTTCTAAACACATAAGGCTGGCTTTCTAAAATGATTATGTATGGGATGTGAATATTACTCTCTGGGTCAGCATTTAGTGTCCATCCCAAGTTGCCCTTATGTTCTTTTTTTGAAATCAGAACACTTCTCATTTGCTGCACCTAACAAAGGAGCAGCACGTGTGATTTCAAATAAACCTGTTGGACTAAAACCTGCTGTCGTATGACTTCTAATTTTGTCCATCCTAGTCTAATACCGGCACCTTCACATCATTCCTTTTTTGAACCACTGAAGTCCATTTAGTGTAGGTAGACCCATAATACTGTTAGGGATGGAGTTCCAAGATTTTGACCCAGCAAAAGTGAAGGAATAATGATGTATTTCCAAGTCAGGAAGGACAGAGTCTTGGACAGGAACTTGCATGTGGTGGTGTTCTCCTGTATCTGCTACTCTTATCCTTCTGGATAGAAGTGGCTGCGAGGTTGGAAGGTGCTGTTTGTGACTGAAGTGGTGCAGCTTATTCGCTAGAAAAATACCAGAATCCGTCCGAAAGGCAAAGTCAGAAATAAAAGGCATGATTACCACCATTGCCTCTTGTTTCTTTCTAGCAACAAAGGATCCCATCGAAGCTAGGTCTGTTTCTGGCTGTTGAAATTTGGGTAAATTTCCCTTAATAAACATAAATATTTCTGTAACTTACATTTATACAGTGCTCAAGCAGGACAAAGATTTTGCTGCTGATTGCAACACTTACTAGAAGCAATCATTTCTCTGTATTTGCTCTAATAAATTCTTCAAATTTATATTATTATAAACAGAAGACCCAGAATCATGTTTTTCTTCCCCCCTGCACTCTCTCTTGGCCAACATAACCTTTGCTAAGGCAGAGGACTGAGTGCAATCAGTACTCTAAATCTTTGACCTGCTTGAGCACTTTGGGACAAGCCATTATGTTAAAGACATTGTATAAATTGCTGTTATTTAGTTTGGGATCTTAAAAGAGTAGCATACTGAAATATTTAAAGGTAATAAGGGAAATTTGCCCAAATTTAAAGAGCCAGAAATTTAGGACCAATTTAAACATAAACAATACACTCCCATGAATATGTTTTCACAGCATTATACACAGCAATGATTTCAGTTTTGTATCATCTGCCCTCATTCAGAAATATGCTGTGTGGGCAGAGAATTAATTCAATTTGGATTTCTTCAGTAAATCCCATCCATTGTGTTGTCAGTATTTCTTTTATTGGATGATGGTCATTGAAAACAAATGGTTGCAAGCCCAAATAAAAACGGTGAATAACTATTATCTGACATACGTTGTGTAGAGACTTCATCAGCATTGTCCCCTTTCTGTTCTCTGCAGAGTGTTTTCTGAAAATGGTTCTACTTCGCAGTTAAAGTAACATGTCATGGCACATTCCAAGGTATTGGACTACAAGCTGAGGAAAGCTTTAAAGCTGAGGGCAGCTGCTGCCAAGGCAAAGACCACTGCCTGAGATCTTCCTGTCAAAGTTAAATGAGGGTCCGTTCAGTTATTAGACTCTCCCAGTGCCTCAAATATATGTAAATATAGTCTTGTATAAGTAAGAAATGCCTTTGATTTGTCTGTTAGTTTTCTTCATATGATATTGTACAGAACTGAACTGCTTTAACCCCTTCCCCGGCGACTTTTTTTGGAGAAAACATTTCAGTTTCAGACAAATTTTTTTATTGCTTTTTTTATAGTATTTTTAATGCTGATTATGGAAAGAACTTTTGTTTTAATCTATTTCCAATATTTTACTTGAAATTTTATTTTGAAGATACCATTTTCGGCAAAATAAAATTGGTCTTTCAAATAATTCATCTTCCGACCAGTTCGTTTCTTGATCTGGCATTTTCACAATACCCCCAAGCATTTTCAAGGCAAAAAACACACAAATTTCTGCCTTTGTTACAGGGCGCCACATACAATCTCTTTCTCCAGTTTGTTCTGCAAAGAGATTAGTTTCGTCCACAACTCGATCAATAATTCTGTTGTCACATAAAAGACTAAAAAAATCCAAAGGAGTCATATCTGCTGTGTCTTGATCAATTGATATTCCAGGATTTCCAGTGAATGGGAAGCATGGTGGTGAAGGAAGCATACATTCTTCCGACACCGCATGTCGACACTAAATTCATCCATCCTCCTCCTCCTCCTCCTCACTTGAGAGAGAATAGCCATTATCAGACGAGCTTGCATTCTCATCTGATGTATCCAAGTTTCTAATAGAAGGTCATTGTCATCTTCTGAGCTCGACATCTGGGCGTAATTTGTAAAAAAAAACAGAAAAAACTGAATGACAGTGTGTGCCCAAAAGCGGTGCGTCGACGCTTCTTGCAATGCCTGAGGCGGAATAGACACAGCTACCAGACATATGAGTCACCGAGTATACTCGTTGCTAGCTGAGAAGGGCCCAGAAATGCCGAGAATTGACATATAAACTCGTCTGTGGCTGTTTTTGAAATTATATTTTTTGGACGAGTTTACTCGTCGCACTCTGAAAAAGACAAATTGGGTGAAGACAAGTTAACTTGTCTTTGCCGGGTAAGGGGTTAACGACTAAGCATGTATATAAAGATACTTATTGGATAAAGTATATTTTTGAAATGAAAAACAAAACAGATTATGACAAGAAGGGAAGTTGGTTGTACATTTTTTGTGAAAATAATGAAAGCAGCATTTTCAGTGGAGGATGTGGATGCTTAGATTGTAATTTGGGGAGTCACATGTACATCAATTAGATCAGTAGGGAACAATCGTTCAGGAGTAATTATTGTGTTCATCTGAAGTGATGCTAAACTTTGTAGGAATCACGTGTCAAAAAGGTCAATGAAAACATTGATGTGGCCTATGACCTGGACATTTACAGGATGTGGAAGTCACTAGAGAGATCAGCATTTACTATCTATCTCTAGTTACCCTTGAGAAAGTTGTGTTGAACTGCTCTACACCCTGGGGTGTCCGTACACGCATAATGATGTTGCGAAGGGAGTTCCAGGATTTTGAGTTAGTGACAGTGGAAGAACAATGATACAGTGACCAATCGGGACGAGAATTGGGTTGGAGGGGAACTTGCAAGTAGTGTTTTTCCCAAACATCTGCAGTCCTTGCCATTCCAGGTGGAGAGGTTGTGGGTTTGGGAGGTTCTGTTGAGGGAGCCCTTGCTGCAGTGCATCTTTTACATATTAGATGCTACTGCCACTGGACAATTGTAGGGGGGAGAGAGTGCCAATCAAACACATTACGTTTTTCCAGTATGTTGTGAAATTTCTTGAGTGTTACTGGAGTGCTATTCATCAGAACATGTAACCTTTATTCAATGGTCTAGGTTTAATCTTAGTGAAGGATTGAATGCCCTCCCTCTGTGCACTATAGGGGGTGGAATCTTCCATTTCTGATGATGGCAAGTTTGGAGGTAGGAGGGGCACTCAATTAGGTGGAGACATACCTAAATACCAGTAGCTACCTGCCTCTGTCAGAATTAACCTCTAGTGGGGAAGGCCAATTGATGTCCTAAAGTGGCAATGTAGACCACTTTCAAGGCCACATCTTGGGACTGCTGGAATTAACACAGCTGCAAGTGCATCTGCTACCAACATGAATGACAACTGATACTCTGGTAGCAACTTTATGGCTTGGGATTGAGGGGGGGGTCCCTCAATCGAAGACAATTGGTGCCTGTTCAAGAAGTTGGACAATGGACTCCCAAGAGCATTCCCAGTCTGGGTCTTGGGGTGTGGGGCATCCACTCCTGGGGTCTTGATTCCAGGAGAAGGTCTGCCACGTTTCGTCATCACTCCATGTTTGACTTTTGGTTTGTTGGACCTTCCCTGCAGGATACAATGTGGGTCACTCATTGACATACAGAATGTCAGACGAGTCATAGAGTCATAAAGTCATACATCACAGAAACAGACCCTTCGGTCCAACTCGTCCATGCCTCAAGGAAGGATTGATACGATAGATGCAAGATTTCTAATACCATAGATTTAAGTTTGATATTAAAACCGAAAATGCCGGAGAAATTCAACAGCGACTCTGGAGAGAGAAACAGAGTTAATGTCTCGTGTCAAATGTCTTTCCTTTGGAACTGAAGAGGAAGGGTGATATATCCAACTTGAAACGTTAAATCTGTTTGTCTCTCTACAGATGCTACCTGACCTGTCGAGTTTCTCCAGTATTTCCTGTTTTTATTTCAGATTTCCAGAATCTGCAGTTGCTGTGTTTTTGTCAATTTAGTAGGTTTTTTTTGTGAGTAGAACAGCAGCTGTTTAGTTGTCAATGCTCCCTGAAGTTGAAGTTTTATGAGACTGTAGAAAATGTTTCATTTAATGGAGCAAAAGAGTTAATTTTATATCAGAGAGAAACACAGTGTAAAAACCCAGCTCCTTATTGGCAGGGACGATTTAACCTGCTGCTTTGTTTCCACATGGGGCCTACAGAATTTAATTAGGACAAGTGATTGTTTTTGAATACTAAAAAGAATGCTTGCTCTGCTAAAGTCTTTGCAGATCTGCAAAGCATTCTGTTAGCCTCAGTGCTTTAGCAATGAGGCAGCTTTCTATACCCAAGTGTTAGGAGGTTGCCTGCCAGACTTGGCTCAATATCTTGGGTGAGAGATTTTTGTTCCTATTTAATTCTGAAGAAGACTCAAAACGGCAACTTTCACCCCCCCCTCCCTCCACACCACCCCCCCCCCTTACCCCCAGACACTGTCAGACCTGCTAAGTTTCTCCAGTATTTTTTTCTTTTAGTCCCCATTATGCAGAATCAATGACAGATCGTGTCCCTTGCATGCAAACCATGTTCTGAAGGAAAGAAATACAAGCGATCTCAGATGCATTGGACTTTCAGTGAGGAGCTGGGAAATGACTTCAAATAAAAGATATAAATAATCGAAGTTCTTTAGTTAGTTATCAAGATTTTTTTGTGAGGTCTCATTCTTAATTTTGATAAAGAAGAATAAAGGCCTGTATTTACTTGCCAACGAATATCTCAAATTGCTCAACATTCAATGAAATACTTTGAGGTATAGTCACAGTTGTAAGATAGGAAACATGACAACCAAATTGCATACAGCAAGCTCCTACGCACAGCAGCTTAGTAATGGGAAAAACCAAATTGAAAGAATAACAGAATTTGCTAGAAAAATTTACTACGTCTGGCAGCAAAAATAGTGATGGAAAAGGATAGACCAGACCTAAAAGTTGAAGTTCTAAACTGGAGAAAGGCCAATTTTGACGGTATTAGGCAAGAACTTTTGAAAGCTGATTGGAGGCAGATGTTCGCAGGTAAAGGGACAGCTGGAAAATGGGAAGACTTCAGAAATGAGATAACGAGAATCCAGCGAAAGTATATTCCTGTCAGGGTGAAAGGAAAGGCTGGTAAGTTACAGGGAATGCTGGATGACTAAAGAAATTGAGGGTTTGGTTCAGAAAAAGGAGGAAGCATATGTCAAGTATGCACAGGATAGATTGGGTGAATCCTTAAAAGAGTACAAAGAAAGTAGGAGTATACTTAAGAGGGAAATCAGGAGGGCAAAAAGGGAACATGAAATAGGTTTGACAAATAGAATTAAGGAGAATCCAAAGGGTTTTTACAAATATATTAAGGGCAAAATGAATATTTTATGTCAGTATTTACTGTGGAAAAGGATACAGAAGATATAGACTGTAGGAAAACAGATGGTAACATCTTGCAAAATGTCCAGATTACAGAGGAGGTAGTGCTGGATGTCTTGAAACGGATAAAGGTGGATAAATCCCCAGGACATGATCAGGTGTACCCGAGAACTCTGTGGGAAGCTAGAGAAGTGATTGCTGGGCCTCTTGCTGAGATATTTGTATCATCGATAGGCACAGGTGAGGTGCCGGAAGACTGGAGTTTGGCAAACGTGGTGCCACTATTTAAGAAGGGCAGTAAAGACAAGCCAGGGAACTATAAACCAGTGAGCCTGACCTTGGTGGTGGGCAAGTTGTTGGAGGGAATCCCGAGGGACAGGATGTACATGTATTTGGAAAGGCAAGGGCTGATTCAGGATAGTCAACATGGCCTTGTGTATGGGAAATCATGCCCCACAAACTAGATTGAGTTTTTTGAAGAAGTAACAAAGAGGATTGATGAAGGCAGAGCATGAGGTGTGATCTATATGGACTTCAGTAAGGTGTTCAACAAGGTTCTCCATGGGAGACTGATTAGCAAGGTTAGATCTCATGGAATACAGTGAGAACTAGCCATTTGGATACAGAACTGGCTCAAAGGTAGAAGACAGATGGTGGTGGTGGAGGGTTGTTTTTCAGACTGGAGGCCTGTGACCAGTGGAGTGCCACAAGGATCGGTGCTGGGTCCTCTACTTTTTGTCATTTACATAAATGATTTGGATGCGAGCATAAGCGATACAGTTAGTAAGTTTGCAGATGACACCAAAATTAGAAGTGTAGTGGACAGCGAAGAGGGTTACCTCAGATTACAACAGGATCTGGACCAGATGGGCCAATGGGCTGAGAAGTGGCAGATGGAGTTTAATTCAGATAAATGCGAGGTACTGCATTTTGGGAAAGCAAATCTTAGCAGGACTTATACACTTAATGGTTAGGTCCTAGGGCGTGTTGCTAAACAAAGAGACCTTGAGTGCAGGTTCATAGCTCCTTGAAAGTGGAGTCGCAGGTAGATAGGATAGTGAAGAAGGCGTTTGGTATGCTTTCCTTTATTGGTCAGAGTATTGAGTACAGGAATTGGGAGGTCATGTTGCAGCTGTACAGGACATTGGTTAGGCCACTTTTGGATTATTGCATGCAATTCTGGTCTTCTTCCTATCAGAAAGATGTTGTGAAGCTTGAAAGGGTTCAGAAAGGATTTACAAGGATGTTGCCAAAGTTGGAGGATTTGAGCTATAGGGAGAGGCTGAACAGGCTGGGGCTGTTTTCCCTGGAGCATTGGAGGCTGAGGGGTGACCTTATGGAGGTTTACAAAATTATGAGGGGCATGGATAGGATAAATAGACAAAGTGTTTTCTCTGGGGTCGGAGAGTCCTGAACTTGAGGGCATAGGTTTAGGGTGAGAGGGGAAAGATATAAAAGAGACCTAAGGGGCAACTTTTTCATGCAGAAGTTGGTATGGTACATGTATGGAATGAGCTGCCAGAGGAATTTGTGGAGGCTGGTACAATTGCAACATTTAAGAGGCATTTGGATGGGAATATGAATAGGAAGGGTTTGGAGGGATACGGGTCGGGTGTTGGCAGGTGGGACTAGATTTGGTTGGGGATATCTGGAGGCCTGGATGGGTTGGTCCGAGGCGTCTGTTTCCATGCTGTACATCTCCATGACTCTATGGCTCTATCTGTGAAGAGACAGCAGAGTTAATATTTCAGGTCCAGTGACTGGTTTTCAGTTACATGATTATGGCTTTTTTCTTGATATTGACTGAGGGATAGCTCTTTGACCAGAATACAAATAATAACTTCCCTGCTCTTTTATGAAGTCTGCCCAGGATGTGTAGGCTAGATGGATTAGCCATGGGAAATGCTGGTTTAGAGGAGTAGGGTAGGGAGACTGGTCTGAATGTAATGCTCATCAGAGGGATGGTGCGGACGTGATAGACCAAATGGCCTGCTTCCACACTGCAGTGATTCTATGATTCCAAGAAGAGCTTGTCATAGGGGGAGTGGTTGAGGACTCCGGGCCTGTGTTCTATGGAGTTTAGAAGGCTAAGGGGACCTGACTGACATTTTCAGAATACTGAGAGGCCTGGATAGAGTGGATGCGGTGAAGATGCTTCCACTGATAGGAGAGACAGGGACCTGAAGGCACAGTTGGAGATTGAAGGAATGACCCTTTAGAACTGAGATAAGGAGGAATAATTTCAGCCAGAGATTCGGGAATCTGTGGGACTCATTATCACAGAAGGCTATGGAGTCCAAGTCATTGAGTCTGTTTAAGACAGAGATAGGTTCTTGATCATTAAGGAGTTCAAGTGTAACAGGAAGAAGGCAGAAGAATGAGGTTGAGAAACATATTAGCCACAATTGAATGTGGGGCAGATTCAGTGGGCCAAATGGGCCAATTCTTCTCCTATATCATATCGACATGAGTGTACGAAGGCCTCAGACTTAAGTGGGGCCTCTTGAAGTATGACACCCTAATTGAAAAGTTCTGCTTTTTGAAACTGATTAGCTTTCCTGTAAGTCAGATGCTGAAGTGCCTGTGACTGTACTATAGGCGCTTACCAGAAGCTGGAATAACAGTTTATTGAATTACTCAGTTCATTGTTAAAAATCACACAACACCAGGTTATAGTCCAACAGGTTTATTTGGAAGCACTAGCTTTTGGAGTGCTGCTCCTTCATCAGGTGGTTGTGGAGTATGACTGCTCTCTCTCATACGCTCACATATACACTCCCACACTCTTACCCCCGTACGCACCCTCTCACAAACTTATACCCCTTTACACTCACACTCACACACACCACATACACATACACACACTCTCTCACAGACACTCATACCAATACCTCCCACACACATACACACACTCTCTCACAGACACTCAGACCAATACCTCCCACACACATACACACACTCTCTCACAGACACTCATACCAATACCTCCCACACACACATACACACACTCACATTCACACACACAGATAAGTTTATTGGATGAATTTATACCTGCAGAATTACATTTTGTTTTCCTCAAAAAATGCATGAATCCATGCAAGATTCTGTAAATTCATTTTTTTAGAAATAGGATCAGTCTGAACATTGTGATACAGCCTCACACAGGGCACCTCACACCTTCAATGCATTATCTCAGCCAACATGGTACCTATTGTTCAAGTTCATTTCAGAATGTAACTTTTAAAAAGTTCTGGGGTTTATTTATTAAGGAACTGAAATCAACATGGTCATTCTAAAAGATGAGAGATTTAACAAATAATCAAGGTATATTTCGATGTATAATTTCAGTTATGTTGCACTGTAAACTTTTGTTATAAATTCTGTGTCTGACGATCTTATCCTCCACAACCACCTGATGAAGCAGCAGCGCTCTGAAAGCTAGTGCTTCCAAATAAACCTGTTGGACTATAACCTGGTGTTATGTGGTTTTTAACTTTGTACACCCCAGTCCAACACCAGCACCTCCAAATCATCAGTGCAGTACATTGTCACATCTAACTCTCATGTTATGGGAGTTAACATAAGCATTGCCTCATCAGGTACAAATACACTGCTTGAAGCAAAAAGCTCATGACAAAGTAGAACATCTGAAACCATTAGATAATTACAGTGAGGGATTTACAAAAAAGTATTTCAGTTCAAAGAAACATGTTGCCCTTTCAGTTAGATCAAAAAGACATCACAGACTTAACCACTGAAGCAAACAACCTGAATACGTTTACACTTACAGAGAGAATGTGGATGCCTGGCTAATGCTCCTCCATCGTTAACTCGATTAGTTTGTTCTGCCAGAATACCCCTAAGAAGATTAGATAACAATCATGTTTGTGAAGTAACAAAATAAAACTATTTCAATTGGGTAAAAATTGTTGGAGAGATTAGCAGAACCAAAGGCATCAAAAATGATGAGCTAGAAACTCTTCTGAAATTGTTTATAAAGTCTTTCATCTGATTAATAGTCAGTCATATTTCTATGGATGGCTACACTCTTCATTATAGCTCATTGTTTTACTGGGTTTTAAAGATGGAATTGAGCTGAAATTAAATTTGAATGCCATTTTCATGTTACAGGCTGTATTTTGGACTTTCATTGAAGGACTGCTATCTTTCTGATTGGTTTGGCAAAACGTTTCAACTCTTGGTGCACAGGATAGTAAGTTTGCATCAATCCAAATCTCTGAGATTTTTTGATATCGATAATACACTACTTTGTAAATGCCATACATGAGCTTGTGCCTTTCATTTTTACAACCTGCATATTGTTTCACTATAATTAAGAAATATTCATAAGGTCATTGGCATGCCTTTGTACTTTGCAACATAAAGGATTTGTTAAGCCTTATTTCCAAGGATTTTATTCAACTCAGTATTATGGACAAGACTAACCCTCCCACCCCCACCCACTCAAAATACATTAAGAAGATAGTCAAGACTCAAACTTTTTTTATTTTAAAGGCAAATGCCAGACATTGCATTCCAGAATTAATTTGATTCGCCAAACTGCCAGATTTGAAATAAAATGCACTTGATTCATACACTACAATTAAAATGCAACAAAAGAAAGAGGAATTTGAAATAACCTAACTCTACTGGAAAAGATTAAATTACTTACAGTGTGGAAACAGGCCCTTCGGCCCAACAATTCCACACCGCCCCGCCGAAGCGCAACTCACCCATACCCCTACCCCTTACCTAACACTACGGGCACATCTTTGGACTGTGGGAGGAAACCGGAGCACCTGGAGGAAACCCACGCAGACACGGGGAGAACGTGCAAACTCCACACAGTCAGTCGCCTGAGGCGGGAATTGAACCAGGGTGTCTGGCCCTATGAGGCAGAGTGCTAACCACTGTGCCACCGTGCCGCCCACCAAACTTACACGTATCACAGATTGTGTAACTATTCAACAGCCACTGTTCCAACAGAGTAACAACCCATAAACACACCCTTGCCAAAAGCAAATTCAGCTAAATAGATTGTCTCATGGGGCAATTCTCCAGTCTAGGAGGAAAGACATCAAAACTCTGAGAGAGAGTAGCAAGGAGAGATGTACTGCAGCTTCCAAATCCAGTTTCAAGATCCCAGCAGCTGCAATTGAAAAACTAAAATTAAAACTTCTGTTTCTGTAGGAGTTTGAACCCACCTGTTCAGGCTGCTCTTATTCTTCCTGCTTTAAACACAACCTGAAGGGCTCACGAGCTGTTTACTTTATTGGATATAAATGGACAGCTCCTCCACCTCCACCTTACAACCACTCTTCAAAAAAAATAGCAGGTCAAATTATACATCTTAAAGCCATAGTGTTGTTACGTCAGTCACCATTCATTTACTCACTCTCTCACTCACTCTCTCTTCCTTCCATCATGACTTAACCTATTCCTTGGGAAGCAATATGTTCTACTGTGGTGATCTCTACAAGGCCAATATGAGTCAGTGTCAGGTAGGAGGTGGTATGCATTATTGGCTGGAATAAATCATTTTTTTGCTGTTTTCATCTCTTCCCTCTTACCTTTCTGATGCTACTGAGTCATCCATCATCCTTCTTCAAATCTATCAAAAACTAGACCATAAAAAAGAATAATGCAGTTCAAATATTTTTCAAAGTACAGATCCAAACCAAGGTCAACAACAGAGAGAAATCAAATGTTTTCATCTAATATTCCTTAATAACTGGCATTGTAAGCTTGCAAAGCGAAGTGTGTATGGTAGTACATTTTTGAGCTGATGGACTTGTCCACTATTTGTTCAAGGAAGCAAAGATTCTTGAGCAGCTACTGACAGATTTGAAGAAAAAATCACATCAAACTCAAATTGGTAACTGCTTCTCTGTTCAAGAAATCTGCCAGCTCTGCTGAGTTTCTCCAGCGCCTTCTGCATTTTATCTCATATTTTCAGCATCTGCAGTATTTTGCTTTAATTTTACACAACAGATCTGTTTTTGAAACCCCTCCCAACCATCTGTGAGTTATCTGCTGTTCTGTGGGGTGCAGTCAGCCATGCTCATTATCTGAAACAATTCTTCCCAATTCCCAAATCCCAATCTGCCATTTTAAAAATGTAAGCCAATAATGCAGACAATTCCATATTTCATTGTTAGATTTTTCAGATGGAGCTTACTTGTGTACAGGACATATGATCTACATATTAAATCATGTCACTGTCAGGTCTCACGGCAAAGCTATTGCTGGTTGGAAAATGCATCTGTAATACATCACACAAAATAAGAAACTGCTTCAGTTTCTATGGGCAAGCTGCTGATATGCAATCTTTGTGAAATTTGCAACAGGCTATGAAGCTAAATCAAAAATGGTAATGTTTCCTTTGTGCAGAAAGTAGAATGCAATCAATTAAGTTGGTTGATTCAAACTGTCCCTAAAAAAATTGTAGCATTTGAAATATTGAGCAAGCATTAGAAATAGTTCATATTTCTTTCTTTTCTATTCTTAATCTTCTCCCTAAACAGCTTACCAGGAATATATTGATGCTGTCATGCCATCGCTCTTTGTTCTTTTTTAGCAACTACTAACCTTTAATAACTAACACGTTGTTTAGATTTAATTATTAAATCCATTTTGCTAATTTTGTTTACCTGCAAATACTTATGGCTGGGCTATTACTCTGTCCAGCTAAATTTTGTGACAGTTGGGACAGTCTGATTTGGGGAAAAAAAGTTTGTAGATCTTAGAAATCCAATGAAATCTGTAAAGTAGATGTCACCCATGATTTTCCGATTGACATTTTAACTCACTATATTAGCTTTGGCTCAGTTGATAACACTCCTGTTCTGAGTTAGAATGTTGAATGTTAAGCCTCACTGTGGGAATTGAGCACAGTAATTAAAGCTGACTTTTTAAAATCAGCCTACTCAGGAATGTTACACCTCAGAACAGGTTGAACCTGGGATAAAGGTAGGGACACTACCACAAGACCACAAGAACACTTTTGAGCAACTGTGGCAATTCTAGAAGTTGTACTCTTTTGAGTGAGATGCTAAAGCAAGACCCTATCTGTCATCTTAAGTGGTCATAAAAGTTCCCAAACCACAAATTTGAAGATTAATTTGAAAACCAGCAGGAGAGTTCACTTCAGTCCTCTGCCCAATATTTTTCACTGAATCAATGCCAGAGATAATCCACAATGTGGAGGAGCTGGTGTTGGACTCGGGTGGACAAAGTTAAAAATCACACCAGGTTATTCTCCAACAGGCTTATTTGGAAGCTCTAGCTTTTGGAGCACTGCTCCTTCATCAGGCGCTCCGAAAGCTAGTGCTTCCACAAAAACCTGTTGGACTACAACTGGTGTTGTGCAATTTTTAACAGAGAATCCAGTAATTTTCACCTTGTTATTTGTGGGAGTTTGTTATGCTTTCACATGTCCTGTATTAGAATAGTGGCAATGTTTCAAAAGTGATTGACCGTCCACCGATAATCATACAAAGGATTACTCTATGAATGATAGGACGCCGGAAACCCTGAAGAGGTGCCTTGGTAGCAGGACATGTGCATAAGAGGTTTAAAAAAGTAATATAAGATACGTCCATTTCTTTAGCTGAAGCAAAGAATACAAGAGTAGGGAGGTTATTCTGGAGCTGTATACAACCCTGGGGTGGCCACATATGGAATACTGCATGCAATTCTGGTCACCATGTTATAGGAAGGATGTGATTGCACTAGGGAAAGTACAACCTGGATTAGAGTGTCTGAATTATGAGGCAATTTTGGATAGGCTGAGGTTGTTTGCCTGAGATCAGCAAAAGTTAAGGGAGGACCTGACAGTTTAGATTGAGGGGCATAGATAGGGTGGACAAAAAGGCCATTGATTTAAGATAAGAGGTAGAAAGCTAAAAGGAAAGTTGAGGAGAAATCGTTTTCACTCAAAAGGTGATGGCAGTCTGGAACTCACTGCCTGAATTAGTGATTGATTAAGAAACTCTTGTAACATTTAAGCAATATGTAGATATTCACTTGTACTGCCATAGCTTTCAGGGCAATAGGTCAGAATTCGAAAAATGGGATGAAAGTAGTCAGATCTTTGTTGGTTCGCGTGGAAATGATGGGCCAAATGGCTTCTTTCTGTTCTCGAACATCTATGCGTCTGTGAATTTAAAATTTTGTCTGAAAGATGGAACGTCTCACAATGCAGCTATCCCTCCTTTAAGGTGGGTCAGCTTAAATAATATTTTCATTCCATGAGTTTTATAAATGTCTGATCATAAAGTGAAAAGCAATTATTTAGAGTTACATGTTACTAAATTTGCCCTAGCAGAAATAATTACATCAGCAGCAACTGTTTGGATGTAACTGGGTAAGAAGTCCACCACTGTGCAATAAATGTTCTATATCTGTTCTGACAAAGAGTCATTAGACTGGAAATGCTGACTTTTTTTCTCTCCATATGTGCTGCCAGACCTGCTGAATTTCCCCAGCCCTTTCTGATTTCTCTTTGTTTCAGATTTCCAGCATCCACAGTTCTTTGTTTTTGTTTAGTTTCACATCAGTTCTGAGATAATAGAACCCCAACAGGATGGAAAGAGGTCCTTCAGCCCAACAAGTCGACACTGACCCTCCAAATAGTAACCCAGCCAGACCCATTCCCCTATCCTATATTTACCCCTAACTAATGCATCCCTGAACACTATAGGCAAATCACCCAACCTGCACATCTTTGGATTGTGGAAGGAAAACAGACATGGGGTGAATGCGGAAACTCCACACAGACAGTTGCGCAAGGCTGGAATCGAACCCATGTCCCTAGCTCTGTGAGGCAGTAGTGCTAACCACTGAGTCACCATGCCACCTCTAAGTTGACAGTGAAAAGATTTACAATTATGTATCTGAGAGGAAGAATTACTGATTCTCCTGACTCTCTGCACTGTAATTTCATTCTGTATGCTTTACTCATTCCACATGGTAATTTCTGGAGAGTCATAAGCTAACCTGCAGCATGAGCCACATTCATTGTTTGGATGACCATACAGTTGGAATCTTTTGGTGTTCTCTTGTCTTTTTATAATTCAATGAAAGAGTACAGTGAGGAAAAACATAGATGGCAGCAGAAATGTCCTTGCCAATCTAACATCCTTTTTATATACAGGCCTGGGCACAACTTAATCCCAGTATCTGAGAATCAATGCCAGCTTCCAACTTGAAACAGTTTCAATGTTGTGCCATCTGCTTCTAAGGGGTCTGCAGCCAATCTCCAGCTATATATATGGTGTCAATCACCATCATAATGATCTGGGCTCTTGATTTTTCTGACTCCAGCTTCTACTTTTATGTTATTGTGGGCATGCAACATTTGCAAGTTTTCTGGTCATGAATACATACCACAGGCCATTCTTATTTTATCTAGGAGGGCCAACGCTTTCACCTGTTTTCTCCTTGAATAGGCAGACACAGAACTTTGTTCCATTTCAACTGAGTACTGAAATTTCAAAAGTACGGGGCATTATTAACAGAATGATACATTATGAGTTTGCATTTATATAGTGTCTAACATTGGTTAGGCCACTGTTGGAATATTGCTTGTAATTCTGGTCTCCTTCCTATTGAAAAGATGTTGTGAAACTTGAAAGGGTTCAGAAAAGATTTGCAAGGATGTTGCCAGAGTTGGAGGATTTGAGCTATAGGGAGAGGCTGGACAGGCTGGAGCTGTTTTCCCTGGAGCGTCGGAGGCTGAGGGGTGACCTTATAGAGGTTTACAAAATTATGAGGGACATGGATAGGGTAAATAGACAAAGTCTTTTCCCTGGGGTCAAGGAGTCCAGAACTAGAGGACATAGGTTTAGGGTGAGAGGGGAAAGGTATAAAAAAGACCTAAGGGGCAGCTTTTTCACGCAGAGGGTGGTACGTGTATGGAATGAGCTGCCAGAGGAAGTAGTGGAGGCTGGTGCAACTGCAACATTTAAAAGGCACTTGGATGGGTATATGAATAGGAAGGGTTTGGAGGGATATGGGCCGGGTGCTGGCAGATTGGACTAGATTAGGTTGGGATATCTGGTCGGCATGGACGGGTTGGACCGAAGAGTCTGCTTCCATACTGTACATTTCTATGACTCTATAACGGCAGAGTTTGAGTATGCTTAAAAATTATGCCCCAAAACAGTTCACAGCCAATAAAGTACTTTTGAAAATATATTGCAAGATGAAAATGCAGCAGTCTATATGCAGGAAATGCCATAAAGTGTAGTGAAATAAATGGTAGAACATTTATTTTGTGTGTCAGCTGACTATGAGCTAGTACGACAGGAGAGCCCACCTTGCACTTCTTCAAATAATTCTGTTTGCAGTTTGCAGTGATGTTCCCCAGAGGTCGGTATTTTCTTGCTTTTCCGAGTGTACATTAACATTCAGAGGCAAACAATGAAACTACTTCATCATTTGAAGGTGATTCAAAACTTGAAAGCATTTTAAATTGTGAAGGGGGCAGTCTTAAACTTTAAAACGATGTTGACAAGTTGCTGGAGTTGGTGGATAGGTGACAGATGAGGTTCAATGCAAAGAAGTGTGAGATGAGGCATATCTTTTGTCGAAAGAAGATGGGCACAGTACAGAATAAATGGTATTACTCTAAAGGATGTGCACGAGCAAAGGGACCTGCGTGTTTTATGTGCATATGTCATGAAAGATGTTAGGCCAAGTGGCGGAAAAGGTTAATAAATACATTCCTATCAGTCGGATTCTCAGGTACAAGACCAAAGAAGTTATGTTGAACTTTAATCAGACATTAGTTAGACCTTAGCTGCAAGGTTGTGTACAGTTCCAAATGCTACACTTCAGGAAAGGTGTGAATACATTGGAGAGAGTGCAGAAGACGTTGACAGGAATGGTTTCAGGGTTGAGGAACTTGGTGGTGAATTGGAGAGGCTAACAGGGGATTGATTAATTTCAACATCATGAGAGGACGAGTCAGAATAGACAGAAATAAACTGCTCATAAGTGTATTGAAAACAAAAGGGCACACAACTCAAAATTAATCTGCAAATGAAGCACAGGTGATGTAAGATAAAGCTTTTTTCATGCTGCAAGTTGTTGGGATCTGGACGTCACTGCCTGGAAGGGGATAGAGGCACATTCAAGCAAGGCATCCAAAAGGGCATTGATGGATATTTGAATAGAATCAACAAGCAGTGTGGTGGAGCAAAAACAAAAGCATGGCAATAAGAGAGTCACGATGGGCTAAATGGTCTCCTTCTGTACCATAACACTACTGTGATTCTGATAGACTATCAGACCAGAGGAAATGGGAAGAGGAGTAGGCCATTTGGCACTTCAAGCCTGTTCTGCCATTCAGTAGAATCATCACTGATCTGGCATTCCTCAGTGCATTTTCTTGACCTTTCCCTGTAACCCTTGATTCTCTGACAGATCAAGAATCTATCTCAGCCTAAACCTATGCATGATTTGGAGATGCTGATGTTGGTCTGGGGTGTATAAAGTTAAAAATCACACAACACCAGGTTATAGTCCAACAGGTTTAATTGGAAGTACACTAGCTTTTGGAGCGATGCTCCTTCATCACCTGATGAAGGAGTGTCGCTCCGAAAGCTAGTGTGCTTCCAAGTAAACCTGTTGGACTATAACCTGGTGTTGTGTGATTTTTAACTTTGTAAACCTATGCAAACACTCTGAACCCGCAGCTCTGTGTGCCTAGAAATTCCAAAAACCCTCAACGACCTGAGAGAAGAAATTCCTCCTTTAAGTCTTAAATTGGTGCACATTTATTCTGAGACTATGCCTCTGGTCCTAGAGTCTTCCATGAAGGAAATCGTTCACTCAGCACTCACCTTATCAAGCCCATTAAGAATCCTAAATATTTGAATGACCTCATCTCTCATTCTTCTAAACGCTATTGAGTAGAATACCAACCTGTTCAGCTTTTGCTCATAGGAGATCTGGGGGATCTTTATGTACACATAAGACGCTAGACTAATTCTCAGTTTTGGGTATCAACTGAAAATGGCACTTAGTACATTGTAGTATTCCTTCAGTATTGTACATAAGTGCTGGCCTAGATTATGTGCTCAGTTCTGTGGAGTGGAACATGGACCCTCTACCCCCTGACTCAGAGTTGATGTTGCTTTCTCTGGGAACAGTAACTGACATTTATATTATGGCACACTCAATTGGTCACCTTCCTCTCTGGACACAATGCAATGGTGAAATGAGCAGAACAAGCTGTCTATTTTACTAAAGTATATGTAGCCAATGGTCACCCATGCGTAATCGATGCTCTCTTATCAAGATTTATCAAGATTAATTTTCCACCAAGCTTCTGCGCTAGACCTCTTTGACAGCAAAGAGATAATGTAACAATGGTTATTCAGAGATCAAGAGCATTCTCTGAATTCTTCTGAATTGACTGTGAACACTATCGTAAGAGCAAAGGGTCACAAATGTATTCAGACCATACAGTTTCCAAGATTTATAATTAAGAAGATGGAGTTTGTTTTTGATAGTTGAAGTGTCAAGAAAAACCGATCAAAGATACAATAGGTGTAGAAGATGTAGTTAAGAGGGCAGTTCAAACTGAACACACAGGGAGTTCAGAGCACAAGGAATTCACTTCCTTGGTTTTAATACAGAGATCAGGACAACATTTAAAATTCCTCTGGGCTGGTGCATAAAGCAAAAGGCAATAATGGGATAGGAGAACAGAATGGCTTAACATTATAGCACCGTTGGCTCATTTGGCAGGTAGGTGCTGACATGGACTGATGAAGTCAAAATGTCTGTATCCACACTGTGTAATTTCCATTAAGCTTATGGAAATGAATATGGGTTTGAATCAAATCGGGCTGAATCAAACTTGTTACCTCAATCTGAGAGACACCAACAGCATGAGAAAATAGGTAGGCAGAATGCCTGCTCATCACTGACTCATTACTTCAAAAAGTTTGTTTTTAAAAACAATGTGCATCAATGTATGAAATGTGAAAAAACATTTTGGCCAGAAGGACATTGAAAAGCAATATTAAATAGAGGGGGTATATTTATAAAGAAGAGGAAGGAGCAGCTAGACCTCAGTGCATGTGTGCGTAGATCATTGGAAGTGGCAGAGCAGGTGGAGAGAACAATTAATAAAGCAGACAGTGTTCGTAGCATTATTAATAGAGGCACAGAGTACAAATTGATAGAGGTGATGTTGAACCTGTACAAAATACTTTTTAGGCCTCGCTTCCCACGTTATAGGGAAGATGTGAATGCAATGGAAAGAGAACAGAACACTGTACAAGAACGAGAAATGTCAAATATGGGGATAGGATGGGAGTGCACTCCTTGGGGAGCGGGCAGCTGAGAGTAGTCAGGTGATGGAATGCACAACTTGGAAAGGAGATAGAAGCAGGTTCAAGTGAGGCATTTAGGGGGGCATTGGATCATTGTTTATATAGAAATGGTGTTCAGGAATACAGGAAAAGGCAGGAAATTAGGATTAAGTAACAGAGCTGGCACAGGTGTGATGGGCTGAATGGCTTCCTCTTATGCCATAACAAGAATCCTCTTGTGATTCTATGATCCACAGTAAGAGACAAAGAAACTCCCACTTCTGGAACAGGGCTTGTGCAACTGTTTCTTCCAGAAAAGCACACACCTACTAGTCCCTTGAAAGTAGAGTCACAGGTGTACAGGATAATGAAGGAGGCATTTGGTAGGCTTTCCTTTATTGGTCAGAGCATTGAGTATAGGAGTTGGGAGGTCATGTTGCAGCTGTACAGGACATTGGTTAGGTCACTTTTGGAATATTGTGTGCAATTCTGGTCTTCCTCCTATTTGAAGGATGTTGCAAAACTTGAAAGGGTTCAGAAAAGGTTTACAAGGATGTTGCCAAAGTTGGAGGATTTGAGCTACAGGGAGAGGCTGAATAGTCTGGGACTGTTTTCCCTGGAGCGTCAGAAGCTGAGGTGTGACCTTATAGAGGTTTTTAAAATCATGAGGGACATGGATAGGGTAAGTCGACAAAATCTTTTCCCTGAACTGGAGTGGTCCAGAACTAGAGGGCATAGGTTTAGGGTGAGAGGGAAAAGATTAAAAAAAAGTCCTAAGGGGCAACTTTTTCGCACAGAGGATAGTGAATACATGAATATGCTACCAGAGGAAGTGGTGGAGGCTGGTACAGTTTGATTAGATTCCCTACAGTATGGAAACAGACCATTTGGCCCACCAAGTCCACACCGGCCCTTTGAAGAGTAAGCCACCCAGACCCTTTCCCCAACCTATATTTACCCTTGACTAATGCACTTAACACTACAGGCAATTTAGCATGGCCAATTCACCTGATCTGCACATTTTTGGATTGTGGGAGGAAACTCACTTAGACATGGGAAGCATGTGCAGACTCCACCCAGACAATCACCCAAGGCTGGAATCGAACCCAGATCCTGGCACTGTGAGGCAGCAGTACAAACCACTGAGCCACCATTGCAGCATTTAATATGTATCTGGATGGGTATATGAATAGGAAGGGTTTGGAAGGATATGGGCCAAGTGCTGGCAAATGGGACTAGATTAGATGAGGATATCTGGTTGCCATGGATGAGTTGGACCGAAGGGTCTGTTTCCGTGCTGTATATCTGTATGACTGTATGACTCTAAAATTGAAAACAAAGAGTTTTCTAATTGATGCTGGTGCAAAAATGTAACCTGAGGAGACATCCAGAAGTTTTTGTTATTGCTTTAAAAAATTGAAAATCCTGCAACATGATTGTCAAAAATGTGAACTTTTGAAAATATCTTTCCATCTGCACATCATATTCTGGAATAATTTTCTCCTTCAAAGAAATGCTCAAAACTGCAGCACTGAAAATTTCCAAAAGCTTAATCGATGTTTTTGCTTATCATTTCCTGTGAAATCATGTGAACTGCCAATTGTGCAGACATCTTATTCTGCTCTTTGCAAGATTGGACAGCAACTGTTAAAGGCAGGAGGTTCTTGAAATTCATGTAAGTGAGATAAGAGAGACTGCCAGCAGGAAGAATGTTATAGGGTTCATGCAATGTTGAACATTTCTCATGTTTTTTTTATTCATCTTACTTTCCTCTTCTCCCTTCCCCAGTAAATCTTCTGTTGTCTATTCCAGAAAGGCAGGAGAAAGAAAGCAGGCAACTAGGTCAGGTAACTTATGATCTGTCATTGGGAAAGTGCTCGGATCCATTCTTAAGGAGGGTATTTGGAAAATCATATCAGGCAAAGGCAACATGGTTTTATGAAAAGAAAATTGTGCTTGCCAAATTTGTTCAACATTTTTGAGGATGGAACAGGCAAAGTAGACAAAGGAGATCCAGTATGTTGGAGTAAAATATTAGCCATTTTCTTTGGTTGCTTGCATCCATGCCAACACAATTCACCACAAAACTCAGACTCAATATATAGCACCACATAGAAGGTATGACCTTCTTTCCACCTTTGACTCTCCACTCCTTCAAGTCCTATATAAATGAATGAATAATTTATTGTCATGTGTATTTTACAGTTATAATAACTGTAACATAATAACAACTCCAGCTTATCCAACTTCTGAAGAAAGGTCACTGAATTCAAAACTTTCAGTTTTCTCTGCCCAGACATTTCCAAACCTGCTGACTTTGTGCAGCAATTTCTGTTCTTGTTTCAGAGTTCTAACATCAGCAGTATCTTTTGTTTTATCCCAACTTATCCAACGTTTGCTCAGAGGATTGCTACTTTTAGATCTGCTCAGTAATCTGAAAGTAGGAACTCAGTTTTGCTCCTGTTGTGATCAGTTGATTGAGTTCAAATGATTTCCAATCAAT
Source organism: Chiloscyllium punctatum (assembly GCF_047496795.1). Lineage (NCBI taxonomy): Eukaryota > Metazoa > Chordata > Chondrichthyes > Orectolobiformes > Hemiscylliidae > Chiloscyllium > Chiloscyllium punctatum. Next base: position 62,603,553 of record NC_092775.1, read on the forward strand.
ATGTCTTAGCCTCAGGTCTGTTACCATGGCAATGGTGCCAGCTGAAGACGCGGCACTTGCAACGTTCTGTGATGCTCAAATAAATTGCCTAGAAGCTGCAATATATCCCAACTTTGAATTGGAAACTTTTTTTTATTGAAAGGTGGTACAAATGAAGATTTGACAATTCTGTTATTGAAAATGGGCTATTGTAACAATATAAAAATGTAATTACAGTTTTCTCTAATATAAACATTATAGCAAAACCAAAGTACAACTGCATTTTTTACAGTTAACTGTTAGGCTCAGTCGAAGATCGAAAACAATTTAATTTTTGAGATGTAAAGATTGATTTTAAACATTGACTTATCAAAGATGAGCAAAAAAAAAGACGCCATAACTATTCCAATTGGAACACAGTAACCTTACTCTTAAATGCACTGATATTGTTCTTTCTTTCTGTAGTACAATGAAGCATAATCAGTAAAACTGTTCAAGGGGTGTGGGTATAATCCATGCCCTCAAAATGCTGAGAGGCACAGATAATTTACATGCAACCATAATGCTCTGGATACAGATTAAGATGGGTTCACAATTAAAACAAATCATCTTCACTTATGGTTTGTCCCCAAGCTCATTATCATTGAATAGTAGATTAGTGAGGCATAGTCATTGGGCTGCATTTTGAGTTGCCAATAAGTTTGGGGTCAGGTCCTTGCATATGTTAACAATTACAATTCAGGAAGAAATTTCTTGATATCCACTGTAATTTTCAGAGTGAGGGTAAGGGAATTGGTTGGAGTGTTCAATTTTTCTGTGTTTGCTCATGTGAGTCAGGTTACTATTGGCATTCACTGTGCTTGATCAGTTATTAGTCATAGACTCATACAGCAAGGAATTAGACCCTTTGGTCCAACCAGTCAATGCTGCAGTTTTGAGCATTTATCTCAAACTAAACTAGTCTCACTGCTGTCCCATATCCTTCCAAACCTTTCCTATTCATGTACTTATCCAAATGTCTTTTAAACATTGTAATTGTGCCCACATCCATCATTTCCTCAGACAGTTCATTCCACCTATGAACCACCCCCTGTGTAAAACAAATTGCCCTCATGTCTTTTTAAAATCTCACTCCTCTCACCTTAAAAATATCACCCCTCATCTTGAAATCCCCCATCCTAAGGAAAAGACACTTATTATTAACTCTATATATGCCCCTTATGATTTTACAGACCTCTGTAAGGTCAACTCTCAACCTCCTATGCTCTAGTGAAAAAAGTCCCAGGCTACCTGACCTCTCCTTGTAATTCAAATCTTCATACCCAACAATATCCTGGTAAAACTCTTCTGAACCCTCTCCAGCTTAATAATATCCTTCCTACAACTGGATGACCAGAACTGGACTCAGTGCTCCAGAAGAAGCCTCACCAATGTGCTGTATACCCTCAAGATGACTTCCCAAACAAGGGAAAAAAATCCATTAAAAACAGAGCTGGAAGTATGGCGCAGAATTTAAAAGAACTGGGAATAAAACTTGTTCCGTGAATGAGAAACTTGTGTAATTACTGATAAAAGCAAAATACTGCAGATGCTGAAAATCTGAAACAAAAACACAGGAAAATGCTAGAGAAATGCAACAGGGTCTGGCAGCATCTATAGATAGAGAAAGTGAGTTAATGTTTTGACCTCAACGTAACTCTTCCTCACAACTGGAGCTTTTTAATGTTGTGTGGTTGAACAGAGGTCATGGCCAGTCCAAAATGAGTCTACTGTTGCTCTGTGAGACAAATGAGGATGAGCTTCAGTAAAAACAGTGATTACTGGAGGATTCTTCCTCCCATACCATCCTGGTGTGACTGCCCTAATACTCTGTGACTGTTGTGACTGGTTTAACCAAATGGGCTGGTGTAAGGAAAAGCATATTGTTGGTGGATTGAAGAGATCTGTGCAAATTTCTCCCTATGTACTCTCTCGAATCTTTCAAACCTTCTGGCACAAGAATTGTGTCCACAATCTTTTGACAACATGCTATTCCTGCACCACACCTGATACAGCACAAAGCAACGCTGTGGTGATTGAACATGCAAATTGTGGCAAACCAGAAACTGAGGTGTGTCAGTTTCACTGCGGAAAATTGTCAGCCACTGCATTCTGAACAACACAGCAACAACCCATCCACTGCCCCAACACACAAGCTGTTGAATTGTAGAATCTCTACAGTGTGGAAGCTGGCCATTCAGCCCATCAAGACCACAGCGACCCTCTGAAGAACATCGCACCCAGACCCATCCCTACCTATCCCTGTAACCCCACATTTACCATGCCTAATCCACCTAGCCTGCATATCCCTAGGTACTACAGGCAATTTAGCCACCCCAGGAATTATTTGATTAAACCATCAGGATAATTGTTTAAAATGGACCAGCATGCTGGCATTGCCAGTCTCCAATGAGGAAACTGTTTTGTGGCCAGCTTGCCTCCCTCAGTTACTATTTGACACATCAGACCAAAATGCTAGCTACAACATTCCATTTGTCACCAGTTACTGCTTTTACATTTTCCTGGAAAACACTTATTGTTTTTCACAGAAAATAGAGATTATCAAATGCTTGGCTAATTCTCTTCTTAAAACACATGTATACACATGAACTAACAAGCCTTTTTAACAAACATCGCTTTCCATAGGCACGTCAATCAATTTCTTTTCAGACAAAACACAATTACGAAATCAGCATTCTTCAAGCCATTTCAACAGCCCACTCTTTCTTGCTTCACCGACTTGGCTTATCTTTCAAACAAAAGACCACAGAGTCCTCTTGAAGACACAGTCAATAAATGATTCTTACATTCCAAGAAGACCCCATAACTGATTGCCAGTGTGTAGAGTATCCAAGGACATAGCTCTGACAGTTGGCCCAGTACCCTAGGTTATAAGAGGCGAACATTAATTTTGATACCTACTCCTGATTTCTATCCCTTCACTCCAGTAGGTGCGGTCTATGTCAAACATGGCCCCCATCTCCCAATCCCCCTACGCCATCTTTCTGTCAAAACTAGTTCATCTCTCTGACACAGGAAAGAAATTATGGTGACTGAGATGTGTTTGGGGGGATATTGACCTCATTTATAATGTTTCACAAAAGTGGCTTAATTATTTCAATGTTTTATGCAAAAGCTGAGAAGCAGAGTTATGGGAAATACAACCAGAAATTGCTGAAAAAACTCAGGCACTTTTGACAGTACTAGGCAAGAACTTGCTAATGTTGATTGGGAGAGTCTAATCGTAGATAAAGTGGTGGTTGGAAATTGGGAGACCTTCATAAATGAGATCATGAGTGTCCAGAGGTGGTATTAGTGTGAAGGTCAAGGCTAGTAGATATAGGAAATGTTGGATTACCAGAGAAATTGAGGCTCTGGTCAAGAAAAAGAAGAAAGTATATATCAGGTATAGACAACTGGGGTTGAGTGAATCCCTCGAGGAGTATAAGGGCAGTAAGAGTATACTCAAGAGGGAAATCAGGAGGGCAAAAAAGGGACATGAGATAGCTTTGGCAAATAGAGTTAAGGAGAAACCAAAAAGATTCTACAAATACATTAAAAGAGCAAAAGAGTAACTAGTGAGAGAATAGGGTCCATTAAAGATCAGGTCAGAGACAGTGAGGTCTGCAGATGCTGGAGAGCAGAGTTGAGAGTGTTTTGCTGGAAAAGCACAGCAGGTGTGGCAGCATCCGAGAAGCAGGAAAATCAATGTTTTAGGCTAGACCCCTTCATCAGGAATCCTGATATATAAAAGGTATATGGATGGTATATGAATAGGAAAGGTTTAGAGGGATATGGGCCAAGTGGGAGCAAATTAATTTAGGATGAATGGTCGGCACGGACGAACTGGACTGAAGGGTCTGTTTCTGTGCTGTACAGCCCAATGACACGATTTAAGACAACGTAATCTAAAATTGATAAAAAGGAGAGGTCCTGGACACATGGAGACCAAGAGATTTTCTAATTGCAGTCAGTGCTTGCAATGTAGACATGGAAACCTGAAAGCAGAGCCACAAGACCTTTAATGAGTTTGAAATGCATGATTACTGGTAATTTTGGTAAATGTAAATTGTAATATACTGTACTTACAATTGGACCATTAACCTCATGGACAGACGTATTCACCACTCCCTTTTCAGTTCCCCATGAAAGATTTTCTATCAAGCCTTCCAAGCCCAAAGCTCTCGAAACATCTTAAACGATGTCTGTTATCTCCCCCAGAGGAGCTCAGCAATCTTCCACTAGTCATGCTGCAGTCACTGCACAGAACAATGTCTGGGAACTCTTGGAAAGACAACAATGTTCTCAAGTCAGGCACTCAGGGCATGCACAAATAAAACTGGTTCACATATGTCTACAATATTGCATAGTTTGCCAGAGTTATTTTGTACTATTTGTAACAAGTCCTCTTTCTCCCTAGTCTCTCCCATTATGGCCTACATTCTATCTCCAACTACACTGCTAACCATAATCCTGATTGCAGAGCACCTTGAAGGCTGATCATTTCAGATCCAATTACAGACTATTATGGTGTAATATTCTTATGTTTTGGATTGCTATCATTTTTAATGCAATACTTCATTGTTACTGCTTCCTTTAAAATATGCTTACATATTGGGAACAATTGTTCAGGTCAACATTGATATTCAGTAGGTTTTTACCATGAGCGAGATCTCTGAACTTCTACTGTTCCGCTACCCAGTAAACACATAATGGCTTTGACATTGTCTATTGCATTGTTCAGGCGAGGTTGGTAGTCATGCCAAGAGGCCAAAGGGGGGAGATGCCCAACTGAATGTTCTAAATTTTAATGCCAGCTCCCTGACATTGCACATCCCAATGGGTGTTTGTTGTTTTCAACACTGCTCAAAAATTATTCAGTTGAAACCTGCTTTGTGTATAATTTAGAGGGAAGAATAAGCTTAGTGCCTCCTTTCTGTACTCACTCACTGCCCCCTGGTACATTCAAGTCATGCAGAATTGAACCTTCGGGCCTCTGGGTTGTACCATGTTCAACCCAATGATTCAAATGCTTTCATACAGCTGTGACTGGGATTATATCCCCTTTGAACTAATGTTGGTACTGGTAATTTCAGAATGACAAATGTGATGACACCTGACAAGAAATTCAGTCATTTTCAAAACATCACGCAATTGTATTGTCCCCTGCAGATGGCTAAAATAAAATGTGGACAAAATTATAACATTTATTTTTCATGACCTCCACTATGACATGCCTTCCCTGCAGATATGGAAGGGAATTACCAGCAGATGAGGTCAGACCATAGGTTCTGCAATCTCTCCAGAGTTGAAACAAAGGTAAAAACACAGCACATCTTGATCAGTGAATGTCTCTGCAATGATAATGCTGCACTAGTCATTCAAACTGACCCCGCAGGCACAAAGATTCATGGACTTGCTCTCTGAGACACAGAGGGATTTGGGTGTCCTAGTTCATGAATTGCAAAAGGCTGGATTGCAGATATAGCAAACAGTTACAAAAGCTAAAATAATCATATTGTTTCTTGCCGGGGAATTGAATTTGGGAGATTATGCATCTGTTATTCAGGATACTAGTGAGCCCACGTCTTGACTATTGTCTCTTTATTAGTCTCTTATTATTCTCTTTATGTAAGGAAGGTCGTAAATTTGTTAGAAACAGTTTCAGTAAGGCTTACTAGGCTAATACTTAGAATAGGAAGGTTGCCTTACAAGGAGAAGTTGAATAGTCTCAGTTTATATCCATTGGAGTTTTGAAGTTTAAAATTGAACCACGTAGAATCCCGAAGGGTCATTAAACAGTGGCTATTTCCGTTTAGGTTGTGGGGGAGCCTAAGACAAGGGGTCAGTGTTTAAAGATTTGGGATCAGCCAATTCAAACCTTTGTCAGGGTTTGGAACTTGTCTTCAAAAACATTGAAAAAAAACTTTGAATATTTTTAAAGCCGTGATTAATATTTCTTGATATGCGACAGGGCGAGCGTTATTTGGAAGTGGGTGGGAATATGGAGCGGTTGTTGCAATCAGATCAGCAATGATCCTGTCAAATAGAACAGCACTCCTTTGCAGTCAAATTGCCTACTCTGAGTGGTAATTGCCTGTTTGTATGTTCATGTGACTCACAGCTATCTAGAAAAGAAACCCAACAATTTTCAGTTCCATTCAGAACATCTCATACAAGGATAAAATCAGACTTGCAACAGTCCTCTCAAAGACTAAGCTCCTGTGCATTTTGACAGTCATCAAGTACAGGTGGCTTTACTGGACTGTTCACAGGATAGAAGACCTGTCACTCACGCATTGCAACCTCCATCCTGCAACAAAAACTCCCAATTTAAAGTTTCCCCATCCACAGCAGATTTGACCACCTGCATGTCCATCGCCTGATGCAGATGGCAGGATGCTGATGATTACGTGTGAAGAGAAAGCTTGATGTCAAATTTCCTTTGATACCATGCTAACAAAGCGGTTTTTGTGATAACTAAACCGGTGTTCTCAAATTATTCACATTTCAAAACGGCTGGCACAAGATAAGCAACACAGGTTTGGATCTTCCAGTTCTGGTGGCAAAGAAAGCTAATGATTTTTTAAACAGTGTACCTTAGCAGGGAGGTCAGTTAGCTGAATTAACGTTCGGTTCACTCAGTAATCTGGATGACTGGTCTGTGATGCAAAATGTGACACCAACAGCTGCATCTGCTGAGTTTACCATGACATTCCCACCTCTCAAGCTCTCTACTTGCCTGAAGCATGGTGACCCTCCGATTAAACTACCACCAGTTGTCTCACTTTAATTATAGAGCAGTCTTATAGTCCTATGGCTACTATGGCAACCTTACCTTACATTGGTAGGCATGACCAATTGATTTCAAATGCTGCAGTATGTTATTGAGTCTAGCCAAGATTAAATGTCCATTCCATGTTATAATAGTGCTCATTGGAAGCTCTTAAATACTCAGTGCATTTAACCTTACATTATTGTTGCTTACTTATAAGCTATTGTGTTCTGACATTCACATTACTGCTGTGACCAAGTTGAGGATAAAATGCTACTTTAAATGTGTGATAAAGAGCCAGTATCGACCTGGATGTTACATCCTTCTCTCCTCTGTGACACATCTTTAATCAAAAGAGAAGTTAATCAATTAATGAATTCATTGGTTTGTGCACTCGTTGACCTTCCTTGATGTCTCATTTCCAAGACTTACTCCTGCGTGCCTGTTACGACATGGGGTAAACCCTCCTGCTTAATTTAAACCAGCAACACAGAAAAGATTTATCCCGTGCAGTAATCTGTGAAACTTCAACAGGCCAAGAACTATTTAAAGTAATAATTAACAACTTTATTTCTTAAAGTATAACAGAGAATAATTAACTAACAACTATTTACAACTCCTTCCTCTAACCTATCTTTTACCTTCCCCTTCTACAATACTAAAGCCCCTGATTAAGATATACCAAACTTCAACTTTTCAAAGCCAGCCAGATGTTGATTCTTCTCGTTATGTCTTCCTTTGTCTTCTTTTCTTCTTCTTAGGGATTTCTGCTTCGCAAGTTACCGATCGACAAAGGTACCTTTAAGAGAGCTATCCTTTGGACAGTCTGCAGATGCTGGTGGCTTGGCTGTTCTCCCTCAATTGTTCAATTTTTCCCAGCCTTATACCCCCAAAGCATCAGATTGTGTCATTGGTTTTTAAGATTGACAATATACTAAATTCAAACTTGATTGGAGTTTAGTATTTTTCAGGGTATAATTTAAACTGATAGGCCTAATTCGAATTTGTTTTGTCATCTCCAGACAGTCAATGAATCGAGTTGTTCGACCAAATGTTACACTATATCATGTCTTGTTCAGAACACTTGTTGCTCTGTCAGGTAGTTCTGCTAGTTTTCAACTCTCTTAAAGGTACAGTACACCCACATATTCATAACAATATCTTACTCACAGAGAATAAATCTTACACATGACAAAGGTTGACAGTCCACCCTAGAAAGACATTTGGTCAGCTTTAAATAGTCCTGCGATAACTTAAAAACAGCAAGTGCTGGAAATGTTCAACAGTTTGGCAGCATCTATGAAGACAGAACTGGAGTCAATGTTTCTTCAGAATGAAGGGAAAGTCAGAGACTAGAAATCCAGGAGCAGCGAACTGACCTCCTGGTTCCATAAAGCCTGTCTACCATCTGCAAGGTGCAAGTCAGGAGCGTGGTAGGATACTCATCACTTATTCAGATGTATACAGCTCCAATAGTACTCAAGAAGCTTGACAACATCCAAGTCAAAGCAGTTTGCTTGATTAGCACCTCATACAACAGCTTTAGTGTTTAATCCCTCCATCACCAACATACTGTGGCAGTAACATTTACCAACTCATCCAAGTACTTTCAACTATACATTGAAAACATCGAGAAAGGACATGTGTGGCAGAACCACGGGAGGCCTAAAATCTGCAGGTTTTCTTCCAAGCTACAACAGACTCTGACTTGGAACTTTATCACCGTTCCTTGACTGTTGCTGGCTCAAGAACTTGAAATGCCCTCTCTAATTGTACTGTGTACCAATTGCCAACCCCACTGCCCCAACTCCCAGCAAGGGCTACTGCAATTCAGGAAGCTTGAGGATGAACTCAATCCCTTGATGTGTACTCAGAACACCTCCTTTAGTGGTTGAAATTATGCCAATTGGACTTGAATGTTTGTATCAAAAAACATGAAATGTCGATCAGCATTACTTTGGACTGATCTCCACTTTCTGTGATCTTCCCACATCCGGGAATATTCATCAACAAACATTCGAAACTAACATCAATGTCCTTTTTCCGGTAACATTCCTCACAGGTTCTATGAAATACTTCTTTGATTTCTCTTCTTCCTTCTTATCTAATTATTTTTTCTCACAAGATACACATTAAAATCCTTCATCGTGAGTCAAATTTGTGGGTAGAGTTGTCAATTGCTACCACAATCAATGAGGTCACCTTGAAGCCTCCGAGCTTCTGTTGTCAAAGAGTCAGCACTTTCCAGTATAGAGTTGTAGAATTCCCACAGTGCAGATAGAGGCCTTTCAGCCCATTGAGTCTGTTATAAAGAGTATCCCACACCAACCCACCTCCCCAACGCATCCTTGTAATCCTGTGTTTCTCATGGCTAACTCACCTGCACATCCCTGAACACTACAGGGCAATTTAGCATGGCCAAATCCACCTAACCTGGGCATACTTGGGCTGTAAAAAGGAACCAGAGCACCGGAAGGAAATCCATGCAGTCATCGGGTGAACATACAGACTCCACACGGACAGTTGCCTGAGACTGGAATCAAACCATAGCGTGTGCGGCAGCTGTGCTAACCACTGAGTGACTGGGCCACCCATTATAGGTGGTCTAAGCTGGTCAGTGGTTTTTGGGAAGAGAAACAGGCTTCCTTACTCATTGTTAGTTCTGTAGTTATGCCACTCTGGCAGGTTGCCTTGTCTCTTTCAGTAGAACAGAAATTAATTTTGGTATTTCTTTTTTGTTGTGCTCATTTTGACCAAGATCCCTCTCTGGTGAAGTGTCTCAGAGATTTTTTTTTGTGTGAGTGTTCTATATAAAATAACATTTGCAATTTGGTTTTTCTTCTAATCTGTTCCTGAGGTATAGGTTTCACTGGTCAGGCTGTCATTTCCATTGCCCATTTGTAATTGCCCTTGAGAAGGTGGCAGTTAGCTGCCTTCTTCAACCTTCTGCAGGTCATGTGCTGTCGGTTCACCCACAGTGCAGTTAGGGGACGTTCTAGACCCAGCATTGCTGGTGGTCTGGACTCACATGTCAACCAAATCCCCAGACAAAAATGGTAAGCTTTCCTCCCTAAGGACATTAGGGAATCACATAGATTTTTATGACAACAGTTATATGGTTTCCATTAGCTTTTTTTTTCATTCAAGACATTTATTCAATTCAGTGGCATGGTGGGGTTTGAACCCCTACCCTCAGAACATTAGCCTGACGTTCTAGATTGCCAGTTTTGTGTTAGTACCATTAATCCCCACAACCAGGGCACAATGACTGCTGTGTTAACTTCAAACTTTCACTGTTTACACCTTCAGAAGGAGACTCTATTTTTGCCCAAGGGTTAATTGAATTCTAAATGTCTCCCAGTGTAACAGATGCTGAGACTTATACAGTTCTCTAAGCTTTGAAGTAGCCTAGCTTAAAATATGTTTTTGTAAGGAAAATATTCTTTCATGGGATGTTAGGCATTGTTGGCTTGGCCAACATTTATTGCCCATTTGTAGTTGTCCTTGAGGTGGTGGTAATAAGCTGCCTTCTTCAGACGGTGTAGCCCATGCCCTGTCAGTAGACCCACAATGCTGTTGTAGAGAGTCTTCCTGGATTTTAACCCAGCAATGCTGAAGGAATTGTTGCATATTTCTAAGTCAGGATGGTGAGTGTTTTGGAGGGGAATGCGCAGGTGATGGTATTCCCATGTATCTGCTGCCTGATCTTTGGTGAATTTAGACTGTTCTATAAAATGTAATTTGCAACCACCTTGGCAAGCAAGACTGATGCCATGAAGACTCAAGGTTATAAGCAATTCACAATTGAATGATATTCCTGCCAGCTTGTAATAAGACCAGACACCATAGGAAGTTCAGGAAACCACAATACTTTCATCAGCTGAATGAGAACTGCCTGCTAGTATTGTATGAGAGTAACAGCAAGGTATGGTTGACAAGGGAGATAAGCATGGACTGTGTTTTCTTTATGGGTAATTTGTGACCAGTATTAGGAGGCTCCTGAGGTCAAAGAGGGTGAAGAAAAAAACTGTCCTACTGTTAAGCAACTGTCAGCAGTCGCTCTTCCCACTGTCACCATAATCCCATCTTTTTCCCTTGCCTCACCGGCAACTGAGACTTGACATCCTGGTCCAAGACATCATTGTAAATTTCAATGTGTATTACAGAAGTAAACATCTCCCAGAATTATTTTTCTTTCCACAAATCCATCACTGATCAATGAAAAAATATGGTGGATTTCTCCGACACAGCCTGGAAGTCAGTGACAAACATTGAAAATTATTGGATAAAGGAATTAACCAAAACCGTGCCAGGATTACTTAAAGATAATATGGGGAAAATCATGACTTCACTCAAGCAGAGGCAAAGATGACTGCAGCTTGATTTCAGGACCCATTGCGTGAGCAAGTAGCCACTAGAGATGGCGGTCAGTATGGCATTGGCGAGATACAGGAATGCTCACTGCCATGACTTGCTCAAATGAAGAACTCAAGTCAACTCACCATAATCTTAGCAGATCATAGAGCTGCTCTCTCATTAGAGAGAAAAACTGGTGGTGATTTGACATGAGTGTAACCATACCTCAGGCAAGGGGAGATGTTGAGAAGGAGAGTCCTTCATAGTAATCTCAGCCAGAGTGGGAATTGAACCCACACTCTCAGAGTTATGCTACTTTGTGAACGAAACATCCAGCCAACTGAGCTAAACCAACCCCCTCAAATGAGGCGCTACTGAACCAAGCACAGACCAGTGAGAAGTGAACAGATTCCCAATAGTGCTCCAGAGAAGAAGCTATGACTCTGGACTTTTCACCTGCTTGCTTTGGCCATGTGCCTGGGATATGACCAAGCCCTTTCAGGGCATTGAGAACAGGGCACTAATTCCAGTTGCATTTAATAAACAAAACCAGGGGCATGAACTGGAGAAAATGATTAGAACGTTTGAAGAAAAATTGAGGCTTGCATCTATTGCAATATAATTTTAATTATGTAGATAAATTCTTGGAAATATTGTACAACAATAAATGAAATATTAAATTTTATAGGTGCATTTTAAATATTTTAAAATGTTATGTTTTAAATTTTGTAATAAATTTGTATCTTAAAACAAAAATCACTTCTATAAGACCATAACACATAGGAGCAGAAATTAGGCCATTCAGCCCATTGAGTCTGCTTTGCCATTCAATCTTGGATGATAAGTTTCTCAACCCCATTATCCCACTTTCTCCCTCTAACCCTTGATCCCCTTGATACTTAAGAACTTATCGATCTCAGTCTGAAATGTACTCAATGGCCAGGCCTCTATCAGGTATAAACCCAGAGTCCTCTATCAGGTATAAACCCAGAGTCCTCTGTAAACCCATTCTTCATATGTTAAGCTTTTCATTCCTGGGGCCATTCTAGTGAGCCTCCTCTGAATATGCTCCAGAACCAGAACATCATTCTGCCCACAACTGGACACACTATTTCAAACCTGGTCTGACACTTGGAACCTCAGAAGTAAATCCCTGTTTTATATTCAAGTCCTCTTGAAACAAATGTCAACATTGCAATTGCCTTCCTAACTACTGACTCAACCTGAAAGTTTACCTTGAGAGAATTCTGGACTTGAACTCTGAAGTCTCCTTGCTCTTCAGACTTCTGAATTTTCTCCCCATTTAGAAAATAGTCCATGCCTCTATTCTTCCTACCAAAGTGCATGACTTCTGACTTTCCCACCTTGCACTCCTATCTGCCACTTGTTTGTCTACTCTCCTCACCTGTCCAAATCCTTCTGCAGCCTCCCCACTTTCTCAATGTTATCTGTCCCTCTACCTATTTTGATATTGTCTGTAAACTTAGCCAGAATGCCATCAGTTCCTTCATCTAGATCGTTAATGTATAAAATGAAAAGTTGTGGTCCCAACACTGAGCCTTGCAGAACACCACTTGTCACCGGCTGACATCCTGAGAAGGAACTTTTATCCTTACTCTTGCTTTCTGTGAGACAGCCAAGCTTCTATCCATGCTCACACCTTGTCTCTAACACCATGGGCCCTTATCTTACTCAGTAGCCTCCTGTGCGGCACCTTGTTAAAGGCCTTCTTGAAGTCCAGCTAGATCACACCCATTGGCCCTCCTTGGTCTAACAAGCTCGTTACTTCCTCAAAGAATTCTAACAGATTTGTCAGGCATGACCTCTCCTTGATGAACCTATGCTGATTTTGCCCTATTTTACCAAACATATCCAAATGTACAGAAATCTCATCCTTCATAATGGATTACAGGATCTTACCCATGACCGATGTTAAGCTAATTGGTCCGTAACTTTCCATCTTTTGCCTTGCTCCCCTTTTGAGGACTTTTTACCTTACTCTCCTATGCTTTTTGATTCTGTAGACAACCATTAATATGTGGTTCAGCAATAAAGTGGTCTCCTTTTGTGGAGCCCATTATTGATGTTATAACGGACTTTCACTTTATTTTGCCTCTGCTCTGCTCTCCACAATACACTAGAAAGTAAATTCAGTTGTAACCTTCACAAACAAGTTGAATATATATTTGGAAAGGAAAATGTTGCAATGCTCTGAAGGAAAGATCCAGAGTGCCATGATACAGTATAAGCGTGATGAGCTGTGTACTGCCATTTTGTCTGGGATGTTCCTATTTAAAAATAAAACAAAGACCTTGATCAACAAAAAGATGCAAGTGTTTTTACAAAAAGCTAGCTGGTATTATAGGTTTTAAAAGAAAAATATATGTTGAAAGAACAATTCATCTTAAAGATCTGTACATTGGAAATTGAGTTTTTAGAACAAAGTCTGGAGCAGAAGGAGGCCACAACAGATCATGTCCAACACAGTGCAAAGTTTCAAAGCCTATTAAACTGTATCACAATCTCAAATCACAAGAGGGGACGTTTAGAATGCACCTACCCCTAGGCAACACAGTCAGTCCTTCTAAAGTGCAAAACAGTGCTGTCTGCCTCAACAGACATGAAAGTGAGAGCTATTCACATTGAAAGCTAATTGCCTCAGCTAAAAGACAACCCGTGAGTCTAACCTCAAACCCTGAATGAATCAACACATACATTTTGAAAGAATATTCATCAGCCTGAAACAGACATCTTTACAACTTGAAATGTTATAAAACTGATTGCGCAGCTATCTTAGAGTTCTAGAGGTCAATAAACATCCTCTATGGAACAAGCCTTCAGAGGACAGTTTTGACCAAAGAGAAGGAAGAGAAATCCAAATCCTTCTGTGTTGATGGGAAGTCAGATAGAAAGTGGCAAAATCACAAAGCTAGTGAAGAATAACAAACCTTCTTCCTCCTTCTTCAAAATCTGTCAATCTGCAGAAACTATCTACACAAAAAGTTATCATCTTTTCAACTATTTAAAACTTGTTGGATGAATTTCCATTCTTGTTCTCTTCACTTCAGCAAAAAGAACTCAAGCAATGGGCTTCAGTGGTTTCCCACGGAGAATTCATGGGACATTCTTTATCGAAGTATTATTTTGTGTTATCTATAATTTCTTATAAGTAAGTTTATGCCTTTACCCCTAGGTAATAACGTGTAATAACTAACCTTTAATCTGTTTAAACAAAATAAGTGACTGCTGATCTACTTCAACTTACAACATTGCATTATTTGTAATAGGGCTATAGTTTACTGCCCCATGTACTAGATACGCCTTGTAATTATGAAAGGGATGTATTCATTCCACATGTAAAATCATGACCTGTGCATTCCAGAATATTGGCTTTGCTAAAATTCTCCATAACTTTCTTGTTTTCAAATTTGATTCATTCTCTTCCTCCTGTTTTCTGCCTTCCAATTTTACTCTGTGCGACAAACCATGCACAGTGCCTTTCCTCTAATGACTCTAAAATATATTTGCCCTGAGCAGGGTGATTAGATTCGGCAGCTTTCTCCATATCTCCATTCAGTCTTCCTACTCAACCATTTAGACAATCACCTGTCAAGCAAGAAGGGTTTGCATCATTGTGCACGAAGGTTTAGAAAGGTGTGGACCACAATTCTCTAATGCTATGAATATGAAGAGATTGTCAATATTTTAAAATGTAAATTGCTGGTACTGTGGGCATGCATTCATTTCACTGCAGTGAAATCCTTTCTCCTCGTCCTCTAATACTTGCATTAATTTCATTTAGAATATATTAATGCATCTATTAAAGCAGAATCTGACACAGAGGTTTTAAATATTCTTTCATAGAGCTTTGAAAAATCCATATTTAGGATCAATTGCATTTACAGAGTAAGTGTGTAAATACATAAATTTTCCAGACAGAGACGAGGATTCTAAAAGTTATTGTCACTGAAAGTAGCTGAAAGGGAGTAAGTGTCAATTAAGTGATATCACAAAAGAAAAATGCATCCAGCTTCCCCTGCCAACTCCTAGTTACACGGAGTTCCTCTATAGTGTAAGCTGATGTATTCATCACTTTTGTACAGTATGAATCACTTTGAATCATGTAACTGCTCTTTTATTTATTCAATTTTAATGATGTAAACTGGTTGTGGCAGAGTCCCATGTATTGAATTTGTCTCATGTTGGTGAAATGTAACATCAAAGGAGAAATACTACACTGACTGAAAAGTTACATTGTGGGCTTTGTTGACTGAGAAATATTCCATACAAACACTTTGACTAGTTTATGAGTCAGAAAACAAGCTTACCCAGGTGCTCTTACTCTATGAGATACTACAGTTCACACTTAGTATTATTAAACATTCGCAAGTTAAAGAAACAGCTCTTCTACAGTCGATTGAAGTTAATGTTTCCCCAAACTAGGGAGACTGCATATAAAAGATATATCCTACCCGCTCTGGTGAACTTGATTGGGTTGCTGGATTCAATTCACTGAGCTCCGTCAATGGAAGCAGTCAAATCTTCTTGCTTATTTTACTTCAAAAATATACTTTATTCATAAAAATATATTGATATAGTTACACGGTCACTGAAGCAGGTCCATTCTGTATACGTGCATATGGAGAAATGAAACAAACATTGAAGTTTGACTCCATCCACCAAACAAACCCAAGGCATTCCTTCCTTGTACAAGACTATATTTACAGACACTTGAGTCTGATAAATGAACGGACCCCCATTTACCTTCAGCAGAAAGGTGTCAGACAGTGCTTTTTCCTCACTGCACCTTGGCGGCAGCAACCCCAACGAAGTGTCCACTTGACACATAGTCCTGGACCTTGTAATGTGCCAGTCTGCAACGCTTGGTCAGGTCTGCTTCTAGTTCTGGAAGATCAACAAGTTTTGGGCACACCAAAGAGCATCTCTCACCAAGCTGATGGTCCTCCAGGCGCAGTTGATGTTTGTCTCGGTGTGCGTCCTGGGAAACAAACCGTAGAGCACAGAGTTCTGTGTCATAGATCCACTCGGAATGAACCTCATCAAAAACCACCAAATCTCTCTCCAGATTTCCTTTGCAAAGACGCATTCCAGCAGGAGATGTGTGACAGTCTCTACCCCACCCCTGCAACTCTTTCAAAGGCAACAAGCTGTGGCGCTGACAGTCTGGGCATTCTTGAAGCATCTGTTAGAAGGTGCCCTTCTCACCACCAACCAAGTGAAGTCTTAGTGTTTGTAGGAAAGTTCTGGTGATGAGGCATTATTTTTACCCACAATGGTGAGGGTGCAGTGCTCCCAAAAACCCAGTGTATGCCTCACTCTGGTGATGCTCTCCTCTCAAGCTTTTTGTGCATGCCCCAGCCCCTCGAACAGCATTCCCAGCACCTATAAAGTAATCTTTCCTGACAGTGAATGTGATAAAGGATTGGTCGGCCCAGTTCCCAAAGAACAATAAAACAAAACAATTTAAATAGTTTTGGGCATAATCAAATATAGGCTACATCTGTAGTAAGATAGAGGCACAAAAAGCCTTCAAGAAACATCTTGTCTCTGCAATCAGAAGAGCAGTTTGGATGGCAACTCCAAAAAGTGCTTTCAGCGATTTGTGAATGGATTGACTACCTTAGTTCAACATTAGCCTGCAGGACCTTTATGCAAATAGTGTCATTACATATACCATTGCTTCGTAATAAGTGGGAGCCACATTTAGTGGAACAGTATCCAAGGCTTTGTGTGCCATTGATATCTGGGGTGAAACATTGCTACTAAATGAGGGGATCTTACAGCTGTGTGAAGGAATAAGAAATAATAGCATGCATTATCCTTTCTACTGCTGTTCACTTCCAACCTGAAACTTTGGAACTGTGATTGCTAAAGCCAAGGATCAGGGCAACAAGCTAAACATTTCCTTCCCCGGAGAAGTCCCTCAAAATGAACATTTCAAGGTTGTGAAAAATGATTATATTAATTAAGTTCTGAAGGAGAATCAAACTGGACACGAAACATAACTCTGGCATCGTGTCTCAGTGGTTAGCACTGCTGCCTCACATCACCAGAGACCCGGGTTTGATTCTAGCCTCAGGCGACTGCCTGTGTGGAGTTTGCACATTCTCCCTGTGTCTGCATGGGTTTGCTCCCACAAATCAAAGATGTGCAGGTTAGGTGGTTTGGCCATGCTACGTTGTCTATTGTGTCCAAGGATGTGCAGGCTAGGTGGATTAGCCATGGAACTGCAAAGGTTACATTGATAGGGTAGTGAGTTTGGTTTGGGTCAGATGCTCTTTGGAGGATTGGTGTGCACCCAATTGGTCACATTGTCTGCTTCCACATTGTAGGGGCTCTATTATTCTGCTGATGCTGCCAGTTATGCTGAGTTTCCTCCAGCATTCGCAGTGTTTAAGATTTTCAGCATCTGCAACTTTGCTCTGATATAAAGTAATCTTTGTGAGCTCTGTAATATGACATGCAATAATGGGCAGCTACATCTGACTTGGCTCATAACAGGTCTTAGCAAAACAAATATATTCGGAGATTGTACTTCGGAACATCTTTAGATCACTCTGATGGAGGCATGGTGAGGGGGCAGTGTCAGAGCGGACACTTGAATCTGTAAAAGAACCTCGCCATACAATACTGACACCCAATAGCTGCTCACTAGTCACTGAGAAAGCCGCATTGCATATCTGATCAAAAATATTTTGCAATAAATAGTTGCAAAAATGTATGTGTTTTGATTTTGAAAGATATTGCTTGTTAATATCCAAGCGTGCTTTTTAAAATCTACAAAATGCAATTCAGAGCCTTGAGAGTAATAAAGGAAAGTAAAACATTAGTTTCAACCTATCTTTCTGTTGTATTGTAAAATCCAACTGATATTTCCTTCCTAAAATTTTATGCTAGTTTTCAAACTTAACGCCTTGGAAAGTTTTTTTTAGTGAGAAAAGTTATACCCACATTTTCTTTTCCATACATTACCACAGTGAATATGGTTTAAAGGTTCTTCAATGGCTGTAAAGTGTTTGGAATGTCCTGAGGTTGTAAAAGGTGCTATATAAATAAAAGTTCTCATTGTCTCATATTTGCCATAAATGCTGTGTTTTGAATAAAAGTATTCCAGATGTCTCACAAAAAGCCATCATATAAAGTTGTGTTAACTCAAAACGGCAGCATCATTTTAACAACCTCAGCAGAAAATGTTTCATTTTTTTGGGCTGATTTTGTTAAGTGAAAGTACAGAGAGTGCTGTGAAAATTCATTACTGGTTTCCATTACACAGTCCCGAAGCACCAGGAATTGCAATCAATATCTGTTGTATCTGCCGCTTCTAATGTGTGGAGCCAAGTCAGCTCAGCTATCTTTAATATATCTTGTGAACTGTGTGAACTCACACAGGGAAGGTGATATTCGAACTCTGCAACATACAACACCTGGGATGCGCTCTGAATATTGCTTCATAAAGGACATCTGGTTTCAAAACTATGTTAGAACATAGAATAGTAAAACACAGAAACAGGCCCTTTTGCCCACCATGTCTTGCGCCAATCATGATGCCAATCTAAACCAATCTTATCTACTTATACATGGTCTGTGTCTCTCTGTTCCCTACCTATTCATGTGTCTGTCAAAATGCCTCTTAACCCTTGCTAACATATCTGTTTCTACCACCTCCCTCCAGTCACACATTCCGAGCACCTACCACACTCCGTGTAAAATCTTTCTCTGCACATTTCTTTTAAACTTACCCCCTCTCATCTTAAACCTATACCACCTCATATTTGACATTTTAACCTGGGGAGAAAGAATCCAACTATCCGCCCTATCCACCTATCCACGTGTTTCATAATTTTATATACTTCTATCAGGTCAATCTTCAAAGCTCTTGCAAAAACAATTCAAGACTAACCTGTCCTTATAGCAATCCAGGAGAAAGTGAGGACTGCAGATGCTGGAGATCAGAGCTTAAAAATGTGTTGCTGGAAAAGTGCAGCAGGTCAGGCAGCATCCAAGGAGAAGGAGAATCAACATTTCGGGCATAAGCCCTTCCCGAAACGTCGATTCTCCTTCTCCTTGGATGCTGCCTGACCTGCTGCACTTTTCCAGCAACACATTTTTAAGCTTATAGCAATCCAGGCAACGTCTTGCTGGGATGGCATGGTGGCTCAGTGGTTAACATTGCTGTCTCTAGCGCAAGGGCCCTTGGTTCGATTTGGTTCTTGGGTGACTGCTGTGTAGGTTTCTACCTGGTTCTTCAGTTAACTCCCATTGTCAACAGATGTGAGGGTTAGATGGATTGGTGATGCTATATAGCGTCCAGTGTTATGACATGGGGTAAACCCACCACCCCCACGCCCACTAATTTAAACCAGCAACACAGAAAAAATTTACCCCGTGTGGCAATCTGTGGAAATTTGAGAGGCCAAGAATTATCCCAAAGGTTACTATTTAAAATAAAAATGAGCAACTTTATTTCTTAAAGTATAACAGAGAATAATTAACTAACAACTATTTACAACTCCTCCCTCTAACCTATCATTTACTTTCCCTTCTATGATACTAGTCCGATAAAACCCCTGATTAAAATTTACTAAAATTCAAATTTCAAAACCAACCAGTTGTTAAATCTTCTCTCTATATCTTCCTCTATCTTCTTTTCTTCTTCGGAGGGATTTCTGTTTCACAGGTCACTGATCGATAAAGGTACCTTTAAGAGAGCTATTTTCCAGGCAGTCTGTACATGCTGGTGGCCTGGCAGTTCTCCCTGAATGGATCAATTTTTCCCAGTCTTATACTCCCAAATCATTGGATTTTGTCATTGGCTTTTAATATTGTCAACATATTAAATTCAAACTTGATTGGAGTTTGGTATTTTTGAACCGATTGGCCTAATTCAAATTTGTTTTGTCTCCAGGCAACCAGTTTCCCTAGCTGCTGGTCCAAAAGATTGCATTATATCCTGTTCAGAACACATGGTGCTATCAGGTAGTACTGCTAGCTTTTAACCCCTTTAAAGGTACAGTACCCTTTACACCTTCATAACACCTCCACCCTTAAGAAAAATTGAACCATCACAATGAAAAGATGGCTTCATTTTTTTCTAATCTTTAAACACATTACCTTAACATGCTGATAACTTTAATCTAAGCTTACCTTAATTTCTTCCCATATAGCTGAATATATGTACATAATGTTAAATAAATGCAAATCTCATCAAAACTTTCAGTTAAATCTGTGATAATGCATCTGCAATTGCAATTGCAGCATGTATGACTTTAAAATTAAAAGTTTGTAATGTAAGATTCCAATGAAATAGTCTCATATTCTTATCTTTAAAGCATTTTAAGAATATAAGTGGATTTGACCCATATACACCACCGTCTCGGACACATTGTTCGTGACATACACATTAGGCCAGTACCAAACTCAAAGTTCCTTTTTGATCTTGGAGTGTTTCCTCTGGTGGATGTTGATCTTCTTCAAAAAGTAGCCATTTGGCAGTTCACTCTATCCTCACCTTCCTGAAGGAGTACAGCTCCAACTCCAACATCACTAGCATCGATGGCGACTTTAAAAGGTTTGAAAAGTTTGGTATAGCTAAAACTGATTTGATGGTTAGTATCAATTTCAAATGGTCAAATTCCTGCTGGCATTGTCCTGTCTACCGAAACTTTATGTTCTTCTTCAGCAAATCGGTTGACGATGCCACTACACTGCTGAAGTTTGGAACAAATTTCAATTAGAGTCAGCGGAGTCCTCAGGATTAAAGCACCTCCTTGTTTGAGGTTGGTTGTGGAAATTTCTCAATGGCCTTCGTCTTTGCGTTCCGTGGGGTCAACCTTCCACGACTGATGTTATGTCCTAAGAACATCACCTTTGCTTTGCGAATTCCATTTTATTTATGGTTTATCACTAATTTTGTTTCTCATAGTCGTTCGAAAAGCTCTGCCAATTGTACCATATGATCTTTCCAGGACTTACTAAAGATCACGCCATCATCCAAATAGACTGCACAGTTTGTTAACCCAGCCATAACTCTGTTCGAGTCTTTGGAATGTGGTGGGTGCATTCTTCATTCCGAAGGACATCACTATAAACTTACATAGCAAACTTGGGGTTACAAATGCAGACATTTCTTTTGCCGTATCTGATAAAGGTACCTGTCAGTAACCACACATTAAATCCAACTTGGTGATGTTAACTGGCTTGTTCAACTTTCTTGATACAGTCCTCCAATCTAGGAATTGGATATGCGTCAAATTTTGTAATGGCATTGACATTCCGATAAACCACACAGAATCATTGAGTACCGCTCTGGCTTGGGAACTAAGATGATCGGCGAACTCCACTCACTTTGGCTTCGTTCTATGATGTCCTCATTGAGCATGGCCTCCACCTCCTTCTAGACCTGTCTGACTTTGAAAGAATTAAAACGATAGGGGTGCTGTTTTATTGGAGAAGTATTCCCTACGTCTACTTCATGTACAACAGTATTAGTCCTCCCTAACTAATTCTTACGTATGTCCTTATACTGCAGTAGCAAATTTTTCAACTGTGTTCTATGCCCATGAGACAGATACATTACTAACCTACCCCACTCCTCAAGCACTTCTCCATTTTTTTAATCTATTTTGAGGCACATCAAAATCCACACCATCTGGATTTGATTCCTCACTCTGCAGGATAGTCACTAACGCCTGTGTCTCCAGTTCTTTCTCTCTAGTATAATACAGTTTCAACACATTCACATGACATACCGGATACCATTTTTACTATCTGGTATATTTACTAGATAATTCACTTGACACACTTTTTATCCATTTGATAGGGACCATTAAACTTGGTTTTGTAGAGATCTCTTATTACTGGTAACAGTACTAACGTGTCATCCCCTCGGGAAAACTTCCAAGTCTGCCACCTGCTTCATCCTACACTGTGCCCGTTTAGCTAAATCAGCTACTTAAATTAGTCTCTCCCTCACCTCCAATACATAATCTAAGTGTGAGATTCCCAACTTTTGTCCTGTCAATTTTTCTTTAATTAATTTCAAAGGGCCTCTCACTTCATGCCAGAACATTAACTTGAAGGGATTGAAGTGAGTAGATTCATTTGGAGCATCTCTAATGGCAAACAATACAAATGGAATACCTTTATCCCAATCATTCAGATAATCTTGACAATATACTCTCAACATGGTCTTCAAGGTCTAATGCCACCTTTCTAAAACTCTCTGGGATTCAGGATGATATGCATTGGATTTAAAGTGTTGTATACCTAACCTATCTCCTTAAACAGCTGAGCATTTTGGTCTGACTGAAGCTCTCTGGTAGCCCGTACCATGTGAAGAAAGCTACTAACTCCTCTACCACCTTTATTGCCTTGATACTCCTTAATGGAATTGCCTCTGGAAATCTAGTAGAGACATCCATTATGGTTAAGAAGTACTGGTTCCCACTTTTATTTCTGGGGAGGGGACCTACACTATCAAATATAATCCATGCGAAAGCTTCTTCAAATGCAGAAATTGGCAGCAAAGGTGTTGGTTTTATTGCCACCCTTGGCTTACCTACCATTTGGCATGTATGACACATATGGCAACATTAACCACATCCTTTCTTTCCCAGGCCAATAAAAATGTTTTAGTACCTTAGCCTGGGTATTTCGTATGCCTAGGTGACCTCCTACAGGTAGTTCATGTGTTACCTGTAACACTTCCTGTCCGTATTCTACCAGCAGTACAATCTGTTGCACTTTGGCCCATTTCTCCTCTGCACTAAACTGCCGAGATCTCCATTTCCTTCTTAGGATTCCATCTTTCAGATAATAAGAGAATATTCTCTCCCTCCTTTTCAGAGTATGCATCCCTATATTATCTTTTATCATCTTGTCTTGCTGTTGCAAGTCCCTTAGCCTTGCAGGACTAAACACTTCGGTCTGACCCTCTGTCTGTTCAGGTTTTTCCTACACCATTACATCAAACAGGGTATCCACTAACTGAGCCTCAGCTCCATCTTTCTCTTTTCATTTTGGGCTGTGACTTTTGATAGTGGAATCTGATTACCACACAGTCTGGGAAAATAGCAGGATATTTATGTTTTGACTCTTCAGTTTCTTGGTCTTCATTGGGCTTCTCCACAACAAGGGGTGTCCCTCCCACCTTGGATCCTGCCAAATCATTCCCAAGAACAAACTGAATCCCTGGAACTGACACTTGGACTATCACTCCTACTGTAACTTCCCCAGTCTTGAGTTGGCACTCCGACCTGATTTTACATAGTGGAACGTTACATTTCTGTCCATCTATCCCACAAATTATCACACTCTCTCTCCTCCTCTAACCTTAATTAAGAGTCCACAGAGTTGCCATAGGAAGACGGTCTAAGGAAGTTTAGATCGAAGAGTGAGGCTTCAGCTCAGGAATCTTGATAAAGAGGTTGAGTAAAGAGATTACACCACAGTTGAAGAGGGTGAAGACATGACTGCTCAGCTGGTTCAGTGCGCTACGTGTTTGATGTGGCAAGTCAATGACTCTGGTGTGTCTGGCTCGTATATGTGTGGAAAGTGTGCGCACATTCAGCAATTGACCGAGCATATTGCAGCACTGACGAAAGAACTCGAAGACCTTAGGCTCATCCGAGAGAACGAGATCTTTCTGGACAAGACCTTCAGTGATGTTATTACACCAATCATGCCAGAAGAGAGCAGAAGAGTGCAGACGATGAGGAAGGCAGAGAGGAGACAGGTGCAAGAGACGCCGGGAGAAGTACCTGTCAGGAACAAGTTGAAGCTTTTGGAAACAGTAGAGTCTGATGACACTACCAGTTCGCAAGGCGGCCATGTTTGTCAATCAAAAGTTGCCGCAGAAGCAGAGCGGAAGAGTCGGACATCACATAGAGCCGTGGTAATAGGGGACTCCATCGTGAGAGGAACTGACCGGGGTTTTTGTGGCAGCAGACGGGATTTAAGGATGGTGTGTTGCTTTCCTGGTGCTAGAGTGAAAGACATCGCGGACAGAGTGCAGGACATCCTCAAGGACGAGGGTGAAGAGCCCGAGGTGGTGGTACACGTCGGCACAAATGATGTCGGGAAGAAGAGGAGGAACATACTACAGCGAGACTTCGCAGAACTAGGAAGAAGGCTAAAAAGCAGGACGTCCAAGGTGGTTATCTCCAGTTTGCTTCCAGTTCCTCGGGCTAGTGTGGCCAGAAACCGGGAGATAATGGACTTGAACGTGTGGTTGGGGAACTGGTGCAGGAAGCAAGGTTTCAAGTTCTTGGATCACTGGGGTATATTTTATGGTAACCATAAATTCTACAAGAGAGATGGCTTGCACCTTAATAGAACAGGGATCGGCATTCTGGCACGCAGGTTTTCTGCTGCAACACCGCTACATTTAAACTAAGTAGCGGGGGGGAGGGGACAAGCTGGATGTTTAAAAAGGAAATTGAAGGGGTAGTTAGAACAAGAGAAGTCAAGAAAGACAACTGTATCAAGGAGGCAGAAAACTGGAAAAGGCATCATGCTGTAAAGTTGAGTGAAATAAGGGTTGAGGGGAAGGGTGAGAGCAGTAACAAATTAAAAATTCTATATATGAATGCACGAAGCATTAGACACAAGGTGGATGAGCTTGAGGCTCTTTTGGAAATTGGCAGATACGATATTGTGGGGATAACTGAGACGTGGCTTCATGGGGACAGGGCCTGGGAAATGAATATTCAAGGCTACATGTGTTATCGTAAGGATAGACTGACGGGCAGAGGGGGTGGGGTGGCCTTGTTGGTAAGGGAGGATATTCAGTCCCTTGCGCGGGCGGACCTAGAGTCAGGGGATGTAGAGTCAGTGTGGATAGAGCTTCGAAACACTAAGGGTAAAAAGACCCTCATGGGAGTCATCTACAGGCCCCCAAACAGTAGTCTGGATGTTGGAGGTAAGTTGAATCAGGAGCTGAAATTGGCTTGTCGCAAAGATGTTACGACAGTTGTTATGGGGGATTTTAACATGCAGGTAGACTGGGAGAATCAGGATGGTATCGGGCCTCAAGAAAGAGACTTTGTGGAGTGCCTCAGAGATGGATTTTTAGTGCAGCTGGTGCTGGAGCCGACCAGGGATAAGGCGATTCTGGATCTGGTATTGTGTAACGAACCAGAATTGGTCAGTGACCTCGAAGTGAAGGAGCCATTGGGAAGTAGTGACCATAATACAATAAGCTTCAATCTGCAATTTGAGAGGGAGTGGGTACAATCTGAAGTGACAATATTTCAGTTGAATAAAGGGAAATATGGAGCTATGAGGGAGCAACTGGCCAAAGTTCAATGGTTTAATACCTTAACAGGGAAGACCGTGGAGGAACAATGGCAGATATTTCTGTGTATAATGCAGAAGATGCAGGATCAGTTCATTCCTAAAAGGAAGAAAGATCCCAGGAGGAGACATGGGCGGCCGTGGCTGACAAGGGAAGTAAAGAAACATATAAGGTTAAAAGAGAAAAAGTATAACTTAGCGAAGATAAGCGGGAAAACGGAGGACTGGGAAGCTTTTAAAGAACAACAGAGGATTAGTAAGAAGGAAATACGCAGAGAAAAAATGAGGTACGAAGGTAAACTGGCCAAGAATATAAAGGAGGATAGTAAAAGCTTTTTTAGGTATGTCCAAGGCAAAAAAATGGTTAGGACAAAAATTGGGCCCTTGAAGACAGAAGCAGGGGAATATATTACTGGGAACGAAGAAATGGCAGAGGAATTAAATGGGTACTTCAGATCTGTGTTCACTGGGGAAGACACAAGCAATCTCCCTGAGGTAACAGTGGCTGAAGGACCTGAACTTAAGGGAATTTCTATTTGCCAGGATTTGGTGTTGGAGAGACTGTTAGGTCTGAAGGTTGATAAGTCTCCGGGACCTGATGGCCTGCATCCCAGGGTACTGAAGGAGGTGGCTCGGGAAATCGTGGATGCGCTGGTGATTATTTTCCAGAGTTCAATAGAATCGGGGTTGGTTCCTGAGGATTGGAGGGCGGCTAATGTTGTGCCACTTTTTAAGAAGGGTGGGCGGGAGAAAGCAGGAAATTATAGACCAGTTAGTCTGACCTCAGTGGTGGGAAAGATGCTGGAGTCTATTATAAAGGATGAAATTACGGCACATCTGGATAATAGTAACAGGATAGGACAGAGTCAGCATGGATTTATGAAGGGGAAATCATGCTTGACTAATCTTCTTGAATTTTTTGAGGATGTAACTCGGAAGATGGACGAGGGAGATCCAGTGGATGTCGTGTACCTGGACTTTCAGAAAGCTTTTGATAAAGTCCCACACAAGAGGTTAGTGAGTAAAATTAGGGCGCACGGGATTGGGGGCAAAGTACTAGATTGGATAGAGAATTGGTTGGCTAATAGGAAACAAAGGGTAGTGATTAACGGCTCCATTTCGAAATGGCAGGCAGTGACCAGTGGGGTACCGCAGGGATCCGTGCTGGGACCGCAGCTTTTTACAATATATGTAAATGATATAGAAGATGGTATCAGCAATAACATTAGCAAATTTGCTGATGACACAAAGCTAGGTGGTAGGGTGAAATGTGATGAGGATGTTAGGGGATTACAGGGTGACCTGGACAAGTTAGGTGAGTGGGCAGATGCATGGCAGATGCAGTTTAATGTGGATAAATGTCTGGTTATCCACTTTGGTGGCAAGAACAGGAAGGCAGATTACTACCTCAATGGTATCAAATTAGGTAAAGGGGCTGTTCAGAGAGATCTGGGTGTTCTTGTCCACCAGTCAATGAAGGCAAGCATGCAGGTACAGCTGGTCGTGAAGAAGGCTAATAGCATGCTGGCCTTCATAACAAGAGGGATTGAGTATAGAAGCAAAGAGGTGCTTCTGCAGCTGTACAGGGCCCTGGTGAGACCACACCTGGAGTACTGTGTACAGTTCTGGTCTCCAAATTTGAGGAAAGACATTCTGGCTATTGAGGGAGTGCAGCGTAGGTTCACGAGGTCAATTCCTGGAATGGCAGAATTGCCTTACACGGAAAGACTGAAGCGACTGGGCTTGTATACCCTTGAGTTTAGAAGACTGAGAGGGGATCTGATTGAAACGTATAGGCTTATGAAAGGACTGGACACTCTGGCAGGAGGGAACATATTTCCGTTGATGGGGGAGTGCCGAACCAGAGGACACAACTTAAAAATACGGGGTAGACCATTTAGGACAGAGATGAGGAGAAACTACTTCACACAGAGAGTGGTGGCTGTGTGGAATGCTCTGCCCCAGAGGGCAGTGGAGGCCCAGTCTCTGGATTCTTTTAAGAAAGAATTGGATAGAGCTCTTAAAGATAGTGGAGTCAAGGGGTATGGAGATAAGGCTGGAACAGGATACTAATTAGGAATGATCAGCCATGATCATATTGAATGGCGGTGCAGGCTCGAAGGGCAGAATGGCCTACTCCTGCATCTATTGTCTATTGTCTATTGTCTATTGTCATAACAGATCAGAAAGAGTGCATATTCTCCCATCTCTGACTATCAGTGACTAGTTAGATCCTGTATCTCTCAAAATTATAACTTCTTGTCCTTCTCCCCCTGTTTTTTCTGAGTAAACTTTACTCCCAGAAGTGAATTCTTTGTAGAGATCAGGCAGTAACTCCATGCCCAGCCCCTGCCTCGGCTGTGCACTCTCCTGCAGCTCCTCGGTTCTTGTTGAGGTCTCCTTTACTACCTTCACTAATGTCACTGGCTTAGCTGCTTTCACCACATCTTTTCCCACAGTGCCTTCTTTAACAACCAGCACCGTGTCTTTATGTGTCCCACTTTACCACAGTGGAAACACCTGAGGCCTTCCACCTCCTTTCCACCCTCTTGGGCTTCTTTTTTATCCTGTGATAAGTTCTTATCAGTGCTCTCTACTCTTGGTTTCATAGCGCAGGATCTCCCCTTTTCTCAATTGCTACCCCTCACAGGACAAAATTCTGGCCGGAAGCTTGTCTTATGCACCAACTTGTATTCATCTGCTAATTCTGCTGCCCTTCTCTCTTCCTGAACTTTCTGTTCCTCCACGTGAATTCTTACCATCTCTGGAAGTGAGTTTTTAAACTCCTCCAGCAGAATAATCTCTTGTAGAGCATCTATCTATTGTCTTATCTATTGTCAAACCACTAACCCATCTGTCAAAATTACTATGTTTAATTCTTTCGAACTCAACATAAATCTGACCTCGTTCCTTCTTTATGTTTCTGAACTGCTGTTTATAGGCTTCTGCTACCAACTCATAAGCACTTAAAATAGCCTGTTTAACCTTTTCATAACGTCTTGACCTCTCATCTGACAGTGTGGCAAATACCACACTAGCTCTGCCTACCAGTTTAGTCTGAACTAGCATTACCCATAAATCCTTGGGCCATTCCATCTGCCTAGCCAATTTTTCAAATGAATTAAAGAAAAAATGAAGACAGAGGAAGATATAAAGAGAAGATTCAACAAGATTTTTTTTAAGTGCCTTCTTTCATTGGATTCTGCTTTAAGAGCTGCATTATACACAGTGGAATTGACGGGATGAAATCTCACCACTCTGACAATGGCACAGACAAAGGGATGAAAATAGACAGTCTCAATTAAGGTTGCATGCGTATCTTAATCCACGACAAATGACAACCCATAGTTTGGTGCTAATTGGTAAATCACTGATCATCTCAACCAAAGCGAGAGATCACGAAATGGGTTATGGACAAACTGAAAATTCTGCATTCTTAATACCTTCATTCTATAATTGATTTTGAAATGTCTTAAATCCAATCAATGGATTCTCAAATGATGACATTCCTCATAAAATCATCCAAAATACCCAGTAATATAAATGAACAAATGATCTTATCCTGCCAGAAAGCTGGTTGGAATATCAAGCTAATGCAGAGTAAGTGTTCCTGTGCTGACCCTTTACAAAGCAAGTTTGATTTTGACTGTGATAACTTGCATTGAAACATTTTTTGCTTGCAGTAAAACATCCTAAGGTATTTCTCAGAAGCATTCTTGAGCAAATTTCAATCCCAAATGATATGAGAAATATTAAGGCAAGTGTCTAAGCAATTGACCAAAGGAGTTTCCCAAAGAAGGAGAGAAAGATTGAGAGCCAGCCAGATTTAACGATGAAATTATAGAGCTTAAAGCCAAAAAAGCAAAAGACATAGCTGCAATGGCTAAGACACACGAGGAATGCAGAAATCTTTGAATTTAGAGTGAATTTAAAATTAGGTTTATTGTCACTTACTCAAATGCAGAAGTACAGGAGTATCGTGAAAAGTTTACTTTTTACATGGTGCCATCTTAGGTACAAAGTAACTCGCTACAAATCTCAGATACACAATCGAGAAATAAAGAAAATAAAGTTACATTAACTTCCAGTAATTCATAATATAAGTTAGAAAATAAGGCTTAAAGTTAAAAGGATAGACAGTACAGTCAGACTCTGAGTTACAGAATCAAGGATAGATGAA
Organism: Chiloscyllium punctatum; assembly: GCF_047496795.1. Lineage (NCBI taxonomy): Eukaryota > Metazoa > Chordata > Chondrichthyes > Orectolobiformes > Hemiscylliidae > Chiloscyllium > Chiloscyllium punctatum. The sequence goes on from NC_092775.1 coordinate 62,633,195, forward strand.
GCTATGGGGGAGTTTAAAAAACTAATATGAGAATTTAATTAAGGTTCGGGGCCAACAAAGAATAACAAAAGTGATAGGTGACAGGACCTAGCATGGGTTGTATATGGTCAACAGACTTTAGCATTTTCCTTGTTTGTAAAATAAAGTCATAAAGTCGAACAACACAGAAACAGACCCTTTGATCCAACTAGTCTATGCCAACCATGTTCCCAAACTGAATTAGTCCTATGCCTGCATTTGGCACATAGCTGTCTAAACCTCTCCTATTCATGCACTAATCCAAATGGTTTTTAAATGTAACTGAACCAACATCCCCCACTTCCTCTGGCAGTTCATTCCACATATGAGCCACCATCTTTGTGGAATGGTTGCCCCTCATGTCCTTTTTAAATCTTTCTCCTCTCATCATAAAAATATGCCCCCTAGATTTGAATTCTTCTCTCCTAGGAGAAAGACCCTTGGCTATTCACCTACCAATGTCCTTCACACTCTCTGAGGTCACGTCTCAATCTCATGTGCTCCAGTGAAAAATGTCCCAGCCTATTTTTATAACTCAAGCCCCCACCACCCCCCCCCCTCCCCCCCCCCCCCCCCGATTCCTGTCAACATCCATGTAAAATTGCCCCGTAATGGTTAGATGGGTTAGCTACTGTAAATGTGGTGTTATGGGGAAAGGGCAAAGGGTGAGGGGCGACAGTGTGGAATGTTCTTTAGACAATTGGTGCAGACTTGATGGGCCTCTATCTGCACAGTAGGGATTTTAAGATTCTATGCTTCTAAGTTATGAAGCAAGTTATATACTGATTTCAAGTCATTTCCTCATTGAATCAGATAATAGATGGTGATCCTCAACATAGTTTAATGATATTTAATATTTTTATTTTAGAACAGCTCATCATTCTCCAGCTTAATTTACTGAACATTGGCCAAGCTGCAGGACTGATATAACATTGTAGTGTTATTAAGTTCAACATTAGCAATGAATAATAAAATTCTGAAGTAATTAGCCATCTAAGCGGCTAGACCGCGCAGAAACCTACAAGTTCCTACGCATGCAGGACACAAGCTAACTAGTTAAGTGATATGCATGCATACAAATTTAAAGGGATTAGGCTTTTAAACAAGTTGGCTACGTGTTTGAGAAATAAAGAGGGAATTCTGTTAGGAGCTGTCCTTATGTTTTGAACTGTCAAATGGCAACTGGGAACTGCATGAAATGTTTTGTACCCTTGCATTTTTGCATGTATTGAGAAAAGCTTCAAAACGTACATTCTTTTTCTTAAAAGGAAGCTGTACTATATTTGGAATCATTTACTAATGATTAAGGTTCAAATCCTGATTAAATGAAGAGAGTTGTAATTAGTTCCATGTGTAAATACAGTTAATCAATATGGTCATGCTGATCTTTTCAAGAAGTCTTAAAGGACCAATTATCTATTGGTATCTGTTATTAATCAGATACTAGAATCATTTTTCTTTTTTTTATGACCACAAGGCTAAAATTCAGGATAAAAGTTTTAGTCCAATGATTTTTGCTAATGAGTAATTATGGAACAGAGATAACCACAGCTGCATTTAACAATACTAGTATCTTTAAGCCCTTTTTACTGTCTATTTTAGTGTCTTTGTCAGTATAGAGGAAACTGAAACTGACTAAAAACATGGCAACAAATAATTGAAAATGTTCTGCTCTTGGTCTGCATCCAAACATGCATTTGTTTTTATCTATTTCCTGCTTTCTGCACCCACAAATATGGTTTGGACCTGAGAATGTTTTCTTTCTGTTTTTAACCAAAACTGTAAACTTTCCAGTACAGAAAACAGAGGGTGTGTTAGTTAAGGAGCGATGCCACTGCTACTAATCATGTGTAACAGTGCATAGACTTTCTCTCCGTGAGATCAAGGAGAAAGATTGGACAGCTCTGCTCCAGATTGAGGCAATTGTGACTCAGGAGGCTGTCAGGGGCAGCACATAGAGGAAGAGCAGAATAGAAATGTGGCAGTAAAAGGAGACTTTTTAATTAGTGCAATAGATTGCATGATTTGCAACCAAGAACAAAATCTCATTGAGTATGCTGCCTCCTATTGTAAAGGTAAGGGATTACTCCCAGCAGCTGTAGAGAAACTTGGAAATTTCAGAGAGGAGCAAATTCAGGTGTCGTGGTCCATGTTAAAACAAATGACATCAGTAGGAACAGCGAGGTGGTTCCCCATAATAGTTTCAGCAATTAGCTATCAGGTGTTCAGCTCTAAATTAAAACACACAACTTTAGTGGTAATAAAATTGCCAAATTCAGATGCAGATTGTGGGAGAAGAAAAAAACCCACTTTGCCTTCAACCACCTGATGAAGACGCAGCACTCCGAAAGCTAGTGTTTCCACATAAATCTGTTGGACTATAACCTGGTGTTGTGTGATTTTTAACTTTGCCTTCAGGCCACTTGCTTACAGACACTATAGTTACCTTTAGCCAAAAGGGCCTACCCATAATGCCACTGCTACCTCAACTTGGCCACATTCACGAACAGACAGTAAAAGAGGCATTGCGTAAGTCCTTGCTGATTGAATGAACATATTATCCAGATGACCTTCTAATGAGATTCACTGCCTCACAATAGCATCACAGCTCCTGAAGCACCAAGGGCGCTCTCTGTTTCCCCAGGAACCCAGTGACCACAATGCCCACACAGACTAAATGGCACCATTATACTCGAGGTGAATGTTCACTGCCCGATGAAATTATAGCATCCAGGATGCTGAATATTAGCACCTATTTCTGTAGATTAACTAACCGCCTGTCGCCATTGTTAACTAACCCATAATGCTGGACTAGCAGCATTGTTCCCATGCATCCAGAACTAGAGGGCATAGGTTTAGGGTGAGAAGGGAAAGATATAAAAGCGACCTAAAGGGCAACCTTTTCATGCAGAGGGTGGTGCGTGTGTGGAATGAGCTACCAGAGGAAGTGGTGGAGGCTGGTACAATTACAACATTTAAAATGCATCTGGTTGGGTATATGAATAGGAAGAGTTTGGAGGGATATGGGCCAAGTGCTGACAAATGGGACTAGATTAGGTTGGGATATCTGGTAAGCATGGACTAGTTGGACCAAAGGGTCTGTTTCCGTGCTGTACATCTCTAAGACTCTAAATGTGATTGAAGCTGTATTGTCTTGTGATTAACATTGATCTCTTGTAACCCTATAAGACCAGGCTGTTCCTGGAACTACAGGAAGAGGGCTGAGACTCATCTGTACAGACTACCCATTCTGTATACGAGTGGTCAATGCCTCTTCCCACGATATCTTGAAATAAACCAGTGTGTGTGTCAATTTCACAAGATTTGCATAATGGCTTTATTTATAATTGGACAATTCTCCAACATGGTTGGCAGAAGAGGAGACTTAATGTGGCTAAAGAGCTGATGAAGGAAAAAGAGGATCCTGTTCTTGGACCCATTCTGAGGCAAGAAAAAACTGTATTGATAGCATAAGTTCCATATGAACCCAAATGGAACCTATGTCCTAGTGGAACAGGTAAATATGAGTACAGGTATAGTAAAAATTTTAAGCTAGCAAGAGAGGGGAAAGCATCTACAGAAATATAAAAGGTCCAAATGTAAACAGAGGAGGAAAAGACAGCAACGTGAAATATTTAATAAGGGAGAGTATTACTGGCAAGGGAATAACAAACAGGAATTTGAAAAAAATGACTAAATATGAAGCAAGAGGAAATTCTATGAAAAACTAATTCACATATCTGTATAGCGATATGCGCAATGTGCATACACGTGACAATTAAATCTAAGTCTAATACAACAGGGAACTGGAGGCAGTCAGGCACTGGGATAAGCCAGGCATTTTAGTTTATATTGAGACATGGCCACTGCAGATAGGATTGGGAAATAAACGTTACAGGATAAAACATATTAGGAAGATAGAGATGGGAAAGAGGGAGATGGCATAGCTGCACTTATTCGTGATAAAATGACAATCAAAGTGAAGTAACACAGCTACCAGTAATGCAAACATAGACCAAAGGAAAATTGCTCTGTTTTGTAAAGAAATACTTTTGTGATTTTACTGTCTGCAAATCACTAATTAAATATTTTTTAAATGGTGAAGTCATACTTCAAGGACTTGAAGTTCAAGATAGCTAAATTTGCATCGCTGTATCTTTTCTGTTCCAAAGGCATTGCAACCTGCCTCCAAACGTCATGAGGAACAAATACATGGTTTTCTCTTCCTCCAGATAACTTGAAAGTTTCTCATCCAGACTGTGTTTTGCTCACCCCATTGGTGTCGCAGGCTGATATTTTACAAATAACTCAACCCCACAGCTGCTCTCTTCAAAAGAGCAGGTAAATCATTAAACTTTAAAACTTCCTGGACACCAACCCAGAGTTCAGCCTGAAGCCAGGCAAGTCATCAGTCTTCAAGACCTGTGTTCTCCCTTCACTTTACTGGACTTTAAACTGCTTAAAGTAACACTGCAACCTATTTGTGTGTGTGAACTTTGAGCATACGTGTGTATGAAAGTCAGAGCATTTTTATTACATTTCTTACCTGGCTAAGTATCATAAATGCTATTTACTGTGTGTGTTGTTCATAGTCACAACACATAAGCAGCAAGAACTTTGTTAACATTTTTTTTAAAGAAAAATCCATTGCACTCAAATGGGAGATGGGAAATAATACAAGAAGCCATGAGAATCCCACCTCTCCTGATTGTAACAATTTAGTGACAGATGACACAGGATCAATCACATAATAGATGTATAAACTGCTTAATAGCAGAAAGGAAATAGATAAAGAAAGATGTCAACAAACAAGAGAACCTGATATTGGGTAATCCAAGATGGAGTACAGGAAAACATTCTGGCTATAACAGCTGCTCCTTTTTTTGAGGTATTTTAGGTGCTGGAGGCGATTTCCTCAAATTCCAGGAGCAGCAATTACTGTTTTATAAGCGGTTGCATTGTTTTGGAACTTTGGGAAAAAAAGTCAAAACAACAGCAGTTTTAAAAGGGAGAAGAGCAGACAAAGGAAGCACATGGTGGGGACAGTGCAGGAGAGAGAGAGAGAGAGAGAGGGGGAGAGAGAGAGAGAGAGAGAAAACCTGCACAGTTACTGCCTTAGCTGTTTTTGAATTCATGATCGCTGGACATCGGAGTGCATCTGGGAAAATTAACAAACGGTGAAATTCACAACTAATCTTGGAGGAACTGGTTTGGGCGAAGTTCACAACACAGAATCAGATAAGTTAATCATTGTTTTAAGTCTGTCCAATAGTAAGGCTGCAGTAGTGAGTCTAGTGGATTATTTCTTGATTAAATGTTTTTTGGAGATATGTCTCTTGATTAAACTTAAAATATAAGCCAAAACTATTAATTTAACATGATTCAGTGTTTTGTAGAGGAATAAGACGGTGTTATTTTCTGGGTCTGTAGATTGTGAAGGAGCAAAAATGGCCTTTGCAGTGAGATATACTTCTTGTCAGATGTGGAAGTTTAAAGAGAATTTAAGGGTTACTGCAGATTATATCTGCCATAAATGCTGTTGGATCGAATGGATCGGTTGGAGAGACAGTTAGAAGCGATGAGGAATTTGCAACAGCAACAGTATGTAATGGATGGCAGGTATAGGAAGGGGGAAAAGTCTCAGATACAGTCACAGAGATGGGTTAACTCCAGGAAGGGTAAGAGAGGTAGGCACCTAGTGCAGGAGTCTTTTGTGGATATCCCATTTCAAACAGGTATGCTGTTTTGGAAAATGTAGGGGGTGATGGATTCTCAGGGGAACGTAGCACGAACAGCCACATTTCTGGTATTGAGACTGACTCTAATGCAATGATGGGCACGTCGGCTTCCAAGAGATCAATTGTGTTAGAGGATTCTGTAGTCCGAGGTACAGACAGACATTTCTGTGGCCAGCAGAGAAAAATCTGAATGGTGTGTTGTTTCCCTGGTGCCAGGATCAAGGATGTCTCAGAGAGGGTGCAGAATGTTCTCACGGGGGAGAGGGACCAGCAAGAGGTCATTGTCCACATTGGCGTCAACGATATAGGAAGGGAAAAGGTTGAGATTCTGAAGGGAGATTACAGAGAGTTAGGTAGACATTTAAAAAGGAGGTCCTCAAGAGTAGTAATATCTGGATTACGCGCAGTGCTATGAGCTAGTGAGGGCAGGAATAGGAGGATAGAGCAGATGAATACATGGCTGAGGAGCTGGTGTATGGGAGAAGGATTCACATTTTTGGATCATTGGAATCTTTTTTGGGGTAGAAGTGACGTACGTGTACAAGAAAGATGGATTGCACCTAAATTGGAAGGGGACTAATATACTGGCAGGGGAATTTGCTAGAACTGCTTGGGAGGATTTAAACTAGTAAGGGGGGGGTGGGACCCAGGGAGATAGTGAGGAAAGAGATCAATCTGAGACGGGTCCAGCTGAGAACAGAAATGAGTCAAACAGTCAGAGCAAGCAGGGACAAGGTAGGACTAATAAATTAAACTGCATTTATTTCAATGCAAGGGGCCTAAAAGGGATGGCAGTTGAATTCAGGGCATGGTTAGGAACATGGGACTGGGATATCATTGGAATTACAGAAACATGGCTCAGGGATGGACAGGACTGGCAGCTTAATGTTCCAGGATACAAATGCTACAGGAAGGATAGAAAAGAAGGCAAGAGAGGAGGGGGAGTGGCATTTTTGATAAGGGATAGCATTACAGCTGTACTGAGGGAGGATATTCCTGGAAATACATCCAGGGAAGTTATTTGGGTGGAACTGAAAAATAAGAAAGGGATGATCACCTTATTGGGATTGAATTATAGATCCCCTAATAGTCAGAGGGAAATTGAGAAATAAACTTGTAAGGAGATCTCAGCTATCTGTAAGAATAATAGGGTAGTTATGGTAAGGGATTTTATCTTTCCAAACATAGACTGAGACTGCCATAGTGTTAAAGATTTAGATGGAGAGGAATTTGTTAAGTGTGTACAAGACAATTTTCTGATTCAGTATGTGGATGTACCTACCAGAGAAGGTGCAAAACCTGACCTACTCTTGGGAAATAAGGCAGGGCAGGTGACTGAGGTGTCAGTGGGGAGCACTTTGAGGCCAGCGACCATAATTCTATTTGATTTAAAATCGTGATGGAAAAAGATAGACCAGATCTAAAAGTTGAAGTTCTAAATTGGAGAAAGGCCAATTTTGACGGTATGAGGCAAGAACTTTTGAAAGCTGATTGGAGGCAGATGTTCGCAGGTAAAGGGACAGCTGGAAAATGGGAAATGAGATAACGAGAATCCAGAGAAAGTATATTCCTGTCAGGGTGAAAGGAAAGGCTGGTAGGTATAGGGAATGCTGGATGACTAAAGAAATTGGGAGTTTGGTTAAGAAAAAGAAGGAAGCATATGTCAGGTGCAGACAGGATCGATAGAGTGAATCCTTAGAAGAGTATAAAGGAAATACTTAAGAGGAAAATCAGGAGGGCAAAATGGGGACATGAGATAGCTTTGGCAAATACAATTAAGGAGGTTCCAAAGGGTTTTTACAAATATATTAAGGACAAAAGGATAACTAGGGAGAGAATAGGGCCCCTCAAAGATCAGCAAGGCGGCCACAGAAAATGGGGGAGATACTAAATGAATATTTTGCATCAGTATTTACTGTGGAGAAGAATATGGAAGATATAGACTGTAGATGGTGACATCTTGCAAAATGTCCAGATTACAGAGGAGGAAGTGCTGGATGTCTTGAAAAGGGTAAAGGTGGATAAATCCCCGGGACCTGATCAGGTGTACCTGAAAACTCTGTGGGAAGCTACAGAAGTGATTGCTGGGACTCTTGCTGATATATTTGTATCATTAATAGTCACAGGTGAGGTGCCAGAAGACTAGAGGTTGGCAAACGTGGTGCCACTGTTTAAGAAGGATGGTAAGGACAAGCCAGGGAACTATGACCTCGGTGGTGGGCAAGTTGTTGGAGGGAATCCTGAGGGACAGGGTGTAACATGTATTTGGAAAGGCAGGGATTGATTCGGGATAGTCAACATGGCTTTGTGCGTGGGAAATCATGTCTCACAAACTTGATTGAGTTTTTTGAAGAAGTAACAAAGAAGATTGATGAGGGCAGAGCAGTAGATGTGATGTATATGGACTTCAGTAAGGCGTTCAACAAGATTCCCCATGGGAGTCTGATTAGCAAGGTTAGATCTCATGAAATACAGGGAGAACTAGCCATTTGAATATAGAACTGGCTCAAAGGTAGAAGACAGAGCGTGGTGGAGGGTTGTTTTTCAGACTGGAGGCCTGTGACCAGTGGAGTGCCACAAGGATCAGTTCAAAGTTTGTGAGAAGATTTGTAGCTCGGGTGCTCGTTGTTGTGGTTCTGTTTGCCGAGCTGGGAATTTGTGTTGCAGACGTTTCATCCCCTGTCTAGGTGACATCCTCAGTGCTGGGCCAGTGCTAAGGGCCTCAACTTTTTGTCATTTACATAGATGATTTGGATGCGAGCATAAGAGGTACAGTTAATAAGTTTGCAGATGACACCAAAATTAGAGGTGTAGTGGACAGCGAAGAGGGTTACCTCAGATTACAACAGGATCTGGACCAGGTGGGCCAATGGGCTGAGAAGTGGCAGATGGAGTTTAATTCAGATAAATGTGAGGTGCTGCATTTTGGGAAGGCATATCTTAGCAGGACTTATACACTCAATAGTAAGGTCCTAGGGAGTGTTGCTAAACAAAGAGACCTTGGAGTGCAGGTTCATAGTTCCTTGAAAGTGGAGTCGCAGGTAGATAGGATAGTGAAGAAGGCATTTGGTATGCTTTCCTTTATTGGTCAGAGTATTGAGTACAGGAGTTGGGAGGTCATGTTGTGACTGTACAGAACATTGGTTAGGCCACTGTTGGAATATTGCGTGTAATTCTGGTCTCCTTCCTATTGGAAAGATGTTGTGAAACTGGAAAGGGTTCAGAAAATATTTACAAGGATGTTGCCAGGGTTGGAGGATCTGTGCTACAGGAAGAGGTTGAACAGGCTGAGGCTGTTTTCCCTGGAGCGTTGGAGGCTAAGGGGTGACCTTATAGAGGTTTACAAAATTATGAGGGGCATGAATAGGATAAATAGACAAAGTCTTTTCCCTGGGGTCGGGGAGTCCAGAATTAGAGGGCATAGGTTAAGGGTGAGAGGGGAAAGATATAAAAGAGACCTAAGGGGCAACTTTTCACACAGAGATGGTACGTGTATGGAATGAGCTGCCAGAGGATATGGTGGAGGCTGGTACAATTGCAACATTTAAGAAGCATTTGGATGGGTATATGAATAGGAAGGGTTTGAAGGGATATGGGCCGTTTCCTGCAGGTGGGACTAGATTGGGTTGGGATGTCTGGTCAGCATGGGCGGGATGGACCGAAGGGTCTGTTTCCATGCTGTACATCTCTATGACTCTATGACTCTATAGACCGGTGAGCCTGACCTCGGTGGTGGGCATGTTGTTGGGGGGAATCCTGAGGGACAGGATGTACATGTATTTGGAAAGGCAAGGACTGATTCGGGATAGTCAACATGGCTTTGTACGTGGGAAATCATGTCTCATAAACTTGATTGAGTTTTTTGAAGAAGTAACAGCAAGGATTGATGAGGGCAGAGCAGTAGATGTGATCTATATGGAATTCAGTAAGGTGTTCGACAAGGTTCCCCATGGGAGACTGATTAGCAAGGTTAGATCTCATGGAATACAGTGAGAACTAGCCATTTGGATGCAGAACTGGCTCAAGGGTAGAAGACAGAGGGTGGTGATGGAGGGTTGTTTTTCAGGCTGGAGGCCTGTGACCAGTGGAGTGCCACAAGGATCGGTGCTGGGTCCTCTACTTTTTGTCATTTACATAAATGATTTGGATGCGAGCATAAGAGATACAGTTAGTAAGTTTGCAGATGATGCCAAAATTGGAGGTTACAGATTACAATCAGATTACAACAGGATCTGGACCAGATGGGCCAATGGGCTGAGAAGTGGCAGATTGAGTTGAATTCAGATAAATGCGAGGTACAGAGTTTTGGGAAAGCAAATCTTAGCAGGACTTATACACTTAATTGTTAGGTCGTAGGGGCGTGTTGCTGAACAAAGGTTCAAAGCTCCTTGAAAGTGGAGTTGCAGGTAGATAGGATAGTGAAAAGGCATTTGATATACTTTCTTTTATTGGTCAGAGCATTGAGTACAGGAGTTGGGAGGTCATGTTGCAGCTGTACAGGACATTGGTTAGGCCACTGTTGGAATATTGCGTGCAATTCTGGTCTCCTTCCTATCGGAAAGATGTTGTGAAACTTGAAAGGGTTCAGAAAAGGTTTTCAAGGATGTTGCCAGGATTGACAATATAACTTTGGTCAATAAATGAACAACAATATTGGCAGAAAATGTTGTTGAGTAAAGATGGGACATTTTTAAGACCATAAGACCATAAGACATAGGAGCAGAAATTAGGCCATTTGGCCCATTCAATCATGGCTGATAAGCTTCTCAACCCCATTTTCGCACTTTCTCCCTGTAACCCTTGGTCCCCTTAACAATCAAGAACTTATCGATCTTTGTCTTAAATATACTCAATGATCTTGTCTCCACAGCCTTCTGTGATAATGAATTCCACAGATTCATCACTCTCTGGCTAAAAAAGTTTCTCCTTATCGCCATTCTAAAATGTTTTTCCTTTACTCTAAGACTGTGCCCTCAAGTCCGAGTCTCTCCTGCTAATGAAAACATCTTTCCAACCTCTATCCAGGCCATTCAGTATTCTTTAGACCCCTCCTCATCCTTCTAAACTCCATCGTGCATAGACCCCGGGTTCTCAAACGTTTTTCATATGTTAAGCCTTTCATTCCTGGGATCATTTTTGTGAACGTCCAGGGTGAGTAAATCTTTCCGGAGGTATGGGGCCCCATATTGTTCACAATACTCTAAATGTGGTCTGAGTAGACATTTTAAAAGTCTCAGAAGTACATCTCTGCTTTTATATTCTAGTCCTTTTGAAATAAATGTCAACATTGTACTTGCCTTCCTTAAGTACTGACTCAACCTGCAAGTTTACCTTGAGAGAATCCTGAAGGAGAACTCCCAAGTCCCTACGCACTTCAGATTTTTGAATTTTCTTCCCATTTAGAAAATAGCCCATTCTTGTACTCTTCTTCCTAAAGTACACACTTTCCCACATTGTACTCCATCTGCCACTCCTTTGTCCACTCTCCTAACCTGTTTAACTCCTTCTGCAGCACCTCACCACCCCGCCTCCTCAATACTACCTGTTCCTCGACCCAACACTGAGTCTTGCAGAAACCACTAGTCACCAGCTGCCATCCTGAGAAAGACATCCATTTTAACCCATTCTCTGTTTTCTGCCAGGCAGCCAAGCTTCTATCCATGCCTCTGCTACCATGGGACCTTATCTTACTCAGTAGCCTCCTGCGCAGCACCTTGTCAAAGGCTTTCTAGAAGTCCAGGTGGTTAACATCCATTAGCTGTCTAACCTGCTCATTACCTCCTCAAAGAATTCTAACAGATTTGTCAGGCATGACCTTCCCTGACTGAAACAATGCCCTATTTTACCATGCACTTCAAAGTATTCAGGAATCTCATCCTTCACAATGGACTCCAAAATGTTACCAGCTACTGAGGTCAGACTAATAAGCCTATAATTTCCTGTCTTTTGCCTTACTCCCTTTGTAAACTGAGAGGGTGGGGGTATACATCAGCAATTGTCCAGTCCTCTGAGACCCTTTCTGACTCCAGGGATTCCTGAAAGATCACCATTTACACCTATCTCTTCAGCTTTCTCATTCAGAACTCTGGGATGTTGCCCATTTGGTCCAGATTTATCCACTTTCAGAACTTACAGTTTTTCTAGCACCTTCTCCTTGGTGATGGTCACCACACTCACCTCTACCCACACCCCCCCCCCACTGTCTCTGTTTTTGGATATTACTTGTATCTTTAACCGTGAAGACTGACACAAAGTACTCATTCAGTTCCTCAGCCATTTCTTTGTTCCCCATTACTACTTCTCCAGCGTCATTTTCCAATGGCCCAATGTGTACTTTTGCCTGCCTTTTACCCTCATATTTAATCTTGTCCCTCCTTATTTCTTTTCTCGTTGCCCTCTGTTGGTTTTTGTAAGCTTCCCACTGCACTTCGCCACATTATATGCTTTCTCATTTGCTTTTATGCTGTTCCTAGCTTCCCTTGTCAGTTATGGTTGCCTCATCCTCCCTTTAATATGCTTCTTTCTTCAAGGGATGAATTTTTGCTGTGTCTCCTAAATTACACCCAGAAACTCCTGCCTTTGTTGTTCTACTGTCTGTCCTGCTGGGCTCCCCTCCCATTAATTCTACCCAGCTCCTCCCTCATGCCTCTGTAGTTCTCTTTATTCACCTGTATTACTGTTATATTTTATTCCACTTTCTCCCTCTCAACTTGCAGAGTAAATTCTATCATTGAAATTACATTTAACTGAAAGCTATGGCAGGAAAAATATATTTCGCTAAAAGGCAAGAAGAAGCAGAACAGTAGTGGATTCCATGCATGAATAATAGCTGTCATCATTCTCATGAAATAAGGATTCACTACTTCATGATTTGCATGTCCTCAGGTGACTCCCGGAGGCCAGGTCTTTGCATGGTGAGGACCAAATCTTCCTGAAGAAGTGATGTTGTCAAGTATTGTTCTGCTCTGTCCTGAATTTGTCTCTTCTCTGTAGCAGAGTTTATGTGGTTCATTTCTGACTGAGTTGCAACTTGTTGGATGAGGCACTGCCATATAAAATGATTAGTGGCAGGTTATTCCCACCCACTGATGTCAATTTCCACCTTTTCATTGAACTTCTGGTATGCCCTTAAAACATTTCTCTGTCCACTTTGAGATTGAGTGCCGTCCTGAATTTGGGAAAAGTAGTTCAATTTTGGAAGCTGATTGTTTGGCATGAAGGTGCTGTATCCAGACCTATGGAGATGACTTCTTATGATCAATGTTGCAGCATTAAGGAATTGGCTTCGGTGAAATGACTGAAGCTCATTTACCTGTCTTCATACCTTTCTTCGAATATCTTGTGGAGACACCAGTTGTGGAAATTCTCCAGTAGCTGGAAGTGGTTTTAATAAGTCATCCCATTCTCACTGCATATAGAACTATAGTGACAATAAGACCAGAGTAGAAACTAAAGCTTTGTTCAAAGATTTGGTTGTGCAATCTTTTGAAGGCACCATTGGCATCATTGATTTTGGACTAAATTTCCTCTTCATGGTGACCTCTGGAGGAAGGTAGCTGCCAAGATATAGGTAATGTTCAAAAACAATATTTCCTCTTCAAAAGCAATGATTGGAAATGTAGGTCTTTGCAAGGATGATGGAAGATTTTGATCTTATTATGGTTGAGCAAACTCTTTTGCATATATCGATCAAGAAATGGAAAAAGATCTGACCGTCACTTACGGTATGTGCTGTAACTACATAGTCATCAGCATATTGGAAACCACAGATCAATTGGAGAGTCAACTTTAGGCTTAGTTTAGCTCTCAACCTATTGAGTTTGAAAATCTTCCCTTCAAACCAAAACTCAAATATGACCCAGTGTTGAAAGTTGTCATTAATAAGTTCCATAACCAGGTTGAGGTAAATCCAGAATTGGTGCAATTACACAGTTTTGTTGATGCCTGTCTCGATATGTAAGGGTTCAGTCTCCAATCCATTGCAAAGGATGCTGTTTTCATACCATCAGGCAAGAGTCACAAGATAGTAACAAGTTTCACTGGACAATCAAGCCTTATGTTTATCTTTATTCTTGTATGGAATGTGGTGTCGTTAATAAGGCCAGCATTTGTTTCCCATCCTAAGTTTCCCATGAATTTGATTGATTGTCCTATTTCAGAGACATCCACTTCGCTACTGATATGGAATCTGTTCATCACTCGACTGATGATCGAGAGTAGACTGATGGAGTGGTACTTAGTAGGGTTGGATTTGTCCTGCATATTGTGTACAGGACATTCTTGGGCAATTTTACATATTATTAGGTATTGTCGCTGAACTGGAGCAGCTTGGCTAGGATCACAGCAAATTCTGAATCGCAAGACATCAGGACTACTACCAGAATCTTGTCAGGGCCTATAACATTTATAATGTCCAGTGCCTTCAGCCATTTCTTCATGTTATGTGGAGGGAATCAAATTGGCTGAAGACTGGCAACTGTGATGCCGGGGACTTCTGGAGGAGAAATGGTGGAATTTGGATGCATAGCTGCTGAATGTTAGCCTTGAGCTCTGGATTACAAATTCAGTGACATTGCCACAATACCACTGTCTCCCTTAATATATCCTGGAGGATGTTCCAACTGTGAAATCATCATGGATGAATAAAGACATAATCAAAATTGTGTGTTAGCAAAAAGACACATAGATGGTCAAGAGTATTTGATAGAACAAAATGCAAAGAAGTGTGATTTTTTTTAAAAAATGACATAGAAGAACAATGAAATTAACTTGTCAAAAGGCATTAAATGAAATATTGAAATATCTTCTGTCCATGTTAATTTAAAAAGCAAAATAAGCTGGGCATGGATAGAACAAACAAATGATAGACAATACCGCAGCTAACAATCGAGAGATGTCAGAAATATGAAATATTTATGCTGCGTCAGTAATTTTCAGGAGATTGATATGTAGACATAATGTAGAATGATCTGAGGAACATTGAGAAGTGAGTTTAAAATTTAAAAAATGGTATGAACTTAAAAATAAATGACACTCAGAGAGGTGAAATCTTCTTGTGGTCCAGCTTATTGAGTCCATGCATTTTAAAATAATCCAGGAGAGTGAAAGCCAAAAAATGATCATATTCAATAATTCCATTCAAAAAGTGGTAGTGCCAGAGGGCTAGCAGATAGCTGTGTAATTCCTATATTTAAAATTGGGAATAGTAGACTAATCAGCCTATTACCAGTGTTAGGAAAACTATATAAAAAATATTGAAGTGGAGAGAAACAGAATAGTTAGAACAGAAAGTCTGCATAAGTTTCAAGAGGGAAAATCTCACAAAAAATTACCGAAGTTTGGGGAGGTAACAGAAAGAGTCAACCATTATAATGCAGTCAATAGTATTTATCTGAATTGTCTTTGACAAGATGTCTTAGGATAGTCTATTGAATAAGGTTAGCGGATGTGGATCAAGTGGCAGAATGGACTGCTAGCTGGCTTCAGGACAGAAAGCAGAGAATGGGGAATAAAGAGAAGAATTTAGTGTAGGAGATGTGGGTACAGCCTATGCATGGGAGAACTGTTGGGAAACCTGCACCATCTCTCTGAGGGCACACAATGCTATCTATGTACAATTGTGCAACACATGGAATATCTCAGTACTCCCACGGTATTTAGCCTGCAATAATTGTTAACACCAATTTGCTGTAATGCAATTAACGAGTTGTGGACACTGTTTCTAAATTGCAAACTTTTAAAATGTGTGTTGGCTGTAAACGTGATTACATTGCCACCATTTAAGCGCTGTTTTTAAAGCACAAATTTTCTATAACATGGGGTTGCACAAGAATGTAATCATCGTATTATAGAAGAACTACCTGTACTATCTAATATCGTCTCATTTACATCCAGGTTGTTACTCTCCCAGACATTGGGGAGAAAATCATCAGCACGAACTCCCATCTTGAAAGTCTAACTGATTGCCTGGTCGATACAACTTATCTGTGACTTCTCCGGGCGTCCACATTAACCATTGTTCCCCACTATCTCAGGGTGTTCCCAGCAAATTTGAGGGTTTGGATTCAGCAGTGTGATAGGGTTATTTTTAAAAAGGGCAGCATGGTGGCTGAGTGGTTAGCACTGCTGCCTCACAACGCCAGGGACCTGAGTTTAATTCCAGCCTTGAGCAACTGTCTGTGTGGAGTTTGCACATTATCCCCGTGTCTGCGTGGGTTTCCTCCGGGTGCTCTGGTTTCCTCCCACAATCAAAGACAAGAAACAAGCTAATTTGGCCCAACAAGTCCACAACGACCCTCCGAAGAGTAACTCACCCAAACCCATTTCTCTACATGTACACTTAACTAATGCACCTAACCTAAGCATCCCTGAACACTACGGGCAGTTTAGCATGGCCAATTCACCTGGCCTGCACATCTTTAGACTGTGGGAGGAAACCGGAACAAACCCACGCAGACACGTGGAGAATGTGCAAACTCCACACCGACAGTCACCTGAAGCTGGAATCGAACCTGGCACCCTGGTGCTGTGAGGCAGCAGTGCTAACCACTGAGCTACCATGCCGCCCTTTGTACACACAGGCACACACCTAACTCATGCATCTGCACAGGATGAATCTCAAGGCTTTTAGCTTGCTTTCTTCGCATTTAAGCACCTCCCTGAATGCTCACAACATCTCTGCCTTGCATTCTAGCGCTGACAAAAAGCCAGGCAACTTGTCACACTTACCAGCACTGAACAGTCCAGAGGAGGACATATTGCTGCACAGCATACCACTCTGTCATGGAGACACCTACAGCAATTGCCAGCAGCTTCAATGACAAACATCCTTTTTTTTCTTTTTTTTTCCTTATGAAGTAGATAATTTCAAACATTCTAATATTATACATCACATGCCACATTATTGCTCAATCACTTAACTGTCTCTATCCTTTTGTTTTTTAACATCCTTTTCACAGCTTACTCCTCACCTAGCTTTGCCTCATCAACTTGATGTTACATTCAGTTGCTCATCTAAGCAACAAATGTACATTGTAAATAGTTATGGTGCATGTACAAGTTCTTCCAGCAATCCACCACAGTCACCCCAGAAATTCCGACTCTATATTTATTCCTTTCCTTTGCTTTCTGTTCATTAACCAATCCTGTGAAATGTTACCCCCAAGCATCCTAATCTCAATGAACAGTTCCATAATATTTCGAATGCAAAAGTAAGTAATTTTAGAATTGAATCTTTGAAATGTATCATCGGAATTAAAACTGTAATTTACACTTCTGGTTGAATTTACAAATGCTCTGTCATGGTCACATTTGCTCCATTCTTCATACACTCATATATGCACAAAGTCATACCCTATTATCCTGATTCTGGCCTACAATGTAATACAAAGCTCAATGACTTCTTAATTTTTTTTCACAATTGATTTAGCCTAAACCATCGACCTTCTCGAGACAAATTGGTCAATTTGCACTCCCTTCTCTTTTAATTCCGCACTAAAACTCATTCCTTGTACCCTCTACTCTTTGGAATGATACCAATTTTGTTTTAATGCTGTTACTACTTCCTTCCTTAGAAAACCTGTTAACGGTGATACCTACAACCTTGGCTTCAGTTCTCTCATCTATATCCTTCATTTGTTCCTTCTGGCCAATATTCACCTTGTAAGGTTCTCTAAGTTATAACTTTATATGAAGAGTGTTATATAAATCAAACTGTTTTGCTGGTTTGAACATAAAAACCAGAGGAAATAAAATTATATTGCTTATTTTAGATGTGAAAAACCAAGGTAAGAAGGGTCACAAAGTGATAAACAAAGCACAGGCGAAGAATCCAAATTCTGCCATTATAGTTTATATGCAATGTATAAAAGAATTATGAAATAAGTTGCAAGAGCTGATCAGAATGGTCACGCAGCTTTCAGAACTGCACTGAAGTAGGGAGAAAGGATTAAGGGATATGGTGAGCAGCTGAAATAAAAAGACACAACAATGTTTTGTTCAGGACAGGTATTATCAACTTCTTGGACCAGCACGATCAATAAACAAATAATAATGGATGAAAATTGGTGATGGTGATAATAGCTCACTGGGTTGGTGCAGTCGCAAATATTCACAACTAGCACTAAAACCTGCTTTAAAAGATGGACGTTCATCAATATCCATTAGTAGAGTTCACAGACTGGAGATTACTTTTCTTTGGACCAAGTCTTCAACATGCTTTCATCTTGGTTCTTATAGAAGCATTGCCAAAAGCTCATTTAGTGTTTTTAACTCTAGCATCTTTCTAAGTAGACTTTTCCTTCAGTACTCAAGTATGGGTGAACTATATTTCAGGAATAAGAACATGATTAACAATTAGTACAATGCTATATCTGTAAAAGTAAGAGTCAGGACAATTTAACTCAACAATTACTTACTTGACTTGAAAACAGCACATTGTTGAATATATTGTAATATTTAACAGGAGTACTGGTTTCAGAATTCTGGGTAATGATAACATCTGATTATGATACTGTTTCTACAGTATTATTAACATTTTTTGACATCAGTGATGGCTCTATGGTGGTAAAGCATTAATTGGTTTTTCTGATAGTGATGCTGCTTCCACATGATTCTGAGTAATAATTCAACCTTTAATTCACTGAAAATCATGTGGCAATACAATAGCCTTGAGACCAGCACAGTTAGCTTTATTATTAACTTTCTTTGAGTTCCGACATTATTTATCTGATCTAGCATGTATCTTTTTTTTTCATTTACTTAAGTTATAATGCATAAGGTTTGCGTAAGAGAAGGTGACTAGGAAAGATTTCCCTGGTGGCTATTTCTAGTATTCATATCTTTGAGCATAATTTAATAATTTCATCAGATAATGTCTATTCCTCTATGTATTACTCTTCAAATTGAATAACGCATAAAGTAAAAGGCTTAAGCACTGTGTTGATTTCACTCAGTCTTTTTCCCAGGGTTGGGGAATCGAGGACTAGAGGGCATCAGTTTAAGGTAAGGGGGAAAGAATAAAAGGGAACCTGAGGGGCAACTGCTTTACACAGAGAGTGGGATGCTCATGGAATGAGCAGCCAGCAGAAGTGGTTGAGGCAAGTACATTAACAACATTTAAGAGGCATTTGGACTAATACATGACAGGAAAGGTTTAGAAGGATATGCGGTTAGTGTGGATGGACATTTTGGTCAGCATTAGTTTGGGCTGAAGGGCCTGTCTCCATGCTGTAGGACTCTATGACTCTATGATATAAGATATGGACATTTCCACTGAAGTGATGTTATTAGTCTTTAATACTGCATTATCTGTAACAATGAATAATATTGTTCAGTTGTTGCTCTATTTCAGGATTAGTTCCTGCTGAATTTTTGTTGAATTTTCTTTGCATTTGTTACATTGGGAAATGAAAGCTTTTTTAAATTTTGTGTGTCCCTGAACTTTGACCTTCATCTTTACCTCATTGGAATACAGGTACTTCCGTAATGTAGGACAAGGTGAGATTTTGCACCCATGACTCTGGGGTCTCTGGTTTCTGGAGCAAAATGGCAAATCCATTCAAAAATAATGTGTTCACCACAACACAACGTGTAGCTTAAGGCCTTGTAGCTTTAGTGTGGGGATGCTAATTTAGTACTAAGTTAGTAATCATTTTCTTTTGAAGTCACATGCCTATAAAAATTAAATGAAAGCCACTGTCATTTAATGTAGAGCTCTTTAATTTCATTAATTTATGCTAGATTCAACCCACTCACAGAGCTGAAATGTAAGCATGCTAACCTCAGTATCATTCAGTCGTCAAGGTTATTAAATCTATTTAGTTGATGCACATAGACTTATTCAGGGATTCTTTAAAATAGAACATTAGATATTTTAAAATTTGATTTCCAACAGCAATATTTTTCTTTCTGATGAAATTTCAGCCAGATTTACGAGTTATGATGCATATATTTCCAAACCAATAATTCACAAAGATAACACTTTGAGGAAAAATAGCTAGATCTTACCCATTTTTTTCTGAAGCAATATAGTTTAATAATCCAGAGCATTCATTGCAATATCATTCACAAGAAATTATAAAGACATCCTCGGATGCTTTGAAGTTATTCACTTTGCTTTTGTGTATATCCTCAGTGCACAAGAGCCTTTGGTAATGGAAATCTGCTTGGGAATTCATTTGTTCAATAAAATTTCATCAAATGTTCTCTAAAAAGTAGTATTTGCTGTTAAATTGGTTCAGTTTTGTTGAATGCCAAGTTCCCAAGAGTCTCAACTATAGTCATATCTTCTTTCCACTTTTCTTGATTGAACAAAACAACAGTAGTTCAGGCTTACATATTTTCTGCCTGCAGTCAGCACCATTTGCATTGTAGAAGATTATTCAGATGCCTTCATTTGGCCATAAGTATACATGGACATTGAAATGTTCATTGAATTATCAGATAGATATGTTAAATAGATGTTCATAAAATCGTGCCAATCTCAGATATCTTATTCTTTGTGACTGGCAAAATTCTGCAATTGAGCAGTTAACAATTTGCTGTTTACCACCATTTAATGGATGTGATGTAAGAGTGTCTTGCAGAAACACAAAGACTTGTAGTCATTTTGGTTGGCAGCAATTATATCAAGTGGTGTATTCATGACAATTCACAATTCCCCTCAAGCAGGAGTTGATTTTAAAGAAACTCGCATGAATCTTGATATCATGCAATAATAGTTATTAAATTCTATTAAATCAAAAGATAGCCTTTCATAGAAATAGCCAATGCCAGTTGAAAAATAAATTCATCAATTTATCAAGGCTGACTGAAACAGAGCTATGAGGCAGAGCTGCACGAGTTTCAGTTATGTTGTGCCATTGTAACTGGGGGTTTGTGTCTTCTGTCAACGACATAACATCCGAACTCAGACAGTCAGCAGCTTTAGCTAGCAAGGTAGGACATGGTGCTGGTCCATAAAGTAGGCAGTAACAAAATGTGGTTTTACTTATATTGCTATTGGACTGTTTCTAACCATATGCCCTTGGTGGCAATGGCAGACATCATATCTTGTCTTTCTGTGCATTCCTTCACATATATAGATGAAGGAAGCATCTTGCAACAATAAGTGGATGTAATATTTATTCTAAATCAAGAAGGTGATGAAGAACTTAGTTTGTCCCTTCAGGGACGTGGGTTTTAAATTCACTAAAGGCTGATTAATTCAGTTCTTTCTCTTACATTGCAAACAAACTCACGATTCATTTGAAAAATAGGATGGAATCCTGAAGTAAGGTCACTGGCTTCGAAACATGAACTCTGTTCCTCTCTCCACAAATGTCAAAATCTAAATGCGATCCTGCCTCTTTAGTCAGGAGCTGGATGGAGGGACAACAATAAACTCCCTTGTCAGTAAATAATTAATAAGTTATGACAAAGAAAATAAAGGCTTGTTTGAACATATCCAGTGAATATGTCAGCAACTCAAATGGATAACTGAGGTAAGTTGCACAGTAAAAATGAGAAGCTGTGACAGCTTTGATCAGTTACACTGAAAAGATTCAGGACGAAAAGTGCGAGATTGCTGTTTAAAGCAGAGAGTGTCCTCACTGATTAATGGGCAATTTCTAGGAAGGCCTTTCACCTGGCTTGCATTTCACCCACCTCAGTGACACTTTCCTATTGCTAGCTTCCAGTTTGGCAAGAAAGCAGATTATGCAACTCGACTTCCAACTTCTACTGAGGCTATCCCAGCAATTACTGTTCCAGGAGCAGCAGAAACAACATCAGCTACATGCTCTTTTGCTCTCTGCCTATATACAGGATAGGTACAATAGACTCAGAGAACCAGGTGGGACAAGGTAAGACCAGGTCTATAGAAAGGGGACCGGTTCCCCTGATATGACTGAGGACCAGTGAACTGGTTGTCAACTACCAGTTGATATTCATTGTCAAGGCCGACATTATGTCTGTCTCCTCAACAATGAATCCCACACCTGTTCCCACATTGCATGCTCTCTTCTGCAAGGAGAGAAAGTTAAGAGAGTGATGCAATCACTGTGGAAGATTTGGCAAGGACAACAGGATGACGTTTATGCTGGGGGAGTGATAGGACATTATTCTGAGGGTCACTGAGCTCTGGTTTGTCAGATTGGGATTTGTGGAGGAGCTTGCACAGTGAGGAATGACTGGAGCTCCAAGGTGTGTGATCCTGAAGAGTTCTGTGCAGGGGAATTGTGAAAATGTCAGTGTGTGGGGCTTAGCACCTATAAGTATTACCTTACTTACTTTTCATCCTGAGGTCCTAGATCCTAGATTAGATTACTTACAGTGTGGAAACAGGCCCTTTGGCCCAACAAGTCCACACCGCCCCGCCGAAGCGCAACCCACCCATACCCCTACATCTACCCCTTACCTAACATTACGGGCAATTTAGCGTGGCCAATTCACCTGACCTGCACATCTTTGGACTGTGGGAGGAAACTGGAGCACCCGGAGGAAACCCACGCAGACACGGGGAGAACGTGCAAACTCCACACAGTCAGTCGCCTGAGGCGGGAATTGAACCCGGGTCTCTGGCGCTGTGAGGCAGCAGTGCTAACCACTGTGCCACCGTGCCGCCCACTAATGGTACACAGTCTCTAATTGCACCAGCCACATTTACTGATAACTTCCGTAGACACTGGAAAAGGTTCAGAATAGCCTTACCAGGATGTTACCAGGACTAGAGCTTTTGAGTTATAAGGAGAGGCTGGTTGGCTGGGATCTTTTTCAATGGAGCAGGAGGTTGACAATTCACGTTATGGAGGTTTATAAAATGATGAGGGACATAAATAAGGTAAATAACAAATGCCTTTTCCCTAAGGTAGGGGAGGGTCAAAACCAGAGGGTATGTTTGCAAAGTAAGAGGAGAAAGATTTAAAAGGGACCCGAGGGTCAACTTTTTCACACAGAGGGTGGTTCATATGCAGAATGAACCACCAGAGGATGTTGTAGACGTAGGTACACTTACAACATCTAAAAGACATTTGGACGGGTACATGCTTGAAAAGTTTGGAGTAATATGGGCCAAATGCAGGCATATGAGAAACTAGTTAATTTGGGAAACTTGGTCGGCATGGACAAGTTGGACCAAAGGGTCTGTTTCCACGCTGTATGACTCTATGACTCTATCAATGCCAGCTTGGCTGAAGAGTACTCTTGGTGAAACAATCCCTAAGATTCTGCACCAAGACATCCAGGTAAGTGTGACAGGCCCACAGAATGGATTACCTTGACCTACCCTCTATTCGTCTAATTGTTGCAGCCTCAAAAAGTACAAATGTTGGTCAGCTTCTGTCTTACAGTTTTAATTGTAGCTGGGGGATTTTTGTTTTCAACAACTTCTGTTGCACATATTTGCTGGGATCTTGTATTTTTGAAAACATTATAACCATGGCAAGAAACAGTGACATGGCCACTGTAAAAGGGAAGAAAAGCCTTTGGAGTATTACCTCAAATGTCAAATCCATGGGCAGTTGTGTGAGGCAGACTGACTTACTCATGCTGGCAATGTCATTAGCAAACAAACCAGACTGCTTTGCTCAACTGCATACTAACGTAAGGTTATCTGTCAACACAAACCTGCAATCATTATGAATCAAAGCAATCATGAAGGAAATAATTGCAATCTTTCAGGACTGTAGCCTAATGCATTATGAAAGTTTTAAATTTATTTGTACAAAACAATCCTTTAATGAAATAATGGTTGCAGTTAATTGTTTCATTTTTTTCACCTCTAACCTAGACATACCAGTGAATATTGCACAATGAGAACCTATTGTTGTGTGCAATGCTTATTCTTGTATTTTTGTTTGGATAGCTTTACATCCATTATTCTGGAGCCATGAATAAGGTTGGCTGTATATTCCATTCTAAATTAAAACTTTGTTGAGTTTTTGCATCTGTTGTCTGTTTGTTTCCATTCAGTCTGATCGTGCTTCATCACTCCCATCCCCATCTTCCTGACTGACACACACTGAGGTTCATATCACTCCAGCAGTAACCTCACCTTCTTTCCAATACCTTAATCCAGGTGGTTATTTCTTCATACAATGTGTCCAAGTAGCATTTGAAACCTTTAGTGGGAAACCAAGCATAGCTAACCCAGTTATCGCTCAGCTTCTATATGTGTAAGGGCTTGCAATTTGGCTCTCTGGACAGCAGTTAAAAATGAGTTAATTCAGCGTGTCATGGATATATTAATTATGTATAATTCTAGTAGTTTTTTAATATCCCAAATGATATCGTCATGACACACATTTGAATCTAGTGGATCCATTCTTCAATCACCCAACAATCTCAGTGTTCTATCCAAAATTCAGGGAATAAAATCTATCCTGAGTCTTTCAAGCCTAAAGAGAACATGTTCTGGAAGAGTCATGAAACTCCGCCAGTTCTTTCATAAAGCAAATCCGATTTATCCCCCTTGTCTGCTGTTTCCCCAAATCTCTGCAATTATTTCTTCTTCAAGCATTAAGAAGGCATTTACCTTCATTGCTCAGACTTTTGAATATTGGAGTTAGGACATCATGTTGAGTTTATACAGGATATTGGTGAGGCCTCTTCTGGTGCACAGTTTGGGTTGCCCTGTTATAGGAAGGATGATATTAAACTGGTGAGGGTTCAGAGAAGTTTTACCAGGATGTTGCTGGGAATGGAGGGTTTGAGATAGAAAAATAGACTGACAAAGCTGCAACGTCTTTCACTGGAGCATGGGAGGTTGAGGAGTGATCTTAATGAGGTTTTTAAAATTATGACTGGCATAGATTAGGTGAATGAGAAGTTTTATTTTTCTGAGAGTGGTGGGGTGTGCAGGGGAGGTGGGTCAAAACTAGAGTGCATAATTATAAGTTGAGAGAAGAAAGATTTAAAAAGGATATGATGCCAACTTTTTAACACAGAGAGTGGTTCTTGTGTGCAATGAACTGGCAGAGGATGTGGTAGATGTGAATGCAGATACAATTTTTAAAAGACATTTGAATAGGTTAATGAATATGAAATGTTTGGAGGGATATGGCAGGTGAGACTAGTACAGTTTGGGAACATCGCTGGCATCGATTGGTTGGATTGAAGGGTCTGTTTCCTTGTGTATGATGCTATGATTCTAACTCTATGACTTTATTTATTGCATTATCTTATCTGTGCTCCAATTCAACTTGTATCTGCCAGCCAATCATGCAATGCATTCCAAAATCTAGCCATTTTTATCAATTTTAATTATTTTGTCATTCACCTTAAGTCAATGACTTCCCTCTGCTATTGGAAACAGTCTTTTGTTTATTTACTCTAAGCTATTTCTGATTTTAAATGCCATTATCAAATCTCCTTTTAGCCTACTTTATTATAAAGAAGATTTGCTATTGGTGTTGCATAAACTTCCTGGCCTTTTTTCTTCATCCAGTCCTTTATTAGTGGCTTATCATTTGTGATGTAATTGCACATTTCACCTGGCAGCTGATGAAAACAAAAACATGTCAGGGTGTTCATCTTACACTCAGCAGGTCAATTCACAAGAATGCTAAAGGGAAATTATCATTTATGAGAGGAGAGAGTTGGTTGTTTGGCAAGTGAACTCTGATAGGTTGAGGTGCTGTCATGGAGAATATGTTGTTTGATGATGACTGACAATTAGTTGCCATTTTTTGATTAAATTTTAAACAAGGCTATAATCATGATACTGATTGGCATTGCCCTTGAGAAATGAACAATAGAGTTATAAAAATAGGTTACATTTAAAAAAAATCCAAAGAATCACTGTCTTGTTCAGTTGAAATAGGTGCTGTTAGTGTCCATGATCTTTCTGTTTGTAAAGAATAGAGCCCCGTGTATTGATATATTTCATAGAATCATAGAATCTGTCCCATGTGGAATCAGGCCATTCGGTCCATCGAGTCCACACCGACCCTCCAAAGAGCATCCTAACCAAACCCACTCCTTACCCTATTCTTGTAAACTTGCATTTCCCATTGGCTAATCCACACAGCCAGCACATCCCTGGACAATTTGGGGAACTTTAGCAAGGCCAACCCACCTAAACTGCACATCTTTGGACCATGGGAGGAAACTGGAGCACCCGGAGGAAACCCACACAGATACGGGGAGAATGTGCAAACTCCACACAGACAGTCGCCCGAGGGTGGAATCAAACCTGGGTCCTTGGTGCTGTGAGGCAGCAGTGCTAACCACAAAGTGTGGCAAATTGTGCTGAAGATCTGAAGCTTCAACAAATTGGTGTCTTATTTCAACAATGTAAGTTGTTCTATTATCATTTAACCTACCTTGATAATGGTCAGAAATTATATTCATCAGGTTCTATACTTGAACAAGATTTTAAAATGTATTCTTTCTTATTACTTCATGTTTACTTTCAGTTTTTTCTGTGACCACACCTACAGAATTCACTGACAACCCAAATCATGGTAAGCAGTCATCAGATCTGTACACTGAGCAGTTAACAGTTGCTACTGTTAACTAGCAAAACTTGTCCCAGTTGACCCGGCACCCATAGCCTTTTGAATGGGAAGCTTCCAGCTGCTGGCTAGATGAGGAAAGTTTAGCAGAGTTTGAGAGAGTGAAGAGCTGGAGTAGAATAGACCCAAGGAGAAAGAGCCAATCACTGCACGTGCTACACATACTTCAGACAGTTTCTGTGCATTATAAGGCAGTTTGTCAGCACAGAGGAAGGAAACCACCTTTATTGCATTGGATGTTATCGTCAGCAGACATACTTCCAAGATCACTGGTTATAATTGCTACAAGGTATGCATTTCTCATCCGGATTAAACAACTGTCTGCTTCATGCAACAGCTCACTTTATTCCATCAGATTGCTAAGAGCTGCCAGTGCTTGATGAAGTGCGGGGGTGGCACTGCATTTAATTGCTGTGCTTATTTGAGATAGGGTGCCCTGTAGAGGCTCTGAAGTACTGTCCTTTCAGATTTGAGACAGAGGCATGGATTCATTTCAATGCCAAGATTTGCTTTCAGGGAAGGGCACAAATTAAATTAATTCTAGCAACTCCAATGTGTTTGCTTGTGGGCATAAGTTCACATATGAATGCGACATTAATTTGGAAATCTCATTTGGAGAGCCCGCAGCATAGAGTGTGTGGAATAGCAATGTTAGACTGCTTCAGTCCCGTGTTTTCTTTTGTTGTGGGTCTTCAATGCGTGATATCTCTGCAATGCAGCTTCCTGAATTTTAATCTAAGTGTAATTCTTTACCGTATAGTCACCGGATGTAGCGCAGAAATGGCCAATTCAACAAGGTCATAGTTGGATAAGGAGAGAACAGGGTGTCCTCTGCACAGAATTGCAAAAAATTGTTGCAACGTTTTTTTTAACATTTACAGTCACTTGTTTTGTAATGTACACAAAATATTTCTTTCTAAGTGAAATATCTCTTAAATATAATCAACATATGTTGTAAAATCAAGCTGAATACAATAAAAATTATATATGCCGGAAATGCGCAGCAAGTCAGGCAGCGTCTTTGTAGGGAGAAACACAGAGATGATGGTTCAGGCCTTCAGTTCTGGAAGTGGTGATCCCATGGTCTGATCAGGATAGGCATTGTCCTGCAGGACGACTTTGATGCATTCCATTTCTGCATCAAACAAGAAATGAGCAAATGGTGAGGGCTTACAAGATTGCTGATAAGGCCAATCTTATAGCATATAGAGCTCAATGAATCCTGATATGTATATTGATCAGTGAGAGATTAAGTGGAGAACCCATGAGAACTCAATGAGCACATCTAAGAATGGAATAAGTTGGTCTACATTGTCTCAAAAATGAATTTTAATATGTGATGGAGTGCACAAGGGCATGTTGAGTAATTGTTACATGCAGCTGCACAACTGTAAAGTACAAGTCACTCTGCAACGAGACAGTTGCATTCCTCTGCAATCCCACACTATAGAAAACCGCTATAGGAAATATTGCTGTACAAGATCGCTATAGAAAATTGCTACACCTGTTCAGTAGAAAGTTTGAATTATCCAAACAGCATCAACAATTCATCAATTACATTATAGCCAATGTGTGTTAACGAAACGTGTGTTATACAGAATGACCTGTAAACATTTCAGAAATAACTGGGAGCTAAAGGTTAATGTTGAATTCACCAGAATTATGCTGATCAGATCAGTGTTCACTGTGCATTGTACAAACTCATAAATGGACCAAAGGCTGCCAATTATAGACCTCAGAAATGCCAAGTCCACCTCAAATTACACTGGAAAGGCAAGAATTGCAAGAATTTGAACAATTAGTTAAATAACCCATTTCACAATATTATGTAAGGGCTACATGAGTATATTTTCCATTAACAGAATATTGCTGTCAGTCCACAAGGACAAACCATACATTCAAGCAATGTCCTGTATGAATTTCAGTGCAGGTGAGTTGCCAGAGATAGAAAATATGTCCTAATTTTGCCTTATTAAATCAAACAATATGTTCTTTTGAGTTTTGAAATAGGCAATGTACAGTCGGTATTGAAGCAGCCCCTGGTTACAAAACCCAAAATGATTGTTGTGCAAACTAATACCACTTGTTGCACAAGGATTGTGCAGCATCAAAGACCACAGGACCACCAGAGGGCACATTACGAGAAGAGGTCTATTTGATTACATTCGTTTGACTGAAGAAAACTGCCTTTAAAAAAAATGAATGCTCCAAGTTTCGTTTTGTTAGTGAAGCAAGGGGAAGAGTTGCTTTTTTCAACCAGAACTTTAAACTTAGATTACAAGACTACATCTCTGCAAAGAGTGTGGTAAACTATATAACTGTGGCATGTGTTTACCATGTGTATTAAGAGTTAATGGGCAGTATCTTTTCTGTAGTTTGGTGTATTGCTTGTCTATTAAGTATTGCTTAACCAATGCAGATTTCAGTTTGATTATTAGACTGACAAGCAGAAAGCCTAAATAATCCTTTCAGTTAGTGCTTGGAAATTCATATTTATTTTTAAAAGTTAATGGTCTCTATGGAAATTGCAACATATGAACAAGAATGACTCATCAGAAAAATTGCTGAGTACACACCAGCACTAATGCACAGAAATCTAGGAACTTTCAAGCAATATAGCTTGAGGCAGCTTACTCTACTGGAGGTAATTCAGCAAAATAGATGAAAAGGTGAAAATGTCCTAAACCTGAATTCCTATATTTTGACATTAATGACCAATTAAGTTGCTAACTTTCTGGAAGTGATTCACTAGCTTTGCCTCAGGGCGTTGGTATCGGAATTTAATAACAAACAAGCATTTTTTTTTCACATGGTGACTGGATGAACATCAGATATTTTGAGCAAAGTCCAGATTTTCCCTTCATGTAATATCATCTCTCATTCACACAGATTGCAAATTAAGTCTAACTGAAATTGCTTCTGAATATATTGACACTTGAAAATGAATATAATCTTTTTTCTCTCTTGCAAAAATAGTTCACAATCAAGTATTCTCAACTATTTAGAATCATAGTTGAGATAATGATGAGGCCAAATAGCCTATTGTGGCCAGGTATCACTTGTAAAGAGCTATTTAATTATTCCCATTCTACTGCTCCTTTAATAAAACTCTATAGGACTCCTCTTTTGAAGTACATATTTCATTAATTTTAAAAAGTTACTTTTTAAGCCAAGTGCATCATACTCCAGGGTCATAACAGTGTGCAACATTAAGTATTCCTCTCTATCTGTCCACTCGTTCTTTTGCCATTCATTTGTATTCTTTGGTACATGCGCCTGCTCCTCCTGTAAATGGATTCACCTTGTTTAGTCTATCAAATTCTCTCAGTCTTTTGAACGTGCCTGTTAAATCTCCCCTGAACCTCATCTGCTCTAAGCAGCACAAGCCTAGACAAAACATGACCGTAGCGTAACACCTACTGGTTGTGGAACACCTTAGGACCTATGGAATCATAGAGATATACAACATAGAAACAGACCCTTCTGTCCAACTCACCCATGCCAACCAGTAACCGAAGTTAATCTAGTCTCATTTGCCAGCACTTGGCCCATATCCCTCTCAACCTTTTCTCTTCATGCACCCATCCAGATGCCTTTGAATTTTGTATCAGCTTCTATCATTTCCTCCAGCAGCTTGTTTCATATATGCATCATCATCTTCCAAGGAGCTGAATTAAATGAGCAAAAATAAGAAAGAAAATGTAATTAGAAGGACAGAAACAAAAAGGAGAGAAGCAACATAAGAGCAGGATGAACAGCATCAATCTTCAAACATAGAGCTCTCAGGAAAATCGAAGTGCTGAGAAAAAACACTCTTCAAAGTTTTCAGTACATGCACTCTGACACAGAAACAAACATTATCACGGCAGCAAAAGAGAATATTTAGGACTGTTTTGTAAAAATAAACATGTTGTTAAATTAAATACTTTGCTTCAACTTAATCCATTCACCTAACTGTTTCTTTCAGGCTTGAAACAACTTTTCTCTTTCCCCATTTTAACTTTTGTAGAGGAATGAGTTAATGTTATGTTAAGAAAACATGGGGAAATATAATAAGGAAAGTGCAGGGCTTGGAAGCAGTGAAGAGACAGTCAAGAGAAAGGGAGAGATGTGTGGTTTACCATATATTCTTGGTCATAATAAATAGTGTTTAAAGAACATCTTATTCCAACCAAGTAAGAGATATACTGTTCAGCCTCAACTCCCATAAAACGAGGGCAATGATTCCAAACCATATTTTGCCTTAATTGTGAATAAACACAGAAAGTGCTGCAGGATCTTAGCAGCTCTGGCAGTGTCTGTGGAGAGAGAAACAGAATTCAAATTTTGAGTCTCAGACTGCTGTTCAAAACCCAATGTTGTGAAGAAGAGTCATATTAGACTCAAAACACTAACGTTGTTTCACTCTCCACACGTTACCCGACTTAGAATTCTTCCATTGTGGAAGCAGACCCTTTGGCCCAACATGTCCACAATGACCCTCCCGAAAGGCATCCCACCCAGATCCATCCCCCCAACCCCCATTAACTTGCATTTTCCATGGCCAATCTACCTAACTCGCACACCTTTGAACTGTGGGATGAAACAAAGCATCAGGAGGAAACCCATACAGACGCAGGGAGAACATGCAAAATCCACACAGTTTCCAAAAGTGGAATCAAAACTGTTGTGAGGCAGCAGTGCGAACCACTCAGCCATTGTGCTACACATTTATTGAGTTTCTTTAGCACTTTCTCTAGCAACATCCAGATATTTTTTTTCCTTTCAATCTTTCCCCCATTCCTCATTTTGACTCCAATTCTATTTGTCCTATTTTCCTTATGTTACAGCTCATCTTTCTTTTCACCATTTGTCCTTTGCTCTACGCCACCATTTTTCTCCATGTTTCCCTTACTTTCATCTTTCACCTTGCCTCACTTTTTTACCTTTATCCCCTATATTTGTTGCTCCCCATTTTTAGTTTTTCTTCCACTTTTGCTCACATCCTTCTTTGTTACCTTTTGGAACCTTTTAGCTATTTTTACATAAAAAGGATTTGGGAAAAAAGAGTTACTTTTAAATCTTGTGTTTTACAGCAAGCTTTATGCATGCTATTATCCTTGTAGAAATGAGCAGATACTAATGAATTAGCTCTGATTTTATTTCCTCATAGAAGCAAAAACACAATTAGTCAGCTTGCCTTGCTAATTTGTACAATCCATTCTACCTGTACACTTGTATTTTTACAATTATTTCATTTCATTCCTTCTTTGTTTCCTAATTGTGTTTTTGCAACTAATGTTATCTACTCTGCACATTTGTTTTCTGAATTAAATTAATTTGAAAAGATCATCATTATTTATGTAAAAACAATAAATAAAATCTGGTCAATCAGTGCTTGTTGCACAAAATACCCAATATATTTTGTTGCATTTCTCTCCCTAGCTACTCTTACTGCTATTTCCTTCTTCCTTACAGTTTTAACCTGTAGATGGGAGAAAATCTCGAGGTTTACTCAACTTGAGCCAAGTAAAAGGGCTAAATCTGGAAGTGTTGTCATCAGATGGCTCAATTCAACAAGCAGAACTTAATTGTTGCCACTTGAGAAGATATATTTGCATCCACTAGATCATATTCAGAGGAAAGATAATTACAAATGTGGGAAGAAAGGAGAGTATCAATAATAAGCAAATGAAACTTGATTGCTACTGCAAGTGTCAGACTTAAATCATTTGTAAATCCTTACCTTTGAGTTAGAATATTACGATTTTGAATCACATGCTGGAGACTTAAACACAAAATGTAGGCTGAAAATCCGTGCAATATTGAGGGAATGTTGCAATGTCAAAGCACTGTAATGTCAGAGATTTTGATGAGGCATTAAGCCAAGCCCCTACTTAATATGACTAAAAGCAGAAAATGCTGGAAATCACAGTGGGTCAGGCAATGTCCATGGAGAGACAGCAAGGTCATGCTCCAAGTTGAGATGACTCTTCATCAGAGCTGGATTTGAAATAGTTTCTTGGGCCAAGCACAACTGCAAATGTGATATGATCTAAATGTTCCCCATACATTTGCCCCTGTTTTTTGGGCTTTTCTTGAGACAGCTAACTTCAAATTTATTAGCAACATTGTTTATATTGTATAAGAGCTCAGGCTTGCAGATAATCCGAATCCTGTTTTTACTGACTGCACAGAGTACAGGCACAAGGACGAAACCTTACTTTCTTGTTTAAGCCTGAATAGCAACAAGTTTTGGAGAGGTTTTCATGACAAGGCTTAACCCGACTCACCTCAGTAAAGCCCTCCATGCCCCTTTGGTGTCTCTCATGTCCTATTTTGGCCCTAACTTAGCATGTGCCATTCCTGAATCAACTTACTACTCTGCAAATATCCACCAAAGGACCAGCATCCATTCTTGGCATGCCAACGTTAAAAGCCTGGGATGAGCTCTAACATTACGAAGCTGCCCAGCTCACTGATGGATTAAATCAGAACATGTCTGAGAAGGGGAAGATGTTACTGTGTTTTGGTGACAAGGATCTGGAGGACAGGGTAGTCAAATGGGGAGACATCCTTTTAGGAGAAGATTGGCAGAGGAGCCCGTGCCACCAGACACTGACAGCCTGGTCTGAGCTTGCCACTCTGGTCAGTGCAGTCTTCACAATGCAAAGCAATGGATGGAATGCAGAATAAAAGTCCGTGACCTACTCTGCCAGGATAGATGGCACTTTCATCCCTCTGCCACCTCACAGTCACTCCAATTCTGCGACTTCACCCACCGAACAACAATGCTCATACTTGCCCTCATGCCCCATTGCCAGCAGCAACTTCATTTCCTCAAAAATGCATTTTCCATAAGACTGGAATAAATGGGAGCAAAATTAGGCCATTCAGCCAATAATGGGTCTGCTCCACTATTTGATCACGGCTGATATATTTCTCAACCCCATTCTCCTGCTTTCTCTTAGTAACTCTTGATCCCTTTACTCATCAAGACTCTATCTATCTCTGTCTTAGATAAACTCAATGACTTGGCCTCCGCAGCACTCAGTGACAATGAATTCTACAGATTCACTACCTTCTGGATGTAGAAATTTCTCCTCGTCTCAATTCTAAAGGGTCATCCCTTCACTCTGGGGCTGTGTATTTGGGGTCTGATCTCTCCTACTATTAGAAATATTTTCTCCACATCCACTCTATCCAGGCCTCTCAGTATTCTGTAAATTTCAATCAGATTCCCACCCATCCTTTTGAACTCCACTGAGTACAGGCCCACGGCCCTCAACTGTTCCTCATATGACAAGCCCCTCATCCTGGGATCATTCTTGTAAAACTTCCCTGTACCCCTTTCAAGGCCAGCACATCCTTCCTTTGATGTAGGGCCTAAAACAATACATAATATTCCACATGACGTCTAACTAGAATCTTCTCTACCTCACTCTCCTAACATATCCAAGTCCTTCAGCAGCGTCTCTGCCTCCTCAGCACTAGCTGCCCCTCCACCTATGTTTGTTTAGTCTATAAATGAAGCAACAATACCCTCGGTTCATTCATCAAGATCATTAATGTATAACATGAATAGCGTTAAAAATCACACAACACCAGGTTATAGTCCAACAGGTTTAATTGGAAGCACACTTGCTTTCAGAGCGACGCTCCTTCAGGTGAGATAACAGAGTTTTATATAAATTCATGCAGTTTTTGAGCTCAGAACTCAAACTGCATGAATTTATGTAAACCTCCGTTATCTCACTTTCTAGATTAGAATCAATCTAAACATCAGGTCATAGACAAAGAACACAGGGGGCCAACACCTTCAACATATTGTCTAGCTATCACCATTGTTAACAGCTAACCTGAGAATGCAATTTTGAAAAAAAGGTTTTGTGATTTACACATGAAAGAAGTGAAACTAAAACTGTATTCTAACAGATGAAAGGCTTAACAGACAATCAATTTTTCAATGTATAATTTCAGTTACATCACACTGTAAATTTTTGCTATAAATTCTGTGTTACGATCGAGCCCTCCACAATCACCTGATGAAGGAGCATCGCTCCGAAAGCTAGTGTGCTTCCAATTAAACCTGTTGGACTATAACCTGGTGTTGTGTGATTTTTAGCTTTGTACACCCCAGTCCAACACCGCATCTCCAAATCATAACATGAATAGCTGTAGTCCTAATACTGATCCCTGCGAATCTCCACCATCTACCTTTCTGAAAAAGGCTCCTTTATCCCTATTCTCTATCTTCTGCCAGTCAGTCAATCCTCTATCTATGCCAACACCTTGTTGCTGACACCATGGGCTTTTGTTGTATTCAGCAGCTCCCTGTGCTGTACCTTATCACAGGGAAATCCAATACATCATTGAGCGGCACAGTGATTCAGTTGTTAACACTGCTGTCTCATAGTGCCAGAGACCCAGGTTTGATTCCACCCTCCGGTGACTCTCTGTGTATAGTTTGCACATTCTCCCTGTGTCTGTGTGGGTTCCCTCCAGGTGCTCTGGTTTCCTGCCACAGTCCAAAGATGTGCAGGTTAGGTGCATTGGCCATGCTAAATTGCCCCATAGAGTCCAGGGATGTGCTGGCTAGGTAGATTAGCCGATGGAAAATGCAGGGTTACAACCCCTCCTCTAGCTTATCTCTCCACGCTTCAGGCTCACTGCCTTTATTCCTGATGAAGGGCTTTTGCCCGAAACGTCGATTTCGCTGCTCGTTGGATGCTGCCTGAACTGCTGTGCTCTTCCAGCACCACTAATCCAGTATTAGGAGTTGAATCTGAGTGGGCTGCTTTCTGGAGGATCAGTTTGGACTCAATGGGCCAAATAGCCAGTTTCCACACTACAATTCTTTGGATTTTATGTTTCATGTCCCCTGGCTCTTGTTTGTCTAACTTTCTCATTACTTCCTCACAGAATTCTAATAGATTTGTCAGACATGACTTCTTTTGACAAAGACATGCTGCCTCAGCCTCATTTTACCATGTACTTCCAAGTACTCTGAGTTTTGTCCTTAATAATGGATTCTAAAATCTTACCAACAACAGAGGTCAGGCTGATTGGCATGTAAGTTCCCATCTTCTGTCCCCATCCCTTCTGAAAGCAGATTTTAACATTAGCCATTTTCTAGTCCTCTGTGCCCCTAATAATCAGCAGGAAATTGAGAAACAAATTTGTAAGGAGAACTCAGTTATCTGTAAAAATAACAGAGTGGTTATGGTACGGGATTTTAACTTTCCAAACATTGACTGGGGAGGAACTTGTTAAATGCGTACTAGAACATTTTCTGATTCAGTATGTGGATGTACCTACTAGAGAAGGTACAAAACTTGACCTACTCTTGGGAAATAAGGCAGGGCAGGTGACTGAGATGTCAGTGGGGGAGCACTTTGGGGCCAGCGACCATAATTCTATTAGATTTCAAATAGTGATGGAAAAGGATAGACCAGATCTTTGAAGTTGAAGTTCTAAATTGGAGAAAAGCCAATTTTGACAGTATTAAGAACAAACTTTCAAAAGCTGATTGGGGGCAGATGTTCGCAGGTAAAGTGATGGCTAGAAAATGGGAAGCCTTCAGAAATGAGATAATGAGAGTCCAGAGAAAATATATTCCTGTTAGGATGAAAGGAAAGGCTGGTAGGTATAGGGAATCCCGGATGACTAAAGAAATTGAGGGTTTGGTTAAGAAAAAGAAGGAAGCATATGTCAGGTATAGACAGGATAGTTTGAGTGAATCCTTGGAAGAGTATAAAGAAAGCAGGAGTATACTTAAGAGGGAAATCAGGAGGACAAAACGGGGATGTAAGATAGCTTTGGCAAATACGATTAAGGAGAATCCAAAGGGTTTTTACAAATATGTTAAGGACAAAAGGGTAACTAGGGAGAGAGTAGGGCCCCTCAAAGATCAGCAAGGCAGCCTTTGTGTGGAGCAGCAGGAGATGGGGGAGATACTAAATGAGTATTTGTCATCACTATTTACTGTCGAAAAGGACATGGAACATATAAAATGTAGGGAAATAGATGGTGACATCTTGAAAAATGTCCATATTGCAGAGGAGGGAGTGCCGGATGTCTTGAAAAGAATAAAAGTGGATAAATCCCCAGGACCTGATCAGGTATACCCTAGAATTCTGTGGGAAGCTAAGGAAGTGATTGCTGGGCTTCTCACTGAGATATTTGTGTCATTGATAGTTGTGGAAAACTGGAGGTTGGGGTAAAATGGTGCCATTGTTTAAGAGGGTGGTAAGGACAAGCCAGGGAACTATAGACCAATGAGCCTGACATCAGTTGTGGGCAAGTTGTTGGAGGGAATCCCAAGGGACAGGATGTACATGTATTTGGAAAGGCAAGGACTGATTCAGGATAGTCAACATGGCTTTGTGCATGGGAAATCATGTCTCACAAACTTGATTGAGTTTTTTGAAGAAGTAACAAAGAGGATTGATGAGGGCAGAGTGGTAGATGTGATCTATGTGGACTTCAGTAAGGCGTTTGACAAGGTTCCCCATGGGAGACTGATTAGCAAGGTTCAATCTCATGGAATACAGGGAGAACTAGCCATTTGGATGCAGAACTGGCTCAAAGGTAGAAGACAGAGGGTGGTGGAGGGTTGTTTTTTAGACTGGAGGCCCATGACCAGTGGAGTGCCACAAGGATTGGTGCTGGGTCCACTACTTTTCTTCATTTATATAAATGATTTGGATATGAACATAAGAGGTATAGTTAGTAAGTTTGCAGATGAGACCAAAATTGGAGTTGTAGTGGACAGCAAAGAAGGTTACCTCAGATTACAACGGGATCTTGCTCTGATGGGCCAATGGGCTGACAAGTGGTAGATGCAGTTTAATTTAGATAAATGTGAGGTGCTGCATTTTGGGAAAGCAAATCTTAGCAGGACTTATACACTTAATGGTAAGGTCAGAGGGAGTGTTGCTGAACAAAGAGACCTTGGAGTGTAGGTTCATAGCTCCTTGAAAGTGGAGTCGCATGTCAATAGGATAATGAAGAAGGTGTATGGTATGTTTTGCTTTATTGGTCAGAGCATTGAGTACAGGAGTTGGGAGGTCATGTTGCAGCTGTACAAGACATTGGTTAGGCCACTGTTGGAATATTGCATGCAATTCTGGTCTCCTTCCTATCAGAAAGATGTTGTGAAACTTGAAAGAGTTCAGAAAATATTTACAAGGATGTTGCCAGGGTTAGAGGATTTGAGCAATAGGGAGAGGCTGAACAGGCTGGGGCTGTTTTCCCTGGAGGGGTGACCTTATACAGGTTTATAAAACCATGAGGGGCATGGATAGGATAAGAAGATGCAGTCTTTTTCCTGGGGAGGTGGAATCTAGAAATAGAGGGCATAGGTTTAGGGTGGGAGGGGAAAGATATAAAAGAGACCAAAGGGGCAACTTTTACATGCAGAGGGTGGTGGGTGTATGGAATGAGCTGCCAGACGAAGTGGTGGAGACTAGTACAATTGCAACATTTAAAAGGCATTTGGATGGGTATATGAATAGGAAGGGTTTGGAGGAATATGGGCCGGGTGCTAGCAGGTTGGACAAGATTGGTTTGGGATATCTGGTCGGCATGGACTGGTTGGACCTAAGGTCTGTTTCCATGCTGTACATCTCTATGATTCTATGACTCTATGTGAGGGAGGAGCTGGCCATAGTTGATTGAACAGGGAGCCTCCCCACGTCTTTGTAGTTAGCTTTACTCATTTGTAATACTATTACATCTGATTCCAGCTCCTCCCTCTC
Source organism: Chiloscyllium punctatum (assembly GCF_047496795.1). NCBI lineage: Eukaryota > Metazoa > Chordata > Chondrichthyes > Orectolobiformes > Hemiscylliidae > Chiloscyllium > Chiloscyllium punctatum. The sequence continues at coordinate 62,671,181 of NC_092775.1, forward strand.
AAACTGCAGGGTGAATGCAAACATATTGTAGTCATTGCCCCCTCGGGATTCCTTCACTTTAAGCTTGCAAGTCAAGTCTGCTCCATCACGCATCAACAAATCCAGAATTTCCTGTTCCCTCGGAGGCTCTAACACAAGCTGCTCCAAAAAAAACCATCTTGTAGGCATTCCACCTATTCCTTTTCTTGAGATCTGCCAGCAAACTAATTTTCCCAGTCCATCTGCATATTGAAGTCCCCCATGGTTATTATAATTGTGTCCCTTTTCCAACTCCTGATTTATTTTTTGCCCCACATCCTGACTACTGCTGGTCAGTACATAACTGCTAGGTCTGTATACATTTCCTATCAGGATCTTGTTTTTCCCATTTCACACCAATTGACAGCACGTCATGGCGATAGGTGAAACTCTATAGGTGGAGATCTATGCTGAGAGCCAACTACACCATCTGGAAGCACAAGGCAAAATATGTACATGGTATTGGCTCCTCGTGAAACTTTGCTTCTCATTATTTAACACACCTAATGCTTGACTTTCTCTCTATGCAGAGTTGTAGCTGTCAGAATTATTCAGCATTGGCTGGTTGCAGCACATAGAGCGGAACAATGCTGACGGATGTCCAAACAGGAAGCAGTCTGCATGCTGCATGTGGCACGATCCAGTAACCTACATTCTTAACTTTAAAAGCCTTATGTTTGGCGTTGGCTGCAGCTCCCCCTTCACAAGTTAAATCTCTTAGCCTGTGAGTGCTCACAGCTGTTTTTCTATGTATGGAGGTCGCTTGAGAATCTTGCCACATTGCTTGTGAAAAGTATAAAAGATGGAGTGGGACGAGCTCGACCTCAAGGTGGGTCTCATCAGACTTCTCCTTGCCACAAATCTTTCCATAACTCATGTGGGCTCCTATAGGGTTCTGCCCATAGTAAGTGACACTGTCCAGAATGACAGAATGACTCAGCAATGACACTGTCTTCTGAGACGTCACATGTCATGATATAATTGACCTGACTTAAAGGTGCACTCTGTGTCTGGCCTGATCTCTATGGAATGATACTAATTAATATAACATATTAATAAGCATATGCATGGTTGCACTAAGAAATATTATCTCTATACATTAAGATAATCCTTGGCAGACGTATTGCATGGCCAGATCTAGGTACTATATGTTTAACTTGATTTGGCAGTGCAGTTCTACTCACTCTGTGGTGCGATATCTGTTATCACAAAGGAAAGTATATCACTTGTTATGGATGTATGTTCATTGTCTAGCATTAACAAAACTCTTGACATCCAATTATTTGTTCTACATGCGGGGTAATTGATCATGTGCATTTCAGACACGTTGCCTATTTCTTTCAAGTCTTGACCATTAATACTTGGAACATAGAACTGTATAGCACCGGAATGACCCCTTCTGCCCTCAGTGTTGTACCAAACATGACACTAGGTGAAACCCATTTCATCTACCTGCCCTTAGTCTATATCCCTCATTCCTTGCATATTCATGTGCTTTTCTAAAAGTCCCTTAAATGACCTTAACGTATCTGCTTCCACCACCACGCCTGGCAGTACGTTCCAGACTCCTACCACTCTCTTCATAAAAGACTTGTGCCTCACATCTCCTTTGAATTTTCCCCCTTTAACCTTAACTGCATACCCCCCAGAATTAGAAATTTCAACTCAGGTAAAAAGATTCTGATCATCAACCCTATGTATGCATATCATAATTTTATACTCTTCTATCAAGTCTCCCCTCAGCCTCCATTGCTCAAAAGAAAACAACCCAAGTTTTTCTAGCCTCTCCTCATAGCTCATTACCTCTAATCCAGGCAGCTTCCTGGTAAAACTCTTCTGCATCTTCTCAAAGTCTCCATATCCTTCCTGTGATGTGGTGACCAGAAGAGAACGTAATACTCTAAGTGTGATCTAACTAAAGACTTATAAAGCTGCAACATGGCATCCTGATTCTTGTACTCAATTCCCCGACCAATAAAGGCAAGCATGCCATATGCCTTCTTTACCATCCTGTCAACTTTTTTGGCCATTTTCATTGAGCTATGGGCTTGAACCCCAAGATCCTTCTGTACATCAGTGCTCTTCAGAGTCCTACCATTAATGGTATACATTTCCTTAATATTTGATCTTCCAAAGTGCAGCATCTCACTATTACCAGGATCAAACTCCATATCTGCAACTGATCTAAATCCCATTGTATCCTTTGACAACTTTCTACACTATCCACGACTCCAGCCATCTTTGTTTCGTCTGCAAAGTTACTAACCCATACATCTACATTTATATCACAAACAGCAGATGTCCTAGTTCATATCCCTGCAGAGCACCAATAGTTATGAGCCTCCAACCTGAGAAACACCCTTCCACCACGACCCTCTGTCTTTGGTGGGCAAGCCAATTCTGAATCCATGCGGCAAAGTAACTGAGTACCATGCATTTTTTGGATGAGCCTACCATGAGGGACCTTGTCAAAAGCCTAACTAAAATCCATGCAAACAACATCCATTGCTCAATCTTCATTGATCACCTCCCTGAAAAATACAATCAAGTTAATAAGACATGACCTGCTCTGCACAAAGCCATCCTGACTCTCCTTAATTAAACATGCTTTTCCATGATTGTTACAAAGTCATATGGTGGAATATTTTTCCATCACTCATGTATTTGTAAAAAAATCTTGAATTGTTCCGCCTTGCCATGGTTTGAGTTGGGTAGCTGTTTGTGTTCTTGTTGACTATGCTCTTGTACCATATTTTTCCCCTTATTTCTAACAATGCATTGTGCACATATTGGGTGGCTAAAGCGTGGGAGGGAAGTATTATCTGGATCTGTCTCCTAAACATCAGAGCTGCTAATGATAAGCCAATGCCTTGAGGAGTAGCAAATAGATTTAATATAGCTAACTGAAAATCTTGACATGTTACTTTATATTTTGACTATTATAGATATTACTGGACAAACAGCACGTTCTGTGTGACCAGTAAACTGAAGCTACTGAAAAGGGTGAAATGCTGCAATTGGACTTCTGATGTAGCTTAGCAATCTGCATTGCTTGGCTCCAATCAAAATGTATGAGATCGATGTTGAAAGTCATGATTTGGAGATGCCGGTGTTGGACTGGGGTGTACAAAGTTAAAAATCACACCTGAAGAAGGGCTTATGCCCGAAACATCGATTCTCTTGCTCCTTGGATGCTGCCTGACCTGCTGCGCTTTTCCAGCAACACATTTTCAGCTCTGATCTCCAGCATCTGCAGTCCTCACTTTTTCCTTAAAAATCACACAACCCCAGGTTATCTACCTGGTTGTCCACCTGATTAAGGAGCAGCGCTCTGAAAGCTCATGCTTCCAATTAAACATGTTGGACTATAATCTGGTGTTGTGTGATTTTTAACGACGTTGAGAGTGTCTTCCAATTCGGATTCAATGATATACACTTTTAGCTCAAAAAGGATGCCTTTGTTTTTAGCAGGACTTGGACACTGGTTGAGAGAATTAGCAATAATCATTTGAGAAACAAGATTTTATTATCAAGGTCAAGTCACCATGATCTTGACAGACCATAGGGTTGCTCTCTCATTAGAGGAAGACATGGTGATTTAACATGAGGGCCACCATACCTCAGGCAAGGAGAGAGGCTTTCATGGTAACCTCAGCTGACAATAGGAATTGAGCCCCCTCTGTCAGCATCTTACTGCTTCACACCCCAACTGTCCAGCCAAGTGAACTAAACTGACACCCAAATTTCATTGTGCTTCTACATTGTCCGCATAGATTTTGACAAGTAATTGTTGGAAATGTAGAGGTGCACTGGTGAGTGGCTTTCAACGGATTATTTGAATGTTTAGTAGTCAGAATGAACATTGCAATGTTTACCAAAAGGTACTTATGAAATCGATATCGTTCGAACATTAGTGGCGGGCTTCTCTTTCAATGTTAGGGTAGTTTGCGTGAAATACCACAAGGATCATATATACAAATATAACAGATTTGTCATTGTCATAGAGTCATAGAGACATACAGCATGGAAACAGACGCTTCGGTCCAACCTGTCCATGCCGACCAGATATCCCAAACCAATCTAGTCCCACCTGCCAACACCAGGCCCATATCCCTCCAAACTCTTCCTATTCATATACACATCCAAATGCCTCTTAAATGTTGCAATTGTACCAGCCTCCACCACTACCTCTGGCAGCTCATTCCATACATGCACCACCTTCTGCGTGAAAACGTTGCCCCTTAGGTCTCTTTTATATCTTTCCCCTCTCACCTTAAACATATGCCCTCTAGTTCTGGACTCCCTGACCCCAGGGAAAAGACTTTGCCTATTTACCCTTTTCCATACCCCTCATAATTTTGTAAACTTTCATAAAGTCACCCCTCAGCCTCCAACGGTCCTGGAAAAAACAGCCCCAGCCTGTTCAGCCTCTCCTATAGCTCAAATCCTCCAACCCTGGCAACATCCTTGTAAATCTTTACTGAACCTTTTCAAGTTTCACAGCATCTTTCCGATAGGAAGGAGACCAGAATTGCACGCAATATTCCAACAGTGGTCTAACCAATGTCCTGTACGGCTGCAACATGACCTCCCAACTCCTGTACTCAATACTCTGACTGATGAAGGAAAGCAGACCAGCATCTTCTTCACTATCCTGTCGACCTGCGATTCCACTTTCAAGGAGCTATGAACCTGCACTCTAAGGTCTCTTTGTTCAGTCACACTCCCTAGGACCTTACCATTAAGTGTATAAGTCCTGCTAAGATTTGCTTTCCCAAAATGCAGCACCTCACATTTATCTGAATTAAACTCCATCTGCCACTTCTTAGCCCATTGGCCCATCTGGTCAAGATCCTGTTGTAATCTGAGGTATCTTACGCTCGCATCTATGTCATTGGTCACAGGCCTCCAGTCTGACAAATAACATTCCACCACCACACCCTCTGCCTCCTACCTTCAAGCCAATTTTGTATCCAAATGGCTAGCTCTCTCTGGATTCCATGTGATCTAACTTTGCTAACCAGTCTAACCTGTCGAATGCCTTGCTGAAGTCCATATAGACAAAGTCCACTTCTCTGCCTTCATCAATCTTCTTTGTCCCTCAATCAAATTAATATTACACAATTTCCCCGACACAAAGCCATGTTAATTATGCTTAATCAATCCATGTAAACCCTGTCCCCCAGACTTTTAAAACACAAGCCTTTAGAAGTATGGAATCATGGAATCCGTAGAGAAGTGAAGCAGGCCATTCAGCCCACCAAGTCCACACCGACCTTCCGAAGAACATCCAGCCAAATTCATCCCATTCCTGTAACCGTAAATTTCCCATGGATAATCCACCCAGCCTGCAAATCCCTGGACACTTTGGGCAATTTTGCATAGCCAACCCACCCAACCCGCACATCCCTGGACTGTGGGAGGAAACCAGAACACCCAGAGGAAGCCGTGCAGACACAGACAAAACGTGCAAACTCTGCACTGACAGCCACCCAAGAGTTGAATCAAACATGGTCCCTGGCTCTGTGAAGCAGCAGCGCCAACCACCGAGCCACCATGCCACCTACAGGAAAGCCTTCTCGAAAATAATGGGGAACAAAGACAGCACATACCATTGTGGAAATGTCTAGTCTGTACACAGGACAGAAGCACTGAGTTATATATCCCACCCAGGGAACCAGGACTTCCCAGAAATATTCAGAGTGTGCAGAGAGCCTAGAACCATTCAGATGACAACACTTAATGGACAATATTAAGGAGAAACAGACGTCAGCTAAGAAAACTGCAAAATTGGATAGTAGCTGAAAATGTGTTGCTGGAAAAGCGCAGTAGGTCAGGCAGCATCCAAGGAACAGGAGAATCGACGTTTTGGGCATCAGCCCTTCTTCAGGACTGAGGAAAGTGTGTCCAGCAGGCTAAGATAAAAGGTTGGGAGGAGGGACTTGGGGGAGGGGCGTTGGGAATATGATAGGTGGAGGGAAGTCAAGGTGAGGGTGATAGGCCGGAGTGGGGTGGGGGCGGAGAGGTCAGGAAGAAGATTGCAGGTTAGGAAGGTGGTGCTGAGTTCGAGATAGTACCCAGTGCAGAGAACGCATGTGAAGATAAATATGGAGAGGGGAATTGCTTTCGTGGTGGTCTTCCACAATCAACCCTCTGCAATACACTCACCCATAAGTCAATACACTGGTAATCAGTCTATGTTTCATGATCATCAAATCAGTCACCTCATTTATCCATTTAGGTATTCTACAGATTCTCTTTATCCCTACATTCTTCATTTGTAACCTCTTAAACATAGGCCCATTCTGATGAACCAGATTTAGTTAACAGCCTAAAAACAAATAAATGCTTATCTACGAGTAAGAATGATACAATTGAGTCCAATATACTATCTGAAAGGAGAGAAAAAATGCAAAATAAATACTACGATTATAGATTTAGGTAAGGCTAACATCACTACAATGAAGCCTTATCCACCAGAAACCAAGCAAATCTATTTTTATGGGTTAAGAGACAGAAGTTACATCATATTAGTCGCAAAAGACACATCAGTGCAGGGTGTTCTGGTGAAAAGTCAACTCCATTTCTCTCTTTTCAGATGCTATCAGACTTGAGTTTTTCCAATATTTTCTACTTTTTATTATGGATTTATGAAGTGTGGGTCATGCCTATCAAATCTGATTGAACTTTTTTGGAAGATGTTAAAATTGTGTATCGGGAACATTCACAAATATTCTTAATATAACCTCTAAAGTGCATTTAAAGTCTCACAAAAGACGACTCGCTAACAGTGAGACTCATGGAAATGCAAATAAATTATTGACTTAGGAATTAGCTGAGTTACAGGAGATGAAAAGTAGGAATAAAGTAAAGGTACTTTAATTGGTAGTTTATAATGATTTTGGATGCCCTAAAGATGTTAGAACAATGACTAATCATCAAATGTGTTAATAACTTACGTAGATTGCTATCCTATTAAATATATAAATTAAGCTTTGACACAAAGATCAATCACAACTTTCCAAATAATAAACTAGAATTGGTGGAGGTCCAAAGAAACTAGAGTGTCCATGTACATAGACCATTAAAATCTCAAGTACAAAAGTATTCAAATAAATCAAAAATCTAATGGCATGCAGGTCATAAATCTACAGAAATGAATTGAGTACTGTGAGCAATTCAGGGCACCAAACTTTAAAGAAGGTTATACTGTCTCTTGGAGAGATTGCAGGATAAAGCAACCATAATAGCTGAGCTTCAAGAGTTACAGTTCTATGATAAATCATACAAACTAGAGTGAAACCATACAACACAGTCCAATGAAGCTGGACAGTGGACAAAATACGCTGAAGGAGACCAGTATGATCAATTAGATTGAATTCTGCAGTGAGTTTTCAGACATTGTGACATAGAAAAAGTTGGTCGGCTCTTTGATTCTGTTTTTGCTGAAGTTCAGCAAAAATGGGAGGACTCAGCTGGATCCTTGAAATAGCAGGAAATAACAAACTTTAAAAGGATATTCAGACTGGTACTAAGTAATGAATTTCAAAAATCTCTACCAATAACCTGAGACTTAATAATTGAAAATTCTACAAAATACATGACAACTGAGGGTGAAGTGAATAATCAATGATGGCTAAAACTAAAGGCTGGGAGAAGAAGTTTTACAAATGGCTGAAGAAGAATGTAAGATGTCAAGATGACGAGTGAGGTTTTATTTGGTCAGTGGGGTATGGGATGTAAAGAATGATTAACATTGTCTAACATCCATAAGAGGGAAATTTCTTAGAGGCACAGAATCCTAGTGCAGACAAAGGCTGAACAAATGAGAAATAATAGGCCCAAAATCATAAAGTGAAGTCTCTGTACCTGTGGCTGAGCTGGACTGCAGTATTTTAAGTCATTTTTTAGAGGTGCCTGCTGCTTCTGTTGCCATAGCCGAAAAATCCTTCTCATCTCAAAATATTCAGAAATCTCAAGGCTAATCAAGTATATTTGTTCACAAATGCAGAAAAATCCAAACAAAAATAACTACATATCCTGTACAAAAAGAAAATCTTATCAGATTGAATACCCTGAAGGTTTTAATTGTTAACTCATCACACCACGTAAAATCATCATTTGTTTGCTCAGAATTTAACATGACAATTCATAAGTGTTGCAAAATTTAACCCTGTGATAATCTCTTAATTCAAATTCAAAGCTGACAGGAAGAACAAAGCGTTTTATTTTATGTAAAAGCAAAATACTACGAATGCTGGAAATCTGAAACAACACAAAGAATGTGGGAGAACTTTGGTCTGATAGCTTCTGTGAAGAAAGAAAGAATGTATCAAATCCAGTATGACTCCTCTTCAAAATGGAGTTTGAGTTTATTTTATTGAATCAGTTTTCTTAGCAACTGCTGCTAGGATATTCCATTGACTTTACTGATAAGGAGTGCAGACTCTGGGCCTAATTTACAGGACTAGATTTTATGCTGCCCCCCTGTTGGGTTTGAAGGCAGGCAGGCAGAATGGAAGTCGGGGTGCGTTAAATCCCGTGGGACTTGGTCATCCTGTGGAAGCCAGGTACAGCACACTTAGTGACTTCCAGATGAAGTAAAGATCCTTCTCATCAAGATGGCAGTGGAGCTCCAAAAGGAGCTCTTCTGCTCCTTCTGTTTCCTTCTCTTTTTTCTTTTCTTCCTCCTTTGGTCTCTCGGTGGGTCTCTGGCTATTCTCAAGGTGGCTCATGGTAGGTCCTGGCCTGGTCCCTTGGTGGTTTGGTTGCTCTCAGCCTGGTCTCTCAGCTAATTGGCTGCTCTCAGCCTGGTTTCTTGGTGGCTCTCAGCCTGGTCTCTCAGCGGCGTGGCAGCTCTCAGTCTGGTTTCTCAGCATCGTGACAGGTTCTGGCCTGGTCTCTCAGCGTGGTGGTGGATCCCAGCCTGGTCTCTCAGTGGGGTCGTGGATCCCAGCCTGGTGTCCCAGTGTCATGGCAGATCCTGGCTTGGTATCTCGGCAGGGTGGTGGGTCCCAGCCTGGTCCCAGCCTGGTCTCTCAGTGGCATGGCAGGTCCCAGCCTGGTAGCTCGGCATGTGCAAGTTCCCGGCCTGGTTTCTCACAGGCGTGCAAGGTCCTGGCCTGGTATCTCAGCAGCGTGACAGGTCCCAGACCGGTCTCTCAATGGGCTGGCAGGTCCGAGCCTGGTCTCTCAGTGGGGTTTCAGATCCTGGCCTGGTCTCTTGGCAGTATGGGAGTCCTGGCCAGGTCATTCGGCAGCACGGCAGGTCCCAGCAGTTGCTCTGAGGGCTTTCTGGGATGCTTCTTTTTCCAAAGTGCTAAGCTTGAAAGTACCCTTACTTTGAAGAATATTCTTACTCGATAGTACAGCACTATTCTGAGATAGCAACATACCTTAACGATCATTCTGCCATACGTTCAGTGTGTTTTTGTGGAGAAGATCTCAAAGAGGAGGTATTTTTGCAACAAAATTTGTACATATGTGGATAAAAAGTTATAGAAACTGAGACTGTAAATCATTATTGCTATGCAGTGTAGGCATCTATTGCACATCCTGTATTTTGGTGGATGAGATTTAATACCTATTGATGAGTAGATTGAAGCAGTGAAAGTGATTTGTTTGATTTCTCATGTTGATCTGACACTTTTATTGCTGAAAACAAGATCATATTTCTTTGCCCTTGCCATGAACTGATGGAAGTTTGTACCATGCTTATGTTTCGTTTTCCTAAGAACTTCCATGTCATCCACGATACAGAGACAACCTGATAGGATGTCAATAACAGGATCCGTATGTTATTGGAATATGCCCAGGCTGACAAAAAAAATCCAAATATTAATCTGAGGAAACAATATCTAGAGAGTTAAAAATCACACAACACCAGTTTATAGTCCAACAAGTTTATTTGGAAGCACAAGCTTTCGAGACGGTTGTGGAACAGGACCATAAGACACAGAATTTATCACAAAAGAGTTACAGTGTCATGGAGATGTAATGATATATTAACAAATTTAGGTCATACTTTCATCTTTTAGAATAGGATATGCTAATTTTAGTTCATTAATTTGTAAATCCCAGAACTCCTTTTAAGTTACATTCTCAAAATAGCTTCAGCTTTTCTAACAACAGGTGCCATCCCAGCTTCCACCATGTATTAAAGGTGTGAGGTTAAAGTATGGGAATCTCTTCTGTCTAATATTCAGCCACATTGAATTAATAATCATACATTGAATTGAACTGAATTGAATTTATTGTCATGAGTACTGAGGCACAGTGAAAAGCTTTGTCTTGCAATCAATACAGGCAGATCATATTGTTAAGTAACATAGATAAGTAAGTAATTGGTAAACAGCAGCAAGAACAAAAACACAGGTACAGGCAAATGTTAAGACTTTGTGAGTCCATTCAGTATTCTAACAACAGCAGGGTAGTAACTGTTTCGAAACTGACTGATGCGTGTACTCAGGCTTCTATACCTCCTTCCCGATGGTAGAGGTTGTAGAAAAACACTGCCAGGGTGGTATGGATCTATGAGAATGCTGGCAGCCTTTTCATGACAGTGGGCCTGGTTGATGGATTCTATAGATGGGAGGTTGGCCTTTGTGATTGTCCGGGCTGAATTCATCACTCTCTGAAACCATCTCCAATCTCGAATGGTACAGTTGTCATACCAGGTAGTGATGTAGTGAATGCTGCATGTACGAGGATGGTCAATACTGGATGGGGCATTGTCTTTCAGGCATAACACTGCCTCATTTTCCAGTTCCTGGTAGCATCAAACCTGTCTGGTAAAGGTTGGTCAGATCATGGATAAACTTGAAACTGTAGTCTGGAATCACTAATGTTGCAGCGGATGTATCTAGTACCTCTGATAATATGCCAATCGGTGCATGTTGTGAGAACAATAATGGCTATACTGGCTGTTTCAATGATCCCAAAGATTTTGGGTGCTCACCCAAAGAATCTGGGCTATCATTGAAGGCCAATGTATGGAATGTTAGATTCTTTAGCTGACCATGTGTGGACTATGTCTGTTTCCTTAGTATATCACATGTAAAATGCATCAAGTAATATTATTTCTGTCAATTTTAGTATATAGTATATGGTGCCCATTCCTTTTGAAATACATCTCTTGAGTGGAGGTAACACCATTGAATGACTTCTATGTGGCATGTCAAATTGACTGGCAACTTTTGCTGTGACATTGCAAGTACCTTTGGAACAACATTGACATGCTTGAATGCCATTTTTGGAACTTTGGAAATGTTCTTGACATTGTTTCTTGGTTGACTGTTCTTTACATGCTGCTATGGAACATTGTGTTATATTTTTGCTTTCTCTGGGCATTTGGATTTCTTGAATATTTTAGTGCAAAGTCCTCTTGCGGAATGTAGCTTGCACACGTTCTGAAATACTGGACTCTTTCTAGTAATAGAGACAAGCCACATCTCTTGCAAGATTTGGATATTATTTGAACATGTTAATGACTACAAAAGTTGTTAAAGAATCAAAGAGCTCATCATGTTGCAGATCAGCTACAACTGCCTCAAATGTAAATCCTTTTCCTAGCAATGCATTGCTAGTATTTTTTTTGGATTTATCTAGAAACTCCTTTCAGAAGGATTTCATGGTGCAGAGGTAATTGCCAGTTGCATAATCATTTCAGAAATGTGACCTTTAATGAAATCACTTTCTGTACCTTTGTGTTGACTCCTGACTATGAATTGGTTGCTTTTGCTTTACAGCTGTTTAGATTTAGATTTAGAGCTTATTGTCATGGGTACTCAAGCATAGGAGTACAGTGAAAGTTTTCAACATCACCATACATGATATCACCTGAGATATAATTTCCGAGTTAAATTGATCTTCTAAAATCTGAGAAACTTTGTCAATTGCAGCCAACATTTTAAATATCCAAGAAGTGGACTTTTCTTGATTTTTGACTACCTGTCCTTCTTTATCAGCAATATGTTAGTCAATGAAGTAAGGATTGATTCTTTCTTTAAGCACTTGGTAAACAATGGATCGTCAATTCATGCTCAAATGTTTGCTTGCCATCTTCACTGTGCACATTATGTTCTTTGAAAATTCCCATTTTCAGGGATGTGTATCGTGTTGTATGGAAATTTTTGTTGTTGTTAGTTTCTCTGTAAATTCTGCTGCTTGAGATGTAACTGCTTTAAAAATAGCTGCTTGCTAGAATATAAGACAAAATGTGGGCTATATCTGGCCACAAATTAGAACTTAATAGTACATAGAATTTTTTTTCAGTGTTTTTGGCTGCATTTCATCCATAGAACATTTGCCAGATCACAGCTGTTGTGAGCATATTGGAAAATCATCATTTCTTGAATCGGACTTGCCTTTGCCTCCCATTTTGTTTTTTTTTGTGTGAAAAAAAGGGAGTGCATGTCTTATTGTAACTTTGCCATTTTCTTATTCCTGAAACAAGATAGCTGCCAGCCATTGATGGCCAGCAGCTTTTCGAGGTGGCACTCACAGGTGTCCTGACCCAAGCTAATTAAAGGGATGAAAGCCTTTAATTGGCAATGTGTAAGCTAGCATTTATGATCACTCTTCTCTGTAGAATCCCTTACTATGAGATTACCAATTAATCATGTCCTATTACGCATGACAAGATCTAAAATAACTATTAAACTGTTGCAAATATATGCTTTGAACTTGTTCTATAAACTAGTTTTACAAATTTGCTTTGTATGCTATTTATTTTTAGATTTAATATCTCCATGACTTTATTTCAAGTCCTTTTTATTTCTTCATTGGTAAATTTCTTCACTCATTAATTAAGTAAATCTTGAATGAATTATCTAGTATTGGTACTCATTACATGAAGTTATTAGAAATCATAAAACATATCTGGATGACAAATGTCCTATAGAGAAGGACAGGTCTAGCCTGTGTATGTCTCTGAGCTGCAACACTTTGGTTGACTCTTAAATATAATCTGAAATGACCAAGCAAACCATTCCAATGTATTTCAAGGGAAAGTGTGGATGGGCAGTAAATACTTACCTTGCCAGCAGCGGCCTAATCGATGAATGGTACAAAAAGATTATTTGCCCATTACTGTGTTACTGTTTTTTGTACTTTGCTGCACATAAATTGACTGAATTCCCACACTACAGCAGGAACTGCACTTCAAAACTACTTGACTGCAACATGTTCTGAAATGCTCAAAGGTTGTGAAAGGTGCCGCTAAGCGCAAATCTTTCTTTCAGTGTAATACTGAATTTGAAGCAGTTAGAGGTTCAAACCTTTAGGCATGGATGTTTAATGAAGTATAGAAAAGTGAATAGATATATTTTAATGCCAGACAATAAGATTCATGTCCCAAAGTTTACTGTTCATAGTTCATAGGCTATTCAATCATGTGCAAATGTACTTAAAATATGAAGAAATCAAATGTGATTTACCTCTTTAATTTAAGTTTTATCCTGTCATAACATGCATAACGTCAAATGCACATTTATAATTTAACCTTAGTTGACTTTCTTCAATGCAAAATGGCTCTAGAGGGAGATGAAAATCTAAAGTCCTTTGGAACTTATGTGAAGTGGCAGTGCCAACAATTGTAGCTCACTAGCCCTCCAAAAAAACTGCTAATGTGACCTAGGCTGAATTTGGGTCTAATCTGTATGGCTCAGCTGTTCACTGACATAATTTATGGAACTGTTGAGTGACTCATCTGATTCTGCATAACAGACCAAACAGTTCTGTGAGTCAAATTAAAAGATGAAATTGCAATAAAAGCATAAATAGCTGGTGAGAAAGCAGAATCAAAGTGTCGAGGCTGGTGATTCTTCTGAGTTTTCTCTGCCATTCCTGTTGCCATTTCAGATTTCCATCATCACACACCTTTGTTTTATTTTGAAAGCTAAAATTAATCTGATTGCTTTACTCACGGCAAACAGATGGGGCAGACTTTCAAACTGGATGCTTGGAGACCTTTCGGAAATCCCGTCAGTAGAAAACGTAGCACTAACATTTGGCAAAAAAAAAATGTTCTTGTATTGTGATCAAAATGGTTTCTGGGAAGCATTTTGGCAGATCCTTTTCTTGCCTTGAAGAGGATCAATTATTTAACCGAAGATTAAAAACTTTCAAGTCTGAGAAGGCTATCTGGAAATGCAACACATCATGAGGAGTGAGTTTCTCAACTGTCCTTTTATCGTAATAAAACCAAGAACTGCTGGAAGTCTGAAACAAAGGCACAAATTGCTGGAGAAACTCAGCAGGTCTGGCAACGTCTGTGAAAAGAAAGCCAGAGTCAATGTTTCAGGTCCAGTGACCCTTCATCTGAACACATTCATCAGAAGACTATTAGATCAGCTTTCATTTTTCTGCCCTGTGTCAATTAATCGTAAGGACATTCTTCTTCATATACTTATTCTGTTATTCTCATGTGCTGCGCGAGAGGTTGAAAGACGGTAGCCTCATGGCACATTCTGTTAAAAGAGAATTAATTAAGCTCATCACCAAATACTGAGCAACAATGAATGCCTTTCACAGCCTCCTATGTAGCAAATGAAGGAAAGAGTGAAGAAGTCCACAACTGGTTGCCCATGTGAGACCTGCAGCTTATCTTCCACTCAAACAACTTGCCAACAAAGACCTCAGAACAGTTGTCGTCACTACACCCCTGCACTGTAGCATGATCTGTACTGTGTATCAATAATGACAGAAATTTCACCAGCTTGCCTCCTCTGTATCATCTGGATTCAATGGGAGGGCCAAATGCTGATATCCTTCTTGAAGACAGCTCGACAAGCATCCAGCAAAATTATTACGATACTGTGGTTACTGGACAATGCCCTGAAGGGTGAAACTCATAACGCCCCCAAAAGTTCTGTTTTCTCAATTCTCAGTGTTCTAGGGAAGAGCAAAGGAAATGGTATAAAGACACAATGAAGCTGTCTGAGAAGGACGGTAGCATTGATATTAATAACTGAGAGGGGCTTGCTGATAATCGATCAAAACAGTGACAAGTTTTCCTTCAAGCTCTGTCATGCTTTAAGACCAAGCACCTTAACAATGATGCAAGGCAGCAGCAGGGAAGGAAAGAATTCTACTACCTCTGGATCCTGCAAACTCATCCCACATAACCAATGACCTTCAGATCGGGGATCATTTTAGTTAGTCACTAGAGTCATCATGTCGTTTAACACCCAAAGGTTTAATCTTCAAATAATAATGCGAATTTCGTTCTGCGGAGGTTTGGAAAGCTGTATTCATAAGAATTCACAGCAAGCATCTCATAAGAGATGCACATAAAAAAAGATTCCTGGCTTTGATCTTTCACGCACTTCATAGGAAACTCTAAACCACATCAACATAAACCACCGCTAACATAGATAGCTGGTGCCCAAATCGAAAATTTAAAACTTTTCACTGCATGCAACTGTGGTCTGTCAGTATAGGCCACGGAACACATTTCAACTCAACGCCTGAAGGAGAGACCACAGCTATCCATGTCCACAGTCCTGATGCAATTATCTGGCTGAACCACTTGAATGTAGAATCACAGTTGTTACTCCATTCTCAGATCCACCATAGGAAATAAAGATTGCTGAAAGTCGGGGGAAAGTAACTTCCATGGTTCAAAAGGGAATTGGGTGTTTATTTGAGACAGACAAATTGATAATGCAATGGGGAGAGATTTGTCACTGTTTTTATTAAAAAGCATTTTCAATGAGTGGGACCGACACAATGTCCTGAATGGCTCCATCTATACTGTATGATTCTGTGATCTGAGAGACATGTCTTTCCCATTCAATGTCTCAGTTGATCTTATTCTGAATGCCATCGAAAATTAGCGATTGGACTTCAGACCAGCATGCTCAGTTTTTGAGGAATTTTTCAATCGCCCTCTAAATTTGTGAAAAAGAAACAAGAAATGTAAAACATCAGGCAGAATTTTTTTCCTAAATTTAATTCATTACACCAGTGGACAAGAGCAGGAAATCTGTCTGGTAGTCACAGCAATAGTTCCTGCTCAATTCAGGATGTTGCATTGGAAGTGGGAGGAGATGTACAATATACATTTTGATCTACACCTCCAGACTGACATTCCCTTCCCTTGATACCAAGCCATTTCACAATAAGCTACCAAGCTTATGCCAAGCACTTGAGTTTCTTAACCCTATTATATCTGGCAGTTTATTGGGAGGGTTCCTAGTCTTTCAGTTTTGCATTCTATCCAGACGTATCACAGGATGGTTTGGCAATTGCTCTTCCCAAGACCACAAGAAATTACAGAGAGTCGTGACCATAGCCCAGTCCATCATACAAACTGGCCTTCCATCCATGACTCCATCTATATTTCCCACTGCATTGGGAAGGCAACCAACATAATTAAAGACCCCTCCCACCCAGATTATGCTCTCTTCCACCCTCTTCCATCAGACAGAAAATATAAAGGTTTAAATGCACATATAAATAGATTCAAGAACAGCTTCTTCCCCGCTGATTTCTGAATAGACCTTTCAAATTTTAAATTTAATATTAATGCTCTCTGTACACTTTCTCTACAGCTGTAACATTATATTCCTCGCTCTTTTCTATTACCCTATGATCTTTGTCTGGTACAATCTGCTTGTACTACAGGCAAACAAAACTGTTCTCTGTATCTAAGTACATTTGACAATAATAATTCAAATCAAATCAATTTTTTGATGTTCACTGGACTCCAAGGTCATGAGGCACAGACAGGAAGTGAAGTTAAGTGCATAATCATATCAGCAATGATCTTACTGGATGACAGAGGACATGTGTGAAGAATCAGACTGTTAAATTATTTTATATTACATTCATCAGGATAGGTTTACAAGAAAACAAAGGGAAAGCAGCATGTATGAGAAGAGTGTACTGATGAATTGCTACAGTGTCTCTGGACATCACTTTTGCTTCTGAAAAGGGCCCAGCCTACACCAGATTACCCGGAGGGTAAGGTATGTTAAACAGTTTGATCAACAGGTGAAGCTAGCTGCTTCATGGTGCTATTATAAGGTAGCAACACAAATGGTGTTTGCCACAAACGTTATGTTACTGTCAACCCAAAACGTCAATCGTATAAGTGATCTACATATTTCAGTGATGAGGTGATGCCAAGTGTGTAAGCTGCATGTCCCACACATTGGCAGATTATATTGATCATTACCTTGTTTAGGTTGCTTATAACAAACCAGGTATTGACTGTTCCCACCCACCCCATGCTTGCAAAATTCACAACACAGTATCTAACATTAGATGCGATTCCATGATTGGAGAATATGTGCTACTTAATTCTGAGTATACGATTTTGAATTATCAATCAGGTTTTCAGTTTGGTTCCCTTGTGCTTACTAGAGTCTACACAGAAGAATAAACGGGGTCCTGTTCTTTACAAACATTAAAAACATGCATACACATTATACATGTATCAATGCATTCTCTGGTTCATTTCTCAGGGCAATACCTTAATAAATCAGAGTCAACATGCCGAGTTTAAAATGTAAACAAAGCTTGGCAGTTAACTGCTAGCCATGATTAACTGATGTATTGACCATGATAACACTTCTGCTAATCAGGATCCACTTCCAATTAATACTCTCCTCCTATGTAATATAATCATTGGTTTCCATTGATGTTGATACTTCTCCTGAATTGGCTTAATATGCACAAGATGAAAAGTTTTGAGAAAGTGCCTTTCTCCAGCAATATTGAAGTTCTGTATTTGCAAATGGCTACTTGTGATCAGACTATTTTGAAAACAGGCTTTATTGTGTGTTTTGCTCCTGAAAAACAGTTTGCTTTTCTCTGCCCATACTGGCCCTGCTGTGACATACTGTCCCACATACTTGAACATATTTGTGATGCCAGATCTGATGGAACTAATAAGATTGGCAAAGCTCCAACCAAAGACACTGAAAGTGATACACAAGCTGCTTTCACCAAAAGGAGAGGAGGATTTGTGAATGACAGCCTAAGTTTCCTGTGGTAGCTATCTGTTCACTCGCAGAAGATGCAAGGCTGGTATTAAGATTTAGGACTGTGTTTAGTTAGAAAAATTTATCTCAGATGTCCTTGATGTGCTAAGAATTTATGTATCAACATACTATAAATAGATTCCTCTGTATTTGTTGTCTTGAGTTAAAGGTTTTTTGGCATGTTTTCAATTGTAACAATTTTTGATGTTCAAAAAGTATCTGTCCCTTACAAAGATTATGAGGATGAATATTAACTAGTATTTTAGAGTCTAGCTCCAATTCCTCTGCCACAACCATGTGTTCTTGTTCAGTCATACTTTCTGTAATAACTGAGGAATGCTCTTCTTTTTCAGTAAAGACTTTCTGAGGCAAATATGCTTAAAATTACTATTTGGGAAAATGGGTCAAGTGAGATGCTGCTGGTGTAGAGTCACTGGATCGTGTGGCACAGCTACAGAAGGACACCAATCAGAATTTGGTCCAGCATGAAAATCCTTTGGTTATAGCTTGTTACAGAATAAACCCAGTGGCACTGTTTCCCAATGTCAATGAGTGAGTCAATAAGGTGCAATGAAACAGCATGAGAAAGGCACGTATTCTGTATCTTCCCCATCTCACAGTGATGTCTTTGTTTTGCAGATCAGAAATTGTGTAAGAATTTGCAAGTTACAAATTTTGACTTCAGTGTGTTTTGCTCCCTTCTGACATCTGCAGTCATTTTTTGCAAACATAATAGGTGAAAAGTTGAAATGCGGCCTAACTGAGATAGGTTACTGCCCAGCCTATGGAATACAATCACATAGAGTCATAGCATCATCAAAGCACGGAAGGAGGCCATTTCATTGACTTCATGACAACTCTCAATAGAGCATTTTAGTTGTTTCGCCTGCCCTCTTCACACCCTGCTGCCCTGCAAGATTATGTCCCTTGTGACAAAGTTGGTCCTTTCTCAAGGTTACTGTGCCCTTGAGTTTTTTGTTCAGAGAGGGGATAATTGGCCAGGCTCCAACTAGACTGGGTTTGGATAGTTTATTGGGGCCCGTTTTGTTTACACCTAACAGATAATGCCTCCACTGAAGGCTTTCAAGTCTAAAAAAAAGTATAATTAAAGGGGAGTGGCCAGCTAGCTGAATAGCTCGCCTTCATTTAGATTAGTCAGTGGAGTTCAGCTGTCATCTGCATGAGAAGTTGCCACTGTCTCTCCTCTTCTGACTTCGAACCTGTTAGACTTTGTTTCAATTTTACCTTTTCTGCCAAGGGATGTTAATCGGGGTTGTTGCAAGTACTTTGGAACAGCCAGGATAGACTGCTGTGATTAGATAGGATGTTATTTTTATTTAAACTATATTAAATATTAAAAATTATGTTTAAAGAATTCTATTTTTTGGTCTTTGTGTTTCATTTCATCATCTTGCAAATAAATTTTGTTTTGTTTCAAAGCTAAGTCAGCTGACTAGCTAATTCTGCTATACACTTACATAAATCAAATAGTCAACTGTTTAAAATGTCTTCAGGAATTGGGCCTGGTCCATAACAGACTGCGGGCTTTTTGCGGGATTTGTTTGTGGTTCCAAATTGGGATGTGGGATTCAAATTATTTGGACTCGGTGGCAGCTAGTGGTAGGTGTTAGTGTCTTTATTCTAGGCATTGATTTGGTTGGGTAAACAGAGTTTGGGATAGCAATGGCTCTGTCAGACACCAAGAGTTTTCTGGAGGTGGAAGAAGTGGTCTTGGAGGTTTTACAAAAGGGGGTTAAGGCCAAGCTGCAGGAATGAGCAGACAAGCTGGAGTTGGCACTACTTCCTTCAGTGAGGAAAGATGAGATGGTTACAGGGTTAGCTCAGCATTTAAGTTTGCTGGGATCTGTAGAGACGGCTAAACTTCACTTGCAAATGAAGCAGCTTGAGTTAGATGCGAAAGATAACAAAAAGGCAGCAGAAATGAAGCAGTTTGAGTCACAATTAAAAGTGGAAGAGAACATAAAAAAGGACTTTAGTAGAAGAGGAAGAAAAAAAGAGAGAGCTTTGACTTCAGAAAATGACACTTAGAAAGGAAAGTCAGCTTAACAGAATGGAGATACAGAGGCATTCGGTGGTGGGAGTGGCACAGACTGAAGCCCAAGTGGAGTTGCACATATTTTCATGTTTATTGTTAGTGAATGTATATGTGTGCTTTGGGTTCTAACCACTTTTTTGGGGGGAGGTTTGAAAAATGAAACCATCTTTGGATATTGATGGTTCATTTTCTTTTAAGGGGGGAGGTGTGATGAAGCTGGTCCTTTCTCAAGGTTATTTTCTCAAGGTTTTTACAGAGAGGGGTTAATTGGCCAGGCTCCAACTAGACTGGGTTTGGATAGTTTATTGGGCATCTTTTTGTTTACACCTAACATACTCTCATGGGCTTATTCAATTTCCCTCTAAACTCATCATTTCCCTTTCTATTATCATCACAGAAAATGGATTTCAGGTCATTGTCACTTGGCATATAAAAATGTACTTCATCACATGTTCCTGGCATCGTTGATTGAAAGCTTAAATCTGAGTCTCTTAGCTCATATGTCATCAGCTCAAGGCAACAGCTTAATTTTGTCTGTCTTATCAGTATCTGTCACAGCCTCAATTTGGAGATGCGGTGTTGGACTGGGGTGTACAAAGTTAAAAATCACACAACACCAGGTTATAGTCCAACAGGTTTAATTGGAAGCACACTAGCTTTCGGAGCGACGCTCCTTCATCAGGTGATTGTGGAGGGCTCGATCGTAACACAGAATTTATAGCAAAAATTTGCAGTGTGATGTAACTGAAATTATACATTGAAAAATTGATTGTCTGTTCAGCCTTTCATCTGTTAGAATACAGTGATAGTTTCACTTCTTTCATGTGTAAATCACAAAACCCTTTTTTTAAAAGTTGCATTCTCGGGTTAGCTGTTAACAATGGTGATAGCTAGCCTCGTACACCTCTATGACATCCCACTACTTAACATACCTTGTTTCAAGAAGAACAACTCCAAACCCCTCTAACCTTATATTTGCAACTTTAATCTGAATGGGTTTGCAAAATTGATGGAGATAAACAGTTCCCATTATTGAAATGATTCGGAGTAAGCAGACACAGTTCGAAAGAAGAGTTATTCCTGTCTTGAAATGTCAACTCTGTTTCTGTCTCGACAGATGCTGCCAGACCTGCAGAGCTTCTCCAGCTTTCTGTGTTTGTTTCAGGTTTAAGGCGATTGGACAATGAAGGAATGAATACAAGAACAGAAGTTTTTTTTCACATAGTGATGAAGGTATTTTGTTTGAGGTTTTGCACACACCAGGTGGTTCAATATGTTTTGTTCTCTGCCTATTACAAACAACCAAAGGAACACTCCTTTTGATTCAATCAGCCAGTCGCTAACATGTATGGCCTATGTTCCTGACTCTGCAACAGCACTGAAATTCAAAAATAGATTGCTTAATTGTGGGGTAGGCAAAACCTATGTGTGGATTGATGAAATATCCTATTCACGGAAGCTACCACTGGTGTAGTCTCTCGCAGCTACAGGTAAGAGTTTCTTTACTCTCGTTTCAAACTTTATCTTTCCTACACAATTTGAGGTCAACCAGACATCAATTTAAGATCATCAGCGAAGTATGTAAAAGGGTTAATGTATACTTTGTAGAAATCACATATATTCACACGCAGAGGCACTTTCTCTGCAAACAAAATGGTATATGTTCAAGCCTTGTGTCTTTTTGCATAACCTTGCAGGGTGGGGAGCCTATCATTCTCTATTGCTTCCTCTATGGTAGCATTTTGGCCTGTCAGACTGAACTTGCAAATCAATCAGCACTTTTTTCTTCTACGGTTTGAGTTTTTGTGATCATTTGAAATTTGGCATTCTTGCATTTGTCCTGATGAGGGCAAAGCATAAAAGCTTCAGAAAATATCTCTCCAGTTAGCATTGTATCTGTGCCTAGATGTGCCTAGATGTGAGTACACGTGACAATAAAGCGAATTCTAATTCTAATTCAATGGCTTGTTTCTGGTTTGATTAACTACTGATAGGAAATAATTGGCCAGGACAGAGCGAGAGCTCCCCGTTATAAATTGAGATCTTGGAAGTCGAATAAAATGTTGACTCAAATGAAGAAAATGTTGTTGTCTTACCAAATCAATTCCCCCACTGGAAGTATATATATTAGAAGCATTTAGATTAGATTCCCTACAGTGTGGAAACAGGCCCTTCAGCCCAACAAGTCCACACCAACCCTCCGAAGAGCAGCCCACCCAGACCCATTCCCCTACAACTAACACTACGGGCAATTTAGTATGGCCAACTCACCTAACCAGCACGTCTTTGGACTGTGGGAGTAAACTGGAGCACCCAGAGGAAACCCACGCAGACAGAGGGAGAATGTGCAAACTCCACGCAGAGTTGCCCGAGGCGGGAATTGAACCCGGGTCCCTGGCGCAGTAAGACAGCAGTGTTAACCACTGTGCCACCCGCTTCGTTATCTTTCTGTTTCCAGATGATGAATCTACTATTGTATTTACAGCATTTTCTACTTTTAATTTAACAGCTCCATTTTTGAACTGAACAGGGATCAAAGTAGCAAGGCTGATGAGCAAACCTCACAAATCGCCCAGAAGTTTGTTGAGCTCCTGGTTATTGCTGATACCAAGGAGTGAAACGATTGTTTTCTCTGTCCTGGGCAGTATTGCCACTAGGTGTGTGTGTGTGTGTTTGGTCTTAACACACTTGGCCTTTGATCTTTGTGATCTATGCAATAGTCAGGAGGTTCTGTTAATGGGGAGTTGGACACCACCTTTGTAGGAGTGGGTCATGGCTTTGGTCTGTACCAGGTACCAGGGCCACTACCAGCAGGGAGGAGCTGCCCTATTTCCACATTTTCCCCTTGTTCCTCTGCCAGAAGAGGTTCACTATGCCTTGGATCTTGGCACTGAGGCACTCAATTCTAGGGCTGAGCTTCAACCCTGTTGGGTCGGCACATAGGGGGCAGCTGTGCTGGGAAGAGAAGCAACCCAGACTGTAATCTCAGTCTTGCGTGCCCCACCCTACGCGTCCACTGTCCCTACGTTGTGAGTTTCCAGACTGAGAAGCACAAATAAAATATATGGCTAGCCTGCCACATTCTTGCCCACCCCAATGCTTTCCCCACCGTTTTTTTGTAAAAGGGCTAACAGCAATAGAACTTGTTAACAAATCAGTTGACCTGAATAATAACCTGTCCACACCAAAATACAGTTGGAGTCTGCAGGCAGGCAAGGGTGGACAGGTCAATTTTTAATGCAACTGATTAAAAGACAGGAAGAAAGGTGGGTGTAGCTTTATGGACTGTGAGAAGGATTCTCTATGTACTTATTAACAAAATCATATAATTCAGCCCTATGTGTGTCTTCATCCTATCTCTTGAGCAGTGGTGAAAGTGCATTATTTTGCAGTTTGCATTAATTAAATTCTTCTGAGCAACTTGAACCTTGAACTGATATTTCTCACAAAGTGTTATTAACCAGAACTGAGTTTGTCAGAATGTCATTTACCCTGTGAAAGAGAGTAGTCATCAGTGAAGCTGAATCGGCTTACAATCTAAATTCTTGATTTGATTACAACAATGTAATGTTAAATAATAATATTAAAACAATTAATATTAGAAAATATGATAATAATTTTTTTTCCCACAAATGTGCACCCATTTTGTTTCTCTGTACATCCGTAATTTCTATTTTTTTGGTTAAACAGTTGGAATTTGAGATGAAAACGGATCTTATTTTCCTTTTAGCAGTTGCTCCAGAGCAGAATCTTTGTACCAACAGCTTTTTGCATTCTCCATTTTTGGCCTCGGGACAAGCTGAATTGTTGGACAACCCAGGAAGAGTGGTCTGCTGATTCCAGAGATTTGCTGGGCTGAAAATCTGTTTTGAGGTTCCAGAACTCTGCTCAAAATAAAAATAGTAAATTAATAAATACATAGATAAAAATCAAATGGAAACCACCCCTTCTGTTCTCATGTTTTTGCTCTGCATGTCACATCTATGCAAACCCCTGCCAGCATTTGTCCTTGTATTCAGTGCCTATGGTCCTTCATGTCACCATGCTAGAATATGCCAATCTAACCATTGTCCCTCATACTCCATATGCCACAAATTGTCCCAATAGCCCTCTATACACTCTGTGCCAAATCAATGCCAAATCATATCTCCTACCATTCACCCTATGGGCTTCTCTCTCCCTGCCAACTCATGTATTATCTATTATAGACATAACTTAGGCAGACATCCTAACAGAAATTAGACTTATCAGTCTATTGATGATAAGACAATTAAAAAGAAACACTAATTGATACAAAAATAAATTGAAATTTATTTCTGTTCAATATGTAGTTGAAGCTGTCCATCAATAACCACAATATTGTGAAAATGAGAGCTTTGGAGGTTGGTCATATAACACAAGTCCTATCATGGTTTCATATAAACAGACGCTTTGAAATACTGAGCACATTTGTTCTAACTCCATGCATTCTTTGAACAATTCCTTGACAAGTTAGCCAGTTCAAATCAACTCATGAATATTTAAACACAAGAATGCCCTTTTATAATACAAATAATGCCTTGCCTCCATCAAAGGTGTCCAAGGACCATATCTGACAGGCTAAATTCCAAAAGGTGAGAATTGTGAAAAGTTTCTCCGACCCTCACTTCTCACATTCCCTTGCTCCCCTTAACCCTCTAAGACTGTGATTCATCCTTGAGTGTATTGGTGCTCCATAGTGTGACTGAGCCAAAAGGTTCCAGGGTGATCCAGTTCTTAGAATCATCTTGGCTGGGAATGGCAGCAGATTGTTGTCATTCTCAGAGAAGTGACAGGTGTTCTAATTTCTGCGTAGAATGGGCTCATCAAGGTTTTTGTGAAGCTTGCAAAGCAAATGCCCCGGTTTAGCCAGAAAAGACAACCGATATCAGTACCAGCGACATAGGTAGAAAGAGGGATGGTTTCTGCAGGCTGTCTTTAAGGAGCTAGGCAGAAGTTTGATAAGTAGAGCTCAAAGGTGACACTTTCCAGACTATGCCTAACACAATGTGCTAGTGAGAAACAGAAGGATAGAGCACATAAATCTGTGACTGGAAATGTGCTGCAGCAGCGAGGATTTTTGATTATTGGCATTGATTCTTGGGAAGCTAGGGATATTTTCGGACCAGGTTACATCTGAATGGAACCAGAACCAAGTTCCTTATTGATTTACTAGTATTGATTGGGTGAGCCTGTGATGGGTACGAGAAGATTGTATTGGAAGATTATATTAGAAGAAAGTCACAAAGAATTGGGAGACAATAAAAAAGAAGGTAAGATAACAGATGAGGCTACAGCGAGACAGAATGCAATAAGGCTTAAAGTACATTTCTGTACATGTATATTTGAATGCTTAAAGGGTGATAAATAAAACTGAGTAACTGCAGGCACTGGCAATCAAATAGGAATATAATGTTGTGATGTTAACAATATCTTGGATCGCAGAAAAGGCAAGATTCAGTGGTATTGAATAAGCATTGAAGAAACAATAGTCATGACATTGTAATTTTGAGGCTCGAATAAAGAAGGTCAAGTAGCAACAAGTAAAATAATGATTTAGGAAAAGGTCAATTTGAAATAAGTGATGAGAGAATGAAACTGGAAATGCACAACAGTTGCATTTAAAGAGTAGTACAGATAGAGTCAAGGGGTCCATTCCCATCAGGGGTAAAAAAAAAGACATAAATAAATTCTGAGCTCCTTGGATGGTGAAAAAGTCAGAGTGTAAGATAAATCTGTTAAAAAGATCAGGAGGCACTGGAGACTCTAAAAGCTCATGTAGAATGAACTGTGCTTAGCCTGCCACCCACCGTCTATGACTCATTCCATAGTGATATAAAACTAATAGAGATGTCGATTGGTTTAAAAAGGAGCTTCTGTCCCAATCTTGGCAAAAGGTCATCCCTAAGAGACTCATCTGGCCTCAGCAGCATCATTTGTGCCCACTACTAGGACTCAAATAGTGCCATTACCTATAGGAACAGGAGCTGGAGTGAAAGGTATGTTTGGGGGGTTGTTGTCACCAGAGTATGTTCTGCTCCTAATAAACATTCAGTACATTAATGCCTGAATTCCTCAAAGCATACAACATAGCATCTTTTTAGCTGGTATTGGCTTCAATTTTATTCCTATTGACCTGTAATCAACCTTGCCAAAGGCATTAATGAGAACCACTAATTGTTATCTATACTACCCTATGATCACTCATTGTAATTTTGTCAGAGTGGTGATCTTTCACTTATAATTTGCCTCTTGTCCTATTTGGTGATGTTTAAATCCGCTAGTAGCCCATCATAGAAAGTATACCAGACATTTTCAAACATTTAACACATATGATATATTTCCTCAAAAAACATTTCAAGTTCATTTGCAACAGCTTCACAATTAAGGTCAAAACCCACCATTGGGCAAACATAGTCAGCAATGTCACTTGCATTTTGTCTTTCACAGTCAGAGCTGAGAGAAAAACAAACACATTACAGAAAGGCCTTGGAGCAGATGAGATGCTTTTGGCTTCTCTGAACTGTTTCTTTTTTCCTTCTGCTCTTCTGAATAAAGCTTCAGAAGGTTATCTTCAAAGTTAGTTTTGCATTTCATCTGAAATGCTTGACTTTGCAAGTCAGAAATTCCTTTCCACAAAATAATTGCAGTTTAGGTCATAAAACTACAGAGAATATTGATTGCGGAAAAAGCCATTCAGTTTGACTGATCTATGTCTGGTTGTTATACTCAATAAAAACGAATATTCTCCTAAACAGTAAAGTACAGTTTTTAAGAAGGTGGAATGTGGATTACAGTGTTATATGTGGCTTGATTCTTTTCTAGAGTTGAAAAATGTGGTGCTGGAAAAACACAGTAGGCCAGGCAGCATCTGAGGAGCAGGAGATTCTTTTCTAGCTCTATTCATTATGTATATCAATGATTTTGATATAGATCTAGAAGGAGTGGTGTTGAATTTTCTAGATGATATCAGAATAAGAGATAAGTTAATTCCAGAGGAGCATTTGACATCGCTAGGCTGAGGCATGGGCTAACCAGTGACAGATTAAATTCAGTTAAAAATCACACAACACCAGGTTATAGTCCAATAGGTTTATTTGGAAGCAATTGCTTTCAGAACACAGCTCCTTCATCAGGTGGTTATGGAGTATAAGATCATAAGACATAGAATTTATAGCAAAAGTTTACAGTGTGATGTAACTGAAATCATATATTAAAAAAGACCTGGATTGTTTGTTAAGTCTCTCATCTGTTAGAATGAACAGGTTGGTTTCAGTTCTTTTTAAAGTTACATTCTCAATTGAATTGGTGTCATGTCAGCTCAGATAGTGCATTGAAGGTGTGAGGTGCCCTGTGTGCGACTGTCTGTGCCACAATGTTCAGACTGATTCTGATCTAAAAAAACAGATTTACAGAATCTTACATGGATTCATGCAGTTTTTGAGTAAAATAAAATGTGATTCTGCAAGTACAAATTCACCCGACACGTGTGTGTGTGTGTGTGCGTGTGCGTGGAGCGGGGGGGGCGCGGTTAAGAGTGCCTGTGAGAGAGTGTGTAAGTGTGTGAGTGTGAGTGTAAAAGCATATAAGTCTGTGAGAGGATGCATGTGTGCGTGTAAGTGTGGGAGTGTTTGTGTGAGCATATGAGAGAGAGAGTTTGTGTATGAGAGAGAGGGTCTGCTTAAGTGTATGGATCTGTCGGAGTGTGTCTGTGTCTGAGTGAGTGTGCACGTGTACGAGTGTGTAAGTGTGTGTGTATCTGTCCGTGAGTGTGCATCTGTCATTGTGTGTGCATCTGTCTGCATGTGCATGTCTGTGTCTCTGTCTGTATGTGTAGTGCAGTGGAGTCATCTGTAGTGTGACATGAACCCAAGGTCCTGGTTGAGGCCATCTCCATGGGTACTGAATTTGGCTATCAACCTCTGCTCGGCCACTTTGCACATACAACATTATCACAGTGGACGCTGCAAAGATGTGTCAGAGTGTCGACACAGATACCACCATTATGCGTGGGGATACCTCCCACCGTGTACGTGGTACTCATGTGACTCAGCCAACATTGTCTATCTCACACGCTGCAGGTAAGGATGCCCTGAGGCATCGTACATTGGTGAGACCAAGCAGAGGCTATGGCAATGGATGAATGGACACCGCACAACAATCAAAAAGGTACAATCCCTCCCAGTCAAAGAACAGTTCAGTGGTCTGGGACATTTGACCTTGGATGACCATCCTCCAAGGCAGACTTCGGGACTGGCAACAAAGCAAAGTGGCCGAGCAGAGGCTAATAGCCAAATTCAGTACCCACGGGGGTGGCCTCAATTGGGACCTTGGGTTCATGTCACACTACAGGTGACCCCACTGCACTACACACACACACTCAGACACAAACACGCGCAGACACAACCACACACACACACACACACACACACACACATACACAAACACAGATGCACACTCACAAACAGACAGACACACACCACACACGCACGCAGGCACAGACACACCCCTGCAGACACATACACTCATACAGTTACACACACACTCCTCCAGACTCATGGCCTCACGCAGACCCTCTCTCATACATAAGCTCTCTCTCATACGCTCACACACACTCCCACACTCACACACGCACACACACACACGCATCCTCTCACAAACTTAGAGCCTTTACACTCACACTCACAGACACTCATAACCAACCCACCCCCCACCCCCCCCCCTCACATATACACACACAACTGCACATGCACACACACAAATAGGTTTGTGTGGTGAATTTGTACTTGCAGAATTACATTTTTTTTGCTCAAAAACTTCATGAATCCATGTAAGATTCTGTAAATCTGTTTTTTCGATTAGAATCAGTCTGAACATTGTAGCACAGACAGTCTCACACAGGTCACCTCACATCTTCAATGCATTATCTGAGCCGACGTGACATCAACTGTTAAAGTTCACCTGAGAGTGTAACTTTTAAAAGGTTCTGCGATTTACATATGAAAGAACTGAAACCAACATATTCATTCTAAAAGATGAAAGACTTAACAAACAATCCAGGTCTTTTTCAACATATGATTTCAGTTACATCAAACTTTTGCTATAAATTCTGTGTTTTATAATCTTGTACTCCACAACCACCTGATGAAGGAGCAGTGCTCCGAAAGCTCGTGCTTCCAAATAAACCTGTTGGACTGTAACCTGGTCTTGTGTGATTTTTAACTTTGTACACCCCAGTCCAACACCGGCATTTCCAGGTTAACTTCAGTCTTAGAACATGTCAGTTGATGCAATGGGTTGAAAAGTGCGAGCTGTAATTATCATCCAGTTGGAAGTAGGATTTGTGCTGTGGGTAAGTACAATAATTTGGGGATGCAAGTTCACATATTACTGATGAGACTGCAGAAAACAGGTACTGTAATTCCAATTAACAAGAGCTATAGAAGCTTCCGGTACAGGAATTTTCAATGATAGGCTCAGCAAGACATTAAAAGTTTAACAAGGCTTCAGGGCAGATTTGCCAATTGGGAGTGAAAGAGCACAAGTTTAAGGTAATTGCCAAAAGAAGCAATTGAAGAACGTGGAATTATTTTTATGCAGTGGGTTGTTAGGATCAGACAGGGTGATGGGAGTGAACCAACTCAGACTATGTTGGTAACTGGAAAATAATGTTTTGCAGGGCTACAGTGAAAAGACAGGGAGTAGCATCAAATAAATTGCTCCTTCAGAGGCCAGCATAGACTGGGCTGGCGGAGTGGCATCTGTTTGAGCTGTACTTATTCTAGATTATATGTTGTTTGATTCAGGGATGTGCAAACATGAACAAAAATATATCTATTATTTATGAGAACCATAAATATAAATATAACACTGTGGTATGATGAAAGCATTTGAAATTTGAACTAATGAGACAGGGTATTGAGAAGCAGAGAGTTTTCAGCAGATGTGAGGTGGAACAAGTGCAATATACAGAGGGACGTGTTCAATTTTATTGGGACAGGGTGCGTTAGGGGAGTGTTTGCGGAGGATGATTTACCAAAGTTGAATTTTGAACAGGCATAATAGTTTAATGAAGATTCTGAAGAAGGGTCAGTCGACCCAAAGCATTAACTCTGCTTTCTCTCCAGATGCTAAATTAGAATGCATACTGTGAGGAATTAGGCTCTTTGGCCCAAAAAGTCCACACTGACTCTCTGACTTTCCCCATTACTCTACATTTATGCTTGACAAAGGCACCTAACCCATACATCCCTGAACACTATGGGCAATTTACCACAGCCAATTCACTTAACCTACATATCCTTGGATTATGGGAGGAAACTGGAGTACCCAGAGGAAACCCATGGAAACATGGGGAGAATGCACAAACTCCACAAGACAGTCACTCGAAACTGGAATTGAACCCGGGTCTCTGGCGCTGTGAGGCAGCAATGCTGCCAGACCTGCTGAGTTTCTCCAGCAATTTCTATTTTTCTAACAGGTCAAGTACAATACAAATGTGAGTGTTCTTGAGCATAACTCATGCATATCTAAAACGAATCAATCTGTT
Organism: Chiloscyllium punctatum; assembly: GCF_047496795.1. Classification (NCBI taxonomy): domain Eukaryota; kingdom Metazoa; phylum Chordata; class Chondrichthyes; order Orectolobiformes; family Hemiscylliidae; genus Chiloscyllium; species Chiloscyllium punctatum. The sequence goes on from NC_092775.1 coordinate 62,701,809, forward strand.
GAGATTTTAAAACTATAACTGAAGCAGTATGTTAAATTTGAAGATCAAAGGTTAGATGGATGAAGGAACAGAGGATGAAGGGAAATGAGAACAGAGTGGATAAGTGTGATCCCAACTATTTAATCACATGGGGGCATATTCTTTTATGGACTCATTTGGTCCAAATTCCTAAATTTGTCCTGAAATGTTAATATATTTCTTTGCAAATTACCTCTATTATTTAACTCAGAGCGTTAAAATGAATGGGTTCGATTTTATTGTTTGCAGTGAAGCCATGACTGAGTTTCAGGTTAAGTGAATTGGCTGTGCTAAATTGCCCATAGTGTTCAGGGATACATAGGTTAGGTGCATTAGTCAGGAGTAAATATAGAGTAATGGGGAAAGGGTTTGGATTGGATACTCTTCGGAGGGTTGGTGTGGACTTGATCTAATGTGTATTTGTAACATAATCTTCCACTTTTTTGCATCATGAAGCTTACAAGCAAGACTGTGGGTGCTTTTCTTGGGGAATGTCATGGTAAAGTAAGGTAGAAGAGCTCACCCTATTTAAAGTCCAGTTGCTCACTACTTAAGCTGTTGCAAGTCAGGAACAACCTCTCAAGCTCTGCATTTATTAAGAGACCACATCTTACTAACTTAATGAGATATTACAAAGAAGTGACAAAGAATATTGATGAGGGTCGAGCAATGATGTCGTCTGCATAGATATTAGTAAGACATTTAACAAGATCCCGTATAACACACTGTTAAAAAATTGAACACTGCATTGACCCAGGTGCCTTGGGTACAAGTCCGATCTCCTCCAGAATTATGTAATTACATTTCTGAACAGGTCAATGTGGTTGTGAAATGGGAACTATAGATTCCATTCTTAACTTCCTTCTGAATAAGATACTTGTGCTGATGTGATAAGGATACAGTTCAGTGCCCAATGGAATGCCTATGATTGCTTGAAGCCAGAATTTGAGATTTGCCTTTTTTGACAATTATTGACCTCGAGATGAAATACAAACTGAAGCCACATGTGTGGCATTATTTAATCAGTGAAGGCATGCTCGTACAATTGCCCCCAAGAGGCCTCAAGATCAGTCATTAACTCTGCTCCCTGAAGAACAAAGTTTTAATTTACTCCAACCACTTGACATGCAGAGTCAGAGGCTATTTGTGAAATTATTGCACAGTCGACATTGTGTCCTTGGAAGTGAATTACAATCTCTGCCTGTGACAGACAAATATACCCCCAGCCTTAGTTGTGTTACTTTTTCTGTGGCCCTGGTGACCTTTCAGCCTGTCATTTCAGTTGAGCCCCTAAACCTCACTATCAATGACACCACTTGACACCCAAGCCAATTGTTCTGGAAGCTCTGATCGGCTTGTTGGCCCTGCAATCTTCTTTGTTGAGGTCAATGTTACTGTGAACTGTTTGAATCCACCACACAATTTCAAGAGGCTCCAGTCCCTTCTTAGTATCTTTGAGGTGCTGCCCTATCTATAATTGTCCCCTGTTACTATATTAGTCCTCAGCAAACCCAATCCCAGGCTGCCCACCTTCCCCAGGATATCAGGGAATGCCCTCTGATCGGAACCCTGACAATGATTGACAAAACTCAATGACTGATCATGATCAACTCTCCTGGATTGACCTGCAGAACAGCTCTGACTGATCTGCAGAAGAGCTCTGACTGACCGTGGTCTATTTACAGCTTGATATCTCAACAGCACCCTTACTGATCCACCCGTATTCCCCAGATGGCTTGCACTTGATCTGCAGGACAGCTTGTGGCCCAATTCTTAGACATGAATGATACAGATTCCTGGACTCATGCAGGACCTGATTGGCTGTGATCAATCACTATAGAATAAATTAGATGCTTCCTGATGAGCTGTAGTTCACCTTTCCCCATTAAGGCCTCTTCCCCTTTACTTATCACAAATTGGGCATTGCTGCAGGTCTGATGTTGATATGCCCACCCACTATCTGGCTGATGCATTCACTGGCACGAGTTGAATGCTACACCCAGCCTGCTTCTCCAAATGTGCTAAAGTGTGTGCAATAGCAGAGGCTGGAAGCCTAAACTCTGTGCTGAAGACCTTCTGTGTTAAAAAAAAACAATGTCACCCAGAGACTGGAATTGCTCAAGTAAGCACAAAAATCAGTAAGTGCTAAAAGTCCATGTGAGCACAGGGCGATCTTGGCGAGATCCACCAGATATCTGACTGTCTCTAAGCTCAAAGGAATCTGGCAGAAACAGGCAAGCCCTCAATGTCCCTCAGATTTGACATGTCGAAGACCTGAAGTAGCAGCTGAGCTTTTGCAAGAGCAGGCATGACCATGCAGTAAGGTTTCTTTTTGCACATGCCGAGCTTCATGGACGGATGTTTGCGGAGGATCATGGACCTTGAAGAGTAAATTTCACAGAAGAAGTGGTGACGTGATCTTCTGCCAATCTGCAGCCACCAGGTCCTTTATTTGTTCAGTTCCTCATTGGCAGAAAGGAGTTGGAAGTATGACGTGAAGATGGAAACGATCTGGTTGTCACTCAAGGGTCAGATTCTGAAATTACTATTTAAGGCTTGAGTTGAAAGTTGTGAGAGCTTTCCTCAATGTTGAGAGTCTGATTCCTCTATTCTTACCTTATTTAATCAGCATACCTGACATTCCTCTCAGTACACCAGTATACCCAAATTTTCGTTTCTCTCAGGACCGTAAGACTATGAAGGTAGGACTTTTTTTGGACTAAATGTGGGACAGGCTTTTTGAGTGGTGACTGAATCACTACCCAAACCACTGGGAAAAATGAAACTATGTGCCAGTCAGCTTGTGAAGATGCTGTCAGAGTCCAGCAGTTTATGGCTTCTAAAGATTATTGGTTGAGGCCTACACCTTAATGGATCCAACTATGAAAAGGTCAATGGTTTTTCTTCCTCTTCCTGTGGGGTTGTTAGGGGTGGTGAGGGATTGGTGGGTGGTTGGCATCTCTGGGTGAAGGGAGGTAGGGAGGCCAAATGCAAGAACCAGGGAGTAGCTTTCAGAGGCTATTCCTTTGTCTTCCATCTGTCTCTCTAGATTGAGACAATTGGAGCTCTGTCTTAACCCAGAAGGCTAATTTCTTGCCTTGGTTCCCCAGTTGGAAATCCAGCCACTTGACTTACATCCATAATTGTGAGTAGATCGGGAGCTTAGCAGGTAGAGGCCCTTAAGTGGCTATTAATTGATCATTTAAGTGTCTTAACTGATGCTGGGTTAGAAAAGTTCCCTTGGACATTTTCCCCCATACATAATTGGTGAGATGATATAAAGGGCAAAATCTATCTCCATGGCCAACTCGACTAACTATTTTCCCTTTGTGTCACCTCCAGTAAAGGGTACACTTCACCTTAAATTCTTTTGTGTTTTTCTAAGTGCAGATTGTGAGAAGTTGCAAATTACTAAACATTCATCACAGGCTAACTCATTACAACTGCAAGAATGCAGGAATAAAACACTGAGGATGCTGGAAGCCTGAAACATAAACAGAAAATGTAGGAGATGATCAGGTGAGGCAGCATGCATGGAGAGAGAAAAACAGAGTTAACATTTCAGTTCAATGATGAAAGGTCATCACACAGATAGCACATAAACAGACCCTTCGGTCCAACTTATCCATGCTGACCAGATATCCTAAATTAATCTAGTCCCATTTGCCAGCATTTGGCCCACATCCCACTGAACCTTTCCTATTCATGTGCCCATCCAGATGACTTTTAAATGCTGTAATTGTCCTAGCCTCCACCACTTCGTTTGGCAGCTCATTCCATTCAGGTTTGATCTACTATCTAACTTAGTTACACATTCTCTGATGATGGAACTAATGGAAGACATTTCAATTTTTTTTGACAATCATGCCAAAATTGTAATAGATTGATTTTAGTAAATGAGCAAACCTTCGTCAGGAAACCTGATGGTAATAGTTATACAATCTTGAAATTTTAAGCAAGGTAGCACCTTGTGGTAAATTAAATTTGTCTTGCTTGATAAAAAAATTTGAAGAATTAGTAACAATGTGCAACTTCCTTAATATCAAATGAAATGTGATACATTTATGAAATGTGATACATTTATGTCAGTAATTCTCTTTTGGATTGATATCAGTTTTCAAATCTCCTACATGCTGCTTGAAGGTAAATATAAGGCAATGCCCCATTTTCCCTTTTGCTGTTCTCTTGAGGGGTGTATTTATGGCATTTGTGGATATGTAGTAATTGTGACAGTCTCTCGCTTTCTTTCTTTGGAATCAAAAACACAAAGGCACAGTTTTAGATTAAGGGGATGTTTGATTAATTATGAGAGAAGGAGACATTGCTTCACTTAACGATTATGACTCGACAGAACTCTCTATCCAGAGGACTGCGGATTCTCACTGTTGGATCCGCTTAAGGCTGGAACAGACAGATATTTGGCCTGACAGTGAACCAAGGAAGTTGGTGAGTGGGCAGGAATGCGGAATTAAAGATCAAGATAAGTCATATTAAATAACAAAACAGGTTAAGTGGATCATATGGGCCTATTTCATGTGTTTTGTGTTATTACGACTCCAACTCACCTGACCCTCATTGTCTTTCCTTCTCATCTGCCTAGTGCTTGTCTTGCACATCATAGACAAGCTACAGAGATTCTGATAGTAATTTTGCACCTTCTTATGGTAGTGGGTGTTCTTTTAAGTTGAACCGCAAAACAAAAAAAGAGGATGCATTTCAAGGAGACAATAGATACAGTTTGTAAAGCAAAATAATTTGTTCTTACAGTGAGCACGTTGTGTGCTCTAATCAGTTGACTCCAAAACCATTAACCTGTTGAGCACTTTAATGAGCTTTGTGACCTTCCACAAGATCACAAGATAATTATCAGCAGGAAGGCTATTTGGTCCATTTTGAATCTTTCATCACTTATTTCCCAAATGTGACAGCTTACAGTCCAAAATAAAATGAATTAGCCTTGTTATAGATAACCTTGAAAGTGGTTACATAAACATAATTTCATTGAGCAGCTTCACGAATTGATTCATTTCTGCTTGCAGATGCAGTGCTTTGATTAACATTCTCTACAATCCCAACCTTTGATGTCATCACACCGTCTGGTTTGGAAAGGTTTGCTTTCCGGCATCATCACAAGTCAGAATTCAGGAACTTGCTGTCTAACAATATTGCGGGATCACCAGAGGGACTGCAACAGTTCAAGGACAAGATCCACCATCACCTTCTTGAAGGCATCGTTGTAGTAAGTGCTGTTCCGATCAGCAATACCCACATTGCAACACAACAAAACAAACAGCAACTCTTCTCCATTCCCAGCTTGCCTTCCATTCCCTCTGGATGTCAGTGACCTGACCTTTTGTGTATCACCTCCCCTCAACAACAGACCATCAGCTTCCTTTCTCCTTACTCTTGGAATTTCCTCCCTGTGTTTTAATGTAAAAACAAGGCACTGTGGATGCTGGAAATCTAAAACAAAACCAGAGAGGTCATTTCTAAAGCGTCATACGTGACCCATAGTGTTACCTCTGCCTCTGCTGAGGCTGCCAGGCCAGAAATATCTTTAAGATGTTCTCCATTGACTCCGTGTGACATTAACATCCCATGAATCTCAGATAGCCATTCTTCACTTACCCTGTCTAGGATTAAGAGTGTTTAAAAAATATATTTGAAGATTCATATCATTGTCATTACGAATTAAAATATCCACGAAGTAGAATTGAATGATATAACACACTATCTTTTAAAATGCCACTTTACTGTATATTATGGATATTTTGATTGGCAGGATTTGTCATGGATCTGAAAATCTTTCAATGGTAGAAAGACCTCTTGCCCTGAGCATGTCATTGTATTATTAACTAATGCTGTCTGTGTTTCATTGTCAGTCAGGGAAAGTGAAGTGAACCAAGACGGTAATTTCTATTTTATTCCAAGTATTTTATTTCTGTAGAACAGCTGAAAATTGTTGCAGTAACTTTTATAAATGCGATAAAATTCTTTGACTTTTCACAGAGCTATTTGATTATAACATCTGATGATATTCAGCGTAAAATGCAAGTTGCACTTCAGTGACCCCTACTGACTGACCCTGATAGCTGCATTAACACTGGTGATAGAAGTGTCAATAAGTCATTTTCCTCTCTCCCTTTTGCAGGAACTTACACTCCAAATGCACCAGGAGGATATTAAGAGAAATTATCGCTAAATACAAACCAGACACGAAGTATTAGCTCAGCAATACTTTAGGACTACTTTAAAATGCTCTTCCAGTTCTGGATATACAAATATATTTCATTTCCCATTTTTTTTTATATCTTCATTGTATCATGGATGTACTGAGTTCAATGTTACACTTTAGAATTTACATTTGCAAATGCCTCTGCTGTATTCCTTAAGTGCACATGCAGCAGACTTTTCTATTCACTTATAACAGTGAAACTGTAAATATTGCATTCGTGTAATTTTCTATTTAATTATCAATACTCATGACACAAAGGCAAAACATTCAACTTCAGATTTGGGGAGAGAAAACTGTCAATACGCAGCATGTCAGAGAGCACCCCTGGAGAGAGAAACAGAATTGAAATTTTTGGTTGAGAATTTTTGATCAGAAATGCTAGCTGTTGCATGAGCAGAGCTAAAGTGAAACTCCACCCATTTTGCTCAATGAATACAGTAATTGGAGAGTGCCTGAGGAACCTCAAAGAACCTACAGCAACTAGCTATGATCCTGGATGAGATCACCCCATTTGTTTTGCAAACTGGTTGAGAGCCAGTAACCTTTATTTTTTAAGGTAAACCAAAGGTGGGTTTTAGAAAACTTACTAAGAGAATAAAGCCATCATGTTCCCCATTTTTGAACAAATGACAATTGACTGTAAAAGTTAGAACTCTAATACAATCTATAATACACTAGCAACTTATTTTGTGAAGAGTATATGTCTGATGCTCTAAGCTATCTGGGTTCAAGTGATATCAAGGAATGGTTGGAGGCACTGGATGTTGCAATGGCTATGAACACTGACATCATTCCGGCAACAGTAGTGAGGACTTGTACTCCAGAACTTGCTGCTCCCCAAGCCAAGTTCTTCTAGTACAGTTACAACACTAGCACCTACCCAACAATGTGGAAAATTGTCCAGGTTTGTGATGCACAGAATTTAACCGGCCAATTTCCAAACCATCAATCTACCGTTGAACATCAGTAAAGTGATGGAAGGTGTCATTAACAGTGCTAACATGCAGCACCTGCTCAGCAATAACCTGCTCTGTGGCGCCCAGTATGGGATCCATCAGGGCCACTCAGCTCCTGACCTCATTACAGCCTTGGATCAAACATGGACAGAAGAGCTGAATTCCAGAGGTGAAGTGAGAGTGACAGCCCTTAACATCAAGGGTGCTTTTGACTGAGGGTGGCCTCAAGGAGCTCTAACCAAACTGGAATCAATGGGTATCATGGGGCAAACTCATGGTTGGAGTTGTACCTGGCACATAGGAAGATAGTTGAAGTTGTTGGAGGTCAGTCATCGAAGCTCCAGGGCATCTCTGCAGGAGTTCGTCAGGGTTTTGCCCTTGGCCCAACAGTCTTCAGCTGCTTTAACAATGACATTCTTTCCACGATAAGGTCAGAAGTGGGAATGTTCATTGATGACCGCACAATGTTCAGCGCTAAATGCAATTCCTCAGGTACTGAAGCAGCCTAGGTTCAAATGCAACAAGATCTGGACAATATCCAGGCTTGGGCTGAAAAGTGACATTTGTACCACACAAATGTCAAGCAATGGTCATCTCAATAAGAGGCAATCAAACCAATGTCTGACATTCAATGAGGTTGCCATCACTGAATCCCCCACTATCAACATCCTGAGAGTTACCATTGACCAGAATGGACTCACCACAAAAGCACAGTGGCTACAAGAGTAGGTCAGAAACTAGGAATGCTGTGACAAATAATTCACCTCATGACTCCCCAAAGCTTGTTCACCATCTAAAAGGCACGATTTAGGACTGTGATGGAAGACTCTCTATTTGTATGGATTGATGCAGCTATGACAACACTGAAGAAGTTTGACACCATCCAGGCCAAAACAGCCCGCTTGATTGGCATCACATTCACAAGCATTCACTCCATCCATCACCGTTGCTCAGTGTATCACCTGCAAAATGCATTGTAGAAATTCATTAAAGATTCTCAGACAGCACCTTCAAAACCCACGACCACTTACATCTAGAAAGACAAGGGCAGCAGATGCATGGGAACAACATCATCTGCAAGTTCTCTTCCAAGCCACTCACCATCCTTACATGAAATTATACTGCTGTTCCTTTACTGTTGCTGGGTCAAAATCCTGGAATTCTCTTCCCAAGGCACTATGGTTCAACCTACGGCAGGTGGACTCCAGCAGTTCAAGAAGATAGCTTACGACCATTCTCTGAAATGGAACTAAGGATAGGCAATTAATATTTGGCAGCCAGCAATGCCCATGTCTCAGTGAATAAAAGAAATATATATATGTAAAATGTATTATTTTCAAACACCCAAAAGTGCTCATCGAACAGCAAATATGTTCAAGTCAGATGCCAGGGATCTCTCAACAACTCTCCCAAATGCTAATGGTAAAATGGGTCATCCAATCTTATTAAACTTCACAATGCTCTGATGAAGAGTCATCTAGGCTCGAAACATGGATGCTGCCTGACCCTTGTAACTTCCAGCGTGTTTTGTTTTCATTTCAAAGGACTATCATTCTTTACTTTTGCTGATCAGATTTTGAAGCTCTCTTTCAAGATCTATTCTGTCATTGGCTGCCTCAATGACTTCTGTTCTGGTTAAATGTTGACAACTGTACTCCAATACGTAGTCACAAACAGAACTCCAGCTTTTCACTGACATCTGGCTTCACCAAATTAAATCTTTTATTATGCTTTTTCATGAGCCCTACTTACACAGAGTTATTTAATTGCTTGTGACTTCTCACTGGGTCACCAACAACACACACATTGTGGTTCAATTACCTTCCCTGAAATTTGACTAAAAATCAGCACTTCTAACATGGTATCTTTCTCTGCCTTTGTCTCTTCCTTCCAATTGTTTGTGATTCTGAAACTACTTCTCAGTGATTCCAATACTGTCCTAAGTTAAAACTTTGTAATAAGCATCACCCCTGTTTGAGGGCAACATTGCATGCAGCCACAGAGTACTTCTGCGTCTTTGTTTACCAAAATGTAAGAACGTCTCCATTTTCACAGAATGCTGGTCCTCAGCAGAAAGAATGCTTGCAAAGTTAAGGATTCATCTCAAATCTTGTGGATTTCCAGACTGTTGTAGTTCTTCATACTCCTCATTCAGAGTACAATATAACCTGTACATAGTGACTAACAGTAACAAATCTTATCTTTTTATCAACATTAACTGCCTCTATCCTCCTGGGGATTCAGTGGGATGCTCTTTGGAGAGTCAATTCAGACTTGATGGGCGGAATGGCCTCTATCTGCACTTTAAGGATTCTATGATTCTCTTCTGCTCAGACCTATTCATTCTTCACCACAAACTATTCAAAAGCCTCTGGACTGGCACAAAATGAAGTGCTGGTGGCAGCTTTCTGCATAGGGTACACAGGTTTTTATCAATCCAAGTTAACAAAATCTATTGCTACTTGACACTGTATTGGAGGTATTCTCCTGTGTTGTAACCAAATAATTTCATGATTGGACATTTATGTGCCTGAGGAATATAATGCTGTGTGTAATAATGAGTTGTAGTACATGTTTGTTGGATTCTTCAATACACTGATATCCATACATAGTACCTTATTTCATGGGAGATAGCAAAAGCATTGACACATCAATTTACACCAGCTCCTGTACTTAAATGTACAGAAAAGCTTAGTGTGGTTGACAGATAATTAGACTTAGACAGTATGGGAGCTCCATTCCCTCCTTTTTTTTCTTTTTGTTGTGTGGGCTGTGGTGATTGTAATGAGGTCAGCCAACTGGACCTCATAGAATATGAGTTCCCTGATTGGGGCTGCTAATCTGATCAAATAGGGTGACATACAAAAAGGGTGAGTGTCAGAGATGCTGACACTTTTAGTGCCTGACTCTATATGAGACAGTACTGTAGTCAAGCCCTGTTCGGATGTAAATAAAGGGTGACTTGCTGACGGGATAACGGCCTCTGTGGCATTATTTCACAGACCTTTTACGTTGATGCATGGCAGCAACTTTGAGAACTGGAAGTCAGTGGGTGTGCACGGCCCATCCAAAAGGCTGCAAAGCTGGAAGTGGGGCCAAGTCACATTCTGGCAGAGAATCAGACAATATCAGGCTCTTTGATTAAGACCCCAAGAGCAAGGAGAGAAATCTTATCTGTGCAATGCAACCCAGTTGGGAGACTGTAAAATATGAGATGGCAACTTCTTCCGACTAAAAAAAAAGGTATTGTTACTGTACTTAACAATGCCATAGCAAGCTCCAATTAAATCTTAAAAACACATCCATAGTTTCAAATAGTATTCAAATTGCATTGAATTGATAGAATTGAATTTGCTTTATTTTCACCTGTATTCAAATGACAACAGTGAAATGTTTACAGCACCATCTTAGGGACAAAGGTAACTAGGTACAGATCCTTTAAATCAAACTCTTAGGAATCAAAAAGGCAAAAGGGAAAAGTAAAGACATAAATAGTCCAGCTTCATAGGTCATGGGATTAAATTAGAAAAATAAAGTGGGAAGTTCAGTCTTTCCGACTCAGTTCTTGACAACATTGGGAACAAAGGACTAGTAAGTCAAAGGTAGAAGTGGTTTTAAAACAGATAAGTGATTCAGATGAAAGAAATTTTTTTTTCCCAAAACAGAGTATACAAATGATGAAAAGAAACACAAAATTCTATTTAATGAGGATAAATGTTGTAAATCATTCCAAGAGGAGAAAAAGGGTGTCAACTCTCAATTATGTTCAAAAGAGCGTGAAACTTCCCCAAAATTAAGAATATTTTTAAAAACACTACAGAAAAACAAATTTCACAGTATTTGAAAATATTGAAATGTTTAAAAAGGGTTTAAAAGCTTTATTAGAAGAATACTACTACAGCCTAGAATTTTAAATTTGTAAACCATTCCTTTAAAAAAGAAGTGTCTGACAAGAAAAAGATATTTCAGGGGTAGAAATGGAAAATCACCACATAACAATCAGTAAATGGAATTTAAAAATGTATTATAAGAATTTGATACAGTTCAATAGAATTAACAAAGACTGGTAAATAAAGAAAAAGCTGCAATGACTGGAGCAAAGTGTAAAGCATTTTAAAACAAAATGGTACTGCTGAATACAAGAAAATAAGTTTATAGAATCAGATTTATAACAGCTTTGAAGTTATACACATTTAAAAGGAATTAAAGTTATACATATTTTAAAAACTTTCACAGTGATGAGTTTATCAACAATTATTGGAAATGGAAGAAGATTAGATTAGATTACTTACAGTGTGGAAACAGGCCCTTCGGCCCAACAAGTCCACACCGCCCCGCCGAAACGCAACCCACCCATACCCCTAACCTAACACTACGGGCAATTTAGCATGGCCAATTCACCTGACCTGCACATCTTTGGACTGTGGGAGGAAACCGGAGCACCCAGAGGAAACCCACGCAGACACGGGGAGAACGTGCAAACTCCACACAGTCAGTCGCCTGAGGCGGGAATTGAACCCGGCTCTGCTGGCGCTGTGAGGCAGCAGTGCTAACCACTGTGCCACCGTGTTGCCATATTCGAGCAATTTCATCATCAGAGATCATTCCATCAGAACATAATTTTGGTATTTATAGAGAAAATATTTCCCAATGTACAGAATTACTTAAAAATTAATAATCAAATTAGAAGCAGAATAAGTTGGTACACATTCACTAGGTCCTGCAGCAGACAATGTTGTAAATCACTGAAAATAAAGATATATACACATTTGATAATGTTATAAAAACTTTAAACTATCACATTAATTTAAGAGTACATTAGTAATACTCTTGAATGGACAAGAATTAACAGAAGAATTCAACTTCCAAGAGAATTTATACACAATTTTATTAGTTACTTCTATAGTTTAGTTGTAACCTTTGGATAGGGAGCCTAGCAATCAGAAATTATAAGAGACAGAGTTATGTTTGGAATTTTTCATCAGTCTTGGTTAAATTTTTGATATTCAGGGAAAATTTAAAGTTGGAAAAAGCTTGCCTTGGAAGCAGATCCCAGTGAAAATACATTTGCCTGGAATTGACTGTATATGTGAGAACAATTCCTGCATTGAGAGAACATTTCACATGTAAATTTATATGTTGTGTCCTGATAGATTTTAATAGACCCAGTTTCATGATGATTCCAGACAGTTTACAATTTACAACATTTATGACAGCTACAGTTTGTCAAGTACCTTTTGTGGATGCATTTTTTTTAGAAAACAGTCCTTTTGTGACTTGAGAGCAATAGATGTGGATGAAAAATTGCTGCTTTCCTAATTAATCAATGGCTCGACAGAATAATCAATAGATCAAACCATAAGCTTAATAGATGGGACACAGAGCTCTAAACAACACTCATTACAAATAAACTAAAAAGGGGGCTAATGGAAACAAGATACAAGTCAGCAATTATTCATCCTGTCTGAGTCCTGTACCTCGTCTTGCCTATGAGCATAGCTTCCATTGGAGCTCACAGCAGGCAGAGCAAGCTGAATCATTTATCATCCTCTAAACAAATTGAAATTTAAAGGTCTGTATCTCTGAAACACAGAAAACAATTACCATTGAATTTTAATAGTGACTTAATTTATTGGATCAGAAATGATGGATGGTGGAGGAAAGGAGCCTTCCAACATAACAGCCTCTCATTCAAGATATTGACGCTTATGGTCGGGGTAATACCTGTAATATCACTGGCAACCGCAAAGCATTGATTGTGCCAAATCATTGTCCTGTGTGAATTTAAATGGGAATAACTGGATACATTTTTCCAAAGTGTGCAGTCATTGAGTGTTAAGACCAGAGATGAGTTTACCAAATGATATGTTCTGTTTTTGAAACATTTTATCACAAGTACTTTGCTTAGGGGACATTGCTGCAGCCAATGTTTTGCTCAGTAGTTGTGTGGATGTAAAACAGAGAATAATTGTTGTGTGATATAGGATAATTATTTAATTGAGGAACCTGAGCTGGTATTGTGAACCCCAAGCTCAATACCCGAGTAGTTTAGAAATCAGCAGAACTCTGATTACCTTTTAGCGTTGACCGGACTGCCTGAATGACCATTCTCTTTGTTTGCTGCACTTTGATTTCTGAAGAATATTGTGCTGTTGCTGTCATTGAATAGTGATGTCTGCAAATTATATATATATATTATATATACATATATTAAACACTGGGGGTAAAATCATGAAAAGTTTAATGAGTCATTGGAATATTGGTTTTCATGGGTTTTAAGTAATTTACTGGATGTAAAGCATATGTAAGTTTCAGACGTTATTATTGTGAATGTGTGCACTGTCTAACAAGCTAGCAATTTGTGATGTGACAAGGAGGTGGCAATTTATCAGAAGTTCTCAAAGGCAGCCTTGATGACAAAGGCTGTGGCCTCCAGGAAGAGAGCTGACAGTAAAAAATGACAGCTCCCAGACATTGCAGTCTTGGGCTAAGTACTGCTGAGATGGATAGGAGGATTTTGTTTTTGATTTTTATATAGCAGATTAGATAAATGTTAAACCTCCCAGTACAAATCAGTCAGTCTTATTGTCAACCCTTCCTTTGCTAAGCATGAGAGAAAACAACTGATATTACAGACAGTTTCATTGTTTGAAATAACCAATCACATGGATTCAGTGCCACTGTGTTTTTCTATATTAGATTCCCTACAGTGTGGAAATAGGCCCTTCAACCCAAACTGACCCTCTGAAGAGTAACCCACCCAGATCCCTTTCACTCTGACTAATGCACCCAACACTATGGGTAATTTGGTATATCTGCACATCTTTGGACTGTGGGAGGAAACTTGCACAGACACGGGGAGAATGTACAAACTCCACACAGTCACTCAAGGCTGGAATCAAACCTGGGACCCTGGTACTGTGAGGCAGCAATGCTAACCAATGAGCCACTATGTCACCCATGCCTCAATTGATTCCTCCTGACCCTGGGCACTCTTCCCAAGTCACAACTAACACCTATTTGATATCTTAAGAGTTACTATAGAAATCTTCATGAATTCTATGCACACTTTTGTAGCAAGTGCCATATTTTCACTAAGATCTCAGTTCAGCAGATTACCTGACAGCCATTTTCCTTGTCATTCTATCTCAAAAGCCTAAAGTGTCACTACTCCCTCAGAATTCCCTTTGTCCTAAAATTCTGAAAATTTTATCCATCACTTTATGATTGTTCATGTCTTTTCTTCCGAATGCTTAAGAAGCAACAAATAAAATGACTTTGATAACTCGGGCTAGCATTTTCGTTGCAACAGCCACATCAATAGCCTTCTTCTGCACAGAGTTACAGACTATGGAGCACCACACATTATCTCTCAGCATCAATAGTTCTGTTAGTAAAAAAATCTGTTATTTATGTTCTTTTTATGGATGGTCATTTATACTGCAGGTAAGATTTCCTTGAATGATTAGAATTCTTTTAGTACAAGTCAAATACAGCACATACCAAAAGATGTGAACTTGCATTTTATTTAGCTGAAAAGGTTATATTTATGGCCCTTATCGTAAGGTTGCATGAGACCAGACACAAGGGCATATCTTTAACTGTCTTAATATGTGGGCTGCCTGTTGGATTATTATAGAACAAACTTACCGGTAAGTTTAAATGCTACGTTTAATGCATCTTGTGAGCTTTATAAGCTACATGCACTGCTTTATTCTGAGCTGATATATGAAGGCAATGGCAGATCAGAATGGACTGTAAATTGTAAAAATAAAACAGATAATTAAGTAGAATGAGAATGCCTCAGATTTTGTCCTCTATATCCTAAAATCTGGCTGAGACTGTAAATGATGTTAATGTAAATGTAAATATACTTGGTAGATTCTCATAATCTGGGGCCTGAGTCTAAATCCAACCTATGCTTTGCACCAGCTCACCCATTGCTAATCCATAACAAATCAACAGAAACTTTTTTAAAACTCATTCATGGGATGAATGATGGGGTCATTCCTAGTTGCCCAGAAGGCAATTAAGAGTCAACCATATTTCTGTGAGTGTGAAGTCACATTTAGGCCAGATCTTTCCGAATGGACATTCGTGAACCAGATCAGTTCTTTTGACAATTGACAATGACTTCCTGGCCATCACTAGACCTTTAATTCCAGATTTTGTTTTGGAATTCAAGCTCCCCCAGCTGCAGTGGAGGGATTTGAAACTGTATCCATAGGATATTATTTGGGTCCCTGGATTAATAGTCTAATGTTAATATCACTCAATCATTGCCTCTCCATATTTCACTTGTCTGATGAAAGGTGACAATATTACACATTAGTAAAGGTCTTGCTCTTGAGGTAGTTGGTAGCATTTTTGCCCCGATATAATGAGTTGTGAACACAAACTGCAATATATATTAGAATCCCCTTTTAAAATTAAAATATTATTTTGTAAGACATTGGCATCACTAAGAAAGCCAGCATTTGTTGTCCATCCCACCTTCTAGGCTATCAGTTCTGAGAGGCTGCAGTTTTTCAGAAAAGAAACATTAACCAGAGTAGAAACTGATGTGGGTTTGAGCTTTTCCTAGTTATATGCAAATTTGACCAATTGATCCATGTTTAACATATGGTCATGGGCCCACTATCAAATTTGTCAGGCTGATTTTGTAGCGATCATTTATTTTGCTCTTTTATTTGTTCTTTTTTTGGGCCTAACATCTGCTGATGGTTTCCTCTGAAAGATAATTACCTCCTCTGTTTATATTTGTTTCCACTAAGCTGGATAGACATCAAATCCAGCCTAAATTCTGCTTCATTTTCTATCTCAAGACGAAGCGAAAGAAGGATCTACTGTTATGTCAGGATTTGAAGTAAGTGTCCACCTTTCACTTCTAGTCAATGCCATCAATGAACAGATCAGAGTTATTCAAATACTGGCTAATTGTTATCTGGTTGCAACATAATAGTAGTATTTGTACTTTAAAGAGATCTATTGGGTGCAAAGTGTATCCAGAAGATGGGACTGTCCAGCAGCACTGGAAAAAATCAGACTTACCTCACCTCAAAACAGACAATCCCTCGATCAACATTACAGCTGTAACAGAAAACAGAAAATGTTGGACTGAGCAGGTCAGGCGATATCTGCAGAGAGAAATCAAGTTAACATTTCAGGTTGATGATTCATCAACAGAATGGTTTTATCAGATTTTCAACATCTACAGTACTTTGCTTTTGAGTCGTTGCAATATTTGAGCTGTTATTTACCTCATGGCTGGAAGTGGGGGCTCACTATGTGCAAAGTGGCTGCCCCGAGACTGCTCAAACTTCTTTAATTAGCTGCAAAGAATCTCTTGGGATGTTATGAAGCCATGGAAGGCTCTAAATAAATGTAAATTCTTTTTTTTCTGTTTATGCTTTTAATTTGAATACATATTTAAGTTTACTGAAATCTGAGAATGAATTTATTTAGAAAAATGCTCAGTGTTGCTATTTACGAAGTTTAGGCAGCCTATTTTTCAGATGCTCATGTTGAATAATGAGGTTTTAAGCTTCTCTGTTGGATGAAGGGCTAACAGATTCACAGTCATAAAGATGAGAAAGAGGCAATTAATTTTCTCCTGAAAGAAGCATTATGTTTATGGAATTCAAAACCAGAGCTTTGTGGAGGCATGCTTTGTATAATCTGAAGAACACTCTCAGGCTGTCTGGATGCTTCTGTCAGTGGGACACTTACAACTGGCTCAGTTTGCCAGAGAGTATCCACCTGTTTACGTTGGGAATTTGCTTTTTGTGGCTTTTTTAAACCATTGGATTGATACAGTGAAGATTTTCGTGATGCATAAATATCTTTTAGCTAGTCATTTTTCTTACTGCCAGAGCAGCTTTAATCTCTTACATGACACACTCCATAGTCATAGTCGAATGTAAACTTCTGTATTCCTGCAAGTGACTCATAAATAAGAATTGATGGTCTTTAAACAGATTGAATCCATTTGGCAAGGCTGTGTTACATGCCCATAAATAATGAGGCAAAAACACAAACTGAAGACACACCTCATCTTCTGCTACTGTCTTTTGGACTCAGTGTTGAGAACTGAAATCTTACATTCAGTCCTCCATATTGATTTTTTTCCCTTCTTCAGTGACTGCAACTCACTTTTATAGTTTTGCTTTCAATGGGGGCTGGCATTTATTCTGCTACGACATCTCCTTTGGATCAGTGCTTTGTCACATTTGTAAAACCTTTATCACTTGATAATTTCTCTTGCCTTTTCTTCCATCTCTTTATCCCTAACATTTCTGTAACATTTTCACTGCCTTGCCTTTGCTCTCCTTGCTTGCTCCCCACTCCTTACCTTTTTCCACAGAATAAAACCCATCATTTGTCTTGCCCCCTTCAGTTCTGCACTGGATTGACTCCATCATACTGGACTCATAACATTAACTCTGTTTCTCTCTCCAAAGATGGTGCTCCACAAAATTGTCATTTCTTTTGCTTAAAAAACTTCCCGTTTCTTACTTTAGAGTTCCAGCATTCACAGTTTTCACTTTAGAGTCATAGAGTCATACAGCATGGAAACAGTCCCCTTTGGTACAACCAGTCCATGCAAACCATAATGCCAAATTAAACTAGTGCCACCTGCCTGTATTTGGCCCATGTTCCTCCAAATATTTCTTATTAATATCTTATCCAAATGTCTTTTAAATGCTGGAACTGTACCCACTTCTGTCACTTCCCCTGGATGTTCATTCTACACGTGAACCACACTATGCAAAAAAGTTGCTTCTCATGTCTTTTTAAATCTTTTTCCTCTCACCTTAAAAATGCACTCCCTAGTCTTGAAATCCCTAGGGAAATTACACCAGTCAATCATGTAATCTATACCCTTCCTGATCTCAAAAACCTCAATAAAGCCACCCCTCAACCTCCTACACTCCAGTGAAAACAGTCCCAGTCTATCCAGCCTCTCCATATAACTCAAACCTTCCATTCCCGGGAATATCTTGGTAAATCTTTTCTGAACCCTTTGCAGCTTAATAATATCCTTCCTTTAACAGGGAGACCAGAACTGAACACAGTACTCTAAAAGATGCTTCACTAATGCCCTGTACAACCTCAACATGACTTTGCAACTCTTTGTTTTGTGAGGAAAGGAACAGATCTCTGCAAATCAAGTGGGGTTTAAAGGTACGTTTTTGCATGGGATGAGAAACAGGCAGCATGGAAGGGGAGAAAACAGAAGAGATGATCCGAATTCAGTTTCTCATCAAATGTCATGTTATTATTTTATGAAATTATTTTGTGAAAACAACAGACAGGATGCAATGTATCTGAGTCAAACTGCTTGGGCACTTATTTATAAATTCATTGAGATTTCTTGTCCCATGTGACATTCTTCACTATGTAAATTAAGCAGATGTCATTTCATAAAATATCAAACAAATTATCTTGAATAAATCCATCAGCCAATTAAGCAGCATAATTGGTACAATAAACAAAATATGCGGCTGCCAGATGTGGTATAGGTTCATGTAATCAATCATGGTTTTAATCATTGCAAGACAAGTTTTAAAACAGACAGATTCTGGGAAGGAGAGGCAGTGGGGGGAGTATTATTAACTAGTGGTATTGTTAATCCAGAGACATGGGTAATGTTTTAGGGACCCTGGTTCAAATACCACCATGGAGCTGGGGGAATTTGATTTCAATTAATTAAGAATCCAATCCTGACCAGGAATCCATTGCTGATTGTATGGGGGGAAATCCATCTGATTCATCAAATATTCTTTCAGGAAGGAGAATACTATCATTGCCTGGTCTGTCATACATGACCCACAGCAATATGGTTGACTCTTAAAATCCCCCTGGAAAACTAGAGATGGGCAATAAATGCTGGCCCAGCCAGCGATATCCTCACCCTGTGAATTTTGTTTTGAAAAAACTGGAGTTCAGGATTTCTATCGATGATCATCCTGGCATACTTTGATTTGCTGACAATGGTGAGAGTAATTAAGCTGAAATCATTGTAAAGTCAGTGATGAAAGGAGTTCCACATTCTCCCCGAGGGGATCAGATAGCAAATTGTCTCCTGAGTGAGGGTGAGGCATCCGAAAGTTATTGCTTCCCATTCTGTGCTGATCTCAAACAGAACAGCAGCAGAACCTGAGCTAAGAACAGGAAATAACCTAATTCAATCTACTACCTCTGTCATTCAGCCTCCAAAATGGCAGGAGCAGCAGGAAATGCAGTGTCAATGGACTTAAGGGTACTGCAAAGAAATATCGACTCAGTCAGTGCCTCACAACCAACTGAATGATGCTAAACAAATGGGAACTGCACAATATTCACTGTGCCTGTTCTGCCCTTAGATCCATCATAATTTGCACTCAGAAAGAAACTCTTGTCTTCTCTACCAGGAAGCATCATGACTGGTTTGACAAGAATTAGTGCAGTATGGTAGTTCAGTGGTCAGCACTGCTGCCTCACAACACCAGGGACCTGGGCTCAATTCCACCCTCGGGCAACTGTCAGTGTGGAGTTTGCCACATTATCCCCATGTCTGTGTGGGTTTCCTCTTGGTGCTCTGGTTTCCTTACACAGTCCAAGGATGTGCAGGTTAGGTTGGATGGCCATGCTAAATTGCCCATAGTATCCAGGGATGTGCAAGCTAAGTAGATTAGCCACGGGAAATGCAGGCTACAGGGATGGCGTGTTTCTGGTTGGGTTGCTCTTCGAAGGGTCAATATAGAATTGATGGGCCAATTGGCCTGCTTTCACACTGTAAGGATCCTATGATTCTAAGATCCAGGAACTACTAACTTGCAAACACAAGGTCTTCCTATATTAGAAACATCACCTGTACTCAAGGGGTGGAAAGCATGTCTACATGCCAGTGAAGGCAGAGAAAAGAATTTGTAACCTACAGATCCAAAATGTCATGGAATGGCCAGGAATTCAAACTTCCCTGCAGTCATGACATATATAGATTTGTCAGTGAATTCAAGGCCACTAGTAGCTCAAGCACCCAAGGACAGACCCGACCTGTAGCTAAGAACAGAGTAGAACTCAGTAAAGTTCAAAAGGGAGTCAATGCTCATTGGAAAGACTACTTCAAGGAACTCCTCAAGCAAGACTTAGGCCTTGATGTGGCTGTCATATTCCAGAGTCGAAAAGTGTGGCACTGGAAAAGCACAGCAGGTCAGGCAGCATCTGAGGAGCAGGAGAATCGTCATTTCGGGCATAAGCCCTTCATCAGGAATGTTCCAGAGCATGCTACTAATGACCAACTCAGCACTAGCCCAGCCTAACATGAAAAGGATATTCGACGGCTGAGAACTAAGGTGGTGACCGGCAGAGGTGGAATTCCTGATGATGCACTGAAATATGGAGAGGCAGCACTCCTGGAATGACTATATGACCTCATTCCCATCATCTGAAAAGGGGAGAAAATGCCAGCAGAACTCTGAGATGCAGTAATTATGACGATCTTCAAGAAAGGAGATAAGAATAATTGTGGTAGCTACAAAAAGCTCACACTATAGTCCACCACAGGGAAGGTTATTGGAAAAGTTGCCTTCTTCCACTGGCTGTAGTCCTTCTACTGGCTTCCTGATCCAGATTCCATCCATCAAGAGGCACAGTGGACATGATCTTTGCAGCAGGAAAAGCTTAGAAGTGCAGAGAGCAGCAGAAATCTTTACATATGGTCTTCTTCGACTTTGCAAAAGGCCTTTGACTTTGTCCATCAAGAAGGATAGAGATTTTCAAGTTTCCTCTTTAACTTTGGAAATAGAAATAGTGAGGTAGAGACGTTAAGGAGGAAATTACAGAACTTAGGGTCTGGTTTACTTTAATATGCTGACATTGCTGCTATCATATTTTAAGAGGGTTATACTGTCTTACTCAAAGACTTATAGAGTTGTACAGCATGGAAACAAACCCTTCAGTCCAAATCACCCATGCTGACAACATATCCGAAACTAATCTAGTCCCATTTAACAACATTTGGTCTATATTTCTCTAAACCATTCCTTTCTAGATGCCTTTTAAAAGTTAGAATTGTACCAGCCTCCACTACTTCCTCTGGCATCTCATTCCAAATATGCAAAACCCTTTGTATAAAAGAAGTTGCCCCTTGGGCCCCTTTTATATCTTTCTCCTTTTATATCTTTCTCCTTTTATATCTTTCCCCTCTCAAATTAAACTATGCTCTCTAGTTTTGGGCTCCCGTACTCTGGGAAAAAGACTGTAGCTATTCACCCTCTGCATGTCCTTCATGATCTTATAGACCTCTATTAGGTGCCTTTGATGCTCCAGGGAAAATACCCCAGCCTTTTCAGCCTCTCCCTATAACTCAAACCCTCCAACCCTGGCAACATCCTTGTAAACCTTTTTTGCACCCTTTCAACTTTAACAATATCTTTCCCCATAGCAGGGAGACCAGAATTGAATGCAGTACTCCAAAAGTAGCATAACCAATATCCCGTACAGTTGCAACATGACCTCTCACCTCCTACACTCAATGCACTGGTTAATAGAGGCAAGTGTACCAAATGCCTTCTTTGCTACCTTGTCCACCTGTGACTCCACCTTGGAAGGATTATGTCTTGTTGTTCTGCAATATTGGCTGTCCGCCACTAAGTCATTTTCCATTTATCCAGTCATAAGATGTGTTCCTATAGATGTTCATACCCCACCTCATGTTAATACTGGACAAGTCAAACCCCAGAGCCAAACCTAGCTTGCTATATTCTAACTTTGTTTTGTTTTAAACTATGGAAGTTCGCTACTGAAAACATTCACTGGACACTGCCAGTGTACTTCTAACATAAAGAGTAAACATGAACAATATTACACTTGGAGAAAAAATGGCTGGAAAGATTTTGTTGCAGACATGAAGGATTCACATTCATACTATCCCTTCTACCATAGCAATATCCTTATAAATATTTAAATCTTAGTGAATACCATTGACTCCATACAAAAGTTCCTTGCTCACACTCAGGCTGTTACTATTGCAAATGGTTTCTTTATAGCAAGTTTCTGCACAGTCATCAGATCCTAGTTTCATTTAGCCGGTATCTCTCCCTGGGGTACCTAAAGCAAACTACAAACTAAATTTACTCTAACCTTAACTTTGAAGAAAATGTAGGAGTTCACTAAATTCATTGTCCTGTAACTTTGCCTCTCGTCCCTGACAACTACAAATCTATACTTGCTCATTTTCTAGATTGTTCTGGCTATCCATGCCACCGGATCATGACAACACTTTTTTTCTCTACCTTTTATTTAATAATGCACTTTACTGTTCAATTCCAGCTCCTCACTTTAAGATCGTAAAACTTGACTAAAATACTTAAAAAATAAAACAGGGATTTAGACTTCTTGGAACCAAACCCCCAACTGCACAAATTAAAATCTAAAAATCTAACCACGTTCTTTCCTACATAACACATAAAATACAAAATATCAATTCAACTTCAAGTTATACATTGTTTATAAGAGTAATACATTCCACTATTATGCTAATTACTAATGTAATATGGAGCTACCCAGGGTTAATGTTGAATTTTTATAAACACAAACACCAAATGTTTTTTGAAATCCAGTGGATATTTACGAAAGTTATTGACATGTTAACGACCACCAGCATGTAATAGGTTGCTCCCATTTAGGTATTAAATATTCCCAGATGTTTGAGAGCTTTCAGCAGTTATTTATCTGGCATTTTCTTCACACCCCGAGTGACGTATAACATGTGCACAGGCCCGTTATAGGACTTAAAGGAATAATCACATTTTGTGTGTTAGTGAGTCATGTGTGTTACTGCAAAATTCCTGAATTTTCTCAACCTTCAACATGTGACCATTAAGTCTTTCATCCTCTCAAATCTCCACTCATAAATCCAATCTAGCCTCATCTTTTCTGATTGTTTGACCATCTTTTGGGGGTCTGAGAGAGGAATACAAGGGCTACTGGATTGGGGATACAGGATTGGACTTCCAAAGCCAGATACAAGGTCAGTATCAAGTGGTAAGATCACTGCCTCCTTCTTCTGTCAACCTAAGGAGGTAAATGCCTACCCTTCACCAAAACTGGTGAGAAAAACAATGTGCCCATCGAGTCTGCCTTCTGATGGCTGGCATGTTATAACAGCACAGTCATAGAGTCATCGAGATGTACAGCATGGAAACAAACCGTTTGGTCCTACCCGTCCATGCCGACAGATATCCTAACCTAATCCAATCCCATTTGCCAGCACTTGGTCCATATCCCCCTAAACCCTTCCTATTGATATATCCATCTAGGTGCCTTTTAGATGTTGTAATTGTATCAGCTTCCACCACTTCCTCTGGCAACTCATTCTGTACACACGCCATCCTCTGCATGAAAAGTTGCCCCTTATATCCCTTTTAAATTTTCCCCTGTCATGCTAAACCAATGCCTCTAGTCCTAGACTCCCCCATCCCAGGGAAAAGACCTAGTCTATTTATCCTATCCACGCCCTTCATGACTTTATAAACCTGAAATGTCACCCCTCAGCCTCTGACCCTCCAGGGAAAACAACCCCAGCCTATTCATCCTCTCCATACAGGTCAAATTCTCCAACCCTAGCAACATATTTGTAAATTCTTTATGAACCCTTTCAAGTTTCACAATATCCATCCAATAGGAGGGAGACCAGAATTGCACACAAAATTCCAAATGTGGCCTAATCAATGTCCTGTACAGACACAACATGACCTCCCAATTCCTGTACTCAACGCTCTGTCCAATAAAGGAAAGCATACCAACTGCCTTATTCACAATCCTATCTACCTGAGACTTCTTTCAAGAAGCTATGAACCTGCACTCCAAAGTGTCTTTGTTCAGCAACACTCCCCAGGACCTTACCATTAATTGTACAAATCTGATTTGCCTTTCCAAAATAGAACACCTCACATTTATCTAAACTAAACTCCATCTGCCACTCCTCAGTCCATTGGCCCATCAAGATCTGGTTGTACTCTGAGGTAACTTTCTTTACTATCTACTAACCTCCAATTTTGGTGTCATCTGCAAACATACTATTTATGCCTCCTATTTTCACATTCAAATCATTTATATAAATGACAAAAAGCAGTGGATCCAGCACCGATCCCAGGCCTCCATTCTGAAGAGCAACTCTCCACCCCCACCCTCTGTCTTCTACCTTGAAGCCAGTTCTGTATCCAAATGGCTGATTTTCCATGTATCCCATGAGATTTAACCTTGCTAACCAGTCTCCCATGAGGAACTTTGTCAAACACTTTACTGAGGTCCATATAGATCATGTCCACCATTCTGCCCTCATCAATCCTCTTTGTTACTTCTTCAAAAAACTAAAGACATGATTTCCCATGCACAAAGCCATGTTGGCTATCCCTAAAAAGTCCTTGCCTTTCTAAATGCATGTAAATCCTGTCCCTCAGGATTCCCTTCAACAACTTACTCACCAGCGATGTCAAGCTCACTGGTCTATAATTCCCTGGCCTGTCCTTATCATCTTTCTTAAATAGTGGCACCATGGTAGTCAATCTCCAGTCTTCCATCACCTCACCTGTGACTATCAATGATACAAATATATCAGCAAGGGGCCCAGCAGTCACTGCCCGAGCTTTCCACAGAGTTCTAGGGTACACCTGATCAGGTCCTGGGGATTTATCCACTTATATGTGTTTCAAGACACTAGCACCTACTCCTCTGTAATATGGACATTTTTCAAGATATCACCATCTGTTTTCCCATGTTCTATATCTTCCATGTCCTTCTCCACAGTAAATAATGAAGCAAAATACTCATTTAGTATCTTCCCCATCTCCTGTGGCACCATACATAGGCTGTCTAGCTGATCTTTAAGGGGCCTTATTCTCTTCCTAGTTACCCTTTTGTCCTTAAAGTACTTAGAAAACCCCTTTGGATTCTCCATCACGATATTTGCCAGAGCTATCTTATGTCTCCATTTTGCCCTCCTGATTTGCCTCTTAAGTGTTCTCCTACTGCCTTTATACTCTTCTAAGGATTCTCTCAACCTATCCTGTCTATACCTGACATATGCTTCCTTCTTTTTCTTAACCAAAACCTCAATTTCTCTAGACATCTAGCATTCCCTATACCTACCAGCCTTTCCTTTCACCCTGACAGGAATATACTGTCTCTGCACTCTCGTTATCTCATTTCTGAAGGTTTCCCATTTTCCAGTCATCCCTTTACCTGTAAACATCTGCCCCCAATCAGCTTTTGAAAGTTCTTGCCTAATACTGTCAAAATACTCCAATTTAGAACTTCAGCTTTTAGATCTGGTCTATCCTTTTCCATCACTATTTTAAAACTAATATTAATATGGTCGCTGGCCCCAACGTCCTACCCCACTGACACCTCAGTCACCTGTCCTTCATTATTTCCCAAGAGTAGGTCAAGCTTTGCACCTTGTCTATAGGTACATCCACATACTGAATCAGAAAATGTTCTTGTACGCACTTAACAAATTCATCTCCATCTAAACCCTTATCACTATGGCAGTCCAAATCTATGTTTGGAAAGTTAAAATCTCCTACCAAAACCACCCTTTTATTCTTAAAGATAACTGAGATCTCCTTACAAATTTGTTTCTCAATTTGCCTCTGAATATTGGGTGGTGTATAATACAATCCCATTCCCTGTACAATCCCTTTCCTATTTCTCAGTTCCACCCAAATGATTTCCCTGGATGTATTCCCAGGAATATCCTCCCCACATACAGCCATAATGCTATCCCTTATCTGGAATTGCCCCCCTTTCTATCCTTCATATAGCCTTTGTATCCTGGAACATTAAGCTGTCAGTCCTGTCAATCGCTGAGCTATGCCTCTGTAATTGCTATGATTATCCTTTCCCATGTTCCTAACCATGTCCTGAGTTCATCTGCCTTCCCTGTTAGGCCTCTTGCATTAAAATAAATGCAGTTTAATTTATCAGTCCTACTTTGTTCTCTGCTTTGTTGCAGCCTGCCCTGACTGTTTGACTTGCTCCTTTTCCCAACCATACCAGTTTCAGATTGATCTCTTTCTCCACTGTTTCCTTAGGTCCAACCCTTCACCTTACTAAATCCTCCAGAATGCCCTAGCAAATCTCCCTGCCAGTATATTTGTCCCCTTCCAATTCAGGTGCAATCCATCCTTCTTGTACAGGTCACTTATACCCCAGAAGAGATTCCAATGATCCAAAAATGTGAATCCTTCTCCCATACACCAGCTCCTCAGCCATGCATTCATCTGCTCTATCCTCCTATTCTTATCCTCACTAGCTCATAGCACCAGAAAAAATCCAGATATTATTACTCTCGAGGACTTCCTTTTTAAATTCCTGCCTAACTCTCTAGTCTCATCTTTTTCCCTTCCAATGTCATTGACAGTAATGTGTACAACAACGTCCTGCAGGTCCCTCTCCCCTTTGAGAACATTCTGCATCCTCTCTGAGACATCCTTCATCCTGGCACCAGCGAGGCAACACACCGTTCTGATTTTTTGCACCCAGCCGGAGAAATGTCTGCCTGTGCTTCTGACAACAGAATCCCCATCACAATCGATCGCTTGGAACCTAATGTACCCCTCATTACATAATAGCCATTCTCGATGCCAGAAACTTGGCTGTTTGTGCTACATTTCCCTGAGAGTCCATCACCCTTGGCATTTTCCAAAACAGCATACTTGCTTGAGATGGGGATAGCCACAGGAGACTTCTGCACTACCTGCCTACTCCTCCTACCTTTCCTGGAGTTAATCCAACTACCTGACTGTATCTATGGCTGTTCTTCCTTCCTATAACTACCATCTACCTCCCAGCTTTTATAAATTCCTCAATGCTTCTAACTGTCACTCCAACCAATCCATGAGTTCTAATAGGATTCACAACAAAAGACACTTCCTGGAGACATAATCATCAGTAACATGAAAACTCTCCGAAACTTCCCATATCTGACAGGAAGAGGGCGGCACGGTGTCTCAGTGGCTAGCACTGCTGCCTCACAGCACCAGGGTCCCAGGTTCAATTCCAACGGCGGGCAACTGTCTGTGTGGAGTTTGCACATTCTCCCCATGTCTGCATGGGTTTCCTCCGGTTGCTCCAATTTCCTCCCACAGTCCAAAGATGTGCAGGTTAGGTGAATAGGTGAATAGTAGTGTTAGATGCATTAATCAGAGGGAAATGTGTCTGGAAGGGTTACTCTTCGGAGGGTTGGCGTGGACTTGTTGGGCCAAAGGGCCTGTTTCCACACTGTAGGGAATCTAGAATCAAGAGCACCTCACTCTACTAACGGCCATCTTTGCTCCTTCACAATCCACAGACCCAGAAAATAGCATCATCTTATTGTTCTAAAAAACAGGCTAAGTTAATACTTAAGACTTATATTTTTAAAATTTAATCAAGAGACAGATCTCAATAAAGCATATAATCAAGAAAGACCCCAGTCTACTCACGAGTGTAGATTTACAGCAAGGCTACATTTAAAAACTATGCATTTATCTGTTCCTGTGCTGTGAACGCTCCCACACAGGAAACTCCAAGGTCAGCCGTGGATTTCGCTGTTTGTTAAGTTTTCCCAGACACACTCTGATGTCCGGAAATACTTGAACTCAAACAGCAAAGGCAGTAACTGTGCAGATTCACTGCTGTGGCAGACAGCAGTATGGGTTTCTTCCTCTGACCATGTGGTCACTGACTTTGTCTGTCTTCTTCCTTTTAAAAGTGCCATTGTTTTGATCTTTTATCCCCATAATTCCAAAACAATGCAACAGTTTATAAAACAGTAATTGCTGCTCCTGGAATTCAAGGAAATCATCTCCAACACCTAAAATACCTCAATAAAGGACCAGCTCTTACAGCTACAACTTTTCTCAATCCTTCATCTTGGATTACCTAGAATCGCATAGGTGGATTGAGGCCCAGAATTGGTCACTTATGTGTCTCGATAGACTGAAGGGCACACAGCCTGTTGGGCATCTTACCCAACTTCCTGTCATGAAGCCTGTTGGAAAGACGGTAGCCTAGGACTTGACATGTCTAAAGAGTTGCCCTGCCAGAAACATGCCCAGTGGAAGAGGAAGGGTGGGTGGCTGTAAAAATCTAAGCCAGTATGTTTAACAAGTGCATTTGAGGAAGTTTTCCAAAGCTAACTGTAACTATTTGTATATTATCATTATATCATCATCATTAAAAGATATTACAAAACAAAATACATCAAACCGCTTCTTCTTCAAAGTTTTTCTTTAAAGTACTCAAAAATTGAACTTCAGAAGAATTATTTTCCTGAACATCTGTTTGTTGTGCCTCAGTGTGTGCTTAATATACTTCATTTTCCTGCATCGTTCACAGTATTCCATGGAATTTGCTTTTCTCATCCCCTTCACTTTTTTCAAAAACACTCCATGCAAGGTCCACTTTACTGTACAGGCTTGTCAGATTTCACTGCTACAGTTAGTATTTGTAATATTATAGAGGAAATACAAAAGCAGTACAAATGCAGACCATTCAAGGCATTGTACGTGCCCTGGGACTTTGATAGATTTAACCAATTGACCCCACTCTTTTCCCATAGGCCTGCAAATAGTATTTCTTTTAAGTATTCATCCAAATCTCATTTAAATAATATTATTGAAGCTGCTCCCACCAGCCAATCAGACAGTTCATTCTGATCTGTAAAAGAAAAAAAATATTTTGTCAATCAATTTTACACTGTATCCTTTGCTTATCAACTCTGCTTCCACTGGAAACATTTTTTCCACAATTATTTTCAAAACTATTATAGTCTGACAACAGACCCAGTTTCTTCAAGGCAGGTCCTCAGCCCTATTCTACTAAATTGCTTCCACATACTTAGCAATGCCTTGATATCCTTCTAACAGTGTGGTGCCCAGAATTGAGCACAATACTCTCACTGAGATTGAAACAATGTCAACAACAATCGACATCTCGTCACATTCTGAGCTACTGAACTGAGAACTGCTATTGGCATGCAGATTTAAAGTAAGGACACAGATGGACTTCAGCCTCCAATGGAAGATAATGGATCTTTCATCATGAATTTACAGAGCATTCTGATGAAAAACCATCAATCTGAAATGTTACTTGTTTCTTTCTCCAGAAATACTGCCAGGCTTGCTGAATAATTCCAGCATTTTCTGTTTTGAATTTCAGAACTCCAGTAGCTGCAATTTTTTATTTGTTATTGAAATTTAAAACCCTGCTGTCTTCATCCTGTTCCACAGTTATGTTTCTCTCACTCACTGCTCCTTATTCTCACAAACCTACTCTGACACTCTCTTCCTCATTGCATTAAATTGTAAATTTCATCCTCTTCTAAGCCTTGCTTCACAGTGTCTCCCGATCCAATATCTCAGCTTTGTTCGGTTCAAGCATTTCCTTCCTATACACCATCAGTGCCAGAGTCCTCAGATGTCTTAATCGTATTGTTCAACTCCCTCATCGTTTTCTTTTTTCCCTGTTAAAACCTTATTTTTTCACTTGTTCTCTCCCCTTAAACTCTTGTTGGTTCCTTTGTCCATTCCTTCTCCTTAGAGCACCAATAAGCATTTGTAAAATAAATGAATCTTACAATCTCCTTTCAAAGTCCCTTCAGAGATTTCACACTCCATTGTATGTAAGATTATTTGAAATGAATACAGTTGCAGACCAAATGATAGATGTATCATAGATAGATAAATTACATCCTGAAACATCTGATCTTTAGCAAGTAAATTGCATTTAACTTCTGCTGATTCAGCCTACATATAACTAGACTAATATTATTCCATTACATTGCTTACTTGGGCATTTGTGTCACAATGCTATAAGTGTATTTTATTTTGCTTAGTTTGACACTTGTGCAGGGGAGTATTGACTTTAATGGTAAAACAAATTTATGGACAAGACATTTTACTAACAAATATACTTGCTCAGAAAGTAAAGATAGAACAGGAAAACTGGAAATTGTGCATGAAATACTTTGAATGAAAAGATAAGAGTGTCTTAAAGGATTTACCAAAGTTTGATTGAGAGTGAGTGAGGACATTTGATGCATTCCCACATTCAAAAACAGAACGCTGTTCTTCCTTTGTAACTCCAGGCTAAAGCTTAACTAAATCTGTCTCCTTATGTACTGTCTTTGAAGCAGTGTTTTGTTGCAGGAAAAATATTAATGAGATTGTTCTCATATTCGGGTTTGTTTTTCCAAGGAACTTTGTTGTAAAGGTGCCCATTTAGTGATCAAACAAGCCGGATGCAAGGAACAGTAATAATGTTTTGAAAAGTTGTCAACACTTCTTAGTATAATTGAGCAACTCACAACATCAGCAGTTAGATAAACACACCCTGTGTAAAAAATGTTGCCCCTCAGGTCGCTTTTAAATCATTCTCTTCTCACATTACAATTATGGCCTCTAGTTCTGAAATTCCAAACCTTATGGAAAAAAACCCTTGCTATTCACCTTATCTATACCCCTCATGATTCTATGAGATCCCCTCTCAATCTCCTACCTTCCAGTGAAAAAGATTCCCAGTCTATCCAGCCTCATCTTATAACCAAACCTTCCACTCCTGGCAATATCTTTGTAATTCTTTCCCTGAATTATCACCAATTTAATAATAGCTTTTCTGTAGCAGGGCGACCAGAACTGTACACAGTACTTAAAAAGTGGCCTCACCAATGTCTCTACTCGTACATTCAGTGGTCCGAGTGAGAAGGCAAGCATGTCAAATGCCTTCTTCACGAGCCTGAAGCTCCTCTGTGTAGAGTGGTTAAGTTGGATTCACCATCTAGTTATTTCAGTGCTCCAATCATTTTATATAATGCAAATTTCCCAAAATAATTTTAAAGTTAAAATAGTTTAATTCAACAAGCTGGTTGCATTGACCTAATTTGAATTATTTTGAGTTCTAAGAAATAGACAAAGAAATATTTTTGGTACTTACAAGTCATAAAGAAATTAAAATGACAGATAAAGAAAAACTATGGCCAGAATGTTCCATCCCTTTGAGCAGTAATTGAAGAAGGGCATGGATAGGATAAATAGACAAGGTCTTTTCCCTGGAGTTGGGGAGTCCAAAACTGGAGGGCGTAGGTTTAGGGTGAGAGGGGAAAGATATAAAATAGACCTAAGGGGCATTTTTTTTAAACAAAGGGTGGTGCATGTCTGAAATGAGCTGCCAGAGGAAGTGGTGGAGGCTGGTAAAACTACAACATTTAAAAGGCATCTGGAAGGATATATGAATAGGAATATGGATATTGGCTAAATGCTCATAAATGGAAGTAGATTAATTTAGGATATCTGATCAGTATGGATGAGTTGGACTGAAGAGTCTGTTTCCATGGTGAACATCTCTGAGACTCTTTGACTCTAAGCTGTCCCTAGGTTCCTTTGTACCTAAGATAGTGCTGGAAGTGTTGACGTATAAACTTTTCACTGTACTCTACCAAAATTGGAGGTGTAATGGACAGCGAAGAAGGTTACCTCAGATTACAACAGGATCTTGATCAGATGGGCTAATGGGCCAAGAAGTGGCAGATGAAGTTTAATTCAGATAAATGCAGGGTTCTGCATTTTGGGAAAGAAAATCTTAGCAGGACTTATACACTTAATGGTAAGGTCCTAGGGAGTGTTGCTGAACAAATAGACCTTGGAGTGCAGGTTCATAGTTCCTTGAAAGTGGAGTCGCAGGGAGATAGGATAGTGAAGAAGGCGTTTGGTATGCTTTCCTTTATTGGTCAGAATATTGAGTACAGGAGTTTGGAGGTCATGTTGCAGCTGTACAGGACATTGGTTAGGCCATTGTTGGAATATTGTGTGCAATTCTGGTCTCCTTCCTATCGGAAAGATGTTGTGAAACTTGAAAGAGTTCAGAAAAGATATACAAGGATATTGCCAGGATTGGAGGATTTGAGCTATAGGGAAAGACTGAACAGGCTGGGGCTGTTTCCCCTGGAACATTGGAGGTGAAGGGGTGACCTTATGGACGTTTACAAAATTATGAGTGGCATGGATTGGATAAATAGGCAAAGTGCAGGTCTATGCTCATATCCTGAAGAAGGGCTTATGCCCGAAACGCCGATTCTCCTGTTCCTTTGATGCTGCCTGACCTGCTGTGCTTTTCCAGCAACACATTTTTAAGCTATGCTCATATCTGGCAGACACAGAGAATGCTGGATCTGGCTCTCCAAGGCAATGACCAGTGTCTCCAGGGAAAGAGCCAGTGCTCACATGCTGAAGAGACAACACTGCCAATAATGTTGCTGGATTTCTCCGTTCTTCAATCCAGTTTACTGACTGCCTTGCGTAAGCTGTCTGTTATGCCTGCTTTGATAAAATGCCATGCTCCAACTTACTGCAATTTGCTTCTCTATTTGCAAGTGTACCAGACCAGTCAGACCATAATACTACATTCACAAGTCTTATGTCTTCCCCTCTAGGATGGTGGAGATGGAAGTGGACCTAACGTTTGGTGGCAATCCTCTACACTACCACGTCTATCAGCACTTCCAGACATTTTTTGGCAAAGCAGGAAGCTTAATTGTCTTTCTCACACATTTCCTTGGGGATAACAGGATCAGACCACACTGCAATTCATTGCTTGCAGTATCTGAAATGTTATGCAGCTGGAGTTTAGATCTGGTGCCACAGGGTGAACATTGCAAATGTGGCTGCCTCCCTTGCCTCACAACTCCAATAGATGGGAGCTGAAGAAGCTATGGATGAGTAACGAGGAGGGGATTGTGTGAGAAAAAAGTTTCAACATGGTTGACATGGTCAACAGACTGGCTACCATAAATCTCACTTGAAAAAAAAAACAGTCAAAACAAGGGAATAATGGACCCTGTTCTTATTGTGGGAGAGCGCAGAGCAAGGAATATAATGTCAAATTACAGCTACACCAATCAAGAAAGCATGTTGTTTGATTCCAGCAGATGTTAAAACAGGACATGTCACATACCAGACTGAAATCTAGTTTGATCAATTATGTACTTTTTCTTAATTTAATGACATGGCCTTTCACTGTAACAAAAATGCAATGCTGCAGATTTTGTTTTCAAAATAAAGCAGAAAGTTCATTACACAGAAGAAATGAAGATAAAATAAATCAAAAATATGTCATTTTTTTTTTAAATCAAAACACCCAAGGCAAAGTAAAGTTCTTTCTATTTCTGACACCATGATCTTACTGTGCTTAAACTTTCTGAGCTTCCAATGTCCCTTTCAGGGTCAACCAAACAATCCTGGTCCACAATTTTCCAACTAAAATCCTTACTCTAAGGTCACCTGTTTCCTAAGTGCTCTGCAGTCATTCCTTTTTCCAGGAGAAACTGCCCTTACATCTGATTCATGACAGCTTTCTGCAAACTGAAACAAAAGCTTTCTAATTTTACTTTATGCTCAAAGCAAAATTAAGTTTTTGTCCTTCGAAATCAGAAGCAAGTTAATACTTTTCAACGTTTGCTGTCTCAGATCATAATAATCTCAAAATGCAAACAAATTCACATTCTCACCTCTGAGGTGGGGGGGGGGGGAGCGCAGAGGTGGGGGAGGGGGAGTCCAGAACTAAATGGCATAGGTTTAGGGTGAGAGGGGAAGGATTTAAAAGGGACCTAAGGGGCAACTTTTTCATGCAGAGGGAGGTGCATGTATGGAACGAACTGCCAGAAGAAGTGGTAGAGGCTGGTACAATTCCAGCATTTAAAAGGCATCTGGATGGGTATATGAATAGGAAGGGTATAGAGGGGTAAGGCCAATTGTAGGCAAATGGAACTAGATTAATTTAGGATATCTGGTCGGCATGGGCAAGTTGGACCAAAGGGTCTATTACTGTCCTGTACATCTGTATACCTCTATGACTCTATTAGAGCCACAGTCACCAATTCCCTGACATGTACTATTTTGAAATCATGGCACCAGGAAGGCTGACAAGCTAATTGTTAACACCACTCATGTACATAGACCAAAACCCACATACCACTATTTCAAATTCCAACCTCTAAAATAAATGACTGTATATGTCATGAAATAAAACACATGGCTGGCAACTCAGTAGTTAGCACTGCTACCTCACAGCGCCCGGGACATGGGTTCAATTCCAACCTTGGGTGACTGTTTGTGTAGAGTTTGCACATTCTCTACCAGTCTGCATACATTTCCTCCGGGTGGTCTGGTTTCTCCCACAGTCCAAAGATGCGCAGGTTAGACGGATTGGCCATGCTAAATTGTCTGTAGTGTCCAGAGATGTGCAAGCTAGGTGGATTAACCATGGTATATTCAGGGTTATGGGGATAAGATAGGGAGCTTGGTATTGGTATGATGCTTTTTGAAGGGTTAGTGTGGACTTGATGGGATAAATGGCCTCTTCCTGCACTGTAGGGATTCTATGATTCTTACATTAAAAATAATCATGTAAAGAGTTGTAATTATCTATAATAGTGCGCTCCTAAAACTCTATTGAGACCAGATCAATTGAAAATGTTAACTTGAGGTTGATGGATTTTTGTTAGGTCAGGCATTAAGAGAGGTGTAACAAAAGACCGGAAATGTGATCTTCAGTACAGATCAGTTACAATCTAACTGAATGATGGAACAAGCTCAAAGGGCTGAATAGATTATTCTTGTCTCTATATTCTTATGTAGACACAGCAACAAATTTGATGCGAGCAATGGCCAAATCGTAGATTGCTGAGAAGCAATATTTGTGTAAGCTTCAATGAAAATAGTTTTCTGCCATAACTCAAAAGAAATATTCCACAGTCTGCTGTTGTAGACATTTACTCCCTCAGTGAATTATTTTCAGAGAAAGAAATGTTTCTTTGTGCTTTTGACGTAACCTCCATAATCCAGGATAAATCTTATCCTTGTTTTATTTTTCCCTAAGTACAGACGGATGGCAAGATGTGGCTGAGTGTAGAGAAGCAGTTAATCTTCCAGAAGATGTCATCAGTAGCTTCAAGAAAACACATAATCCAATCTGTTTCAATCAAAACCATCCAGTGTGCCAACAGTATGTGTGAAGGGAATAAATAAGATGCTATTTTCTGTACTTATTCTTGTTCCAAAGAAAGTCTCAAACAATCCTTCTATTCCCAACATAGATGCTGGTTGTCATATTATTCACCCAGCACTTCTTTTCTTTTGTTTCTGATTCCCAACATTGTCAGGATTTTATTTTTTGTTGGATTCAGATGGCAATGTTCTCATAACATTCAACAGTACATGAATCAAGATGCTTTCTGTTTCATAGAAATCATGGTTTCCTTATCCATTAACTTACATCCAGTTACAGGAACCGATGCAAATCATTGGCTAATTAAAAATGGAGCAGCAACATGACAGGCTGTGTTACAGATGCCATAGCAGTGCTCTGAGGAAAGAACAGAAGAATGTGATGAACTGGATCATTTTCAAAGTGCCAACACAGGGATGAAGGGTGGTGACCCTCATTTGCTCTACATGATTCAATCAGCTATATTCTGCCCTCTTCGTCAAAATTCTGCTTGTCATCCAACCTTCTATATGGTATTTCAAGGCACTGTTGCCTCTTGCAAATACAGCATCTGTCACGTGCATGAGGTACCTGTGTACTCCAGACTGGATGGTGTGTGCCACCTATATTGGTCTGGGAGGAGTCATAGAGTCATAGAGTTGCACAACAAAGAAGCAGGCACTTTGGTCCAATTCGTCCATGCCGACCAGATATCCTAGATTAATCTAGTCCCATTCTCTGGCATTTGGCCCATATCCCTCAAAACGTTTTCTATTTATGTACCTATCCAGATGCCTTTTAAACGTTGTAATCGTATCAGCCTCTACCACTTTGTTCTAGCAGTTCATTCCATGTACACACCACCCTCTATGTGAGAAAGTTGTGCTTTAGGTCCCTTTTACATCTTACTCTTCTTAACTTAAACCTATGCCCTTTTGTTTTGGATTCCCCTACCCTGGGAAAAAGGCCTTGGCTATTCACCCCACCCATGCTCTTCATGATTGTATAAACCTCTATAAGTTCACCCTCAGCCTCTGACTCTCCAGAGGCCATTATAGTTGTGTGTAACATTCTGCAAACACACACAAGCACAGGAAAAGCTGTTGCTGTGTTTGGAAGCAGTTTTTAGGTCCTTCTGGAATGGATTGCTTAGCTTAGTGTCAGTGGCAAAAGCAAAGTCTCATGTTCTTTGAGATGTCAATAAATGAGTGCTAGAGTCACATGCAAGTATATTCTTTAATGCTTTAGAAACATTGAAAGATAGAAAATAGGGACAGGAGGATACCATTCAGCCCTTCGAACCTCCTTCATCATTCAATATGATTATGGCAGACCATCCAACTCAATACTCTCTACCCAATTTTGCCACATAACCTTGACCCCTTTATTCCCAAGAACTATATCTATCTCCTTCTCAAAAATATTCAACGATTTGGCCTCAACTGCTTACTGTGGCGGAGAGGTCCAGCTGTTCACCACTCTTTGGGTGAAGAAATCTTTCTTCATCTCAGTCTTAAATGGCCTACCCAGTAGCATAGAATCATAGAATCCCAATAGTATGGAAACAGGCCATTGGCCCATCGAGTCCACACCGAACCTCCAAACAGCATCCCACCCAAACCTTGTAACCCTGCTTTTGCCATGGCTAATCCATCTAGCCTGCAAATCCCTGGACACTATGGGCAATTTAACAAGGCCAATCCACCAATCTTTGTACTGTGGGAGGAAACTGGAGCACCCAGAGGAAACCCATATATCTTTAGACAGTCACCCCTGGTCTGTACTCCCCAGCAAATGGGATTATCCTTCCTGTGTCTACCTTGTCTCATCCTGTTAGAATGCATAACTAGCTATGAGATCCCACCTCATTAAAAACTTAATTCAGAATTATAAGGAATACATCTGTCAAACCATTACACACCAGGAAGATACTGGAACCCTAAATGAACAATTTTAAAGCCAAAATGAAGAGATGACAAAACTGTGAGTTATTTCTGAAGTCACAAAACCATCAGATTGGAGTTTGGGCACGGTCATAGTAGCCCAAGTCTACATATCCTATTCATATCTGTGTTGACCTTACATAATACAATAAGATGGCAGTGAGAAAAATTCACCCTATGTCAACATTCAATGAGAATCTAAGAGCAGTGTTTCCTCCAAAAGCAGTGTTTTCAGGAAACTTGGCACAAAAAAAATGTTTTGTTAAGTGCCATTGGACAAACTTCAAGATTGCTCATACCTCCATTTATAGTTATAAGCTATAAACTCCAGTTATAATTTTATTTGGAAGATTTTGTTCAGACAGATTACTGTTTGGAATTGCATTTGTGCCAAAGATTTTCCAAAGAACAATATTTTATGTCTTACAACAACTTCACGGATTTGCACAATCAGAGAGTTAGTAATCAGGCCACAGCTGTGGATCAGGAATTTTAAAAATGATGTGAACCAATGAGATCATACACAATTCTTACTGCTAAAACATCTGTACAAAGGAACTGTAGGAAACTCCTCACATTATGGCTGAGCTAACTACAGATCATTTACTGGAATGCACCAAACTGTAGGCCTGGGAACAGATGAGCACAATAGACCTCAGACATCAGGAAGACCATCTATGTTGATTACTTTCCACTCAATGAACAACCTTTCTTCCTAGTACAAAGAAAGTAAATTCAGGTATAATAGTGAAATATTTGGATCTTCTAAATGGTAAACTCAAAGACCTGGGCAGAGATAGGGTGGTGTTAAATGTAGA
Source organism: Chiloscyllium punctatum (assembly GCF_047496795.1). NCBI lineage: Eukaryota > Metazoa > Chordata > Chondrichthyes > Orectolobiformes > Hemiscylliidae > Chiloscyllium > Chiloscyllium punctatum. Next base: position 62,739,787 of record NC_092775.1, read on the forward strand.
TATAAGAACAAATATAATAATACCATTATAATAATTATCAGGAAAAGAAGATTTGGGTGGAGACACTGTATATGAGTTTGAAAGGATCAGAAAAGGTTAATACTTGATTGAGTGCAGTAGACATGATCTGCTGTAATGACTTAAGTTTGAAATTGGTCAGAGTTAAGAATAAACTTGTAAGAAATAGGCCTTGGGTCGTGTGCTTCTAACAGCTTGCATAGTAACTGGGAGCATGTTCATGTAATCTATAAATGCTTGCAGTAATTCACTAAACTTCCTGTTGCTTACTCAACCCAATGCTTTCAACTAGACTAGAAAGGTGGATATTGTAATCCACGCTAGACAACTTTGTGTGTGAAAGAGCCCTGACATTTGGTGATTTCTTAAAATATACAGACTACTTACAGGGTTTTACAGGGTAGATACAAGGAGGATGCTTCCCCTGACTGGGGAGGGAATTAGGGGTTGGGAGAAGAGAGGGGAGTTCTTAAACCAGGGCTCAGTCTCAGGATAGATAAGTCACTTAGAAATAAGATAAAAGTTTTTTTTTCTTAGCTCAAATGATAATGGATGTTTAGAATTCCCTATGCCAGTTCAGTTACTGAGTACATTCAACTTAGAGGTCAATAGACTTTGACAGATATCAAATGATGGAGGGTGAAATAGGAAAATGAGATTAATCTGGAGAATCAATCGTGATCTAGTTGGATGGTTGGGCTGAATGGCCTTCTTTTGGTTCTGTTCCCTATGTTCCCCTGAAATGTTGTGTATGAAATTTGCATCATGTTGTTGTCTGCTAGACTATCCTTTGGGCTCGTGTACCCAATTTCATTCCAAGCTAAACATTGTTCTGATTTCTCATTGAAGAATCCTGGATTAGTGATAAAACACATTAAGATATTCAATGATTATGAAACATACTGTAGAAATTCAACTCCCTTTCTCCTAATTATTGCTCAAGGGAATTCTATTGGTTACATTTAACATTAAACTAAGACTTATGTTGTAGGTGACACCAGTGTAGGCCATGATCAAAAGTCATGTGTAAAGTGGCTTAGAGTCATGTCACACACACACTTTGCTTTGATTCTATCCCCACTCCACATTGATGTAAAATATTTATTATAATGGGTTTTTCAAATTATCAGGGAGTAACATAGAATCAGCAGTTGTGTGATTGAATCAAACCAACAGTATTAAGCAGAAACATGCAAGTAAATGGCAAGTGGTGGAATTGTGCAAAGACTTAGTGTATTGATTAGTTATGTAGTAACAACATTCACAATTGTATTACCTTAATCCACCTTTACTAAAGCCATTTTCTTTCTCTTTTTTTATATTACTGAAGCCATTCTCTCCATTCCAAATTGGATTCAGTTGTAAAGTTTGGCAGCAGCTAATCAATTCATTAGAGCACAAATTAAAAACAAATTGGAACCTAATTGAAGCTGTAGTTTTCTAAACTCAGTCAGCAATTAAGTCAAACTGGTGAAAATTGCAGTGATAAATAAAATCGTAGAGTCCCCGCTGAACTGTAAAACTGTATTGGTATTAGCATCAGAAATTGGGATTTTCCAATTGCAATCAATGTGTCTATTTTACAAGGAAAGAACTGAAGGATTTAACATAAAACAATGGAACATAATAAGTGGTGTTATTAAATTGAATATGTGGTTCTGACAAATTTTATATCAACATTAAATTGTATTATGAAATTTTAATTACTATTTTTTGAATCATCATTTAACAGCTTTCCAATAATATCTGATATTTCTTTAAGTTGAATGTGCTTGTTCCTCCATACTAAGCTTTGCTTTAGCAACGGATCAATTGTGTGAAATGTGTTTATAATTGATAAGATAAAGCACCATGAGAATGCCTTTTCCTTCATTTCTTTTTGTCTCACTTAGCTTTGAAGCATAGACAGACAATCTTTGTGAAATACCAGCACAGGATACCATTTTATGGTGCATTCTATTTGTGGTAAACTCTGCTAATGAATGACAGATTGAACAGAGGATTAATGTTAACATGAGGTAAAGTGAAAGGTAGAACCTGTATGAGTGGTTTAGAAGAATCTAAGCTATGAAAGCAAAGTTCTGAAACACAGTCATGCCCCAAAGCATTTGTTTTCATTTTATAATTAACTATTCTTTAAAGTACACAAATACTCCTTGAAAAAAATGTCAAAACATGTTTTCCATACACTCATCAGCACAGAATCTCAAGGACATCAAATGTCCAAACATTTGATATTCTTAAAATTCTGTCCTGATGAGTATAAAACTAAAAAGCTTCACACAGCATGTTTTTTTCAGCAATACTAATGCTCTGCATGAAGAAACAACAACTACTGTATTGAAGTACCAGCAATGCAACCGAAGGTCAGTAAAAGTCTGAGTTCTCAGTATTTCTTCTCCATACACTGTCTTTTGTTGTGAAAGCAGTTAATGTATCTGAACATTTCTTTTGAAGTGACCTTTATTTCCAGAAGTCTTGTAAACAGCTAATTTATGTTAATTCTGAAATCAAGCCAGATCCATACTTTTATCTAAGACAAGCTTTCTTTCCATTCGGAAAAGAATTGACACTGCATGTGAGCGCATATTATGCAAAAATAAACAATTATGCTGAAAGCACAGTGAAATATATACTTGTAATGAAAGCTTATACTCTTTTTCCATTTCTTAACATCCACTTATGTATTAATTATAAGTACAACTGTAGAATCCCTGAAAAAATAATATTGTTCATGTAGTGATCAATTCTTTCATGTTTTAGAATAATAGATTCCCTAGAGTGGGAGCAGACCATTCAGCCTATCAAGTCCACACCAACCCTCTGAAGACCATCCCTCCCAGACTCACCGCATCCCAGTAACCCTGCATTTCCCATGACTAATCCACCTAGGCTGCACATTTCTGTACATTATGGGCAATTTAGCATGGCCAATCCACTAAACTTGCACATCTTTGGACTTTGGGAAGAATCCAGAGAATTTGGAGGAAACCTAGGCAGACAGGGAGATTTGCAAATTCAACACGGACAGTTGTCAGAGGGTGGAATCAAACCCAGGTTCCAGGCACTGTGAGGCAGTAGTGCTAACCATTGTGCTGGTATATTAACTCTTCTCTGTACTGTGTATAATTAATTAGGCTTGGGCATAATGACTAAGGAAGAGACATCTATACTTCAGGCAAGCAGCTAAGTATGAGTCAGACATTCCAAAGCATTGAAGAAACTTTATGTTTGGACATTAACTTGGAGTATATCATCTCTGCAAATTTAAATTGCAAAACTAAAATCAAAACAAAAAAAAATTAGTCCATATGGAGTCACGATGTTTCAAGTTGCTGCACAGTCAATGATTTTTTTTCTAGGAAGTGCCATCCATTTTGTTATGCAGATAAATGCAACAAATTGTAGCCAACTAGTTCCCAATGATAACAAATTAGATGAAAAACAATAGAATATGCTTTTGATGATATTGGTTGAGGGTGAGCTTGGGTCAGAAAATTGAGGATATTTTGAAATGGAATTGTCAGCAGATTGAATGTTTAAAATTGCATCTAAAAGATGATGATGATGGAAAGATACCCATTTCTGATTGGACAGTTGTACACTCTGCAAAACAAATGTCAAATTGTACTCCATCACAAGTATTTACTCCAAAATACAGCCTCATCCTGACTAAACTTCAATTGTGCTTTCCCAAACCAACCCGTGCACAGATATTGTTCTGCATATGTTGGTTTAACATTTCCTGTTGAGAGAATTGACAGTATTATCACTTTGTTACTTCACTTCCCACCGGGAGATCAGCTGCTTCTGCCAGCAGGTTTTTACAAATACAGCTGTATGAAAATGCACTCCGTTCTTTAGTGCTGTCAGATTGATATTGCTGGTATGTCACACTTGGTTTAATCTAAATTTACATGGATATCACACTGTCACACATCAATGTGATCTGTCAGTTTGAAAGACAAATACTCTATTAAAAGCAAAAAAAAAATCTCATATCATTTACTCTAAGAGTAAATTCATTCATGGCTATGATTTAATCTCAGAATTTATTTGATATTTATGAAACATTTTAACTTTTGTCTTGTCACTGTAGGTGCCATCTGAAATGCTTCAATCTGATAACCTCCATATTGCTCAGGTAACTATTAATCACATCAGAAACAAGACGATTATCAATACAATCAATCAAATACAGTTTTGTAAGCAATCATTTTCCAGTACAATTCCTTCTGTAGTTTGTTCTAAATGAATATGAATTCACTTGTACAATTTGTGTTTCACATTATTACTTATGTTTATGAATAGGCTGTACATTCAATATTAAAATATTTAAGTTTTAGTTGCAATCTCCCTCCAGGACATGGAGGTCACATTGTAACTAACTATAGGTCATATAAAGACAATTTTGGGGAGCATTATTTTGCAACAGTAGAATCCCAGAATTGTTTCTGCCAAAAAAAAAATCTGTTAAGGCGAGATCAATTTAAATTTTAAATATTAGATTACTTACAGTGTGGAAAGAGGTCCTTCAGCCCAACAAGTCCACACCAACCCTCCGAAGAGCAACCCACCCAGACCCATTCCCCTACATTTGCCCCTTCACCCAATACTGCGGGCAATTTATCATGGCCAATTCACCTAACCTGCACATTTTTGAACTGTGGGAGGAAACCAGAGCAACCAGAGGAAACCCACGCAGACACGGGGAGAATGCGCAAACTCCACACAGACAGTTGCCTGAAGCGGGAATTGAACCCGGATCTCTGGCGCTGTGAGGCAACCCACATAGGAGGTAGTTTTTTGTTCAGATAAGAATACAGGAAAAGGTGGGTAAATGGAGTTAAGGACAAATTAGATAATTTTTTTTTCAATAACTATGTTTCCAGTTCAGCTCTCAAGTCTGCTGTACCATTCAATTGGATAAGTTTGACCTGGACCCCAAGTTTATTGTCCATGTTTGCCCTGTGTACAATGATAGCCCCATACATGACAGGAAACCTGAGTTTTGCCAAAACAAATGAGTTGCTGTTTATCTTTAATGTAATCAAAGCTTTACGGGCGGCACGGTGGCGCAGTGGTTAGCACTGCTGCCTCACAGCACCAGAGACCTGGGTTCCCGCCTTGAGCAACTGTCTGTGTGGAGTTTGCATATTCTCCCCGTGTCTGCATGGGTTTCCTCCGGGTGTTCCTGTTTCCTCTCACAATCCAAAGTTGTGCAGGTTAGGTGAATTGGCCATGCGAAATTGCCCATAGTGTTAGGTTACGGGGTAAATGTAGGGGAATGGGTTTGGGTGGGTTGCTCTTCGGAGGGTCGGTGTGGACTTGTGGGGCCGAAGGGCCTGTTTCCACACTGTAAGTAATGTAATGTAATGTAATCTAATCTAATCAAAGCTCTTTATTCTAAAAAAAAACCAATGATATACTAAAAACAACCATGAATACTGAAACAAAAACAGAAATTGCTGATGAAACTCAGCAGGAATGACAGCATCTGCGGAGAGAAAGCAGAAGTAATGTTTTGTGTCTGATGACTCTTCATCAGAATTGATAGCAGCTAGGAAATGTGGTATTTATGGTGGAGACGATGTCACTCCTATGCCATTGTTTATCACCCTTTTACTATTAAGTGGCCAGAGAAGATTTTGGAACACTTCTTTCTATTGGCTGCTAGTCTTTTCTCATAATTCCTCTTTACTTGTCTTATCAGCTTTTTCACCTCCCTCATTGAGGTGATTTTTTGAGCTGATTTACAACCCCCCGTTCGGCCTCAGCTGGAGTATTATGTGTAGTTCTGGGCACCAACGAATACAAACATTTTGAAACCATTGGAGAAAGTGCAGACGTTATTTACAAGAATGGTTCAAAGATGAGCAAATTCAGTTATGAGGGTAGAGTAAAGAGGAAGATACTGTTCTCCTTAGACAGAAATAGGCGAATAGGATTTCTGATAAAGGTTTCCAAGATCATGAGTGGGATGGATAGAGTAGATTGGGAGAAATTGTTCCCACTCATAAAAGGAACAAGAACAAGACGGCATATTTTTAAACCAATCTGCAAAAGAAGCAAGAGTGAAGTGATGAAAATTTTTTTTCATTCGGTGAGTAAATAGGGCATAGAAATCATTTCTTGGAAGTGTGGAGGTAGCAGGTTCAAGTGAAGTATTCAAGAGGCCATTGGATGATTATTTAATGTGCAACAGTTTGGGGAGAAGTCAAGTAGCCGAACTCTTACCAGACTAGAGGACTGCTGTCTCATTAGAGACAAAGAGACAGAGAGACAGAGAAAGCTGACTGATGGTTATTTAACTTGAAAGCCACCATATCTCAGGCGAGGGGAGAGGTTGAGAAGGCAAGTCCTTCATGGTAACCTCAGCCAGTGATGAGTATTTAATCCATTTTGTTAACATCACACTGCCTCGCAAAACAACTATCCAGCCAACTGATCTGAACTGACCCCTGTTCATTTGGGGAAAAAGTGGGAGATTGGCACAAGGTGATAACACAAATTTAATGACCCAGTATGAAGACAATGTGTTGAATGGCCTCCCTTTGTGCTGTAACACATCCGTGATTCTGTGGAAGGATGAGCCATATGTTGTTCAGCAATACTCTTTAGTACTAAATGATTATTTCACAGGAAACTATCAAGCTCCTTCTTCAAAGCTTCACTTGTCCCAGCACCAATGGTCGTCCACTGGTGTTGGGACAAGTGAAGCTTTGACTAAAACAAATGTCAATTGCTTCATGTGCTTCCAGATTTCCCATCTAAATGACCTAGCCTCTAATTTAAAATTGATGCCCATTAATTCTTGTTCTTGTCCATTGGAGAAATTTTATTTACCTTGCTGAGTCCTGTAAACATTCTTTTTGCATGTTATTCAAACAACCACCAATTTTCTTTAATCAAGACAGTATAAGAGATTTTTGCCATGTGTTCTTAAAATTGAACTCTCTAGGCTTTGTTATTACTCTGGCAAAGCTTTATTGCACGCCATCCAAGGTCAAAATTTCATCCATTAATCATGTAGTCAAAATGCAGTTCTCCTGATGAGTTCTGACTAAGGTTCTGCACAATTGAAAGGGACCATTGCAAAGTAGTTTAAGGAGGTAGCCTAAACCCTAACTTTTCTTATTTTAAAAGTAAACATAAACTGCCATTTTCCAGATGCAATTTGACTAGTTAAACTACTCAACATTAAGCAAAACTCAATTTATTCAAACACAATGGTTAAAATAAAACAAAACAAACGGAGACTTATAATAACTTAACTCTATTAAGAAAACTTAACAGAATAATACATACAGTAACTATTACTAATTAAATGTTCCAATACAGTAACATCCATAAACACACCTCTTGACAGTAAGGCAAAGTCAGAAAGAGATTGGCTCGCATGCAATCCACCAGCAAAGAGAGAGAGAGAGAGAGAGAGAGAGAAAATATCAAGTGAAAATTCAGACAGAGTAGCAGCCGGGGACATTTACTGCAGCTTCCAACCCTGTTGAGACACCAACAGCAATTGTTTAAAGCTTTCAAAAAAAAACACTAGAAATCCTGGTCTATGAAAGTTGGCCACATACAGCCAGGCTGCTTCTATTGTTCCAACTTAAAAAAAACCTTAAGGCCTCACAAGCTGTTTATGTTACCACTGACTGCTCATCACCTCTCATTCAATCTCTCTTAAAAGAAATCAGGACAAAATACACCTCTTAAAGCCACAGCATTGTTACACCCTAAATGAATGTGAGGTAAAATTAATTATTGCTTAACTCCCCAGGGCAGAAATAGCTGTCATGAGGGGTCATAATTTTAAGGTGATTGAAGGAAGGTATACAGGAGATTTCAGAGGTAGGTTCTTTATGCAGAGAGTGGTGGGTGTATCGAATGTACTGCCAGCGGTGTTAGTAGCGTCTGAGACATTAGGAACATTTAAGCAATTGATGGACAAGCACATGGATGGCAGTAAATTGAGGGGTGTGTAGGTTAGGTTGATCTTAGATTAAGATAAATGCTCGGCACAACATTGTGAGCTGAAGGGCCTGTACTTTGTATACTGCTCTATGTTCACTCACAAGATAGTGGTCTAAATGAAAGCAAGATATCAAGGAGAGTAATATCCAATTCCAAAACTTTTCCTCACTAAAATCAGCTGAATGCCCTCAACAGGGTAATTATTCTCCTTTTCTCTCTGGGGAGCTACTTTGCCGTCAGTGCTCATTATCTTTACAATAGGACTCCCCCCTCCACCCCCCCCCCCCCCCCCCCAATATATTATGAACTTCTTTCCAACTCTGAGTTACTTAAAGTGGTGCTAGCGTTTGTATTATGAGGCATACACAGTCTTACAAAATGATCATGGACTCGTGGGCAAATGCCCAGAGAGAAAGTGCTTGGTGCTGTGCAAAGTCTTGTTGTGCTATCTCAGTAAGATTTTTTTTGGTAGTAGGAAATATGAAGGAGCGATCTCAAATTGTCCATGAACATTGTGCGCTCATCATTTCCTCAAGCTTCTAATTGTTCTGCCTTCGACCTGCTACTGATACTGAGCTGGAGGATCACAGATGGCAAGGGGACATAAACCTACAATCCGTAATTTACAAGCACTAAATGTAATTTAATTCTAATTGTAATGAACTTTAAAAATGCAAATGCTTGCAGCAAATCACATCATCGTATGTTCAGCACTCAGCCTGCTCTTGTTCCAAAAAAAACATCAGATCGCGTCAGACAAAAAGACATTCCTTTCCTTCTTAACAGCATTTCAACAAACGTGACTCTAAGCTCAGAGTGCATGTTGTAAATTTTTCTCATAATGTTCAGACACCCCAATTTCTCAGGATATAGGAAATTCCTCAGTGCAATTCCCACTGTTAATGGTGAGGCCACAGATTTCCCATTGATTGAGCAGTAATGCGCTGGGAGCAGAAGGCAACTTGCTAGAATCAGAGAATCCCTGCAGTACAGAAAGAGGCCACTTCGCCCAATGAGTCTCCATCAACCTTCTAAAGAGCATCTCACCCATCCCCTCACTCTAAGTTCTGCATTTACCCAGGCTAATCCACCTAACATGCCCATCCCTGGATACTACAGACAATTTAGCATGGCTGTGGGAAGAAACTGGTACACTGATGCAGACACTGGGATAATGTTCAAACTCCATACAGGCAGTCACCCAATGCTGGAATCGAACCAGAGTCCCTGGCACTGTGAGCCAGCAGTGCTAACTACTGAGCCAGCCTGTTGCATGTGTTGTTGGTGTTACACGTAAATGAGGATATAGGGGGAGAACACAAGAGGCAACTGAGGCAAGTATTTGCATTTTTAAAGTTCATTATGGTTAGAAGTAAATTATATTTAGCGCTTATAAATTACAGATTGTAGCTTTATGACCCATTGCCATCCGTGTAACATAAATGGGAAATGTGGGGAAGAACACAGTAGTAACTGGGGCAGGTGTCAGAAAGCTGTGACTGAATCCTTTCAATATGATATCTGTTGATGCTCACTTTCAGGGAAGTGCATTCTTAGGGTCACAAATTTAGCAACTTTGTCAGCCTCAGGGTAAACTGATCTCATAGTGGCAACTTCAACATCCCCTCTGTTCCCTCATGTGTTTATGTAGAAGGCCTAACTCCTGAGATGGATGTGGTGTTTGTATGCTAATCTTTGGATGATTTGAACAGCACACATCCAGTTTGCATTAAGCAAATATTTCCATCCTGTCACATTGGGGACTTAGTAAAAAGGCAAGTGATTGGAAAATAAGCCCTAGGATTTGAGGCCTATGTAAAATTCAGTGAACTAAGAATCATATGTTGTCTCAACAGTGAACACAGGATCTGAAAGGGAATTCTTTCACCTCAATTAGCCCCAATTCACTGGATTGTGTTCCCTCTGGATAATGTTAGTACAATCTTATGAGCCCCTCAATTGTAAATGTGACCTCAGCAACACGAGAACATGTTTTCAGAGAGATACAGATTGATGCTCACTGGGAGTTTCCAGCTGGTTACTAGCACTATGACTCAGGATTGTTGTAGTGCTTACCTTTTCCATCTATTACTTTGAATAATGTATTGCTGTTGCTGGATGTGCTTAAAATAATTATGTTGCAATGAAACCATGAGCCAGTTCTTGGTCCCCACTATTATGATACGGCCTGCATACCTTTGATTGTGTAACGATACTAAGACTTTAAGAGGTTATTTTGTCCTTTTTTTGTTAAAGAGCGTGTTTAAGAGAGGTGAAGAGTTATCTATTTGGAAAGCCAATAAAGTAAACAGCTTGTGAGGCATTGTTTGTTTTTACATTGGGACAATGAAAGCATCTTAAAGGGGTGCGGTCAAGTTCTACAGAACCAGGAGTTTTAGTTTGTAGTTTTTCTGTAGCAATTGCTGCTGAGGTCTTGAAGAAGCAGAAGCTAGTTTTTCCTCCCTCCATTACAGTTAAAATCTAGGGGTCTCTACCGGTCTTTGGAGTTGCATGTGCAACTATCTTTTTTTTCTGAATTTACCCTTTGCCAAGGGTGTGTTCATGGGATGTTACTATACTGGAGCAGTTACCATTTAGTGGCTAACTAATCTATTATTCCATTAAGCTTTATTATAGTTTTATAACTGGACACAGCTTAGAGTACACCAATGATAACATGAAAATGGAAGGCACGAATGACTCCACCCACAGTTGCCAAGAATGCCCCTAGACTCCTCAGACCTCCTGTATGCTTCATTTAGTTATATGCCTTTTCTGTAAGAATAGATGGAGTTTCACACTATTATGTTTATTTCTGCAGGTTCAGTCTGCTTTATAAGCTCAGTTATTTGTCTTGTCAGGCCCGAGCAAGTTTTTTTCTCTGGTTGTGTTTTCCTAGGTCATTTCTTATGAAGTAGTTGAATCAAGTGAATGAATTGCAGGATGCTGAGCGCAAAATACACCTTCTTGCTCAAGAATGAGATTTGTTCATCCTGGATGAAATGAATATTCTTGAATGTTTGTCTTTCCTTATGTTGTCATGACACACATGACCTTCCTTTAATGTTAGGGTCTATTTCATCTGCAATGTTTAAGTCCAGATCCTTGGCTGTAACTTCATGGGTTTTAGTCAATGTATACAGTCAGGTAACACAGTGACACTTCCTCCTATATCTAGCTGGAATTTAATAAAATATCTGTCAGCACAATAAAGTTCCATCATAGCTGGTTAAGTTGGATTTCCTATTTCCCCTAAAAATGGCTCGAGTATTTCTTCTGATGGAAATCTATCTTCAAACACATGTGCTGTTTCTAATGGAGGTGTGTGATCTACAGTATAGGGCTTTTTGAGTGTACTGACTAGTCCTTCCACTGTGCTGGATCTGTTTTGGATTTCTGCACATCTTTTGTTACAGGTGTGACACATTTAGTATAGCTGGATATGATCTGTGCCAATGAGGTTTTTTTGCTCTATAAGTTGACTTAGTATCTTCTTTCTGCCTACTTTGCTTTGGCTCGTCATGTGTCTGTTTAGACAGCTCTTACCATGAAGTTGATGGGCCCTGTTGCTCTTTTGTGGTAAGGTTGAGTCACCTGTTCGGGTTTATCTAAATTTGTTTTGTGGCCTCAAGACAATTTGTATAGCTTTCTTCAACTTTCTTGGATAGTAAAAGATCTGATAATGATTGATCAAAAAATCCTCTAACAATTCTGTCACTGATTAATTCTGATTACAAGTCTCTGCATTCACAGGTTCCAACTAAGCTGCAGAGGTCATAAATAAAATTGTCTACTGTCTCATCTGGAAATTGGACTTGTATTAAATCTTGTCCGTTCAATAATTCTATTTATTCTTAACTTAAAGTAATTATTGAAAGCTATCATCACAGATGTCTGTATCTACTTTATTTTGTATGATTTATAATGTCTGCTGTAACATCTACTGAATGTGGTCAGTATTAATTTGTTCTGTTTTCTATTTGATATTCAATTTTGAGTCAATTCTGTACCTTTTGGAATATTAGCTTCTGTTAGAACCAGCTATAATGTTAAATATGCTGGGACGTTTTATATATTTTCCATTTCTCCTCAATTTATTGATCAACATGATTTCACAACAATATCAAATTCAATTTTATTTTAAATCTGAAGTTTTGTAAGCCTAACTTGTAGTCAGCAATAGGAAGTTATTTTAAAGTATTATACAATCTTTCACATTGGCGACAGTGGAGTAGGCAGTGTCGGGGGCTTGAGCCCAATTCTCATCCATTCCACCTGCTTTCCTTCCTATCCCTTTTCCAATTTTCTTTCCTTTTCTTCATGGACAGAGCCTAGCTTAGAGCATCTTCAGGCCCATGGTTTAAGAATGAACTGTAATAGAGTCAGAGAGTAATAGAGATGCACAGCACAGAAACAAACCCTTTGGTCCAACTCATCCATGCCAACCAGATATTCCAACCCAATATAGTCCCATTTTCCAGCACTTGGATATATCTCTCTCAACCCTTCCTATTCATATACCCATCCAGATGCCTTTTAAATGTTGTAATTGTACCAGCCTCTACCATTTCCTCTGGCAGCTCATTCCATACACGCACCACCCTTTGAGTGAAAATGTTGCCCCATAGGTCCCTTTTATATCTTTCCCCTCTCACCCTAAACCTATGCCCTCTGGTTCTGGACTTCCCCAGGGAAAAACCCTTATCTATTTACCCTATCCATGCCCTTCATGATTTTATCAACCTTCATAAAGTCACCCCTTAGCCTCCGATGCTCCAGGGAAAGAAGCCCCAACCTATTCAGCGTCTCCGGATAGCTCAAAGGCTCCAGCACTGGCAACATCCTTGTAAATCTTTTCTGAACCCTTTCAAGTTTCTCAACATCCTTCCGATAGGAGGGAGACCAGAATTGAATGCAATATTCCAAAAGTGTCCTAAACGATGTCCTGAACAACTTTATTTCTTTATTTTCTACTGTTATGCTAAAAAGACTGTAATGCTGAACTTTTTAACTTATTTCTTTATTTTTCTATTTCCATACCTAAGATTTTGTACCTTTGTACCTACGTTGGTACCATGTGTGGGGACATTGTACACTTTTCACTGTTCACTTGTAGCCCGCAGTTGAGTACATGTGATAATAAAACATAAATCGAAATCTTGCTGTTATCATTGCAATGTTTTCTTCCTTTACCAATTTCTATTATTTTTGTATCACTGTTGAACTGTATCAAATACTTCTAATATAACTTTAATCTGCATTCCGTGGTTGTTCTCTCATAATTTATTGCATCAGCCTTGAAATCTATTTTCTTCTAAGCTTTTACAACTTGTTCATAGCTTTAAAAATGTGTATTGCAGCAATAGCCTGCTAATAAAGATTGTATTAAGCATTTCATAGCTTGTAAGTTCTGCAAAATCATTTGTTCCAAAATTATTTGGGGAATCTTCCCAGTCAGAGGAGCTTTGAAGATTCCCACTTTGTTGTTACTTGTGAAGCTTCCTAGTGCTTTCACCAAAGTGGTGTGATTGCAACCTTTTTGGTCTTGTTCTTGGGATGATTCTTGCATTTCTCCTTAAAATGGTGTTATTTTCATTCTTTAAATACTTTCTAATTTTTTGATTTTAACAAAAGATGTTTCCTGTAGTCACTTGTTTCATTTAAATCTTTTTCTGCCCCAATTTATTGCTGCTGACTTGTCAGATTAAATACTATTTTAGGTTATGGTTCCGTTTTTATGATTTCCTCTACAAGTTGTTTTAGGATTAGTTGTAATAGTAGCAATATTCGTTTTAATGATAAACAATCTTTGCTGCCTTTTTCTTGTCATAGAGATAGATATGTTTTCTTTCACTTCCTTAGTTTACAAATGGAGCCGAATGTCGTCCAATGCTGTATGGTTTTCAACTTGAATTTGTGCCTGCCTGTAGACCATCAATGTTTCATACTGTTGGGTTTCTGCACAAGATTCGTTTGTACTAGCAGTGCAGATGATGAAAAAACATGGAGCGTTCCTATCAGGTCGGAATCTTTTGGAGGGTACTTGTCTCCTTTTTGAAGGCAACATTATAAGTTAGTGCTCCAGGAAGTGTAATGCAGTTGTAGCCTGTTGTTAAACAGAAATGAGGTCCACCAGCTGAAGATAAGCAAAAGGTAGGAGTGCTGGTTACTGGGCATGTTCACACCCGCTGATCGAAAGGCAAAAATATCACTGATTATTACCGAGAAATTTTGCTTTGAAAGAAGCATGACCCCAAATGGACTATTGCTGAGCTTCTGATGAAGTTGCTGTTGTTTGGGCTTGATCTATTCCATTTTGATGTGTACTTTGAGCTGTCATCTGTATTCTGTATGTGCAGAAGTGTTTGCAATGTTTCCCAGGTGCAATGGCAGTTTTTTAAAACAAAAATGACAGGAGAAAATGAACTTACTTTTCCATTAAGTAGGTGAAGAATTGAAAGATTGCTTTGACGTACTTAAATCTGCACATGATGACTCTGGCTCAGCAAAAATTGCACTGTCAACCTATTTCACGTCCAAGAAAAATGCTATATTGGAAACAGCTGTCTTCTGATGTTCTAACGAAACAAAACATTTGACCCTTATTGTAAGTGATTGAGGCACCCAAATGTGAATTTGGTAATGTTAACGAGATCAAAATCTGACTAATTAAAAGATGTCAGTCTACCAGAAGGGAAAAGCAATGAAACTTGCAAGCAACACATACTGGTCCAACTCATCCTGTTTACTTCAAAAAGCGAGCTCCAAATATGTTCATATCCAATATTACTTTTTTCCCCCTCTGGTCATCAACTGTGCTGGAATGTATTTGAGAAAAAATGAAATCTGTCAGAGATGCCAGAATTAGCAAGATCTCTATCATTTTCAGATAAGTCCAGAGGGCCTGAAGTTGAGGCTGCCAACAATAACTGCCACCCTCCAAGTTCAACTCTTGTGAAAATTGTTCATAACTTACATGCCAAGAAACTACCATTCAAGGCCACAATGGCAGCTTTACAAAAGGAATTGTGACTTGTCCAAGCAATGTTTCCATGGTGATGAGCACACACACACACACTGAACAGAATGTCCTACTGCTGGCAAATAGTATACAATTTTTACAAAACTTAACTATTGTGCTTGCATTTGTTCTTCATCAGTGAACTCAACCTAAGATCAATACCATCAGAAGGGTACTATTCACATGTGCCTTGACAAAAAAGTAACAAAATGAAGCCTTATTCTCACCCCATCTGTCTCTCTCTCTCCCTCTCCCTCTCTTTGTCTCTCCGTCTCTCACTCAAGCCACCACAAAAACAAAAGATCATGGATATCCTTTGTGATGCCTCACTTCAACTGAGCATGTGTGACAGTGGTAATTAATTGCTCAACAGGAAATGTTCTCAGAAATACAGAAGAATCTTTTAATGTCACAGGCAATGAAAGGTTCAACAAGCTTCAGGATTATTCTCTGCAAACCAGGGAACAGAAATATATTTTCCCTTGCAATAGTGCTTAAACCATTGATGATTTGTTGGACATTTGAAACTCAGGCTCATTCAAAGACACCAGAATGAATGTTACATTCTCCATAATAGGTAGAGTATATGACACACCTATTAGTATTCAACCAACACCAAGTCTATGCATGGTTGCAGTCACATTTGCTTCCTACATGGACCAATAATATTGCTGAACTGTTTGCTGACTGCTTTATTGACATGAACAACTGGTGTTCCATACAAGTTGTATGTGGACTCTAATGTGCCACCAGTCGTGCAGTGGGTGGATAAGAGTTTTGTGTCAGAAAGCAGTTAGAGGGAGCCCCAGCACTTAGGGTTTTACCCAATAACTTATCAAGGAACTGAATAGTGAGAACAAGATGTCAATCTGACTTGATGCACAGTCATCAACCCAAGTTAAACAATGTGCCATGACTCACTGGGGTAATGCACTGGAAATCAAGCTATTCTGGAAAAAATCAAAAAAGTTTAAGATTTTTAAAAGTGCACAAAGCTTCCCCAATTTACATTGATTTTTGTGCCAATGTTGGCAGAAAGCTTGGACCATATTCCTACATTTTGCAAGAATTACTTCGCATTTCAAATAACTAGACTGTAACTACAGGTGAACGATCATGAGCCATTAACTTGTAACTGTACTCAGTAAGACTTTAATCCTCTGTGGCCAGATGGACCACTCAAAATAATGAACTTATGATGAAAAATAATGAATTTATCACGGAGTTACCAAAAGATGGACAATTATTAAAGCATGCTGGGAAAATGGGAGTCAGCCTTGACCAAAGTGACTGCTAATCCACATGCTGCAGAATCCAGACAGGCTGGAGTTACCAATAGACAGTTTGCAAACAATCCTGATAGACCCTACAATACACACCCGAATTTGGGTTGGAATGGGTCAATGAAATGTCACCCTTGAGACAATCAGAGACATCAAGGGGTGCAGCAGACACAGAGCCACCTGTCTCCCTTATTTGGAGGCGGCTACATGCACCTCCGATGATGGACACTTAAGGACCAGCTTGTCATCAGCGTGACAACATCTGGTTGGATCCGATTGATCAGGTGATCAAACCCGATTGATCCATTGGGAGATACCTAAGATGCTCCCAAAAGGGTGTGAAGACTGTGGAGTATAAGAATCACTGTAACCCCACCCTCAGGCGCAGTAACTCGAACGGTAACTCAAGAATAACCAGCAAAACAGAAGAGACACTTCTGAAACCATTGGAAGAAGACCAGATGACCACATGGTGCCCAGCCAAATTCTAGTGTAGTGGTATATGATCATCCAAAGTTAAGTTAAAGCGTAAGGTAGATTCATAGTGTTTATCATTAGTTCATACTGTATTTGGTGTTCTAATGTTAATTGTGTCAAATAAACTAATATTATTGTTTCACTTTTACTATGAGTCATCTCACAGTTATTTTGCAAGATATAAGAGTTCAAA
The DNA here is from genome assembly GCF_047496795.1 of Chiloscyllium punctatum. Classification (NCBI taxonomy): domain Eukaryota; kingdom Metazoa; phylum Chordata; class Chondrichthyes; order Orectolobiformes; family Hemiscylliidae; genus Chiloscyllium; species Chiloscyllium punctatum. The sequence goes on from NC_092775.1 coordinate 62,756,756, forward strand.
CACATTGTGTGGCAGGCAACAAATTGGCACCCCAGATGGGGCCTCAATACAAAGTGACTTTGTTGCTCCGAGATCGAAGCCCGTGGAACCTAATATTGATTGAGATTTTGCCTGACCCAGTTGTTAGGAGGACAGCTGTCCCACACGAAGGCCACAAATTCAAGTAAATCAAAGGGAATAGGAAGGTCAAAACTGAACTGTTCTTTAAAAGATAAAGCCAACAGATGCTTACTTCTGATCCAACAAATGACTGTTTCATGTGTGTGAGATCCTTAGTGGGATAGACAAGGTAAAGAACTGAAAGTTGGCAGCGACCCAATGGGATTAAGACTGGAACATAATGAAAGCCTCTCCCTCGGTCTGATCTGCTCCCTATACCTCATAGTTTAATTGAAAATGGCACAGGAAGGTGCCGGAGTAGAGGATTTTCCCATATGGCAACCAAAGTAGAGAAGATGTGTTGGGTAGGCTAGAGGTTATTAAGGTGGACAAATCCCCAGGACCGGATGGGATCTATCCCAGGTTGCTGAGGGAGGCGAGAGAGGAAATAGCTGGGGCCCTGACAGATATCTTTGTGGCATCCTTAAGTACAGGTGAGGTGCTGGAGGACTGGAGGGTTGCTCATGTTGTCCCCCTGTACAAAAAGGGTACATTTGGATCAGCTTAGGCTTGGAGGGCCAAAGGGCGTGTTTCTGGGCTGTAAATTTTCTTTGTTCTCTTTGTTGTTCAAAACTGAGGCAGTATATCAATAAGGAAACGTGGCCTATAGGGACAGAATTTTGTTGCATTGATGAAATGGGACCAGGATCCTTAAAGCAGAAAAATTGGGAGGATTTTAGGAGAACTCAAGGGATGTGGTTTTCTAAACTTGAGAAGGTCACATGATAATGTACCATTTAGGACCGTTATTAGGAATGGAGCAAGAGTTAAAAACTGTCCTTAAGGAACTAGAGGATGCAAAAAGAGAGATCGCAGAGTTAAAGTTAAAAAACACAGCTCAGGACCAGAAGAATCAGGCAAATCTGCTCCACATGGGGCAATTCCAGACCAAATATGAAGGAGCATATCAGGATACCTAGCGCACAGTGTCAGCTAAAGAGGCCGCTGAGATGGAAATCAGGCAATTGAAAAACAAATGAACAGATCCACAAGCCGCAGTGAGAGTACTGCACCAGGCAGACAGAAAGATGAAACGGGTAGCCACAGACCACACCAAGTGTCTGCAGGTGATGGAGAAATTAAGAGCACAGCTCTCATTCCTCATTGGGATAATATACACATATGCAGAGGTTAGAGAGGAAAGAGAGGAACAAGAGATAAACTGAAATGAGCTCAGGGAAAATGCACAGCAGTATGCCATGTGCACGAAAGATTGGGGTCCACCCCCACCCTTCCCAGAGATATCAACTCCTTCACCACCCTTGGGATCACTCACGTTCGCAATGAAACAGATTACAACTGAGAGACAGGTTGGGGATGCTGAAGCCCCAGCAATCGCATACACCACCTCATTTACAGTGAGCAGAGATCGTGAAAAATATTCCCGAGATTATACGTTCCTTGAGGGGGTCGGACAGCAGAAAGTTTTACATGGGCTGGACGAGAGAGAGGAGGGGAAACTCATTGTAATATGTTTAGGTCAGTCAATATAAATTACGATCTCAACCCCATTAAGCCTAGGGGATGTAACCAGTGTCTGTATAGCCACAACATGACCTCCCAACTCCTGTACTCAATACCCTGACCAATAAAGGAAACCAAACACCGCCTTCACTATCCTATCTACCTGCGATGCCACTTTCAAGGAGCTATGAACCTGCACTCCAAGGTCACTTTGTTCAACAACACTCCCTCTGACTTTACCATTAAATGTATAAGTCCTGCTAAGATTTGCTTTCCCAAAATGCAGCACCTCGCACTTATCTGAATTAAACTCCATCTGCCACTTCTCAGCTGGTCCATCTGGTCCAGATCCTGTTGTAATCGAAGGCAACCCTCGTCGCTGTCCACTACACCTCCAATTTTGGTGTCATCTGCAAACTTACTAACTGTATCTCTTATGCTCGCATCCAAATCATTTATGTAAATGACAAAACATAGATGACCAGCACTGATCCTTGTGGCACTCCACTGGTCACAGGCCTCCAGTCTGAAAAACAACCCTCCACCACCACTCTCTGTCTTCTACCTTTGAGCCAGTTCTGTATCTAACTGGCTAGTTCTCCCTGTATTCCATGAGATCTAAGCTTGCAAATCAGTCTCCCATGGGGAACCTTGTTGAACACCTTACTGAAGTCCATATACATCACATCTACTGCTCTGCCCTCAATCTTCTTTGTTACTTCTTCAAAAAACTCAATCAAGTTTGTGAGACATGATTTCCCATGCACAAAGCCATGCTGACTATCCCGAATCAGTCCTTGCCTTTCCAAATACATGTACATCCTGTCCCTCAGGATTCCCTCCAACAACTTGCCCACCACCGAGGCCAGGCTCACTGGTCTATAGTTCCCTGGTTTGTCCTTACCGCCCTTCTTAAACAGTGGCACCATGTTTGCCAACCTCCAGTCTCCTGGCACCTCACCTGTGACTATCAATGATACAAATATCTCAGCAAGAGGCCCAGCAATCACTTCTGTAGCTTCCCACAGAGTACTCGGGTACACCTGATCAGGTCCTGGGGATTTATCCACTTTTAACCGTTTCAAGACATCCAGCACTTCCTCCTCTAAAATCTGGACATTTTGCAAGATGTCACCATCTATTTCCCTACAGTCTATATCTTCCATATCCTTTTCCACAGTAAATACTGATGCAAAATATTCATTTAGTATCTTCCCCATTTTCTGTGGCTCCACACAAAGGCCGCCTTGCTGATCATTGAGGGGCCCTATTCTCTCCCTAGTTACCCTTTTGTCCTTAATGTATTTGTAAAAACCCTTTGGATTCTCCTTAATACTATTTGCCAAAGCTATCTTATGTACCCATTTTGCCCTCTTGATTTCCCTCGTAAGTATACTTCTACTTTCTTTGTACTCTAAGGATTCACTCTATCGGTCCTGTCTGCACCTGATATATGCTTCCTTCTTTTTCTGAACCAAACCCTCAATTTCTTTAGTCATCCAGCATTCCCTATACCTACCAGCCTTTCCTTTCAAACTGACAGGAATATACTTTCTCTGGATTCTTGTTATCTCACTTCTGAAGGTTCCCATTTTCCAGCCGTCCCTTTATCTGTGAACATCTGCCCCCAATCAGCTTTTGAAAGTTCTTGCCTAATACCATCAAAATTGGCCTTTCTCCAATTTAGAACTTCAACTTTTAGATCTGGTCTATCCTTTTCCATCACTATTTTTAAACTAATAAAATTATGGTCACTAGCCCCAAAGTGCTCGCCCACTGACACCTCAGTCACCTGCCCTGCCTTATTTTCCAAGAGTAGGTCAAGTTTTGTACCTTCTCTAGTAGGTACATCCACATACTGAATCAGAAAATTGTGTTGTACACACTTAACAAATCTCTCTCCATCTAAAACTTTAACACTATGGCAGTCCCAGTCGATGTTTGGAAAGTTAAAATCCCTTACCATAACTACCCTATTATTCTTACAATAGCTGAGATCTCCTTACAAGTTTGTTTCTCAATTTCCTCTGACTATTGGGGGTGGGGGGTGGGGGGGGGGGGTGGGGTGGGAGGGGAGACTATAATATAATCCCAATAAGGTTATCATCCCTTTCTTATTTCTCAGTTCCACCCAAATAACTTCCCTGGATGTATTTCCGGGAATATCCTCCCTCAGCACTGCTGTAATGCTATCCCTTATCAAAAAGGCCACTCCACCTCCTCTCTTGCCTACCTTCTGTCCTTCCTGTAGCATTTGTATCCTGGAACATTAAGTTGCCAGTCCTGCCCATCCCTGAGCCATGTTTCTGTAATTGCTTTGATATCCCAGTCCCATGTTCTGAGTTCATCTGCCTTCCCTGTTAGGGCCCTTGCATTGAAATAAATGCAGTTCAATTTATTAGTCCTACCTTGTCCCTGCCTGCCCTGACTGACTGACTCGCTTCCGTTCTCAGCTGTACCCGTCTCAGATCGATCTCATTCCTCACTACCTCTCCGGGTTCCACCACCCCATCTTAAGTCCTCCCAAGCAGTTCTAGCAAATTCCCCTGCTAGTATATTAGTCCCCTTCCAATTTAGGTGCAATCTGTCCTTCTTTACAGGTCACTTCTACCCCAAAAGAGATTCCAATAATCCAAAAATGTGAATCCTTCTCCCATACACCAGCTCCTCAGCCATGCATTCATCTGCTCTCTCCTCCTATTCCTACCCTCACATGCTTGTAGCACTGGGAGTAATCCAGATATTACTACTCTTGAGGACCTCCTTTTTAAATTTCTGCCTAACTCTCTGTAATCTCCCTTCAGAATCTCAACCTTTTCCATTCCTATGTCGTTAGTTCCAATGTGGACAATGACCTCCTGCTGGTCCCTCTCCCCTGTGAAAATATTCTGCACCCTCTCTGAGACATCCTTGATCCTGGCACCAGGGAAACAACACACCATTCAGATTTTTCTCTGCTGGCCACAGGAACATCTGTCTGTACCTCGGACTACAGAATCCCCTAACACAATTGTTCTCTTGGAAGCCGACGTACCCCTCGTTGCATTAGAGCCAATCTCAATACCAGAAACATAGCTGTTCATGCGACGTCCCCTGAGAATCCATCACCCCCTACATTTTCCAAAACAGCATACCTGTTTGAAATGGGTATATCCACAAAAGACTCCTGCGCTAGCTGCCTACCTCTCATCCTTCCTGGAATTAACCGATCTATGTGACTGTATCTGAGACTTTTCCCCCCTTCCTATACCTGCCATCCATCACATACTGTTGCTGTTGCAAATTCCTCATCGCTTCTATCTGTCTCTCCAACCGATCTACTCAATCTGATAAGATTCGCATCCAATAGCACTTATGGCAGATATAATCCACAGTAACCCTTAAACTCTCTTTAAACTCCCACATCTGACAAGAAGTACATATCACTGCAAAGGCCATTTTTGCTCCTTCACAATGTACAGACCCAGAAAATAACACTGTATTATTCCTCTACAAACACTGCCCCAGGTTAAATTAATAGCTATGGCTTGTATTTTAAGTTTAATCAAGAGATTTATCTCCAAAAACATATAATCAAGAAAGAACCCACTATACTCACGGTTGCAGCCTTTCTCTTGGACAGACTTAAAACAACAATTAACTTATCTGATTCTGTGCTGTGAACTTCACCCAACAGTTCTTCCAAGATTAGTTGTGAATTTCACTGTTTGTTAATTTTCCTTTTATTTCTCATGCCACCAAAGAGAGCAGGAAGGCATCTATGAATTTTGATTCCACACAGCCAAGCCACAAAGAGGCATGGGTTCTGAGGAAAATATCTCGGGTGTGGGAGAAAGCAGCCCATAAATTAAATCAAGTCAAGATAAAGAAAGGAGGGAAAATGTTTCCTTTCCGAACCTCCAACCAGGATCCGATGGGGAGGATGGAAGGAAGGGAGAAACACTTATCAAAGGAACACCATTCCACTTTATACAGCAGCAGGGAGAGATAGAGACACAAAGTAGGCAAATACCTGGCAGCCAGGGTGGTGCTACCACTGTGGGGGCACAGGACACTACACTAGAGCCAATGCGTGACTGTACTTACAGCCACAGAGACCACAGACCACAGCGGGACCAAGTGGCGATGGAGGGAGTCACTATTTCCCATTAGAAGGCCCAAGTTGGCTCTGGTCCATGCTGTGGACCCTAACCAACCCATATACCTCCTACTCCCAATCTATGAGGCATCTGCATGATAGTGTCAGGCTTCTGCCTGGGCAGAGGTGGGTACTGCAGATGCTGGAGATTAGAGTCAAGATTAGAGTGATGCTGGAAAAGTACAGCAGGTCAGGCAGTATCCGAGGAGCAGGAAAATCGATGTTTCAGGCAAAAGCCCTTCACCAGGTTTCTGCCTCCCCAGTGTAGGTCTGCGACAGGAAGTAGAATAGTGTAAGTAGACCACTAGCACATGGTGAGGTAAAAGGCCACCCTGTAGAATTTCTTTGGGATCCCAGAAATTCCTGCACAACCCTGAACACCTTGAGATTTAATGATTAACACAACCATTCTCACCACCTTAATATACGTATGGTGGATGACACTGCCCGAGAACAAATGACAACATCAAGGACTCCCCATGACACATCCTCAGAGTGCCCCACCCCCATCTCCACCAACCCCCCCCGGATGAAAATGGTACACTTCCATCACTGCCACCAACAACAGCTGCCACGCCCCACGGAGCCCTGAACACTTGCAGTGACTTAATAGGAGACGCTCTAACAGACTGGAATGACTCACTACTAATTAACAACACATAACATGTCAAACCTTCCCAGCAGGCATGAATTAGCATGGCATGATTTCCCAATAACCCCATGACAGACAGGCAGATCGAACATCCTCGACTTACTATAATGCTGTACCTGCCCCATAGAAACATGACAGTACAAAAGGCTAATACAGAATATGCTTTTATAACGTTTGTTCAATTTTCAAGTTTTCATCATGAAATTTTTTGTTATGAACTCTTTTTCTTATGGTTTGAGAACATTTGTTTCAGTTTGAATTTTTTTTGCATTTGTTGATAATTTTTCTGTTGTTCTTGTGTAGTTTTATAACATTTGTTTCTTTTTTTTCATTTTTCATCATGACTTCACTTTATATTTGTTCATCTACAAACTTGTTTTTGTCTTTGCTCATTTTTCCTTTTCTTTTTCATTTACTATGTTTGCTTGATTCTCATACACTATTTGTAACAATGTAGTGGTTTAAGTATATATTATGCTTTGTTTGCACTGGGATGACCATGTACTCACTGCACAAGAGACTGATCTTTTATCATGTGATCCATCATGCTTTGTGTTCAGGATCCAGAGGAGGGACAGTGGCTGGATGGGCTACTCAAAATAATGAACTTATGATGGAAAATAATGAACTTATCAAGGAGTTACAGAAGATGGACAATGATTAAAGCATGCTGGGAAATGGGAACCAGCCTTGACTCAAGTGACTGTGCTAATCAACATGCTGCAGACTCCAAACAGGCTGCACGTTACCAATAGACAGTTTGCAAACAAACCTGGCAGCTGCAGACCCTACAATACACACTCGAATTTGGGTTTGAATAGGTCAATGGAATGTCACCCTCAGGACAATCAGAAACATCAAGGGGTGCACCAGACAGGGAAGCACATCACCATTATTTCATTGTGTATTTGGTGTTCTAATATTAGTTGTGTCAAATAGACAGATATTACTGTTTTAGTAATATTAAGAGTTGACTCACAGTTCTTTTGTGAGATTAAAGAGTTCAAACACACTGTGTGGCAGGTGCAACACCTCTGTAAGTTCCCCTTATACTGACCAACAGTCACAAACAAGAAAACATGGGTGTTAAGGACAGGGGAAAAACAGGAAAGCAATTCCATTGTCATTGTTCAAAGGAGATGCATCTTGTGTCATTTAGAATGGTATTTCTCGGTCTTTCCTTTTCTAGATGTTTCTATTGGCTTGCAAGAGGCACACACGAGCTGGTTTTGCTGATAAAAGATCTCTGCTTTATTGATTAAGAGTCAGAGATTTATGGTCTGGAGATGGGCATATGAAACGTAAACTGACTTTCTTCAAGGTTAATTTTTTTTTGTTGCAAAGATCAGAGAGAGATCTGAGCTGGTGGTGGTCGAATTAGCTTCTTTGTATCTTAGAGTAATCAAGTTATAGAGGTGCACAGCACAGAAACAGACCGTTCAATCCAACCCGTCCATGCCAACCAGATATCCTAAATTAATCTAGTCCCATTTGCCAGTACTTGGCCCATATCCATCTAAACCCTTCCTATTCATATACACATCCAGATGCCTTTTAAATGCTGCAATTGTACCAGCCTCCAGCACTTCCTCATTCCATACATGCATCACGCACTGTATGCAAAAGTTGCCCCTTAGGTCCCTTTTATATTTTTCCCCTTTCACCCTAAACCTATGCCGTCCAGTTCTGGACTTTGTTTATTTACCCTATCAATGCCCCTCATGATTTTATAAACATCAATATGATCATCCCTCAGCACCAGGCAAAACAACCCCTGCCTATTCAGCCTCTCCCTATAGCTTAAATCCTCCAACCCTGGCAAAATCCTTGTAAGTCTTTTCTAAATCCTTTCAAGTTTCACAACAGCTTTCCAATAGGAAGACGACCAGAATTGTATGCAATATTCCAAAAGTGCCAAACCAATCCCTGTACAGCCACAACATTACCTCCCAACTCCTATACTCAATACACTGTCCAATAAAGGAATGCATACCAAACACCTTCTTCACTATCTTATTTACCTGCAAGTCCACTTTCAAGGAACTATGAACCCTGTACTCCAAGGTCTGTTTGTTCAGCAACGCTACTCAGCATCTTCCCTTTAAGTGTTTATGTCCTCCCCTGATTTGCTTTTCCAAAATGCAGCACCTCATATTTATCTAAATTACACTCCATCTGCCATTTCTCAGCCCATTGGCCCATCAGTTCAAGATCCCGTTGTAATCTGAGGTAACCTTCTTCACTGTCCACTACACCTCCAATTTTGGTGTCATCTGCAAACTTGCAAACCATACCTCCTATTTTCACATATCTTGTTCACAGCCCCAATATCTTCAGCCACCTGAAAATCCATCACATAATTGTTATGAGGCAGTAGACATTTGTTGTTGGTACTGTCCACTAGACCATAAACCCATCTTCTACTTGTTGCCAACCTAGGTCTATTTGTAGATCATCCTTCAACTCTCATGCCAGTCCATCTGCAACTTCTGTTGCAACTCACAGCTGTGCAAACAGAGCTCACAATGAGGATCATTGCCTTTAAACCGTGCAACAGCAATCCTCGTAATCCCTGGTTTAACACTATTCTTTTCTCATTTCAGTTCATGATTTTTTAAAAAAATCACAAAAATAGAATGACACAGTCTTTACAAAAGAGAATGACAATTGACACTGAAATTCAATTATATCCCAAAGAAAGCAAAAGATGTTAATTACTTTGTTAAATAGACCTTAAAGCAGGGCACTGTCAAACCAATCTTGTAGAAGATTTAAGGTATTTTATGGTATTCTCAATGCACATTAGACTTTGACAATACAAAAACTCAAATTTGGAGTTAATTCAGCTGCTGATCAGCTATGATAATTCAATCTGTGTTTCAAGAACTTGAGGGCTTGCAAAATATCAGTAATGGTATTTCCATCTACAATCACAATTCTCTGGCAGAAAAGGTCTCACCTCATCTTCATTTTAAAAGGACAACCTTTCATTTTAATTAGCAACCTCTACTTCTAAATTATCCCATAAAAGGAAACATCCTGTCTGCATTAGCCTTGTTAAGGCCCCCCAGGATCTTGTATGTTTCTATCAAGCCTGCTTTTACACTTCTAAACTCTAGTAGATACATATCTAACTCATCCTTTCCTCATAAAACAACCCGCTCATCATTCCAAGTATTAGTCCGGCAAACCTCCTCCAAACTGCTTCAAGGGGATTTACATCTTTCCTTTAAATAAGATGACCAATGCAGTACTGTATCAAAATGCAGTTTTACCAATGACCTATATATCTGAAGCATAACCTTGTACTTTTGTATTCAATTCCCTTCATGAAAAGTGATAAACACTCAATTGGTTTTTATAATTACTTGCTGCACCTGCATGATAACTCTTTATGATTCATGCATTAGGACACCCATATTCCTCCGAATCTCAGAACTCTGCAATCTCTCACCACTTAGAAAATATGCTTCTATTTTATCCTTCTTGCCAAAATAGACAATTTCACAATTTCCTACATCATACTCCATTTGACAGATCTTTACTCTTTTTGTTGTCTACTTATGGTCTCTTCACAACTTTCTTTCCTATTCGTGTAATGGCATCAACAAATTTGGCAAACATACCTTCCATCCTATCATCCAAGTCATTTATATAAATTGCAAACTGTTCAATCCCAACACTCGTCTCTATGGCACACCACTCATTACACCTTGACAACCAGATTGACCCATTTATACTTAGTCTTTGCTTCCTATTAACAGATAATTTTCTCCATGCAAATATGCACACCTCCAGACCATAAAATGTATTCACAATAGTCTTTGATGTAACACTTTATGCCCTCTGAAAATTTAAGTCAAGTGCATCCACTGGTTCCCCTTTATCCATAACAAATGTTAACCTCTTCATAGAACTCCAATATATTTCCCACTCACTTAAAGCATGCTGACCCTGCCTGATTACCTTAAATTTATCTGAATGCCCAACCGTAACTTCTTTAATAATAGCGTAAAACATTTTCCCTATGACATGTCAAGCTGACTGTTTTTTGCAGGTCCAACTTTCAGTCTCCTTCCCTTTTGGAATAGAGGAGTGAAGTTTGCTGTCTTTGATTTTAATGTGGCCTTCCCTAAAACAAGGGGGTCCTAGAAAATTAAAATCAGTGCTTCAACTGTCTTACTAGCCACTTTTTTTTTAAGACTTTAGGATGAAGTCCATTCGTCGCTGGCACTCGGTAGCCCACAGCTTCTACAGTTTATTCAGCGCCACTTCGCTAATGGTTAAGATTTTCCTGAGTCCCTCCGTTCATTCTGTTTCCTGATTCGTCGCTGCTTCTGGATTTTTACTTGTATCCTCTATTATGAAGACCAATGCAACATATCTGTTCAATTCATTTATAAGCTCCTTGCTGACCATTAACTCTTCAGGATGACTTTCTGTCGGATCATTGGGTCTGGATGGGAAGGTAATGATATGGTGGATAATTTCACCAGTAATCCAGGCCCCCATGCTAATTTCATTGTGACATGGGTTAAATCACATTGTGGCAGATGGTGAAATTTAAATTCAGTAAAATAATGTGGAATAAAAAGTTAGCCTAATGATAACTATTTTTTCATTTAATTAATTCATGGGATGTGGAACCACTGGCCAGGCCAACATTTATTGCCCATCCCGAATTGTCCACAGGCAGTTATGCTTACTGTTGTAACAAGTTTAACACTTTAGGGAAGGAAATGCACCATCCTTACCTGGTCTGGCCTACACGTGACTCCAAACCCACAGCAAAGTAGTTGACTCTTAACTACCCTCAATGGACAATGAACATTGGCTTAGCAGGTGACACCCACACCCTGTAAACAAATAAAAACAAAGCTTACTTTGTTAACTGCTCTCTTTTGAAAAACATATTTGTCGAAAGCCTTGCTATCTGTTTTTATATTTTAGATTAGATTTCTCTCATACTCTACTTTTTCTCCCCATTATTAATGTTACGATCCTTTTGTTTTATTGTTATAATCCTTTTGTTTTCTTTTATATTCTGTCCAATTGTATAGCCTGCCACCGATCTTGGTCACTTATAAACATTTTCTTTAACTTTGATGCTATCTTTAAACTTAACCTTCCTAACTCATAATAAATAATGGGTCTGTCCCTAGGAATTTTTCTTACTTTTGGAATGCATCTGTTCTGTGTATTCTAAAATACCCTCTTAAATGTTCAGTTACTGCATCGGCCTATCCTTTAACCTAAATTGTCAATTTACTTTTGCTTGCTCTACTTTCATACCGTCATAGTTGCCCTTATTGATTTGTTTTTCTTTAATTCTTAGACTTATTCCTTTTCCTTCAAACTGAATGTAAAATTCAATCATATTATAGTTTGACCAGGAGCACTTCCAATGAGATCATTAATTAATCTTATCTCATTACACGATACCAAATCGAGTATAGCCTGGTATTTGGTCAGCCACAATACATCGTGTTCTAAGTAACTATTTCAAAACCATTCTCCAAACTTTCCATCTGGAATTCCTTTGCCCATCTGATTTTCCAGTCCATATGTAGATTAAAGTCATCAATAGTTTTCATGCACTTTTCTGACAAGCTGCTTTTGTTTTTCTTTATACCACCCCCTTCTGTGTGGCTACTGTCAAGAGGTCCATGCACAACTCCCACAAGTGACTTCATGTTTTTATAATTTCTCATCTGCATCAGAACCATTTCCACATCTTGATTTCCTGAACTTAGGTCACCTATTGTGTTAATACCATTAGTGACTGACAGAGAAAACTCTCCACATTTTTTTTTGTTTCCAATTATTATTTAATAACCTGTACCCTTTAAGATTCAGATCTCAAATCATATCATGCCTCTGGAATGCTAACAGATTTGTTCCATTTATTTCTGTTTGTGATCTTAATTCATCTGTCTTGTTCAAAAGCTATGTACGTTTAGATAGAGAGCTCTTCGTCTTATCCCTTTATTCTTTGTGTAAAGTTGAGTCTTATCTGTTGGTTTACTCTTAGGTTTGCTCACCCTATACCTTTGGGCCAGTCTTTCACAATATTTCCCTTTTTGCTAGTTTTCCTTGCTCTCACAATTTAACTTAAAATCCTCTCTACTTCCCTAGTCATGCAATTGGAAACAACACTGGTCCCAATATGGCTTAGATAGAGACTGTCTCACTGATACAGATGCCACTTTTCTGACTACAGGTGCCAGTGCCCCACAAATCATAATTCACTTCACAGCAGAATTATCTCTCTAACGTGATTTGCCCCATGCTAATTTGTACATGCCTCAGGTAATAATCCAAGGACTATGCGTGGAACTTCCAGGTGCTGGACAACATGAGCAACGACAAGGAGGGAGATGTGGCAGGAAAGAAAAAAAATGAGGTTCTCCATATAGAAAACAAAAATCTGGTTTTCCACCTGTGGTTTGGATGTCTAGATGAGAATTTCATAAGTAAGGAGCAAGAGGCCTATTTGCGTCCATTAGCATCTCATTACTACCCAATCTTACCTCATTTCTATGCAGAATGTTGCTTTCCCAGGAAGTGGAGAGAAACAAAATGGTGCCAATTCCCAACATGTTAGTCAGAACGGTTACTGGTGGCTACACCTGGTTGCCTCTTCTCTGGACCTCCAGCCTGGTCGACCATCCTCAAAACTCAGGTTATGTGCCGTGGGTAGTGATTCGCTACACTGTCCACTCACAGAAATTGGCATCGGCAAAGCACCAATCTCACTACCTCATAATGGCACATCTCCAAATCACTTACAGTACAGTTGACCACTTCAACACTGAACAACGCCTGCATAACTAAGCTGTAGACCTGGAAAAAAGTGGGGAAATGAAGTGTTAAATAAAGGGGTGAGGTAGAAATATGGGAGGGTTGAAAGCTGATGAGATTATGGGGATGTTCAATATAGTAAGGAACAAGAAGGTTTGGGGGTTTACATAGACTGACAAGCTTAGTCTGCAATTCATTCTTTTTATTTTGTCTGAGGGAGTGGGCTCCACTGACAATCTGAGGCCCTTCATTAGGGATTTGCAATAATTAGGCACAAAATACATCTGTAACCACAGAATTCAACATGTGAATGTTATGCAAAGTCTCTTGAAGTCCAGGACCAGTAGTGACCTCCAGCAGATGTGCAGCATTCTCCAAAAGCATCAAAAGGTCCCCAAGGATACTAACCTGCTGTCAATCATGTCACCATATTGCAGTTGAATGGAGTTTTCTTGTAATTAAGGCTGTGCTGTCTCTTAAAAAAATTAAAGTGTAATTTTCGAAGGTAATTGTGCAATTTTGCCACGGAGCACCTAACAATTTCTGTGTTGCTGAACAGAATTGCATCAAGGTGCCTCACTTTATTAGACTGATAACCTTACTTTGTACAGACTGCATTCCATTGATTAGTTGACCAATCCTGGATCGAAAGGCCCTTGGGGGGAGGGGGTGGGGGAGGGGTCTAGATCTTCATCTGGAGTAGTGAGGTTTGCTGTGCACCAAATGAGGGTGACCTCTGACCAAACTATATAATCTGCCCGAGCATTCATAATGTCATACAGCATAGTAAAAGACCTGCCATCCATGTCGTCCATAATCCCACACTAAACCAGTCCCACCTGCCTGCGCTTGGCCCATATCCTTGCAAACATTTTTGTAACTCATGTACTTATCCAAATGTCTTTAAAAGTTGGAACAGTACTCACATCCACCACTTCCTCTGGAAGTTCATTCCACATACAAACCACCCTCAGTGTAAGAATATTGCCCATTATGTCTTTTTAAATCTTTCTCCTCACCTTAAAACCACATCCATTAGTATTGAAATTCCCCATCCTAGGGAAAAGACTCTTGTCATTATCTTTATCTATATGCCTCATGATTCGATAAACCTCTGTAACGTCATCACTCAATCTCCAACACTCCAGAGAAAAAAGTTCCAGCATACCAATCATCTCCTTTTAATTCAAACCCTCCATTCCCAGCAACATCTTGGTAAATCTTTTCTGAACCCTCTCCAGCTTAATAATATCCATCCTACAACAGGGAGACCAGAACTGGATACAGTACTCCAGAAGAGGTCCCACCAATGTCCTGTACAACTTCAATATGACATCCCATCTCCTGTTCTCAAAGGGCTGAGAAATGAAGGCAAGCATACTGAATGCCTTCTTAACCAACCTGTCTAAATGTGACACAAACTTCAAAGAATTCCAGGTGCAGTTTGCTAGTCTGTACAGCGGTAGCAGTCAGATGCCATGCCATGAAGCCTAGTATGTATGTAACATAACAATCTCTTTCACCGGATTCTTTGAGGGCTGAAGGAAATCTTCTCAGCATGAGGTTCCCAAGCTTGCATAGGTCTGGGTGTGTGTTGCAGAGCAGTACAGGCAGAGGGAGCCACCTACTGTTTATATGCTGTTTCTGGGCCACTGAAGCATGCAACAATGCGACAGATGTTGAGGATGTATGAGAATGCAAAATTGTATCGAGTAGGAAAGTGAGGATGTTTATAAGAAGAACTGTCATCATAACTGTGCTGCAGCACTACAGCATCAGCCACAGCATCCCGGCTAGTGCACTCGATGGAATTAAATTGAGTGAAGTTATCATTCAATTGACTGGAACTGTATGGATCCCCTGTTTAGTCCAGCTTGCGCTTTTTTCATGTTTCCTGGTGTTTAATAAAAGCTAATGCTACGAACTGATGGAAACCTTCACAAAATCTGATAGTCCTTCATACAATCATAACGATGTTTTATGATAGTCTGGACACTACAAAAAGAACAGCTATCCTTCAGACATTATTGTAACTTCATGCAATGCTAAAGATGACTAAACTCTCCACCTCCATTCTTTTAGCTGAAGATAAAATGACAGTCAATTACATAGGTGATGTGTAAAGTGAACTTACATTAATAAATGTGATGTTCTATTCAGGATGAATGCTCATCCATGTGCCCTCATAAGGTTTATTTTCCTACTTCCCTCTAACCTTTTCTTAGGGGAGTCCCAGTGTCCCCAGTTAAAGTAGGAGGGACCTTGACCTGTGGTGCAGCCTGTTAGTGTTGGAAGTTTGGTTGGGCAGCTCAAGAAACACTTATGGCTAGGTGGTCCAGATATGTGAATTTACTCCCCCAGACAAAAGCTTGGCTTCAGCGATGGAACCCATACAAGACACCAGTGAAGTGGGAACGCAAAGGTGGATAGGGAAGGGAGGAGCTAGGTGAAATGTAGGGGTAGTGGTAAGGGGTCCAATAATATTGGTATATTCTGCCCACCCTCCCTCCATTGACCAGTCAGTAGCCATTCCCAGTGGAACCTGTCAAGTTGAACAGTTGGCAAGAGCCTCACTCATTAAGGGTCTTTGCAATTGCAATGTGGGCAGAGGGACGCTGTTAAGTCACTATCAGTTTTACACTTGAGGGCCTTAATTGACCCATAGTTGGGCTGGCATCCAGATGCCATCTCGGCCACTGGTAAAACTTTAGTGGGAGATGAAGCAGGAGTGGTCATCGTGGCGTGGTGCTGAATATCACAACCTTCCCAGTCTAAAATCCCATTACCACGGGGGTCATAACATCCAGCCTTATTTCACCAACTCAGAAACCACATCACCAAAAGTGAGGGGTGTGGGGAGGGAAAATTGATGCAACATGTGGCATGACGATCAGCAGCCATTCCCTCTTGAGAAAAAAAATTCCAGCATAAGGAGCCAAAATAAATACATATGAACCCTACCTTGTTAACTCCATTACCATCCACCAACATTATCTCCAACCAAAGTGATAAGAGTATTAATACCAGCAGGTACAACAATCCAATGACTGGGATAAGAATGAATGCTCCTGTCAAGTACATTTAGGGAAAAGGAATTCCATTCACATATTGCCTTTTGTGATTTCAGGATGTACTAATGGAGTTTTCTTAAAAGAGGAGGTGGCCGATCGTTAGTTCTGGAAGCTTAAACATACACCAGTCCATTTCTAAAAAAAGGAATATTTCATTCCTGTGCATTATGACTAAGAACAATTTGATTGCAACTGGCGAATTAAATTTTGATGAACTAAAAATGTCAACATTTTGTGAGATTACAACTTAAGTCAGTGCTTCCCTGTTAAAAAAAACTATTCACCTTAACCTATTATATTTTTTTCTCTTGGAGGGTAGGGACTAAATCAAAATAGAGTTGGAGGGAAATAATGCACTCCAATCCCTGCAGCGCCCACCTCTCCCTGAACAACTCCAGGGGTCCTGCCCCACCCCCCCCAGCCTTTCCCAGAATATGATTGGCTGGGGGAAGACAGGGGTGTGGACAGGGTGGGGAGGGTCAGCTGTGTCACTTCCTGCCCCACCCCTCATTTATCAGGTGATGGCAGGCAGGGCAGGGGCCCGGTTTCCTCTCTGGGGCGCAGAGACACAGTCGCTACATGAGGTAGGGCAGAGGTGGTTCCCCCCAGGTTAGTGCCAGGGCTCAGGCATTGCAGCCCCAGGGGTTTCTCTAATTGGGGTGGGGGGTGGATGTGGGGTCAGGATCAGGTACGAGTTTGGGGGTCAGGGTTCCCGCGCTGGGGTGACGCTGGCACGGCCGCAGGGGCATTGTCGTGCTGGGGCGGGGCAGGTTGTGGGCTAGGTGTCAGGGAAGGGGATTGGGTGGTCTCCCTGTGGGCAGGCCTGACGCGTCGTATCTTCTTGAGCGCCTTCTGGCCAGCCGGACGCTCACCCCCCTCCCTGCCGGAGGCTGGAGCATTGGAAGCTTCTGGCTTAGCCTCAGGTGCCGGGGCCTGTGGTGTTGACTTCGGGGGAAGGGGAGTGGGTGCGGCGGCACCACCATCAGCCGTTGGCATAGGCTGGGCAGCCTTCTGGGTGGGGCAGTTTTTTCTAATGTGCCCCACCTCATGGCACCACACACCGTCTGCCGTCCAGAAGGCACGGTAGGCCACACCCTCTTGGAGGAGGGTGAAGGAGCCCTCTGTGACCTCCTCCCGGGCCAGGCAAATGAACACCTGGCATCAGAAGGAGTATGTGTCGGAGGCCGGGGTCCTTAAGACCAAGCAGGAGTGGTTGGACACCCGACCGGATCTCCCCCAAGGTTTTGAGGTGGGGAAGAAGGAGCTCACTTGAAATGAAGGGCAGCACGTTGGAGATCACAACCCTTTGGGTCGTAACCTCCAGAGGGTTGATGGGCAAATGTGTCCCACCCAGTGAGCCCCCTCTCCAAGGCCAGGTGGACCGCCTGCTTGGTCTTAAGGATAAAGATGGTCTTCCATTCATCTGGACCGCAGCAACGATGGCCAGTGGGCCGAACACACTAGCCATGGCCTTGCTGCAGGCCTCGATGGACATGTTGGGGTGGGGATAGGCTTTGACCCCCAGGTGTTTAGTTAAGTGCCTGAAGGGGGTAGTGGTTGCAGCCTGGGTTGGAGCAGCCAAGCCTAAGGCAGCAGCTACCCTGGCATAGGTGCAGCTGGGCCCCGTGACTTTCGGGCTTGCCATACTCCGCTGCTATATGTTAGTGGTCCTCAGGCAGCAGCAGTGACTGAGGTCCTGGGGATGTGCCCAAGGCCAGTCACCCAAGGCGAGTCCCAGGCAGCGACGGTGGAGACCAGCCTCAGGCAACAGCAGCGGTGGAAGCAGGCCTTGGGCGAGTCCCAGGTAGGCCCTCCGTCGCAGCGGTGGAGGCAAACCTGTTGGGGAGGGTCCCCAAGGCGAGTCCCAGGTAGCAGCAGTGGAGGTGGGCCTCCAGCAGTGGCAGTGGTGGAGGTCCTGGGGAGGGGACAAGACAAGTCCCAGGCAGCGGTGGTGGAGGCAGGCCTCAGGCAAGTCCTAGGCAGGCCCTTGATTGCAGTGGTGGGGGCAGGCCTGTTGGGGAGGGTCCCCAAGGCTAGTCCCAGGCAGCCCCAAAATGGAGTCCCAGGCAGCAGTAGTGGAGGTGGGCCTCTAATAACAGAAGCAGTGGTGGAGCTCCTGGGAGGGGCCCCGAGGCAGGCCCCATGCAGCGGCAGGTCTGGGCAGGGTCCCAGAGACCAGCAGTGGGAGTGGGCCCCAGGTCAGCAGCAACACTGCCTTGACCTGGGTGAGGCCCAGGCTGCAGCTCCAAAAGTAGGCCCCAGACTCAAAAGCTCTCACCTCCTTCTGCTTCTGCCTCCTCCTCTTCTTCCTCTCTCCATGTGGGACAGCTAGTCTAGGGACAGTTCCCTTCAAGGAGGAGAGTCCTTGCACGTACACTCACTCACACTGATCCAATTCTCAAAAAGGGAAAACACCCGAGTGGCCAGTGACAAGCACTGCCCTTCACATCAAAGGGCAATTCTGTGTGATCAAAACAGTGAAGGGGAGGGTAGGGACTAAATCAAAATAGAGTTGGAGGGGGAAATAATGCACTCCACTCCCTGCGGCACCCACCTCTCCCTGAACAACTCCAGGGTGTTGGTGGACACCGCGTGCTCCTTCTCCAAGGACACCCAGGCCCTAATGTAACCCCGGAAGAGGGGCAGGCAGGCAGTCAGCCCTAACGACTTCCTCCACAGCCCGCTGCCTGGACCTGTTGATGGCCAGTTTGGCCAGGCCAGGCCCGGGAGCAGACCCACGAGGAGGTCGTCGGACCTGCCCTCCCTCCTCCGTCCTGGGTTCCCAAAGATCAGGAGTGTGGGACTGAAGTGCAGCCAAAAGCAGAGGATGAGGTTTTTCAGAAAATCAAAAAGGGAGCAAACGCCCACACCCAATATAGACATGGTCCACGGACTCCACAGCGCCACAGAACAAGCAGTTGGGCTGGGAGTCCGTGAACCACCGCAATCTGCGGTTGCAGGGGACTGCTGCGTGCAGCACCCTCCACCCCAGATCCCCGAGAGAAAGGGGGAGGACTCCCGCGTAGAGAGCCCTCCACTGGGGATCTCCACCGCCCGGTGGCAAATGGGCACGCCAAGGCGTGTCCGGACGGTGGATGAGGGAGAAGAGGTGGACGGTGTGCAGCAGCAGTCGATACAGGGCCTTCCTTTGTATATCCCTTAAGGGGACAAAATTAAAATTCCGGAGGCGGCTCAGGTTGTGGGGCACAGGCTCCCGCGGGAAGTACGGGACCTTGGGGCCAATGTGAAATTCCGTCCGGGCCGGGGTGAGCGCGGACGGGATCCCACCGCACACCTGAGCGTCCTCCAACCGGTGCACTACGTCGGGTCCGAGCACCGCCGTTTTAAGGCGTCGGATGGCGGTGGCCACGTACCGGACGTCTACCGCTGCCCTGCTAGCTATGTCCTGCGGCAGCGTCCAGCCCAGGCCCCCGGCACCCAGCACGTCCCCGACCCTGGTCGCCCTCGCCGCCACGGCCCTCCCCTCCGACAGCCACTCGAACCCGCGAGTACGGAGGTGCGGATTCCTGAGCAACGGCTCCCTGACGACAGCCGCTACTCCAGCCGGAGGGTAGGCGCGACGCAATTCGACCATGTTCCACACAGTGATCAGGTCCTGGTAAAAGACAGGCAGCACCTTGAGGGCGACCTTCAAACCGTCACGGTCGACGAACAAGAGCTGCGTGTCGTAGTTGAGGTTACGCACCTGGCGGAAAAAGTACGTCGCCAGGGCGCACCACCTAGGAGGAGGCTCGACGTAAAGGTATCGCCGCAAGGTCTGAAGGCGGAACGTCGCGACCTGGGTGCGGACGCACACCAGCGACTGACCGCCCTCCTCGATAGGGAGACTCAGAACCTGCGCGGCGACCCAGTGCATCTTTTTGTCCCAGAAGAAGTCGACCAACGTTCTCTGGATGTCAGCGACAAAGCCAGGAGGAGGGACCAAAGTGACCAGCCGGTACCACAGCATGGCGGCCACCAGCTGGTTTATGACCAGCACTCGACTCCTGTAAGATAGCACTCGGAGCAGTCCTGTCCAGCGGCCTAGGCGAGCCGAGACTTTGGCCTCCAGCTCCTGCCAGTTGGCCGGCCAGGATTCCTCAGCCGGGCTGAGGTAGACCCCCAGGTAGAGGAGATGGGTGGTACTCCAGCTGAACCCCCGTAACTCCTCCGGCAGAGAGTCCACCCGCCACGGACCGACCAGTAGTCCGGAACACTTGGCCCAGTTGATCCTGGTGGAAGACGCCGCCGAGTACACGGCCTGGCACTCGCGCATCCTCCCCAGGTCAGCCGGGTCGGTGAAAGTGAGGAGCACGTCGTCGGCGTAGGCTGAGAGGACCACCCCCGTGCCCGCGCCGCGCAGAACCAGCCCCGACAACCTCCTCCGCAAGAGGCGCAGGAAAGGCTCCACGCACAGGGAATACAGCTGGCCGGACAGGGGGCAGCCTTGACGCACTCCTCTCCCGAAGCGAAGGGGCGCCGTCAGGAACCCGTTAACTTTAACCAGACACTCTGCGGCGGCCTACAAAAGTCGGATCCGGGCGACGAACCGCGTCCCGAACCCAAACGCCCGCAGAGTCCTGAGCAGGTACTCGTGATCGACCCTGTCGAACGCCTTCTCCTGGTCGAGAGACAGGAAGGCGCTCGGCAGACCAGCCCGTCGACAGAAATGGATCAGGTCCCGGACCAGGTGGACGTTGTCGTGTATCCTCCGGCCCGGGACCGTGTAGGACTGGTCCGGGTGAATCATGTGGGCCAGCACGGAAGCCAGGCGAGAAGACAACACGCTGGCGAAGATTTTGTAGTCCGTGCTGAGGAGGGAGACCGGACGCCAGTTCTTCAAAGAACGAAGGTCCCCCTTCTTCGGCAGCAGGACGATGACCGCCCTGCACCAAGAAAGGGGCAGCTGTCCGGCATTTAGACACTCCCCCAGGACCTGTGCGTAGTCGTTCCCCAGGACGTCCCAGAACGCCCTGAAGAACTCCACAGTCAGCCCGTCCAGCCCCGGGGTTTTGCCCCTCGAGAGCCGGTCGAGGGCGCCGGTCAGCTCCTCTAAGGTGACGGGAGCGTCGAGCCTTCCGGCGTCCTCCGGGCTGAGCTGCGGCAGGTCCTCCCACAGAACTCTGCGAGCGTCCTCGCTGGACGGATCCGGAGAGAACAGATCCGTGTAATAGTTTCGGACGTGGGCCCTGACGCCCTCCGGATCCGAGACGAGGGACCCGTCGTCGGCCAGCAGCACAAGGAGCTGCTGACGGGTGCCGCGCCTTTTTTCCAGCGAGTAGAAGAAGGGGGAGCCGCGGTCCAGGTCCTGCAGGAGCTGGATCCGCGACCTCACGTACGCGCCCCGAGCCCCGACGAGCTGCAGGTCCCGGAGCGCGGCCTTCTTCTCTTCGTACACCCCGCGCAGGGCCGGGTCCGCGTCGGGCTGACCGAGGCGTGACTCCAGGTCGAGCATCTCCCTCTCCAACTCCACGATCCTGGATTTCCGCCTCTTGGTCGACCCCCTCGCGTACTCCTGACAGAAGACGCGGACGTGAGCCTTGCCCACGTCCCACCATAGCCTCAGGGAGGGGAAGCTTCCCCGCTTCCTTCTCCAGCCGGCCCAGAAACGACGAAACGAGTCCCGGAACCGCTCGTCCTCCAGCAGCAGGTTGTTAAAGTGCCAGTACGCGGAGCCGAGCCTGGCGCCGAACGGAAGGAGTTCCGCCCACACCAGGTGATGGTCCGTGCACGACACCTGCCGCGTGGAGGCCTTCGGAAAACAGGAGGCGTACGCCCGCGAAACGTACAGGCGGTCGATTCTGGACGCTCCGACCCCAGGCCTCACGAAGGTGAAGGCGATGGAGTCGGGATGGAGAGTCCGCCAGACGTCCACCAGGTCGAAGGACTTGACCAAGTCCCCCAACCTCTTCCCCGACGCGCAGCCAGTGCGGGTACCGCCGTGGTCCCTGCCCTCGAGGACGCAGTTAAAATCTCCCCCGAGGACGACGCACTGGTTCTCGTCGATGGAAGCCAGATGAGCGGACAGTTCTTCGAAGAAGCTCGCTTGCCTCGGCCCGGCCAGGGGAGCGTATACGTTCACCAAGTGAAGCACCGCGCCCCCCAGCCGAACCGTCAGGTGAAGCAAACGGCCTGGCACCGGCTCCCTGACCCCCAAGATCTCGGGCTGAAAATGCGGGGCCAACAGGATAGCCACCCCGCCAGATCTGCGGGTGAGGTGACTCATGTAGACCCCCCCTCGCCACTCCAGGAGCCAGGTGGCTTCGTCTCCCGGGGTAGTGTGGGTTTCTTGCAGGAAGCACACCGCATACCTCCCGTCCCGAAGGACCGAGAGGGTCTGGAATCTGCGCTGTGACTCCCTGCTGCCGTTGATGTTGAGGCTGGCTATAGTAGTCTCCATGTCGGAAGCATTGTGCTACCACCACCAGTACAGTTAAAAAACAAGTACAATTACTGGGAGGACGAGGGAGGGGCACAGGAGTCCCTCGCCCTCACCAGGAGTGCCCCCAGGAAGTTCCTGACTCGCTTTCGCTCGTTGACGTCGAGCCCAGGCGCCTGGCGAGCAGCGTGGGCCGACCAATAAACTTTCTCAAAAGAGCTCCAGCGGTCGAGCGCCAGTTGGGCTCTATCCCGGCGACCTCGAGTTTCCTCGACAAATTCCCGGAGTTCCTCGAGGGGGATGAGGGGGAGATCGGCGGGGGGCACCTGGGACTCAAAAACGTCACCGCAGACGGAGTCCGCGTCGTCCCCGGTGTCCGCCACCGATCCCGAACCCTCCTCCGGGAGGTCGCCCTCGGTCGCCGACCCCTCCCCCACCGAGAGGATGGGGGCTGGTCCGGCGCCGCCAACAGGCCTCGAACCCCCGGCGACCCCACCCCCAGGGTCACCGGCGGTACCTTCCTCGGCGCACCCCGTCCCGGAACGCCCCGAGTTCGGGTCGTCGGGCGGCGGAGGCTCGGGGCCCCGCTCTCCTCCCGACACCGGGACGCCTGGCTCCTCGGGGAAAAGGTCATCCCCCAGGAAAAGATCGTCCCCCAGGGCCAAGGCTCCCGGAAAAACAGTCTGGGAGGGAGGAGCGGGGATAACACCTACCTCCCCTCCGCCGCTCGGCGACCCAGTAAAGGGTCCTTTGTCGTCGCCCGCACCGCGGCCCTCGTGGTTGTCAAAGTCCCCCCCAGGGGCCAGTGGAGTCGAAGCAGCAGGAAGCCCTGCCGTAGCCCCTGGGGGTTTGGGCAGGTCAGGCCGCGGTGCGGGATCGTTGGTGGGTCCTGTGGGCCCATCCCCTGTAGAGGGGCAGCGCCGCCGGCGCGCTGCAGGACTGTCTCTCCCCTCCAAGGGCCAGGCCCTCTTCCCCAGAGGGACAGGGGGGGATTTATGGGCCTTCCCCTCCCCGCCCGCCTTGGTGGTCATGGGGCCTGAGGCCCCTCCCCCCAGCCTTTCCCGGAATACGATTGGCTGGGGGAAGGCAGGGGGCGTGGCCAGGGTGGGGAGGGTCAGCCGTGTCACTTCCTGCCCCGCCCCTGGTTTATCAGGTGATAGCGGGCGGGGCAGGGGCCCAGTTCCCTCTCCGGGGCCTGGAGACACGGTGGCTGCGGGAGATTGGGCAGCAGTGGTCCCCCCCAGGTTAGTGCCAGGGTGTGGCTGGGCGGGGCAGGGCTCGGGCTCGGGCTCGGGGTCCCCGGGGCCTGGTGTTGCAGGGCCTGGGGCAGGCGTCGCAGCCCCAGGGGTTTCTCCATCGGGGCGGGGGGTAGACGTGGGGTCAGGGTCGGGTACGGGTCCGGGGGTTTGGGGGTCAGGGTTCCCGCGCCGGGGCGACGCTGGCACGGCCGCAGGGGCATCGTCGTGCCGGGGCGGGGCAGGTCGTGGGCTGGGTGTCGGGGATGGGGATAGGGTGGTCTCCCCGTGGGCGGGCCTGACGCGTCGCGCCTTCCTGAGCGCCTTCCGGCCGGCTGGACGCTCACCCCCCTCCCTGCCGGAGGCTGGAGGATCGGAAGCCTCCGGCTCAGGCTCCGGTGCCGGGGCCTGTGGTGTTGACTTTGGGGGAGGGGGAGTGGGCGCGGCGGCACCACCGTCAGCCGTTGGCGAGGGCTGGGCGGCCTTCTGGGTGGGGCAGTTTCTTCTAATGTGCCCCACCTCGCGGCACAGGTGGCACCGCACGCCGTCCGCCGTCCAGAAGGCGCGGTAGGCCGCGCCCTCGTGGAGGAGGGTAAAGGAGCCCTCCGTGACCTCCTCCCGGGCCAGGCAAATAAACACCTGGCGACGGAAGGAGTAGACGTGACGGAGGGCGGGGTCCTTCAGACCGAGCAGGAGCGGCTGGATCCCTGACCGGATCTCCCCCAAGGTGGTGAGGTGGGGGAGAAGGAGCTCGCTGGCAATAAAGGGCGGGACGTTGGAGATCACGACCCTCTGGGCCGTGACCTCCAGAGGGTCGACGGGCAAATGTGTCCCGCCCACAGCGAGCCCCCTCTCCACGGCCAGGTGGACCGCCTGCTCGGTCTTCAGGAAAAATACAGCCTTCCCGTACATCCGGGCCGCAGCGACTATGGCCAGTGGGCCGACCACACTAGCCATAGCCTTGCTGCAGGCCTCGATGGTCATATTGGGGTGGGGATAGGCCTTGACCCCCAGGCGTTTGGTCAGGTGCCTGAAGGGGGTGTGGTTTGCAGCCGGGGCTGGGCCAGCCGAGCCTAAGGCAGCGGCTACCCCGGCGTAGGTGCGGCTGGGCCCCGCGACCTTCGGGCTCGCCATCCTCTGCTGCCGGTGGTGGAGTCGGGACTCTGGCAGCGGCAGTGGTGGAGGTCGCAGGGAGGGTCCCAGGCAGCGACGGTGGAGACCTGCCTCAGGCGACAACAGCGGTGGAGGCAGGCCTCAGGCGAGTCCCAGGTAGGCCCTCGGTCGCAGCGGTGTGGGGCAGACCTGTTGGGGAGGGTCCCCAAGGCAAGTCCCAGGCAGCCCCAAAACCGAGCCCAAGGCAGCAGTGGTGGAGGCAGGCCTCAGGCAACAGCAGCAGCGGTGGTGGTGGAGGTCCTGGGGAGGGGCCCCAAGGCGAGTCCCAGGCAGCAAAGGCGGAGGCAGGCCCCGGGCAGCAGCAGTAGAGGCAGGCCTCTCCTCAGGCCACAGCAGCAGCAGTGGTGGTGGTGGAGGTCCTGGGGAGGGGCCCCAAGGCGAGTCCCAGGCAGCAAAGGCGGAGGCAGGCCCCGGGCAGCAGCAGCAGTAGAGGCAGGCCTCTCCTCAGGCCACAGCAGCAGCAGTGGTGGTGGTGGAGGTCCTGGGGAGGGGCCCCAAGGCGAGTCCCAGGCAGCAAAGGCGGAGGCAGGCCCCGGGCAGCAGCAGCAGTAGAGGCAGGCCTCTCCTCAGGCCACAGCAGCAGTGGTGGTGGTGGTGGAAGTCCTGGGGAGGGGCCCCAAGGCAAGCCCCAGGCAGCAGCAGGGAGGCAGGCCCCAAGCAGCAACAGGAACAGTCCTTGCACAGTCACAGAATGATCCAGTCTCCAAAGGGAAGGAAACACTCAAGTGGCCAGTCACAACTCCAGGGTGTTGGTGGACACCCGCGTGCTCCTTCTCCAAGGACACCCGGGCAAACACTCCTGTTCTTCTTTTTTTTCAGATCCCTGCCAGAACCAATGTTCACTGACTCCATTTTATTACAGATGGAATACTTGATACTTCCTGGAGTCTCTCATTTGAAATTTATTTTGTGAAGCAGATTCTAGATCTAATGCTGTGACTAATCATCCACTTGAATGGATCTCACCGAGTTGATTGTATGATGAATTTGAATCTAAGATAATTTTTTGCTCAGTAATCACATTTGGGTAGCTGCTTTCTTATTTAAGTGGCCATTAACTCTCACACTTCATTGCAAGTCTTCCTTTCCTAAGTAACCCAAAGTAACTTCCATCCTTAACTATCATTTCAAGACTTTTTTGAAAGTTCTGTCACCAGTTTTCTGTAACTGCAACTGAATTTTCTGTAACCTTTTGCATGTATGGTTATTAGTTCTGGTGCGAGGCCAGAAAAAGAGAATCATTCAAAATTTCTACAAGGTAAATGGAAAAGCAATAAAACTTGGAATGATGGAACTGTTCCAAATTCAAATCATATACCTGAAACTGAAACTCCAGTACAACCATTTCTCAGTTTCACTTGTCTACCCCACTGTGGGGTATTTCCTCTAGTTATGTTGACACCAATAGTCTTTTCCTTCTTCCTCAATACTGGGTCATTTACATCCAATCTTAGCGCTGTGGAAATAGCTCCACAGAGGCCAGTATTTCATCATCAAGTCACCCTTTATTTACATGTGCAGAGTCCTTGACTCTGACACAGCCTCATCAGAGTCAGCACTCAGCATGTTAGATACTCTTACACTCTTGTTTATTTTTTTTTCTTTTTGTTCAGAGAGGTAAAGGTAAAATAACTCCACAAAGATCATTATCCCATCACCCAGTCACCCTTTATTTACATGTGAAGATCCTTTGACATTGATCCAGCTCCCTCAGAACCAGCTCTCAGAGTGAACAGGATATTTTTTTTTTTTTTTTTTTTTCTTTTCGATTCAGTCACCGAAGAACGGAGATTCTGAATCTCCTGTTTTTTTTTTTAAAGTGGCCAGTCACAACTCCAGGGTGTCAGTGGACACCCGCGTGCTCCTTCTCCAAGGACACCCGGGCAAACACTCCTGTTCTTTTTTTTTTTTTTTTTTTTTTTTTTTTTTTCTTTTTTATTTAACCCCCACACTACCGCCTAAGTGCGGTAGTGCTTATTTTCATTCCCCAGCACCCATGGTGTGTGTGTGCAGGTGTGAGACACAGTGAAAAGACACAAAGTGCACGAATCTTTATTCAATTTCCACCACCAGGAAGATAGGAAAGACACCCGAGTGGCCAGTGACAAGCACTGCCCTTCAAACCACAGGGCAATGCTGTGTGATCAAAACAGTGAAGGGGAGGGTAGGGACTAAATCAAAATAGAGTTGGAGGGAGAAATGATGCACTCCACTCCCTGCGGCGCCCACCTCTCCCTGAACGACTCCAGGGTGTCGGTGGACACCGCGTGCTCCTTCTCCAAGGACACCCGGGCTCTAACGTAACCCCGGAAGAGGGGCAGGCAGTCGGCCCTAACGACCCCCTCCACGGCCCGCTGCCTGGACCTGTTGATGGCCAGTTTGGCCAGGCCCAGGAGCAGACCCACGAGGAGGTCCTCGGACCTGCCCTCCCTCCTCCGTACCGGGTGCCCGAAGATCAGGAGCGTGGGACTGAAGTGCAGCCAGAAACAGAGGAGAAGGTTTTGGAGAAAATCAAAAAGGGAGTGCAAACGCCCACACCCAATATATACATGGTCCACGGACTCCACAGCGCCACAGAACAAGCAGTTGGGCTGGGAGTCCGTGAACCACCGCAATCTGCGGTTGCAGGGGACTGCTGCGTGCAGCACCCTCCACCCCAGATCCCCGAGAGAAAGGGGGAGGACTCCCGCGTAGAGAGCCCTCCACTGGGGATCTCCACCGCCCGGTGGCAAATGGGCACGCCAAGGCGTGTCCGGACGGTGGATGAGGGAGAAGAGGTGGACGGTGTGCAGCAGCAGTCGATACAGGGCCCTCCTTTTTATGTCCCTAAAAGAAACAAAATTAAAATTCCGGAGGCGGCTCAGGTTGTGGGGCACAGGCTCCCGCGGGAAGTACGGGACCTTGGGGCCAATGTGAAATTCCGTCCGGGCCGGGGTGAGCGCGGACGGGATCCCACCGCACACCTGAGCGTCCTCCAACTGGTGCACTACGTCGGGTCCGAGCACCGCCGTTTTAAGGCGTCGGATGGCGGTGGCCACGTACCGGACGTCTACCGCTGCCCTGCTAGCTATGTCCTGCGGCAGCGTCCAGCCCAGGCCCCCGGCACCCAGCACGTCCCCGACCCTGGTCGCCCTCGCCGCCACGGCCCTCCCCTCCGACAGCCACTCGAACCCGCGAGTACGGAGGTGCGGATTCCTGAGCAACGGCTCCCTGACGACAGCCGCTACTCCAGCCGGAGGGTAGGCGCGACGCGATTCGACCATGTTCCAGACAGTGATCAGGTCCTGGTAAAAGACAGGCAGCACCTTGAGGGCGACCTCCAAACCGTCACGGTCGACGAACAGGAGCTGCGTGTCGTAGTTGAGGTTACGCACCTGGCGGAAAAAATACGTCGCCAGGGCGCACCACCTAGGAGGAGGCTCGACGTAAAGGTATCGCCGCAAGGTCTGAAGGCGGAACGTCGCGACCTGGGTGCGGACGCACACCAGCGACTGACCGCCCTCCTCGATAGGGAGACTCAGAACCTGCGCGGCGACCCAGTGCATCTTTTTGTCCCAGAAGAAGTCGACCAACGTTCTCTGGATGTCAGCGACAAAGCCAGGAGGAGGGACCAAAGTGACCAGCCGGTACCACAGCATGGCGGCCACCAGCTGGTTTATGACCAGCACTCGACTCCTGTAAGATAGCACTCGGAGCAGTCCTGTCCAGCGGCCTAGGCGAGCCGAGACTTTGGCCTCCAGCTCCTGCCAGTTGGCCGGCCAGGATTCCTCAGCCGGGCCGAGGTAGACCCCCAGGTAGAGGAGATGGGTGGTACTCCAGCTGAACCCCCGTAACTCCTCCGGCAGAGAGTCCACCCGCCACGGGCCGACCAGTAGTCCGGAACACTTGGCCCAGTTGATCCTGGCGGAAGACGCCGCCGAGTACACGGCCTGGCACTCGCGCATCCTCCCCAGGTCAGCCGGGTCGGTGAAAGTGAGGAGCACGTCGTCGGCGTAGGCCGAGAGGACCACCCCCGTGCCCGCGCCGCGCAGAACCAGCCCCGACAACCTCCTCCGCAAGAGGCGCAGGAAAGGCTCCACGCACAGGGAATACAGCTGGCCGGACAGGGGGCAGCCTTGACGCACTCCTCTCCCGAAGCGAAGGGGCGCCGTCAGGGACCCGTTAACTTTAACCAGACACTCTGCGGCGGCGTACAAAAGTCGGATCCGGGCGACGAACCGCGTCCCGAACCCGAACGCCCGCAGAGTCCCGAGCAGGTACTCGTGATCGACCCTGTCGAACGCCTTCTCCTGGTCGAGGGACAGGAAGGCGCTCGGCAGACCAGCCCGTCGACAGAAATGGATCAGGTCCCGGACCAGGTGGACGTTGTCGTGTATCCTCCGGCCCGGGACCGTGTAGGACTGGTCCGGGTGAATCATGTGGGCCAGCACGGAAGCCAGGCGAGAAGACAACACCCTGGCGAAAATTTTGTAATCCGTGCTGAGGAGGGAGACCGGACGCCAGTTCTTCAAAGAACGAAGGTCCCCCTTCTTCGGCAGCAGGACGATGACCGCCCTGCGCCAAGAAAGGGGCAGCTGTCCGGCATTGAGACACTCCCCCAGGACCTGTGCGTAGTCGTTCCCCAGGACGTCCCAGAACGCCCTGAAGAACTCCACAGTCAGCCCGTCCAGCCCCGGGGTTTTGCCCCTCGAGAGCCGGTCGAGGGCGCCGGTCAGCTCCTCTAAGGTGACGGGAGCGTCGAGCCTTCCGGCGTCCTCCGGGCTGAGCTGCGGCAGGTCCTCCCACAGAACTCTGCGAGCGTCCTCGCTGGACGGATCCGGAGAGAACAGAGCCGTGTAATAGTTTCGGACGTGGGCCCTGACGCCCTCCGGATCCGAGACGAGGGACCCGTCGTCGGCCAGCAGCACAAGGAGCTGCTGACGGGTGCCGCGCCTTTTTTCCAGCGAGTAGAAGAAGGGGGAGCCGCGGTCCAGGTCCTGCAGGAGCTGGATCCGCGACCTCACGTACGCGCCCCGAGCCCCGACGAGCTGCAGGTCCCGGAGCGCGGCCTTCTTCTCTTCGTACACCCCGCGCAGGGCCGGGTCCGCGTCGGGCTGACCGAGGCGTGACTCCAGGTCGAGCATCTCCCTCTCCAACTCCACGATCCTGGATTTCCGCCTCTTGGTCGACCCCCTCGCGTACTCCTGACAGAAGACGCGGACGTGAGCCTTGCCCACGTCCCACCATAGCCTCAGGGAGGGGAAGCTTCCCCGCTTCCTTCTCCAGCCGGCCCAGAAACGACGAAACGAGTCCCGGAACCGCTCGTCCTCCAGCAGCAGGTTGTTAAAGTGCCAGTACGCGGAGCCGAGCCTGGCGCCGAACGGAAGGAGTTCCGCCCACACCAGGTGATGGTCCGTGCACGACACCTGCCGCGTGGAGGCCTTCGGAAAACAGGAGGCGTACGCCCGCGAAACGTACAGGCGATCGATTCTGGACGCTCCGACCCCAGGCCTCACGAAGGTGAAGGCGATGGAGTCGGGATGGAGAGTCCGCCAGACGTCCACCAGGTCGAAGGACTTGACCAAGTCCCCCAACCTCTTCCCCGACGCGCAGCCAGTGCGGGTACCGCCGTGGTCCCTGCCCTCGAGGACGCAGTTAAAATCTCCCCCGAGGACGACGCACTGGTTCTCGTCGATGGAAGCCAGATGAGCGGACAGTTCTTCGAAGAAGCTCGCTTGCCTCGGCCCGGCCAGGGGAGCGTATACGTTCACCAAGTGAAGCACCGCGCCCCCCAGCCGAACCGTCAGGTGAAGCAAACGGCCTGGCACCGGCTCCCTGACCCCCAAGATCTCGGGCTGAAAATGCGGGGCCAACAGGATAGCCACCCCGCCAGATCTGCGGGTGAGGTGACTCATGTAGACCCCCCCTCGCCACTCCAGGAGCCAGGTGGCTTCGTCTCCCGGGGTAGTGTGGGTTTCTTGCAGGAAGCACACCGCATACCTCCCGTCCCGGAGGACCGAGAGGGTCTGGAATCTGCGCTGTGACTCCCTGCTGCCGTTGATGTTGAGGCTGGCTATAGTAGTCTCCATGTCGGAAGCATTGTGCTACCACCACCAGTACAGTTAAAAACAAATACAATTACTGGGAGGACGAGGGAGGGGCACAGGAGTCCCTCGCCCTCACCAGGAGTGCCCCCAGGAAGTTCCTGACTCGCTTTCGCTCGTTGACGTCGAGCCCAGGCGCCTGGCGAGCAGCGTGGGCCGACCAATAAACTTTTTCATAAGAGCTCCAGCGGTCGAGCGCCAGTTGGGCTCTATCCCGGCGACCTCGAGTTTCCTCGACAAATTCCCGGAGTTCCTCGAGGGGGATGAGGGGGAGATCGGCGGGGGGCACCTGGGACTCAAAAACGTCACTGCAGACGGAGTCCGCGTCGTCCCCGGTGTCCGCCACCGATCCCGAACCCTCCTCCGGGAGGTCGCCCTCGGTCGCCGACCCCTCCCCCACCGAGAGGATGGGGGCTGGTCCGGCGCCGCCAACAGGCCTCGAACCCCCGGCGACCCCACCCCCAGGGTCACCGGCGGTACCTTCCTCGGCGCACCCCGTCCCGGAACGCCCCGAGTTCGGGTCGTCGGGCGGCGGAGGCTCGGGGCCCCGCTCTCCTCCCGACACCGGGACGCCTGGCTCCTCGGGGAAAAGGTCATCCCCCAGGAAAAGGTCGTCCCCCAGGGCCAAGGCTCCCGGAAAAACAGTCTGGGAGGGAGGAGCGGGGATAACACCTACCTCCCCTCCGCCGCTCGGCGACCCAGTAAAGGGTCCTTTGTCGACGCCCGCACCGCGGCCCTCGTCGTCGTTGTTGTTGGGCAGGCCAGGCCGCGGTGCGGGATCGTTGGGGGGTCCCGTGGGCCCGTCCCCTGGAGAGGGGCAGCGCCGCCGGCGCGCTGCAGGACTGTCTCTCCCCTCCAAGGGCCAGCCCCTCTTCCCCAGAGAGACAGGGGGGGATTTATGGGCCTTCCCCTCCCCGCCCGCCTTGGTGGTCATGGGGCCTGAAGCCCCTCCCCCCAGCCTTTCCCGGAATACGATTGGCTGGGGGAAGGCAGGGGGCGTGGCCAGGGTGGGGAGGGTCAGCTGTGTCACTTCCTGCCCCGCCCCCGGTTTATCAGGTGACGGCGGGCGGGGCAGGGGCCCAGTTTCCTCTCCGGGGCCCGGAGACACGGTGGCTGCGGGAGGTCGGGCAATGGTGGTCCCCCCCAGGTTAGTGCCAGGGTGTGGCTGGGCGGGGCAGGGCTCGGGCTCGGGCTCGGGCTCGGGCTCAGGGTCCCCCGGGCCAGGTGTTGCAGCGCCCGGGGCGGGCGTCGCAGCCCCAGGGGTTTCTCCATCGGGGCGGGGGGTAGACGTGGGGTCAGGGTCGGGTACGGGTCCGGGGGTTTGGGGGTCAGGGTTCCCGCGCCGGGGCGACGCTGGCACGGCCGCAGGGGCATCGTCGTGCCGGGGCGGGGCAGGTCGTGGGCTGGGTGTCGGGGATGGGGATAGGGTGGTCTCCCCGTGGGCGGGCCTGACGCGTCGTGCCTTTCTGAGCGCCTTCCGGCCGGCTGGACGCTCACCCCCCTCCCTGCCGGAGGCTGGAGGATCGGAAGCCTCCGGCTCAGGCTCCGGTGCCGGGGCCTGCGGTGTTGACTTTGGGGGAGGGGGAGTGGGTGCGGCGGCACCACCGTCAGCCGTTGGCGAGGGCTGGGCGGCCTTCTGGGTGGGGCAGTTTCTTCTAATGTGCCCCACCTCGCGGCACAGGTGGCACCGCACGCCGTCCGCCGTCCAGAAGGCGCGGTAGGCCGCGCCCTCGTGGAGGAGGGTAAACGAGCCCTCCGTGACCTCCTCCCGGGCCAGGCAAATAAACACCTGGCGACGGAAGGAGTAGACGTGACGGAGGGCGGGGTCCTTCAGACCGAGCAGGAGCGGCTGGATCCCTGACCGGATCTCCCCCAAGGTGGTGAGGTGGGGGAGAAGGAGCTCGCTGGCAATAAAGGGCGGGACGTTGGAGATCACGACCCTCTGGGCCGTGACCTCCAGAGGGTCGACGGGCAAATGTGTCCCGCCCACAGCGAGCCCCCTCTCCACGGCCAGGTGGACCGCCTGCTCGGTCTTCAGGAAAAACACGGCCTTCCCGTACATCCGGGCCGCAGCGACTATGGCCAGTGGGCCGACCACACTAGCCATAGCCTTGCTGCAGGCCTCGATGGTCATATTGGGGTGGGGATAGGCCTTGACCCCCAGGCGTTTGGTCAGGTGCCTGAAGGGGGTGTGGTTTGCAGCCGGGGCTGGGCCAGCCGAGCCTAAGGCAGCGGCTACCCCGGCGTAGGTGCGGCTGGGCCCCGCGACCTTCGGGCTCGCCATCCTCTGCTGCCGGTGGTGGAGTCGGGACTCTGGCAGCGGCAGTGGTGGAGGTCGCAGGGAGGGTCCCAGGCAGCGACGGTGGAGACCTGCCTCAGGCGACAACAGCGGTGGAGGCAGGCCTCAGGCGAGTCCCAGGTAGGCCCTCGGTCGCAGCGGTGTGGGGCAGACCTGTTGGGGAGGGTCCCCAAGGCAAGTCCCAGGCAGCCCCAAAATTGAGTCCCAGGCAGCAGATGTAGAGGCAGGCCTCAGGCAACAGCAGTGGTGGAAAGTAGGCCTGCGGCAAGTCCTGGGCAGTTCCTCGGTTGCAGCTGTGGTGGGGGGCAGGCCTGTTGGGGAGGGTCCCCAAGGAAAGTCCCAGGCAGCCCCAAACCCGAGCCCAAGGCAGCAGTGGTGGAGGTAGGCCTCAGGCAACAGCAGCAGCGGTGGTGGTGGAGGTCCTGGGGAGGGGCCCCAAGGCGAGTCCCAGGCAGCAAAGGCAGAGGCAGGCCCCGGGCAGCAGCAGCAGTAGAGGCAGGCCTCTCCTCAGGCCACAGCAGCAGCAGTGGTGGTGGTGGAGGTCCTGGGGAGGGGCCCCAAGGCGAGTCCCAGGCAGCAAAGGCGGAGGCAGGCCCCGGGCAGCAGCAGCAGTAGAGGCAGGCCTCTCCTCAGGCCACAGCAGCAGCAGTGGTGGTGGTGGAGGTCCTGGGGAGGGGCCCCAAGGAGAGTCCCAGGCAGCAAAGGCGGAGGCAGGCCCCGGGCAGCAGCAGCAGTAGAGGCAGGCCTCTCCTCAGGCCACAGCAGCAGTGGTAGTGGTGGTGGAAGTCCTGGGGAGGGGCCCCAAGGCAAGTCCCAGGCAGCAGCAGGGAGGCAGGCCCCAAGCAGCAACAGGAACAGTCCTCGCACAGTCACAGAAATGGTCCAATCTCTCCAGCAGGGAAGGAAACACACAAGTGGCCAGTCACAACTCCAGGGTGTCAGTGGACACCCGCGTGCTCCTTCTCCAAGGACACCCGGGCAAACACTCCTGTTCTTTTCTGTCAGCCAAGGTTTTGTGATTGAGCCAAGTTAACAACCTCAATCAGGGAACTCCTATTCTATGAAGTCCAACTGGCTAACTTCAGTCCATCGTGATATGGTTGACTCTGAAATGGCCTAGCAAGCCACTGTATTCAAGTATGCTTGATGATGGATAATAAATGCTGGACTTACTAGTGTCTCCCACATTCCCATGAAAGAAGGAAAGAGAAGTTAATAATGAGGAGGGAGACAAAACAAAGAATCAATGAATCTTGAGATCTCAAGCCATTTACGCATTCATCTAGATTAGATGATTAGCTTAGATTCCCTACAGTATGGAAACAGGTCATTCAGCCCAACAAGTCCTCACTGACCCTCCGAACAGCAACTCACCCAGATCCATGTCCCTCTGACTAAAGTACCTAACACTATGGGCAATTTAGCATGGCCAGTTCACCTGACCTGCACACCATTGTGACGTGGGAAGAAACCAGAGCATCCAGAGGGAATCCACACAGACACATAGAGAAGGTGCAAACTCCACATAGACAGTCACTCAAGGCTGGAATCGAACCTGGGACCCTGGTGCTGTGAGGTACCAGTGGTAACACTGAGCAACTGTGCCACCCATTTTGTTAATGCAGGAAAACCCATCACATGCATATACGATGCATGTTCGATAAGCTGCGTCTTAGCATCTCTTTCAATATTTCAAATTTTATGTGTTTTCACAGCTCAAGGCATTTCTTTACACATTCATTTTTGAGGAGGGAGTTGTCACAGTTGCATGGTGGACCATCCTCACTATTGGACCAAGTGGATGGAGTCATGATAGATGGCAGTTGTTAAAAAAAAAGGGTGCCAAAGGTGTGAATAATTCAGAGAAAAATCAATGTGAAATTGACCACTGTTACATGATTGTAGGCAGTGAGTTTGCTTCATATTTTGAGCCATTTTTAGTTTTACTGGAGTGGCGATTTGTATGCATGCTTTGATATATTTTGAGCACGCATAATAAAGTTGGGTAAATTAATTCACAAGTTTCTGTCATTTCCATTATTTTCTGTAATCCTCATGCATTAAGCAGAATAATCAGCTGAAATGTTCTGCACTGCAGTTATTGGCCATTGTATTCTGCAAGGGGAGATGCAGAATGCCAGGTATTATGTAGCACTTTGTTTAGGCATCAGCTGGACCCTGTACTCCAGTCTCTGGAATGCACCTTGAGCCAACAATCTTGAGGTGAGAGTGCAACAACTGAGGCAGGATTGAGACTTCAGTGAGAGGAGACTCTGACCAGCTAACTGGTGGTAGTAGTAACTGGATTAAAATACCTTCATTTCACTTCATTCAGGGTGTTCCATCAAGCAGGCAAAGGGGCACGTTTATCATGCAATGTTAATGTTTAAAGAATAAAATAGACAATAGACAATAGATGCAGGAGTAGGCCATTCAGCCCTTCGGGCCTGCACCGCCATTCAATATGATCATGGCTGATCATTCCCAATCAGTATCCTGTTCCAGCCTTATCTCCATAACCCTTGACTCCACTATCTTTAAGAGCTCTATCCAATTCTTTCTTAAATGAATCCAGAGACTGGGCCTCCACTGCCCTCTGGGGCAGAGCATTCCACACAGCCACCACTCTTTGGGTGAAGTAGTTTCTCCTCATCTCTGTCCTAAATGGTCTACCCCATATTTTTAAGTTGTGTCCTCTGGTTCGGCACTCCCCCATCAGCGGAAATATGTTTCCTCCTGCCAGAGTGTCCAATCCTTTCATAATCCTATACGCTTCCATCAGATCCCCTCTCAGTCTTCTAAACTCAAGGGTATACAAGCCCAGTCGCTCCAGTCTTTCAGTGTAAGGCAATCCTGCCATTCCAGGAATTGACCTCGTGAACCTACGCTGCACTCCCTCAATAGCCAGAATGTCTTTCCTCAAATGTGGTATCGCTTGATGATGAGGCAGATCATTGAACAAGACCCCTGTTCAAGATTTTCTAACCTTGACAAAAAGTGATTTCACATTCAGTGATGACATAATTACAGGGAATTATTTTTGTTGCTACCCATGCTGCTCATTAGCAAATAAAGCTTGTTTACGGTGCAAATGCTAAATTGCAGTGAAAAGACACAGAAAAATAAAAGGCATTTATCAAACCTTCGTGAGCTTGCCTGATATTGGAATGTTCTTGTGGGTGAATCTTAATGCTCCATAAGTCTCATCAAGAAGATTGATTGCCACATTTTGGTTCTTGGAGATGAGGAAAATAACAAAAAATAATGAATGGTTTTCACTGCAAATGTCAGTTAAATACCAGGTTTCTTTAGGAACCCACATAGTACATTAAATTAATTTTGTTTTGCATTTTCAATCATCAGACAATATAACACACAATCTGCATACAGTAAAATAACAATTCAATCTTACCATATCCTTCTCTCCCAGCTCCCCACTAACCCCATGCCATATCCATCCCTTCCCCTTTATTGTGGACAGTAACCATTCCATTCACTTTCACAGGTCCTTATCTTACTAATTAAGCAATGTCCTTTAACTGAGGTAATAACTGATCAGTTCTTCCTGCAATTCCAACCATTGCCTGAAATCATAACTTTCAGCCTCTTTATCATCCAGGATCATCAACTTGGATAGTTACTTTTCAATGATTCCAATGTGAAACTCAAAATTTCCTTCCAAGATTCCTTCCAGATTCCTCACCAAGTATTAAGCATACAGGTCGTGCTGCTATAACATGACAGTTGTGTCCCTCTGTAACCTCGTGCGATAGAATGTTATGCTATGGAAAACTACTATAGAAAATCGTGCTGCAGAAGATCATTAATAGAAAATCGCAATGCCTAATCAGTAGAAATTTCACATTATCCAAACAACATCCACAATTCATCAATTGTGTCATATTCGTGCTGACAAAACGCACATTGTAGCAGAACAACTGGTAGTTATTCATACTTTGGTCTCGTTGATTGTCCTAATTAGATGACCATTCTGTTGCTGGAAGGAACATTTCTTTCTGCCATTAGATTACTTACAGTGTGGAAACAGGCCCTTCGGCCCAACAAGTCCACACCGCCCCGCCGAAGCGTAACCCACCCATACCCCTACATCTACATCTACCCCTTACCTAACACTACGGGCAATTTAGCATGGCCAATTCACCTGACCTGCACATCTTTGGAGTGTGGGAGGAAACCGGAGCACCCGGAGGAAACCCACGCAGACACGGGGAGAACGTGCAAACTCCACACAGTCAGTCGCCTGAGGCGGGAATTGAACCTGGGTCTCTGGCGCTGTGAGGCAGCAGTGCTAACCACTGTGCCACCGTGCCGCCCATTGTCAGTGTGTGGTGTTGATATGCAGGTGAAAGTGATGACTGCAGATGCTGGAGATTAGAGTCAAGTTGAGCGTGGTGCTGAAAAAGCACAGCAGGTCAGGCAGCATCCGAGTAGCAGGAAAATCAACGTTTCGGGTAGGGGCCCTCCATCAGAAGTGTTGATACGTAGCAAAGCCAAGTGGCTTGGAGGAAGCTCTGTGACTGGTTGCAATGTCACTGCTCAGACCTGACCCCACTTTGACACTCTGTTCTTCTCCTGCATTATTTTTTCCCCCACTTCTCCCTTATCAAAGGGAGAATTGAATGAATGACAGTTTTACGTTAGAATAGGGCTCCAGTTGTCCAAACTGGTGTCATGTAGAGTGTCAAGCATCAAAGACAGGAATTCATCCCCTTTCTCTGCATTGCACTAGAATTGGATCTGGCTCCATGAGATAAGAGTATGATGTTGGTGTAATCTTGGTTTTCACTGTTTCTTTGTCTCAAGACAAAGCCCTATTGAATTAAATATAATTTGCACAGTAGCATGCAAATAGAGACAGATGCACACAACCCCTTTTATTAAGTGCAATTTTCACAGTGGCATACAAATGTGTGCAAATGTACATTGTGCCTTTAATTAAGCGCAATTTGCTCAGCAGTATACAAATATAGACAGATGTACACAGCCCCTTTAATTAGAAGTAATTTGCACAGTAACATCTAGCAACTACAAATCACAATAAAAACCTTAAAAAAAACTGACTCACAGTTTGAAGTTCCAAGATGCTTTTATTGTTGTTTTGTTTCCTCGTGTTGGGTTGTGTTTATTCAAATTGCTTCATGAAGTGTTGCTTCTTCCAATGTCTTATGGAATGAAAGAAACCCAATAAAGTTTTATGGTTGAAAAGAAATGCGGGAAAGGAAGCAGAGGTGATGTCAGTGATTACAGATAAATATCCTGGCATATAGCAGCATATGCTGCTCAATTTTAAAATGCAAATTGGTCCCAAGATTGTTCAAAATATAAAGTGCAGGAGATGCAATACAGATCATTGTCAGTGCCTGGCAAGGGCAGAAGAATTGATATCTTGCCCATTGATGGTGGTTGATGGGGTTAACAAGTGGTGTGGCATCTTGTCTTGTTGAGGAGAGCCAGCGAAAGAACCTGTGGTGCTTCTATCTGGGAAAGCCCACTGAACTACTTGCCAACCTATCAGTGGCATGGCCAAGGGCAGACCATTCACTACAATTAAGTTTCCTGTGGTAAAAATCCCACCCAGTGAGAGATGCCAGCTGATCAGAGGATGGCAGATCTTGCGCTCAGCAGTGCCACTGTGGAGGCCATCATGTAAAACAGGAAAAGATCCCTAGATTCTCAGAGCCATTGAGATCCAGGTTAGAGGTAAATTTGGTGTGGCAGGTGAGAGTGATCATAGAGAGGCAGGAGAAATGGAGTAAAGAGAGGGAGCTGGTTCTCATCAAGCATCATCCCTTGCCCCTCCTCCATATCCAGTCTCCCAGTCAGGCCCTGATTGCCTTGGATCAAGGGGCTAGATGACAAGAAGATCACACAGTTTGTGCAGATGAGCACATTGCATGGTAACAGGCCCAATGACACCAAAATGAGGCCCTAAAGTGGTCATGAGATGGCACTCAAGGGACTCATTGTTGGCAGGCAGGAAAGGTGGACCATATGACTTTCTCAGAACTTAATTCTGCTGGAGGCAGGAAGGTGGCGGGATGCAGGTACATCTCACCCTGCCCTGCATGACTGCAAAAGAAGAAGATTCTGCTGTCTAATCACCATTGGAACATTGCCTACAGGTTACTGGGTGGTTCTTTGTTGTTAATGCAGAGTTCTGGTTTTTGCAGAACTGCTTTGATTTCCAAAGCAATGCAAATGAATTCCAAGGTTACTTTGAATATTTAAACAGATACGTGCAATACATAAATAACTATAATTACATATACAGTGTCTTTCTCATAGCCTTTGGAAATGGAAGAGTTAGTTGAGGACAATGTCCAAAGATTGTTAAAGACAAGTCATTCACTTAATAAAGCTTTATTTAAGGATGGATTGATGACAGCAAAGTCTTGCTGAGTCAAGAACTGGGAGATCTGTTTACACTTTTGTATTAAGCAGAGATCTGAGATAGCTGAGAAGCAGCCTAAGTAACCTGATTTGCTTCCAAATAGGCTTGATGTGAAAAATGCCAGATGAGAATATGGTAAAGCAGTAAGTGAGCACAAAATGTTTTCATAATTCAATTTGTTCACACCTTACTGTCTGCGGACTTTGTTACAAGCATTGAGGAATGTCAGGACTCAATACCGGAAAAACTCATGATTTGGAGATGCCGGTATTGGACTGGGGTGTACAAAGTTAAAAATCACATAACACCAGGTTATAGTCCAACAGGTTTAATTGGAAGCACACTAGCTTTCAGAGTGTCGCTCCTTCATCAGGTGATAGTGGAGGGCTCAATCCTAACACACAGAATTTATCGCAAAACTTTACAGTGTGATGTAACTGAAATTATACATTGTTTGTAACAGACAATCAATTTTTCAATGTATAATTTCAGTTACATCACACTGTAAATCTTTGCGATAAATTCTGTGTGTTAGGATTGAGCCCTCCACTATCACCTGATGAAGGGGCGACGCTCCAAAAGCTAGTGTGCTTCCAATTAAATCTGTTGGACTATAACCTGGTGTTGAGGAAAAACTCAGTAATCTTTTCCTGCTGAGTGTGGTGACTTTGAACAATAGAGACAGAGTCCTGCGTGAGTTTATGAGGTCAAGCCTACTGCAGTGTTAAATCCCAAAGCATATATATGGCCTTCACAGCATAGCTAGGGAAAATGATGGACCAGCAGGCATTCATCAGACTCTTAAAGGTTATCAGCCTCCTCATGGCTCCTCAGTTAAAGAACATGTTGCATCTAGGATTGCCTCATCTGTCATTCCATTGTGCATCACATGGAATCGTTTACCTACAGCTAAGATTCTGTGGTTGTCTCGACTGGAATTTCCAAGCTGGCTTCCTGCTAGTGAGCAAAGTGTGCTTCATCGCTGGATTGGTTGTCCTCACCCTGATTCCCCTAAATCTCAGCATCTTGTACAGTTGTAGCCAGTTTGAACCCAGTAGGGAAGAGAGCAGTTGGCATCTCCAGATTTCAGCATCATTATCCTTCATCATATGAACATGACCTCTAGAATGGTCAAGTTTCCTCCACCTTCTTACCAATAGCCTCAATGATCTCAACGATTAGCTGGATCTTTTGGTTCATAATTACCTTTGATCCACTGACTATAGCTTGGAAGGTGAGAAGATGAGCTTGATACACTTAAAGCCAATGTTAGGGTATGCAGTGCAATTTTTTTATGGCGATGATCATTTTCCTTTTCTTTTGCTGTGCATTGCCCACTTTCCTGATACATAACTCTGAAAAGCTGAAAGCCATCCAGGGATTTTTATTCACCTCACAATTTGTGTGTAGCACCTTGAAATTCACAAAGCAACGTGGCATCATACAAGAAGCCACAGCTTTTTTGGTGCCTTTGAGTTGGTGTGGACATGCTCCCTGCTTCATTTCCCACTATTTCACATTTCATCTGGAAACATTAAAGAGTGATCTCAGGGAAATAGACACAAATACAGTCTGGTTTCATCTGTGTGAAAAATGTCCTTTGGCACGTCTACCTTTAGTACAGGGGTATGATCCATTTTGAAGCTAATCTTTTGTCATTGCTGCTGTCAAGGTTATACCCTCC
Source organism: Chiloscyllium punctatum (assembly GCF_047496795.1). NCBI lineage: Eukaryota > Metazoa > Chordata > Chondrichthyes > Orectolobiformes > Hemiscylliidae > Chiloscyllium > Chiloscyllium punctatum. Next base: position 62,798,306 of record NC_092775.1, read on the forward strand.
CTGTTACCTCCTTGTCTGGAATCAGTCCAGCCACTTGGCAATGCAGGTGACCTCTCTGTATCCCAGCATTTTTACCAGAGGGGTCCACTTTCCTGTAGAATTGGACTGGAGTTGAGAATGTCTGCTGTTTGAGATGCCTTGATGAATATTAGCAGGACTTCTTCTACATTGGTACAGGCAGCAGCTTCCATTTTCTTTTCTGTTGAAGTGAAAGCTGGATGTCCATATATTCCAATATGTTTGCCTTGTTCTTCAGAATGAGCACCAAATGCAATGTCGGAATGTCACATCCTTTCCAATGTTCATGGTTTGCTTAGTAATACTGTTTTCCACTTGCTGGATTGATTGCACTTTCTCTATGATCGGCAACACTGTTACAGATAATACCAAACTCACAGGTTCTGTACATTCTCTCACAGGAATATCTCAGTGTCAAACTATGGCTTGCCCAGCACTCTATGGTTTCCTGTACTTACATGACTTGACTCTAATCTGATTAGATTAGATTAGAGTCCCTGCAGTGTGGAAACGGTCCCTTTGGCCCACCAAGTCCACACTGACCCTCCGAAGAGTAACCCACCCAGACCCAATTCTCTCTGACTCATGCACCTAACATTATGGGCAATTTAGCATGGCCAATTCACCTGACCTGCACATCTTTTGATTGTGGGAAGGAACAGGAGCACCCAGAGAAAACCCACACAGTCATGGGGAGAACATGCAAAACTCCACACAGACAGTCCCCCAAGGTTGGAATTGAACGCAGATCCCTGACGCTGTGAGGCAGCAGTGCTAACCATTGAGCCACCATGCCACCCACGGTGATTGTTTGGAGATTAGGGTCAAGCAGTCAGATTAAACTATCTGATGAATTTACACTAATTTATCTAATCTGGAGTTAGTAGTTTGGAATTTTGGAACATTTTGGGCAAAATCCAAATTTTGTTGGAATAGTTAATCTACTGGTGAAAATAGCTGACAACTTCAAAGTAACCCGAGGGTTAGATCATCTGAATTTGAGTAATAATGATTCACTGTAGATGGACAATGAAATTCAATCAATACACTTTCAGAAGGTGTTCATACAGTATCCCACATGTCAGGTTAGAAAAATTCAAAACTCACATGACACAGAATTATAGTCCAGCAGCTTTATTGAAACCACAAGCTTTCAGATCTCTGGTGCCTGAGGAAGGAGTGGGGGCTCTGAATGCTTGCAGTTTCAAATAAACCTGTTGGACTATAATCCAGGGTCATGCGATTTTTGACTTTGTCCACCCCATCCAACCCTAGCACCTCCACATCATAGGAAATTTCAAGCAGGCAATATAAGGAGAAATTCAGAATGACATAGATTCAAGTTGGTTGATAGACAACGAATTAAGGTTTCACTTGGGCTCATGAGGGCTTTACTTAGATTGATAGTTATCAACTTCAAGGTCATTACTGGGCCTCTTAATTCTGCCATTATACAGACGATTTAAACTAAAGGGAGCATATTCTCAAAATGTACTGATTAACACCAAAGGAGCTGCTTTAATGGTCAGCACGTGAAACTGCAAAAGACTTCAGGTAAGTCAAACAAGTATGTAGGTTAGAGGCAGATGACTCATGGATGTAATTTAATGTGGATGTGCACAATACCATATATCTTAATGAAGACTCAAAAAAACACTTGTATGCACAATGAAAAGATGCTAAAGTTTGTGATGAGGAAAAGCACAATTAAGTCCCAGAATAATTCCCATTTTAAAAAAAAAGATTGTCTTACATTTATATATTAGCTTTTGAGAAGAGTTGTAGTTCAGTTTGAGATTTTGGGTGTAGGTTTGCTCGCTGAGCTGGAAGGTTCATTTTCAGACGTTTCGTCACCATACTAGGTAACATCTTCAGTGAACCTCCGGATGAAGCACGGCTGATGTTTCCTGCTTTCTATTTATATATTTGGATTTCTTTGAGTCAGTGATGTCATTTCCTGTGATTATGCAATTTCCTTCCTTTTTCCCAGGGGTTGGTAAATGGGGTCCAAGTCAATGTTTTTGTTGATAGAGTTCTGGTTGGAATGCCATGCTTCTAGGAATTCTTGTGTGTGTCTCTGTTTGGCTTGTCCTAGAATGGATGTGCTGTCCCAGTTGAAGTGGTGTCCCTCCTTATCTATACGTCAGGCTACTAGTGAGCGAGGGTTTCTCAGCTTTCATCAACATCATGGATTTCAAATTTGTCATAGAATAGTAAATACTTTAGAAGTGTAGACACTTTTGTGACACAGGAAAAAAATGGCAGGACATTTATGCACAAAAAGGGAACATAAGTAGAGATAGAAAATGTGATTAAAAGGCAAGTAACATTTGAGGCTAGATACACTTAGTGTTCCAAAGCAGAGATAGATTGGTTCAGTGCTTAAAAGTACTGCATGCAGTTCATGGCACGACATTAATAGAATTAGTATTAAAGTTATTAACAGTGTGCAGTGTTGATTCACCAGGGAGATGTCAGGAATTAAAAATAATGGCTACTTGACAGCATTTGAGACATTGGGAATACTTTCTTTGGAGTAGAGGAAATTTATTGGAGGTTTTCAAAGCTCTGAAGTATTCGTAAGAACAAATCGGGAAAAATTATTTCCTTTTCGATGGCCTTCAGTGACAAGTGACTATTAATTTAATATTGTTATGAAGAAGGAAAGAGCGGGGTTGAAGAAATTCCATTATTCAGAAGAATGCTCACAAGAATCTTCTCAATAATAACTCTGATGTGTCAAATGCACATCATTTGTGGCTCAGATAGGGATAAAATTGCCTCTGAGATAGAAGATTGTAGGTTTAAGCCCAAATCCAGGGGTTTGAATGCATAAATCAAGGCTGACACCTCAGGGTCGAACAGAAGGAGTGCTGCATTGAGTGTTGAAAGGCACTCAATGTGTCATCTGAAAGACACATTAACCTTTGCAGGTGAATATGAAAGATACCATGACACTATTTTGACAAAGAATAACATTACACCCCTTGTCTGGCCAACATTTATTACTCGATTGTCACGAAGTAAACAGATTATTTGGTCATCATCATGTTGCTGTGCACGAATTGACTGCCATGTTGGATACATTACATCAGTGATGACACTTTTAAAGTACTTCACCTACTGTAAAGTGCTCCGAGATGCTCTGCAGTCATGAAAATCATTCTTAAAATATAGGTTTTCTTCTCTTTCTTCTAACTTAGGTTAAGCAATACATGCCTGCATTTGCTAAAGGTGTGCATATGCAAGGGTGATTTACTTTTAAATTGTGTTAACAAACCTGCAATAGATTTTGTTATTATATAATGAAAAGGACTAGGAATGTTTGGTTGAATACTGTCACCTACTTATCTTTTAAGGGCCTTTCTAGTAATTTGAGGTGAACATGAACAATGAGGAAATCACAGTAGAAGTGACACTAATTTTAATGATAAGCTTTATTATATCTTAGGAATGAAATGCAGGTAACATTTCACTGGTGGCAAACCTCCAACTACAAATAGCCCAGAACTGCATCCCCCTAGATAGCCCATTATACAATGTTATGAAGAACTATATAACATTTATCATTTGCCTTTGTCTCCTTCAAGCCTCTGGCTTCACAAATTCAAGCAAACTTGTGGTTTGACAGTTCACCCAAAATGTGTTTATTTTCCATTGGCAGATCAGTAGACCATTGGCTGGAAGATTGTTGATCTTGATGTTAATCATACTTTGTACACTGAAGAATGCTTTATCTCACAACATCTTTTCACTCACAACTTGTTAGACTGTTGATGCCGGCATTAATTTTGGTTCTCTATCTTATCTTAAGTTCATAGATGTGTATTTGAAGATGACAGCGTTGATGAATATCTTTTGTTTTGACACCAAAAGAGAAAATGCTGGAAAGTCTCAGCAGGTCTGGCAGCATCTGTAAGGAGAGAAAAGAGTTGATGTTTCAAGTCTAACTGACCCTTTGTCAACAAAAAAGGGAAAAATGGGGAGGTATTTATACTGGGCTGAGAGAAGGTGAGTCATGGCTCCAGAAGCAAAAGTAGTAATAAAGAGGTGATAATGACAGCGCACAGAGAGATAGGGGGATTAGGAGCTGTGAATGACCAAGGCTGAAGTGACACGGTAGAAGTGACACTGATTTTAATGATAAGTTTTATTGTGACAAAATATGTGACAAAATATGTGGGGGGCTGGAAGAGAGCTGGCAGTGGGTTAAACACTGGATAAAAGCAAATTACTGCGGATGCCGTCTGGAAGACACTTCAACACACAATCCTGCTCCCATGCCCACATGTCTGTCCTTGGCCTGCTGCAATGTTCCAGTGAAGCTCAGCACAAACTGGAGGAACAGCATCTCACCTTCCAACTAGGCACGTTACAGCCTGCCGGTCTCAACAATGAGTTCAACAACTTCAGATAATTTTATTTCATTTATTTTTTATTATTTTTTTTTCACTGTTCTGTACCTCTTATTTCTTGATTGTCTCTCTTTCTCTCCCTCCCCACTCTCTCATCACCTTTTTCCTCTCCTCTTCCCCCTTTGCTACCGTTCTCCCCTGTTTTCCATTTTGCCTCTGCTTTACCTTTCCCCCCCCCCACAACATATTTTGTCACATAGCACTGACTTCAGCCTTGGTCATTCACAGCTCCTAATCTTCCTATCTCTCTATGCACTGTCATTATCACCTCTTTATTGCTACTTTTGCTTCTAGAGCCATGCCTCACCTCTCAGCCTAGTATAAATACCTCCCTATTTCTCCCTTTTTTTAGCTTTAACAAAGGGTCAGTTAGACTCGAACAGTCAGCTCTTTTCTCTCCTTACAGATGCTGCCAGACCTGCTGAGATTTTCCAGCATTTTCTCTTTTGGTTTCAGATTCCAGCATCTGCAGTAATTTGCTTTTATTTTGTTTTTGACATCTGACTAAATTCTCACGTAATGTTGGAAGCTTTGGATTTCTTCCACTATGCTATGTGTTTCTTTCTGACAGGTGTAGTAAATGTCTTTCACACGAACATCACCAGTGGTTCTGACCAGCGCATGACTGCCATCTGTAGCAGACGACTGTGCTGTCGGTACTTGCTGGGTTAAAAGTTCACTGATGATCTCAGGTGGACTGTATTGTTCAATTGTAGCAGAAATATTGAGGTTTTTTTCTCAGGATTTTCTGGTAGGAACTCTTCACTGGTATCAGGGATGGGAAACATTTTCCATAGCATCATGAACTCTGAAGGTTCACCCCTACTGATAATGTGAAATATACGTTCGACTCTGTGTAAGTGATTTCCCCTGACTGAGTGTTCTTTTAATGATACAGATTTGGACAGCAACATGATTTGTTTTCTGCAGCTTCAGTTTTCTTCATTGGCTCAGTCATTAGACCTGAAAAGCCTCTGAGGTCTTCTAGTGATTATGTTTACTTCATTAAAAATCACACAACACCAGGTTATAGACCAACGGGTTATTTGGAAGCACTAGCTTTTGAAGTGCTGCTCCTTTTAGTGCTCCCAAATAAACCTATTGGACTATAACCTGGTGTTGTGTGATTTTTAACTTTGTCCAACACTGGGTCCTCCACATCATGTTTACTTTGATCAATCAATTTTAGTTATCTTAGGAAATGTTTGAACTGCATCAATAAAATTGCAGGATGCTGAGTGCACTTTCTCACTCCTTTGTCTGACATACAAGTTCTGGGCAACATGAACGTTCTCAAATACATGGTATTCTTAATGTTGTAGCAACAGCTGTACCCTTCCTTTCATCTTGGGGCCAATCCACATAGACAGTGTGATCTAGAACTGTGCACTTTTTTGCCAGAGCCATGATATTTGGTCAAGTAATACCTGACAATTATCCATGTGTCAAGCTTGTGTGACTTGTCTATTAACATAGTTACATCCAATTCTGTTGGATCATAGAGTCACACAGCACAGATACAGACTCATCACTCCAACTCCTCCATGTTGATCAGGTTTCCCAAAACAAAACTAGTCCCATTTGCTTGTATTTGGTCCATATCCCTCTAAAGTTTTCCTCTTCATGTACCTGTCAAAATGTCTTTTAAATGTTTTAAATGTATCTACCACTTCTTCTGGCTTTCTATTCCACATACGAACAACCCTCTGCGTGAAACATTTACCCCTCAGATCCGTTTTAACTCTTTTTCCTCCCAAGGAAGGCTCCCTCCACTCCAGCTGCAGATCCCAGGGTTGAACAAAATCACAGTGGGAGAAAGCAGATCTTTCGAGGGCACACGGCCGATGTGGGTGAGCGTCGTATGTTAATGAATTCGCACATTTGTAGATGCATGTTCACTTCTGACTGCCACCTGTTTGAGTGAATCTCTGTGCAGCTGAAACTACAAAATTGAAGATACTGAAGCCACCACACTGAAGAGGTACCAACCCCCTCTCCGTGAGTACTTCAACTAGATGCCTGGGCAAGCCCAAGCCCCTACACTGAGGCTATCCTTGACTACTGTGCTTACACCCTCTGACTGAGGGTGTAGGTTTGCTCGCTGAACTGTAGGTTTGATATCCAGATGTTTCATTACCTGGCTAGGTAACATCATCAGTGGCGACCTCCAAGTGAAGTGAAGCTGTTGTCTCCTGCTTTCTATTTATATGTTTGCCCTGGATGGGGTTCCTGGGGTTTGTGGTGATGTCATTTCCTGTTCATTTTCTGAGGGGTTGATAGATGGCATCTAGATCTATGTGTTTGTTTATGGCATTGTGGTTGGAGTGCTAGGCCTCTAGGAATTCTCTGGCATGTCTTTGCTTAGCCTGTCCCAGGATAGATCTTAGACTCTGAGACATGGCCATGTGTTTATATCACATATAGTATGTAGGTCAGCTATGTAGTGCGGGTGTACAATTGATGTAGCAATATGCCATTCAGTAGCATGTCCAGAGCTCTGTGAAGTTCCACTGTTAATGATAGATGTTGTGTTGGCTTGTGTTGCTTTATCATCTGACTGTCTAGACTGTTCTGACTGTAACAGGAAGTATGCAGTCATAATCAAGACTCACTACTCCACCAGTCACATCACTAGCACAGCTGTGTTAATTCATTCCTAGAATGGCCAGTTAATCTGCCTTTGTTTTACTATCAAGAAGAAGAGACTTTCACCAAGCTTTTTAATTAATTCAAAATTATCCATTTTTTATAACACAAAACCTATGTATAAAACAAGTGGCAAACACTGGGCAATATCTAGACTATAAAGCAGAATGAGCACTAACTTTCCTATTATCCAACCCAAACCAAAAGCAGAAATCTCTCTACATTCTGAAAGGAAGGAATAAAATGTGACTTCTTCTCATGGTCTGTCAGGTTTCTTGTGAACAAAATCAAAATGCTGACAGCTATTGACTGAGGAAAGATCCTCAGTTCGAATTGATATGAAGTTTAACCTGAGTCTTTGGAAAAATGGCCACATCTTAGCTTTTCAGGGTTTATAAACTGATCAGAAATATTGATATTTGCAAACTTTATTAAGTTGCCAGACATTTCTGCTGAGTGACTACTGACAACTAAGGTTGTAAAACACAAAACTACATTCAGAAAAAGTTTAACTCTCACACTGACAGAGGTTATCATGAAAGTTTGAACTTTTCAACTTCTCCTCTCACCTGACCTCAGGTTAAACCGTGAACAGTTATCTCTGTCTGATAAGTAAGCAGCCCTTTGGTCTGGTAAGACTATGGTGGTTTTACCTGCATGTGAACCATTAGCATGGGGGCACTGTAATCTTTTCAAAGCGAGATTTGCCAGTGATTAAGTGCCACAAACTTCATCACTTTTCTCCCTAAAACCCTCCTTGTTTTTTTTATCCAAAATCACTTGACAATCTACAAACAGATGGTAAACCATAGCACATCTTAAACTGTAAAATTAATTTCTAAGAAAACAAAAGGTAAAAGCCATTTTCAATCCAGAAAATTCCATATTATTTGTTATCTTCAGATTTTTACTTAGTCTTTATATGTAATTCTGTGTTCCCATTAATTGTGTTTGAACCTCATGAGGATATTAAATTCCAATGCTCTGCTGTGATGAAGTTTCGCTTCCCCTCTCCGGACTTTCCTGAAATTTTTCATAGTTTCTACTTCCAAGATGATTTGAATGACCTTTTCCAAAGTTAGATGCTCTTTGAACTGTCATAGATCTGATCAAGACTGATCAAAAGTTCCTACAACAATTCGTGTCTCTTATGAATTCTAACGGTGGCTCAGCATGAAGGACTCAGGTTCGATTCCTGCCTCGGGTGGCTGTCTGTGTGGAGTTTGCAGATTCTCCCCGTGTCTGTGTGGGTTTCCTCCGGGTGCTCCGGTTTCCTCACACAATCCAAAGATGTGCAGGTCAGGTGAATTGGCCATGCTAAATTGCCTATAGTGTTAGGTGCATTAGTCAAAAGGGGAATGGGTCTGGGTGGGTACTCTTCAGAGAGTTGGTGTGGACTTGTTGGGCTGAAGGGCCTGTTTCCACACTGTAGAGAATCTAATCTATTTACAAGGCTCTATTTTCATGGGTTTCAACTAACTTGGAGAAGTTACTAATGTAATTTTCCATGTATGCCCCTGGAAGTTGAACTCTTCTGTTAATTCTTGACAGTTCAAAAGCTCTATTTGTTTTTCATTTAAAGTAATTGCTGAAAGCTTTCAGAATGTTATCAGTTGGTCATCTGATTTTTGGCAGCATTGTGCATCATTAGCTACAGGGGCAATTGAATGAAATATAGTGTTAACTTGTTCTCTTCTGATTTGATTTTTGAAGCAACTTAATGAACTGTTTTCTCTATGAAGTCTAATGATGTGTTCTATTATGAATTTCACCAAAGTTGAGTCTGCTGGGACACAGTAGGCCTTCTTTCATTTCTTCTTATTTGTGGGGTATGTTGATCAATCTTCTGAACTTGAAGGTATTTTACATCTGTATAATTGCAGTAGTATTTCAAATCAAATAGTCTATAAACTTATCTTCTTGTAATCCAGATTACAGCTAACTATTAAATTATTGTAAATTGCTTGTGTCTTTTCAGCTTTTTAAATTTATTTATGACATTTTGTGAATTCTGTAATTTATTGAATTATATCAAATTCTTTGAATGAAACATTAAATTGTGTTCACTGGATGTTGTGTTGTGATTTTCCTGCTTCCAGCTCTGAGATATTTTTTTCTCGTTAGGTGCTTTAGCAGCATTATCCAAAAATTCTTGCAAAGATTTCAAAGCTTGTGGATGTTAAAACACTCTTTGTTCAGAAGTATGAGCATAATATTCCTGTTTTCAGGAATCAAAATTGAGGAATCCTGCCTTTTTAAGATGTTTCTTGTGGTTTTAAGATAGCTTTTCCAGGCTCTTTCTTGAATTGATTTCAACCTTTTTATTCCACAATAAAATGTGTTTCATGCTCTTTTCATGTTTTAAATATTTCCTGAATTATAATAATAACATTTCTTGCCTCAAAGTCACACATTAGTTGTTTTTTTTTCTGTTGGCAACACACTTCTTTTAACTTTGCTTCAATATTGCTGCCTTAACTAAATGTAAACATTTGGCTCCATATTTATTATTTTCTCTGCAGTGTGTTATAACATCATTCAATGCTCCTTTTAATGATAAGCACACAAGTTCCCCTGTTTTACAGCTTCCAGCCCAGGATTACACCATGTAGGTAAATTTTCTACACTTTCTCATCAGATTTTAACTTAGCAACGGGAACCCAACATTGTCTACTTTTCTGCCCAATTGCAACTTGGATCTATTCCCAAAATGTGTAGATATGGCTTTTTTGGTGCTTTAGAGTGGAGCTTTTACCTGTCTCAGTTTCCACAAATATATGCTGACTAATTTCTATTTTCAATACATTTCAGCTGCTAACTGACTGGTTGCTCCTTTCTCAAAAGTTGATGCACTTCAAATAGAAACACTTGTTTTGAAATTTCTCATCAGCTACTTCTCACTGCTGATCTCTTCATATTGGGGCTCAAATAGCAACATTGTTCAAGCCTGAAATGGTGCCACTAACACTTCTTCCAATGCAAATCCAGGGGTATTTTAGATGTTTGGGGTGAAGGATGAATCACAGATATATCTCAGCAGAAGAGGAGCTTATCTTAAGTATCAAGGTAAGTTTTATTCCTCCTTAGTCATTATATGCACGGTGGCTCAGTGGTTAGCACTGCTGCCTCACAGTGCTAGGGATCTGGCTTTGATTCTAGCCTCGGGTGACTGTCTGTGTGGAGTTTGCATGTTTTCCCCGTGTCTGCATGGGTTTTCTCCCACAGTCCAAAGATGTGCAGGTTAGGTAAATTGCCCATGCTAAATTGCCCATAGTGTTTAGGGATGTGTAGAGTAGGTACATTAATCAGGGGTGAAGGGAGGGGAATGGATCTGGTTGGAATACTCTTTGGAGCATTGATGCAGACCTGTTGGGCCAAATGGCCTGTTTCCACACTGTAGGAATTCTTTGATTCAATGATATGCAGGTTACTTTGTAACGATGGCAATATGAGGAGGTGAAAACATGATTATCTCCAACTAGAACAGACCAGAACTGTTTCAGCTTCCTTGCGGCTACTCTTCACTGACCAAGCTAAATGTCAGAGTAAGCAAACTTCAACTTAGCTCCTCAGTTAAACCTTTCATAACCATTAATGTTTGCATGAGAAATCTGTGTATTAATTGAGTTTGAATTAATAAGACACTATGTTGTTTCTCTCTTTATATTCAATTATAGCTTGGTCTAAACATTGGGACATGTAAAATGGAAGCTGAAGATGCAATAAGTGGACTCACATCTTAACTTAAGAGGTGACAGGGAAAGCAAAACATATTCTTGAAACATTTTCTCATAACAACAAATATCAATCTGCCACGCTACTGGTAATTTTTATGTGATTAATTTCTGAGTTATACAAAGCAAAACTATAAACACTCTCTCAAGCTTGAATCTAATTACATCAAGCCTTTTTGAGCTGCAAACTTGTAACAATTGTTTAATTTGGAAATCCTTATTTGTCTCTGGTCTTCAAGATAAAATGCAAATTGGGCCATTCTATACAAGGGGTGAATCACTTTTTAAAATTTCTCTTTGATGTAATTTTGTATATCAAACAAAATGAAGACACCATATAACCAGGCTGTAGTACTACAGTACATTTTGATGCAGTAAAATATAAATTCAGACCTTGTAGAGCCCTTGTGAGTTGGATTTTTTCATGCAACATTTTCAAGTGTACACACAAAAGACATTGCCAACAGCTGCAGTTACTTTGTCTGTTATTGTATAGAATATATGGCGTTTAATAATATGTTAATCCTGACTCATTGATTACACTTTTGCCTCTGAGTGTGAAGATGATAAGCACTATTCCAGAACATAAATATATAAACATAATAGTACACTTGATAATCCAGTGCAGTATTGAGGAAGAGATCTACCATACATAATTCTTTGAAGTTGTGTCCAATGTAGACAAGATGGTTCAAAAGGTGTTTGGCACTCTTGTCTTCACTGCTCAGTCCTTTGAGTATAGGAGTTGGGAAGTCATGTTGAAGTTGTACAAGACATTGATGAGGCCTTTTCTGGAATATTGCATCCAGTCCTGGTCGCCCAGTTATAGGAAGAATATTATTAAAGGGTTCAGAAGAGATTTACCAGGATGTTGCTATGTATGGAATGCATGAGTTATAAAGAAAGGCTGGATAGGCTGGGACCTTTTTCACTGGAGCACAAGAGGTTAAGAAAAGATGTAATGGAAGTTTGTAAAATATTGAGGGGCATAAATAGAGTTAATGGTAGTTGCCTTTTCTCTAGGATGGGGGATTTCAAGACTAGGGGATGCATTTTTAAAGTGGGAGGAGAGAGATTTAAAAAAGACATGAGGGGCAATTTTTTTACACAGCGGATGATTCACGTCTGCAATGAACTTCCTGAGGATGTGGTGGATATGGGTATAATTTCAACATTTAAAAGACATTTGTATAAATGCATGAATAGGAAAGGTTTGGAGGAATATAAGCCAGGAGTGGGCAGGTGGGATTACTTTAGTTCAGCATAGACTGGTTGAACCAAAGGGTTTCTTTACATGCTGTATGACTCTGGCTCAAGCTCAGAGGTGCCTTCATTTGAATGAGATGTTAAATCAAGGTTGAGTTTGTCATTTCAGCTGACTGTTAAAGATTCTGAACAGCTAGCTGAAATAGAGAAGATCAGTTCTCATATCCGGTATCCAAGTGTAAGCTATTGCATTCTGCCTCTGACAGTTTACTCTATTTTGGAGATGTGAAAATTATGAGTTGAGAAAACATTTAAACATTACAAGATTTGAAAATACAGTAAATTTACTATCAATTACCATTGCTAACAATGCACCTTTTAGTCACAATTTTCACTGAATTGTGGTACACACTGTGAGTGATTACATTCATGCCAAATATGCACTGTAGCAGCTAAACAAGCTGTTTGGCCTAAGGATTGAATCATCTTTTGTGATTATAATTAGACCCTTCCCAAACTGTGCAGAACAAAATCCAGACAAAATCCTATCAAAATCCACCTTAAACTACAATTATCAAAGAGTTGTCTAATTCTTTGTTCCAACTACAATAATAAAGACTGTTGACAGTGAGCATATGTCTAAATATTCTTCAGTAATTTTCCACCCCTTGTGCAAATTGCAAGATTTCTATCAGGAACAGTGACTTATTAAGCTATTGACTTCTTACAAACTGTTGGTCAGGGAATTAAAGACAGAGCAAAGCATATAAACTAAACATACCTTGTGGACCTTTTGCATTTCAGAGGAAGATATTGTCAATCAACAGTAGTTTGTGTGTTTCCTTGGAGCTTTCAAAACATCTAAACACTACTTCTTTTTAAAAAAATCAATCCCTTATCTTTTCAATACCAGACATGTATTCTCCTAAGGTTTCTTGTATGAAAATTTTTCTCATATTTTAAACCCAATGTTTTGCTTTGTTTTGCTTTTCTGAAAGCAGATCTGTTTATTGGTTACACTCAGTTTTCCTACTCTATGTGACACTGAAGTGCTTTATTAGTAACTCTGGCTATCTGTTCTGCATCCTATCCTATGGTTGTCAACAGGCACCAACTGTCTGTATTTAAGTTAAACTCTCGATGCTCACCCAGATTAAATAGCTCTCGCAAACCTCAAGCACAAATTTTAATTAAAAATGTACAGCTTCTTTCTTACAGCCAATTTATCCCTCAACCAATATCATTAAAACATAGCATTTCCTGGCTAATCTCAATGTTATTTTGTGAGACCTCAAGGAACTCAGATTGACTGTTATATTTGAAGAGGGACTTCACTTCAAAATTTACTTCATTCGCTATAAAGTGCTTTGGAAAATTGAGAATGTGAAAGAGTGCTACAAAAATAAAGTTTTTAAAAATCTTTTATATTGGACCAATTTATCACAAGCTGTGAAAGCTATCAAATCAACTGCACTTCTAAGTTTATAGAAGTAAGTCGATTTGTTCATCAAACAACACACAATCAGATAAACTGCCTAATATGATCCAGTTACACTTTCATAAAAAGGTCTGACATCTACCAGCTTGTCAATAAATAATAATATTCATAATAAATTCTAAAATAAATTAATGAGGTGAAGTAACAGTACCATGATTTCTTTTGACCCAAACCGAAGACTTTCTCATTGCTCTTTCTGACTATGGGAACTATTGACTCTACGTCATAATTTTCTGTCAGAGTTCCACCCAGTTTAACCACGATAATTCAACTATTATTAAGCAGAACCAGACACTTCAAAGGCTTTTTCACCAGTTGCCACAGCCTGTTGGATATTTTTAACTGACAGTTGGATTCAAAATAATTAGCTGTCCATTCAGCAGATCAAATTGTAACATGTTGACATGTTTCAAAGTTACTTTCGTTCCTCTCTGCAAGTTACAGTACAAAGTCAACCACTTTGAACTAACTCTATAGTGTATATATCAAAATGAACAGAGCGCAGTGATCTGAACTCCACTCATTTTCTTTGAAACTCCTAATCTACAGCAACCAGATTTAAAGGCATAGCCAACATGTAAAAATAAACAAAAATACACAAATTCTGGACAATATTTGCTAAAGTAGTGCACCTAGTAGTGTCTACATTTAGATATTGTGTCTCTTGTACATATAGATTTTCGACCTTTTCTCGTGACAAGTCATACCATGCACACAGCTGTTCAACATATGTTAACAGGCAGACAGTGAGGTGCTATTTTCATAAAGCTAACAGTGGTGTAGTGCATTTCAGTCAGAACTATGGAATTTTTCAGTTTATCTGCATTCCCTGTGCTCTCTTCTGAAGTTGCTTCAGCATTTACACAGAACTAATTATCCTCACAGTTGTTTGCCGAGGTGATCTATCAATAGGCACTTTCCCTACCTGTGCTCTTGTTGCCCCGATACAACATTGAGCAGCCGCTTCAGCCTGAATTAACAGGAAATACTGTTGAACATCTTGCTGAGTACACATTTCCTTTCTCAACCTTTCCATATCATATTGCAATTCTTCTTCACATTCTAGTTCAACAAATGAACATTATACAAATTTGTGAATATGGAGCAGGAACAAGCCATTCAGGTCCTTACATCTGCTCCACCATCCAACAGGATTATGTTGGTCTGATTTTAACACCACATTCACTTTACTGCATATTCCTGATAACCTTTCACCCCCTTTCTTGATAAGAATCTGTCCACCTCCACCATAAAAATAATCAAGGTCTCTGATTTTATCACCATTTCGGGGAAAGATTTCTGGGAAAGACTCATGACCCACTGAACGAAATGAAATGCCTAATCTCTATTTTAAATGAGCAGCCCCTTGAAACAATCACCACAAGTTTTAGATTCTCCCTTTGGTGGAAACATCCTCTCATACTCACCTTGTCAAACATTCAGGATTCTCTACGTTTCAATCAAGTTGCCTTACTCTTCTGAACTCCAATGGATAAAAGCCTAACCACTTTCCTTACAAGCTAACACTCCTCCAGTTCCAACTGTTAGTTTAGTGAGCCTTTTCTGAATTGTCTCCTACACATTCACATCCTTCCAAATAAAAGTTATAGTGGGCGGCACGGTGGCACAGTGGTTAGCGTTGTTGCCAAAGACCCGGGTTCAATTCCTGCCTCAGGTGACTGACTGTGTGGAGTTTGCACATTCTCCCTGTGTCTGCATGGGTTTCCTCCGGGTGCTCCGGTTTCCTCCCACAGTCCAAAAATGTGCAGGTTAGGTGAATTGCCTGTAGTGTTAGGAGCAGGAGTAAATGTAGGGGAATGGGTCTGGGTGGGTGCGCTTCGGCGGGTCGGTGTGGACTTGTTGGGCCGAAGGGCCTGTTTCCACACTGTAAGTAATCTAATCTAATGACTGTGCACTGTGTTTCTGATGCCATCTCACCAGTGCCCGATATAATTGACAAGGTTAAAAGTCATACAACACCAGGTTATAGTCCAATAGGTTTATCTGAAGTCACAAACCTTCCAAGCACTGCTCCTTTGTCAGTTGACTTCACCTTCGAAATTTGATGATTTCAAAGAAACCTGTTCAATCTGACGTCATGTGATTTCTGACCTTATCCATCCCAGTCCAACACATCCTGTATAGATGAGATTAGATTAGATTATTTACAGTGTGGAAACAGGCCCTTCGGCCCAACAAGTCCACACCGCGCTGCCGAAGCACAACCCACCCATACCCCTACATTTACCCCTTGCCTAACACTACGGGCAATTTAGCATGGCCAATTCACCTGACCTGCACATCTTTGGACTGTGGGAGGAAACCGGAGCACCCGGAGGAAACCCACGCAGGCATGGGGAGGACGTGCAAACTCCACACAGTTAGTCGCCTGAGGTGGGAATTGAACCCGGGTCTCTGGTGCTGTGAGGCAGCAGTGCTAACCACTGTGCCACCGTGCCGCCCATAGTTGGAGCATAACCGCCTTCCTTTTATATGCAAATTCCCTTGTGATAAATAATGGCAAATTATTAGCTTTCCTAATCATTTGCAATATCTATATACCTTTTTATGATTCATGCACAAGAATACCCAGATGTCTCTGTCTCTCAGAGTTATGCAATCTATTATCACCTTGATAATATACTTCTTTCATATTCTTCTTGTCAAAATGGACAACTTCACATTTTTTGACATAGTACATCATTTGCCCATCCTAGCCTACTTATATCTTAGAGTCTTACAGTTGTACAGCAGGGAAACAGAGCCTTCAGTCAATGCCAACCAGCTATCCGAAATTAATCTAGTCCCATTTGCATGTATTTGGCACTTATCCCCCCTCTAAATCTTTCCTATTCATGTACCCAACCAGATGTGTTTTAAATGCTGTAATTGTACCAGCCTCCACTACTACTTCTGGCAGCTCATTCCATACATGCACCACCCTCTGCGTGAAAATGTTTCCCCCAGGTCCCTTTTCATGAAACGTCTTGTAACCTCTACAGTCTTTTCACCATCCCTCAATTCAAATTTCTTGTTCTCCTTGACTCACTCAATTTGATGAGACACTCTTCCTCTTCTAATTGCCCTGTTTCAGTTTCTGCTGGCTCCTTTACTCAAGCAATGTAGTTCTACATCCTGCTTTTCCTTATACCTTACAGTTTATATTACACTTGTACAGTTTTACTGTCCATGTGGCTGTAAATGTTGATGAGGATAAAGGTAGCTGTGGAAATAAATTGCTGATTGCCTGAGGATTTTCATACATTATGCTGGTTTGCCTCAAATAGTTTCTATTTTTACAGCAGTAGCAATTCTTAGTTTGGAACCCCAGGGACACACTGAGCTGAACTGTTCAGAACTGCATTCTTTCCTTTGTCTACAAAGGCAAAGTTGAAAACTTTAGATGCCAAAGCATGTCTGTATTAAAGATGGATGGTTGGTATCTTCAACCAGACCAGACTCCCCGAAAATACTTTTAGAAGATAGTCGAGACCCTAATGTTTACTTATTTTAAAGTCAAACATAAAAATCTACGTTCCAGATGCAATTCAATTGGTTAAACTGCTCAACATTAAACAATACACAATTTATTTAAAACCTATAGTTAAAATAAAACAAAAGAAAGAAGAACTTAGAATAACCTAACTCTATTGGAAAATTTAACAGAGTAATAGATTCAGTAACTATAACTAATTAGCAATTGCAACATTTAAGAGGCATTTGGATGGGTATATGAATAGGAAGGCTTTGGAGGGATATGGGCTGGGTGCTGCCAGGTGGGACTAGATTGGGTTGGGATATCTGATCGGCATGGACGGGTTGGACCGAATGGTCTGTTTCCAGGCTGTACATCTCTGTGACTCTATGACTCTAACTGTTCCATTATAGTCACATCCCATAAGCACGCCCCTTGGCAAAAGACAAATTCTGAAAATCGAGTTTAATTCACAGGTAACCCAGCAGCAGAGAGAAAACATTGCTTCCAGCTGTAACCGAGGAAGGGAAAAGATAGCTTCTACTACTTCAAAACTCCAGCAGCTTTGGTCCTGTTGAGACTCAAAGAGTAACTGCTTAAAGCTAAAACTAAAAGCTAAATAAAAAACTAGATAGCCTGGTCTGTGAGAACTGTCCACACCCATCCAGGCTGCTTCTACTGTTCCAACTTTAAAAAAACAACCCAAGGCCTCATTACCACAGACTGCTTGGCAACTCTCATTCAATCTCTCTCTTAAAAGAATTCAGAACAAAACATACCTCTTAAAGCCACAGCATCATCACGATGGATATATGTTGAATCATCCCTGTAGTGCAAATTCAGATGGAGTACCGCAAAGTCATGGCTAATGTTCAACTCTCGCCCAATATAACAAAAAGTAACTAGTTTTGCTTTAACGAATCATTCATTACAGTTGTAGAAACAGAAAATGTTCAAAATACTCAGCAGGCTGAATTTTACATTTTTTGGCTACAAGCAACTTTTGCAGAGTTTTTGGAAGGTTTCTTGCCGCAAAGCCCAACAAGAATTCTTGCTGCATCTTACCAAACCCGCCACATTAATCATCTACCCCTACATCTGATTTAAGTGTGGGCAAGCAGGTAGGTGCTGAGTAGTTCGACACTAGGTGAGCATGTAAGTAGCCCTGAGATTTAGCCTGATCTGATCAGGCAGCTGGCTCCCTATCACTGCACAAAACGTTTCTTTGCAGCAGTCTTTCCATACTTGCCGATGTACCTTACAATGCAAATCTGTGCTTCCTTAGTGGTTTGCCAGTGGATTGGAGCTGTGCCATGATGAGTATGTGGCGTGGGCAAATATCAGACCCCGGTGTCATTAAATGAGGGGTGATTGTGACGAATGCTCCAGATGCTCTTTGGTGTTGAGCAACATGGAGACTCCTCAAAGCCAGCAGTGAACTGAAGTCACCTGTTACCTGTTCTGACTTCCATGTTGAGAATTCCTTATGTCTAACTTGTTTAGCATATTTGGTTACGCATTAAATAAAATATTACTGAGGTAAACAGAGGTGTTAATGAGGCATTTAACAAGCTATAATCTGCCTTATTGGTCAACTCACTGTTGCCTGGATAGAACCTTGTCTTGTTGCCAGGCAAATTCCTTAACAGATACAGCGAGTCGCTCAAGGCACCAATACGGACCTCAACCAGCTTCTTGTGCGATTTTGTCACAAATCTTGCCATTGTCACCATAGCCCACTTTGATCATGCCTTTATGAGATTTCCCCCAATTGCATCTGTCAGCAGATATGGAGAGAGAAATAGAATTAATATTCTTCTTGTCAGAACTTGTGCATCAGTTTTGATGAAAAGTTATCAACCTGAAATGGTATTGTTGTATGACTCCCCAGAACTGAGTATTTTCCGAATAGTTTTATTTCACTTTTATACTTACCTCAGTTCTTGATTGTGGCATTTTATTGCTGTTTGCGTTCAACTTTGCTGTTGCAGACATTGTGTCACATAGTCATCGCTGCTATGTAACAACAATGTGTTTAATTAAATGCAAAGTGTTTTGGGCTAATCTGGAGTGATAGAAGCTGTCTAACAGCATGTGTTTTCTTTCTTCAAAAGATCTGTAAGAATTAATTTAAGAAATGAAATCATCACATCACATTTGCGACATGTCACCCATGTGATAATTGCAATGTGTACTGTGGAGCGAATGTAATGAGGTCAGCTAGGTAGACCTCATAGAATATGAGTTCCCTGATTGGGGCTGTGAATCTGATCCAAATAGGGAGCACTGACTGACAGATAAGGATGGGAACCTCGGCCATCCTGTTAACTCTGAGAGCTGGTTTAGAGGGTGCTGGATTAGTGTCAAGGACTCTCCAGCTGTAATAAAAGTACACTTGATAATGGGATACTGGTCTCTGTGGAGTTATTTCATACTGCAAGGACTCACCTCAAGTAAGGTGGCTCAACAAATGTTTATGTTGTTATCCAATTTTTCACAGTCAGCATCCTGTGTGTAATAAATCAAATGAGAGGACTTCCTTCTCGAGCCAACCATTAATGTATTACTGATCATACATGCCACTCTTATTGTTATATCACTGATCATGTGTCATTCCTACTTAGAGATTAAGTGATTATATGCTGTTCCCAATGATATATCATAGATCATATATATTGTTCCTAATGATATATCTCTGGTCACAGATATGACTCCTTATTTAATTAATTACAATATGAATTCTAAACTAATTATGGAGCTTTGACAATATAACTTTGCTTCTAAACTTACGTAATGTTCTTTGTGTGGCAAATTGATAAACTATTCTAATTAAACAGACTTTTCAGAAATTCATGAAAGTTTTATCTTTTCACTGCCTTCATTAATTTATAATATGACAGAAAACTGATGGCAAAGTACAAACGATTAATGTTTCAATAATTATTGTTCATAACTTTTGTGTGATATTGGTTTTAATCTTGAGCATGCACATTTGCAGTAAACATTTAACCCTACATGTACAAGAAGAGATTGAATAGAGAGAAAGCTAAACAGTATTTCAAATGTAGGATTACAATCGTTTGAGTAAAACTGCTGAACAGAATGAAAATATAACCGATAGAGTTCTGCTCCTTTTCTATTTATGTGCTCATAATAAATAGATTCTGACTTAATATTCATAATTGCTCTGTGAAAGGGGAAAACTTTCGAACAAGACTTAAATATAAAATAAAAATCTAAAAGCTTGAAAAGCTCAGCAGCTCCAACAGCATCCGTAGAGAAAGGATTAGCATGAATTTAATCTGAAAAGGACAGTAAAAGGTTGGCGACAGTGTGGGCTAGGGGTTCAAGTGAAATAAAATGGAGGTATGTTCCTAATATGGCAAGATGTCACTGATTTCTATCATTAGTCAGTGCACTTATTGCCGAAACTGCTGAAATAGTCGGCAATCCAAAAGTTAAAACTTATCTCAAGGTATTCTTGAGCACAAACCAAGGTTGAATTTTTCATGTAACCACAATTAAGAGTAGGTTAGAAAAGCCATATCACAAAGATGAGATTTGATGACAATTCAAAAGTCTATTTTACCTACATTTTATAAGTAATATTAAACATGCTTGAAACTGTACATAAAGAGATGAAATATGATGAATAATGTTTAGTTTGCAGTAACCCAAGAGTGTTGAGAATTAGAACATAGAACATTACAGCACAGTACAGGCTCTTTGCACCAACCTGTGGAACTAATCTGAAGCCCATCTAACCTACACTATTCCATTTTCATCTACATGTTTATCCAATGATCATTTAAAAGCCCTTAAGGTTGACACACCTACTACTGTTGCAGGCAGGATGTTCCACATCCCTACTACCCTCTGAGTAAAGAAACTACCCCTGACATCTGTCCCATATCTGTCCCCCCTCAATTTAAAGCTATATCCCCTCATGCTAGTTATCACCATCTGAGGAAAAAGGCTCTGACTGTCCATCCTGTCTATCCCTCTGGTTATCTTATGTGTCTCAATTAAGTCACCTCTCAACCTTCTTCTCTCGAATGAAAACATTCTCAAGTCATTCAGTCTTCCTTCGTAAGACCTTCCCTCCATACGAGGGAACATCCAAGTAAATTGCCTCTGCACCCTTTCAAAGCTTCCACATCTCTATGCTGTGACCAGAACAGTACGCAATACTCCAAATGCGGCCACACCAGAGTTTTGTACAACTGCAACATGACCTCGTGGCTCTGAAACTCATTTCTACTACGTATAAAAGCTAACACACTGTATGCCTTCTTAACACCCTATCAACCTGGGTGGCAACTTTCAAGGATCTATGTACCTGGACACCGAGATCTCTCTGCTCATCTACACTGCTAAGAATCTTACCATTAGCCCAGTACTCTTCATTCCTGTTTCTCCTTCCAAAGTGAGTCGTCTCACACTTTTCCACATTAAGCTCCATGTGCCACCTCTCAGCCCAGCTCTGCAGCTTGTCTATGTTCCTCTGTAACCTACAATGTCTTCTGCACTGTCCACAACTCCACTGACCTCAGTGTCATCTGCAAAGTTACTAACAAATCCTTCTACATCCCTATCCAGGTCATTTATAAAAATGACAAATAACAGTGGACCAAGAACCGATCCTTGCGGTTCACCACTACTAGTTGAACTCCAGGATGAACTTTTCCCATCAACCATCACCCTCTGGCTTCTTTCAGCTAGCCAATTTCTGATCGGATCCGCTAAATCATCCTCAATTCTATACCTCCACATTTTCTGTAATAGCCTACTGTAGGGAACCTGATCAAATGCCTTATTGAAATCAATATACACCACATCAACCACTTTACCTTCATCCACCTGTTTGGTCACCTTCTCAAAGAACTCAATAAGGTTTGTGAGGTGCGACCTATCCTTCACAAAACCATTGTTGACTATCCTTAATCAACTTATTACTTTCAAGATGATTATAAATCCTATCTCTTATAACCTTTTCCAAAGGTTCACTGGTCTATAATTACCAGGCTCGTCTCTGCTCCCCTTCTTAAAAAAGAGGACAACATTTGCTATCCTCCAGTCATCTGGCACTATTCCTGCAGACAATGATGACATTATGATCAAAGCCAAAAGTTCCGCAATCTCCCTGGCTTCCCAGAGAATCCTAGATAAATCCCAGCTGGTCCAGGGGACCTATCTATTTTTACATTTTCCAGAATTGTTAATACCACCTCCTTGTGAACCTCAATCCAGTCTAGTCTAGTAGCCTGTATCTCAATATTCCCCTAGACAACATTGCCTTTTGGCAGTGTGAATACTGACGAAAAATATTCATTTAACACTTCCCGTATCTCCTCGGACTCCATGCACAACTTTCCACTACTGACCTTAATTGGCCCTAATCTTACTCCCATCATTCTTTTATTCCTGATGTATCTGTGGAAAGCTTTAGGGTTTTCCTTAATCTTATCTGCCAACGACTTCTCTTGTCCCCTTCTGACTCTTCTTAGTTCTCTCTTTAGATCTTTCCTGGCTCGCTTGTAGTTCTCAAGCACCCTAACTGAGCCTTCATGTCTCATCATAACATAAGCCTTGTTCTTCCTCCTGACAAGAGATTCAACTTCCTTAGTAAACCATGGCATCCTCACTCAACCACTTCCTTCCTGCCCAACAGGTACATACTTATCAAGGACACGTAGTAGTTCTTCCTTGAATAAGCTCCGCATTTCAATTGCCCATCCCTTGCAGTTTCCTTCCCAATCTTATGCATCCTAAATCTTGTCTAATCACATTATAATTGGCTTTCCCCCAGTTATAACTCATGCCCTGCGGTATATACCTATTCCTTTCCATCACCAAAGTAAGCATAACCGAATTGTCATCACTATCACCAAAGTGCTCACCTATCTCCAAACCTAACACCTGGCCAGGTTCATTACTCAGTACCAAATCCAACATGACCTTGCCCTTTGTTGGCCTGTCTACATATTTCAGGAAGGGCTCATGCCCGAAACGTCGATTCTCCTGCCCCTTGGATGCTGCCTGACCTGCTGCGCTTTTCCAGCAACACATTTTCAGCTCTGATCTCCAGCATCTGCAGTCCTCACTTTTTGATACATATTTTGTCAGGAAACCCTCCTGTACATATTGGACAAAAACTTATCCATCTAAAGTACTTGAACTATAGTGCTTCCAGTCAATATTTGGAAAGTCAAAGTCCCCCAAACAACTACTCTGTTACTCACGCTCCTATTCAGAATCATCTATGCAATCCTTTCCTCTACATCTCTGGAACTATTCAGAGGCCAACGGTGACCTCTCCATTCCTGTTTCATACCATGATCATTTGTGACTACAGAGCTACTTCTTTAATTGGTCAATGTAACCAGAATATAGAGTCCCTTCAGACAGCAAGGATGTGTCCTTGACTTTCAAACTTCAAAGCAAATGTGATAGTTTGATGTTATTTTGCATGCAGATGTTGATCAAATATGTACAAGGAATATTAATATAAAATAGCTTTACATGTAGCATTTATTAAATTCCCATAAATAGCAAGAAAATGCTATGTTCGTAGCAAGATCTTTAAACTTTTCAGTCTGCTCAAATAGAAGATAAGGTCAGAGTTGCAGTTGTAATCTGAGACATCTTAGTTGGATCAGGGACCAAGTCCTTACACTTACATTTGTATGTTATCAGCTTATGAAAATCCTTTGTTCTTGTCAATAAGCTACAAAGATCTTGCTTTTGCCTAATAGCAGGATGTAAGACCTTGGAGTGCAGGTTCATACCTCCTTGAAAGTGGAGTCGCAGGTAGATAGGATAGTGAAGAAAGCGTTTGGTATGCTTTCCTTTATTGGTCAGAGTATTGAGTACAGGAGTTGGGAGGTCATGTTGCGGCTATACGGGACATTGGTTAGGCCACTGTTGGAATATTGCATTCAATTCTGGTCTCCTTCCTATTGGAAAGATGTTGTGAAACTTGAAAGGGTTCAGAAAAGACTTACAAGGATGTTGCCAGGGTTGGAGGGTCTCAGCTACAGGAAGAGGCTGAACAGGCTGGGGCTGTTTTCTCTGGAGTGTCAGAGAGTGTGGCGTGGCCTCATAGAGGTTTACCAAATTATGATGGGCATGGATAGGATAAATAGACAAAGTCTTTTCCCTGGGGTCGGGAGGTCCAGAACTAGAGGGCATAGGTTTAGGGTGAGGGGGAAAGATATAAAAGAGATCTAAGGGGCAACTCTTTCATGCAGAGGGTGGTACGTGTATGGAATGAGCTGCCAGAGGGAGTGTGGAGGCTGGTACAATTGCAACATTTAAGAGGCATTTGGATGGGTATATGAATAGGAAGGGTCTGGAGGGTCGGGTGCTGGCAGGTGGGACTAGATTGGGTTGGGATATCTGGTCAGCGTGGATGGGTTAGACCGAAGGGTCTGTTTCCATGCTGTACATCTCTATGACTCTATGACTCTACGTACAAGAAATTATGATTGCATGAAATAGTCTATACAGGACAACCATGATTATCCCAACGACACGAATGGGGAGTGTTTTATTTGGATAATCAAATGTTCAGATAACCAAATGTTCGGATAAAACAGTTTAGCCAAACATTGGGACCTAGACATCTTGTTCAGATGAGCCAAAATTCGGATAATCAACGTTCGGATATTCAAGTATGCCCTGTAATCACAAGAGGCATACATATTGAGAAATTTTAGAAGTGTGCAGAAATCTATCAGTCCAGATTGAAATCCCATTTCCTTCAGAGGTGCTTTGGAACACATGTGAGCAGGATGATTTTGAAAAAAATTGAAAAGTAGTTCTAAGAACATAATAAACAAGTACAGGAGTAGGCCTTTTGGCTCCACCATTCAAGAAGTTCATGGCTGATCTTTTCTTGGACTCAGCTCCACTTATCCACCCACTCACCATAACCCTTCAATCTCTTACCATTCAAAAACTTAAAAGCATGCAACCAGGTAGCCTTAACTGCTTCACTGAATAGTGAATTCCAGAGGTTTACAATCTTTCAGGTGAAGAGGTTCGCCCTCAACTCAGTCCTAAATCTGCTCCTCCTTATTTTGAGGTTATGCCCCCAGGTTCTAGTTTCACTCACCAGTGGAAACAACCTCCCTGCTTGGATCTTATCCATTCCTTTCATAATTTTATATTTTTCTATTAGATCCCACCTCGTTCCTCTAAATTCCAATGAGTATTGACCCAGACTACCCAATATCTCCTCAGTAGCTGATCCTCTCATTTCTGGAATCAACCTAGTGAACCTCCTCCAGTGCCAATACATCCTTTCTCAGGTAAGTAACAGTTTAATTATTAAAAAGGTCTGGGTGTAAAAGTAAGATAGTGGAACCATTGACATCAATAAGAGTGTCAAAGATCTTTATTACATGAATACCATGGATACTACAACACCCATAAATACTGAAAAATGGGACATCTTTGCTGACTAATGTTTAACAACAGCCTCTTTTAAGAGTAAAAGAAGAAGGAAAACCGACAAAGAAAATCCATTGTGAAAAAGAAACATTATAACTGATCATATTTAACAAAGATTCATCCAAGGCAGAAAGAAGAAGGGAAAGATAAAAGTAATATCCATATACAAGAAGGAAACTACTTTACTGATCAATCTTCAACCAATGTCCTGTACAGCCGCAACATGACCTCCCAACTCCTGTACTCAATACTCTGACCAATAAAGGAAAGCATACCAAACGCATTCTTCACTATCCCATCTACCTGCAACTCCACTTTCAAGGAGCAAGGTCTCTTTGTTCAGCAACACTCCCTAGGACCTTTCCATTAAGTGTATAATTCCTACTAAGATTAGCTCTCCCAAAATGCAGCACCTCGCATTTATCTGAATTAAACTCCATCTGCCACTTCTTAGCTCATTGGCCCATCTGATCCAGATCCTGTTGTAATCTGAGGTAAGCTTCTCAGTTGTCCACTATACCTTCAACTTTGGTGTAATCTGCAAACTTACTAACAGTACCTCTTATGCTCACATCCAAATCATTTATGTAAATGACAAAAAGTAGAGGACCCAGCACCGATCCTTATGGCACTCCATTGGTCACAGGCCTCCAGTCTGAAAAACAACCCTCCGTCTTCTACCTTTGGGCCAGTTCTGTATCTAAATGACTAGTTCTCCCTGTATTCCATGAGATCTAACCTTGCTAATCAGCCTCCCATGGGGAACCTTGTTGAACGCCTTACGAAGTCCATATACATCACATCTACTGCTCTGTCCTCATCAATCTTCTTTGTTGCTTCCTCAAAAAAACTCAATCAAGTTTGTGAGACATGATTTCCCACACACAAAGCCATGTTGACTATCCCGAATCAGTCCTTACCTTTCCAAATACATGTACATCCTGTCCCTCAGCATTCCCTCCAACAACTTGCCCACCACTGAGGTCAGGCTCACAGGTCTATAGTTCCCTGGCTTGTCTTTACTGCCCTTCTTAAACAGTGGCATCACATTTGCCAACCTCCAGTCTTCTGGCACCTCACCTGTGACTATCGATGATACAAATATCTCAGCAAGAGGCCCAGCAATCACTTCTGTAGCTTCACATAGAGTTCTTGGGTCCACCTGATCAGGTCCTGGGGATTTATCCACCTTTAAACGTTTCAAGACATCAAGCACTTCCTCCTCTGTAATCTGGACATTTTGCAAGATGTCACCATCTATTTCCCTACATCTATATCTTCCATATCCTTTTCCACAGTAAATATTGATGCAAAATATTCATTTAGTCTTTCCCCAATTTTCAGTGGCTCCACACAAAGGCCGCCTTGCTGATCATTGAGGGATCCTATTCTCTCCCTAGTTACCCTTTTGTCCTTAATATATTTGTAAAAACCCTTTGGATTCTCCTTAATTCTATTTGCCAAAGCTATCTCATGTCCCCTTTTTGCCCTCCTGATTTCCCTCTTAAGTATACTCCTACTTCCTTTATGCTCTTCCAAGGATTCACTCGAACTATCCTGTCTATACCTGACATATGCTTCCTTCTTTTTCTTAACCAAATCCTCAATTTCTTTAGTCATCCAGCATTCCCTGTACCTACCAGCCTTCCCTTTCACCCGAACAGGAATATACTTTCTCTGGATTCTTGTTATCTCATTTCTGAAGGCTTCCCATTTTCCAGCTGTCCCTTTACCTGCAAACATCTACCTCCAATCAGCTTTCAAAAGTTCTTGCCTTAATACCGTCAAAATTGGCCTTTCTCCAATTTAGAACTTCAACTTTTAGATCTGGTCTATCCTTTTCCATTACTATTTTAAAACGAATAGAATTATGGTCGCTGGCCCCAAAGTGCTCCCCCAGTGACACCTCAGTCACCTGCCCTGCCTTATTTCCCAAGAGTAGTCAAGTTTTGCACCTTTTCTAGTTGGTACATCATATACTGAATCAGAAAATTGTCTTGTACACACTTAAGAAATTCCTCTCCACCTTAACCTTTAACACAATGGCAGTCCCAGTCGATGTTTGGAAAGTCAAAATCCCTTACCATAACTACCCTATTATTCTTACAGATAGTTGAGATCTCCTTACAAGTTTGTTTCTCAATTTCCCTCTGACTATTAGAGGGTCTGTAATACAATCCCAATAAGGTGATCATCCATTTCTTATTTCTCAGTTCCACCCAAATAACTTTCCAGGAATATCCTCCCTCAGCACAGCTGTAATGCTATCCCTTATCAAAAATGCCACTCCCCCTCCTCTCTTGCCTCCCTTTCTATCCTTCCTGTAGCACTTGTATCCTGGAACATTAAGCTGCCAGTCCTGCCCATCACTGAGCCATGTTTCTGTAATTGCTATGATATCCCAGTGCCATGTTCCTAACCATGCCCTGAGTTCATCTGCCTTCCCTGTTAGGCTCCTTGCATTGAAATAAATGCAGTTTAATTTATTAGTCCTACCTTGTCCCTCCCTGCCCTGACTGTTTGACTCATTTCTGTTCTCAGCTGCACCCATCTCAGATCGATCTCATTCCTCACTACCTCCCTGGGTCCCACCCCCCACCTTACTAGTTTAAAGCCTCCCAAGCAGATCAAGCAAATTCCCCTGCCAATATATTAGTCCCCTTCCAATTTAGGTGCAATCCATCCTTCTTGTACAGGTCACTTCTACCCCAAAAGAGATTCCAATGATCCAAAAATGTGAATCCTTCTCCCATACACCAACTCCTCAGCCATGCATTCATTTGCTCTATCCTCCTATTCCTGCCCTCACATGCTCGTAGCACTGGGAATAATCCAGATATTATATACCCTTGAGGACCTCCTTTTTAAATTTCTGCTTAACTCTCAGTAATCTCCCTTCAGAATCTCAACCTTTTCCCTTCCAATGTCATTGGTTCCAATGTGGACAATGACCTCCTGCTGGCCCCTCTCCCCCGTGACAACATTCTGCACCCTCTCTGAGACATCCTTGATCCTGGCACCAGAGAAACAACACACAATTCTGCTTTTTCTCTGCTGGCCACAGAAACGTCTGTCTATACCTCAGACTACAGAATCCCTGAGCACAATTTATCTCTTGCAAGCCAACGTACCCCTGGTTTCATTAGAGCCAGTCTCAATACCGGAAACGTGGTTGTTTGTGCTCCGTCTCCCTGAGAATCCATCACCCCCTACCTTTTCCAAAACAGCATACCTGTTTGAAATGGGTATATCCACAAAAAGCTCCTGCACTAGCTGCCTACCTCTCATCCTTCCTGGAATTAACCGATCTATGTGACTGTATCTGAGACTTTCCCCCCTTCCTATACCTGCCATCCATCACATACTGTTGCTGTTGCAAATTCCTCATCGCTTCTAGCTGTCTCTCCAACCGATCCACTCAATCTGATAAGATTCACATCCAATAGTATTTATGGCAGATATAATCCGCAGTAACCCTTAAACTCTCTTTAAACTCCCACATCTGACAAGAAGTACATATCACTGCAAAGGCCATTTTTGCTCCTTCACAATCTACAGATCCAGAAAATAACACTGTCTTAGTCCTCTACTAACACTGCCCCAGGTTAAATTAATAGCTATGGCTTATATTTTAAGTTTAATCAAGAGACTTATCTCCAAAAACATATAATCAAGAAAGAACCCACTGTACTCACTAATACAGCCTTTCTCTTGGACAGACTTAAAACAACAATTAACTTATCTGA
Organism: Chiloscyllium punctatum; assembly: GCF_047496795.1. Taxonomy (NCBI): domain Eukaryota; kingdom Metazoa; phylum Chordata; class Chondrichthyes; order Orectolobiformes; family Hemiscylliidae; genus Chiloscyllium; species Chiloscyllium punctatum. The sequence goes on from NC_092775.1 coordinate 62,827,498, forward strand.
TTCTATGTTGTGAACTTCGCCCAACAGTTCCTCCAAGATTAGTTGTGAATTTCACTGTCAATTTTCCCACATGCACTCCGATGTCCAGCGAAACACGAATTCAAATAGCAAAGGCAGTAACTGTGCAGGTTTTCTCTCTCTCTCTCTCTCCCCTCTCTCTCTCTCTCTCTCTCCTGCACTGTCCTCACCATGTGCTTCCTTTGTCTGCTCTTCTCCCTTTTAAAACTGCTGTTGTTTTGACTTTTATTTTCCAAAGTTCCAAAACGATGATACTGCATATAAAACAGTAATTGCTGCTCCTGGAATTCGAGAAAATCACCTCCAACACCTAAAATACCTCAAAAAAAGGAGCAGGTCTTACAGCCAGAAATTCTTCCCGTCCTCCATCTTCGACGTTGCCCACTTCCGCAAAGCAAGAGGGAAATTAAAAAGAAAATATACGGCTCTTTCACTGAAATTTCAGAAGCATTAGAAACCCACAGGTAATACTTTTCAAAAAGCATTTTATCCTCTATCTATTAATAGATAGTCTATTTTTATATATTGTTGGGTGCAATATTCTTAGCAACTCTTAGGTATTCCTGGCTGTTGTTAGATATTTTTGAATAGCTATAAATAACACTAAACTGAATTCCACTAGACTGAACAATTACAAATTTTAGCATGGTCATATGCTTAGCAATTTTTAAAATTTATTACTTGTTCATATCTGTTCATAAAATTGTAAAAGTAAGTCATCTCTGATACAATTGAAACTAACCTTAATATCTTATAAAGTTATGCAAGTTGGGAAGTATGTTTTCTGAAGAGGGAAATTCCAGATGTTTAAAATCGGAGATGTTTGTGGGACAATGAAAGCTTATTGAAACTTAGCACGTTATTTGGGGGATGGTAATGTTCTTGGGCAGATTCCTCTCCTAGTTGTCTAAATTACATAAACAGAAAAACCTGAATGTTTATGAATATGGTAAGCTTGAACTCTACCAAACTGAAATTTCTCTGGAAGCATTCTTGATCAAAGATAAATCTGAATAAGTATTAAAAGCAATAATTTACTTCAGGTTGTGTCTATTCTGTTTGTTGAAATCAATTATTTTATTGAAACGTCAGTCATGAGATCATTAGCTGTGCCACATTTATTGTGTATACCCGGATGCTCTTGAGAAGGTGGTCATGAGCTGCCATCTTGAAACGCTACAGTCCATTTGGAGAAGGTAGATACACAGTACCATGAAGAAATGAGCATCAAGATTGTGACCTCAGCCACACTGCATGAACGACAATATATTTCCCAGTCAGGATGGTATGCAGCTGGTGTTCCCATGTATCTTATGGCAGAGGAATGCTTCAGGGGAAACTGCCACAGTCAGTCAAGTGGCTGGTCCAATTCCAGTGCAGGGGCATGGCCACGGTCAGTCCTATGTGAGCCTGAGAAACTATGCCAGTGCAGTCCAGGGATAAGGTCACAGTCATCGAGGTCAGGTGGACGCAGCCCAAGCCATTTCAAGTCAATTAGGACGCTGTTGAGGGATCAGTCTGAGCAGTGGGAGATGGTCAGTCAGAGATGTCCTACCAAATTAGTCAGAGATCTGTGTCAAAATCATTGGGGTTTGGTCACTAATTATCTGTAGGACTTCTCAGGGGCAATCCTGTGGAGCCGAAGCAGATCATGCCTGAGAATGAACTTAATTGCACTCGGGGATGGCACAGTAGCTCAGTGGCTACCACTGCTACCTCACAATGTCAGGGACCCAGGTTTGATCCCAGCTTCGGCCGACTGTGTGGAGTTTCCATGTTCTTCCTGCATCTTCTTAGTTTCCTCTGGGTGGTCTGGTTTCCCCCCACAGTCCAAAGATGTGCACGTTAGGTGGATAGGTCATGTTAAGTTGCCTATTATGACCAGGGATATGCAGGGTAGGTAGATTTGCCATGGGAAATACAGAGTTACATGGATAGGATAGGTGGGTAGATCTAGGTGGACTAGTGTAATTCAATGGGCTGAATGGTATGCTTCTACGCTGTAGGGATTCTGTGATTCTATGAGTTGCTGTATATAAAATCTAATAAGAGTGTTCAGGGAAATAATTATAACCATGGTTTATGAGATGTGCTGCAGTTGAAGGCCAATTATCGACTAACAATGTTGCAGGGAATTAAGGATGTCCTAATCCATCATAAAGAGTTATGCAGAGCTCTGCCACCTTCTGGATGAGGGCATGTACTGACAAGGAATGGATGGAATGCTACTGTGATGGCCATTGAGCACACGGCTGCTCTTAACCTTTTTAACCTGCTCATTTCAGGATACAACTGGGAACTCCTATGGGGTCTCTAAATCCTCTACTCATGAGTCCATTTGGAACGCTGTCATTTTTACCAGAGTCCACCCTTCTCTATCCCTCTACCTTGATGAATGGTATTCAAATAGCTAGCGCCTTAATATACTTGGCTATCTCTAGCTTCCCTCAGGTGCAGGGTTGCAGGATATTGCTTTAACCTATCACTAACCAGTAGTGACTATGACGAGGAAAAGATTCTGCTCATGTAATGTTAAATGAATTGGTGACCATAAAAGCCATCAGATATCCTGGGAGTCCCCATGATTCATGCTCACAGCTATCTGTTTGGTTCCAAGGCTCTCGCCCAGACAGGGGATAGCTATTTGTAGACAAGGGCTTTCCCCTGCACATGCAGGAAAGGCACCAATAGATGTCAATATGCAACTCTGTGTTCACTTCCACCAGGAAATGACCATAGACCTCCTGAAGGTGCATTGACTACTCAAGCAGGGTCTTGCAGTACAACCCTGAAAGGAGATCCTCCAACCACACGTAGTTTGCCCTTTGTAATTGCAGCTGACCAAGGAGATAGGGTGTGATGTCTGGGATGCAGATGAAATAAGGGAGCATGAGCAACCCTCTGAGGATTTAGTTGGAATTGAGACTCAGTTTATTAACTAGGAGGCCTGCCCAATAACAGTAGGTTAGAACAATATTTCAGAGAGGCCAAAGACCAGCTTATTATATCCTGCTTCCAGGATGACGAAGCTGTGTTCAGAGATTGTTTGCTTGCTTATGCATCTAAGTTGCTCACCTAGCAGGCAGCCCCAATTCTCATCAAGAATATGTCCATCTTATTAATTGGTTTTTCTTCCCTATGTGTCTTGCTGATTCAAAGTCAGTTATAAATGTTAATTTGTGAATAATATCTTCAGTTGAACCAACATTAAAGTAGCTACACATAACTTGCCCCAAGTCACTGTTTGGAAAAAACAGCAGTAAGATAGTGCACTTCTGGTGCTTGTGATGTTATCTGGCACTACCCGAATGAAATCTGAGTCAAGTGTAGTCCTGGGTTGTCACAAATCCTGAAAGAGCTCCTTTTTGACTGTTCTTTCATCTCTGTCCCTTCAGTGCTTCAGAGTGCACGAAGACTGTAATGTTGTCTTGAGACACTTGATCATCTTCTATGACAGCACTTAATCTGTGAAAGGCATCTCATTGTGGAGCTTTGCTCTCCAGATCATTATGCTGAGTGACAGTGGACAAGGGAGCTGCCTATTGAACATCTCTTAACCTTGAGTGGCACTACGCTCCTTTGAAAAGCTCAGACATGGGAACATCATTTCTCTCCTGAGATGAGCAGAATCATCATTGATTCCATACTCTCTCCCATTAAAGTGGTGGAGGTATTGGTGGAATATGTCCAAATGTAGGCCCTGACACAACCCTGGGACATTACCTTGAGTCTCAGTGTGCTCCACATTAATGTGCATTGTCTTGGTTGCAGTCTGAAAATTATGTAGATGGATCTCTGACCAATGAGGCGATCTGCAACCAATGAGCCAGCCGCTTGTAAGACATGACAAAGTTTGGAAATTGCAATAACTTAGATTCATGGGGTGTATGAAGAGACTCCTTGTCTTTCATATGGGAATGACTTCATGTGAGACCTTGCATGGACATAATGCATGTGTTGTTGAGGCTTGCAGACAATGAGGCTCTGTGAGATACATGAACAGTAACAGAGATAGAGTGAGTTAGTGGCCCTGTGAGTATGAGATAGCAGTCAGAAGATGGTGCTGGGAGATCATTAACCATCTTTAGACATTATCCCTTTCCATGGTTGAGCCGGTACTTCCCTCTACTGTTGTTTATGTCACCCAGGCAAGCTGAGTCTGGTTGTGTGGCTTCTTGTTGCAGTCAGCTGGGAAGAACACTGACCTTTTCTCCATCACCCCATGTGTAAGAGCCTCAATCTTTCTCCAGGAAGTGGGGAGTGAGCTTGGATTTGTCCTGTTCCATCTGGTGAGAGTTGAGAGATGAACACCTCAGTGTGTGGAGCAGTTCCTGGCTTGCAATATTGAAGTATTGCCCAGCTATTCGTTAAATATGGCACAATAGCTTTGGAAGCTGGCAGGTCTCGGCACTTATGTCTCATTCCCCATGTAACTGGCCAAGTAATGTGCCCAACAACTCACTCAATGATGAGGTGAGAAGGGCAATGATTGCATGAGGTCATTCATCTTGGGCCTTGGCAGAATGGCAGTTTGAAACTCTCTCACTGCTAGAATTCATCATCAAATGGAAAAATCCCAATCCAAGCCAAAGTAGCTTGGTCATTGGTCTGGTCAAGGAGATAAATTTTGTGGACAATCTTAATGGAGGTGGAGAGACAGAGAGGGAGAGAGGGAGCTTTAGGGAAATAACATCATTTTAAGATGAGCAGGAAGATCCAATGGATGTGCAGCTCCTCCCTTGCCTCAAACATCACAATACAGAGAAGTAAATGCATAATGCAGTGGATGCTGGAATGCTGAAATTAAAACAGAGAATGCTAGACAAACTCAACAGGTATGGCAGTATGTGGAAAGAGAAACAGGATTACCACTCCATGGATTGACTAAGTAGGCACAAAAAGGATGGATTTACAAAGTAGATGAAGAAAAAAATGTTTCTTCATGATGCGCAATATAGAATGAGCGGTCATATGTTTTGGGATAAGGGGTGGCAGATGCTACCAGACCTGCTGAGTTTCTTCAGCATTCCTTAATCTTATTACCACTCACAATAAGCTAACTGATTACTCTCAGTATTGTTGTAGGACTAAGCTCTGCTTGAAATGGCTGATTACTTTAACATCCCTAACAGTGATAGTAATTGAGTGTTCAATATTTTGGTTAACAAAAACATGATAATAAGCTGAGGTATAAATGCAGGTTACGTTTCAATGAATGAAAAGGATACAATTATGCAGCACAATATCAATAATGACCAGTTGATTTGAAATGGACTCTTACTTTTGACAGTGTTACAAGTTCTTCAATATTTTTGTAGTTAAGGAGGACAGTGAGCACATATTTAACTGGTTGTCACAGGAAAAGGCATAAGGAATGACAGAAATGACCAATGTAAACTGACTGGAGAAAAATTCAATAAACTCAGTATAAATAAAGTAGAAACAAACAAATTTGCCCAGAACTAAATTACTTGGCAAAATATCCATGGGATGATCGCCAAAGAAATAATTGACTGTAGCAATCAGAACATGACGGCTCTTGATACAGTTCACTTAAAAATGTTATCGTAATGTGTCATCAATTTAATTGGATTTTGATGACATCTCTCCCTTTTATGCAGTTTTTCTTCTATGAAGTAGTTAACGTAATCAGATCATGCCAAATCAGAACAGGGAATGTTTAGTCAATGCTGCCAAGTATAAAAGTTGATGATTCTCTCCATCTATCATATGTAGGGGCTGTAGCCAGGCAGTCGCACATGAGTGGTGCTCCCCAGTATAACTTAATTCCAACTGTGCAGGCTCACATCATTTTAGTGGACCAGATGTTCTCCAGAGCAAGTTTATTCTTGACACAATCCTGTACCTTAAAACTACATGTGGAACTGGAACCAGAAAGTCAACCGTCTTTTTTTTATTCACTTTTGGAACTTGGGCGTCACTGGCTGCCCAGCATTTTTAATGCCCATCTCTAGTAGCCCTTGAGATGGTGATAGTGACCACTGAAGTCCATGTGCTTTCAGTTGATCCACAATGCCCTTTGGGAGGAATTCTAGGATTTTGACCCAGTGACAGTGAATGGTCAGTAATATGTTTCCAAGTGAGGATGGTAAGTGGCTTGCAGGTTCCCACGTATCTGCTGCCCTTGTCCTGCTAGACGGAAGTGGTCACGATTTTGCAAAGTGCTGTATAAGAAAGCTGTCTCAGTTGTTCTAGAAGGCCTAAATGTGCTATAATAATGGCTGCCTGTTACATGGCTTAACCTGACTGTGATCCAAAACAGTCTGATTTGCCTCTAAGTGTGAGGGTCTGGATAAAAATACTACAAGTTCTAGTCCTATCCTGGAGAGCTGAGCACACAAGCCAACCTGACCTGCTGGTTTAATACCAAAGAATCCTTGAAGAAGTGAGGGCCTTTCTCTCGACTCAACTGGGGGCAAGACATGGCAGTGTTAAAGTGTTGTGTTGTTTTTCTTCAGTGGACAACAAATATATATCCCTGGGTTTCTCAGTTCATCCACAGTCTTCAATGACCATCCAGAGAGTGAAAACTTGCAAGCTTTGTTTCCTTTCTAAAATCAAACATCTCACACATTAAATTGTACTTATCAATTCTACAAACCTGTACATGTATCTTGAAGTTTTATACAGATCTCCATTGTGTTTGCCAATACGTTTTGCTTTACATTGGCAATGCATTTGCTATATGCAAGTGTAAATTATCTATATAGGCTCTGAGGATTGGGAGCAGTTTAGAATTCAGCAAAGAAGGACCAAGAGGTTGATTAAGAAGGGGAAAATACAGTGTGAATGTAAATGTGCAGGGCACATAAAACTGCCACTAAGAATTTCTACAGGCACATGAAGAGACAGAGATTGGTGAAGATAAAGAAGCAGGGAAATGTTTAATCCAGGACAGAGAAATGGCTGAGCAACTGAATACATACTTTGGTTCTGTCTTTACAAAAGAGGAAACAAATCAGATACTAGAAATGTTGGAGAATGCAAGATGTAGTGAGAGGGAAGAACTGAGGATGATCAATATTAGTAGAGAAATGGTGCTGGGAAAATTGTTGGGATTGAAAGCAGAAAAATGTCCAGAGCCTGATCATCTTCACCCCAGATGTAGAAAGTGGCTCTAGAAATAATAGATGCATTGGTGTTCATCTTCCAGGTTTCTACAGACTCTGGAACAGTCCCTGTAGATTGGAAAATAGCTCATGTCACTCCAATATTCAAAAATGGAAGTAGAGAGAATTCAAGGAATTATTGACCAAGAACCCTAATATCGGTAACGGGAAAAATTCTCAAATCCATTATCAAGGACTTTAGAGTGGAGCATTTAGAAAGAACTGTCAGGATCAGACAAAGTCAGCCTAGATTTACAAAGGGGAAACTATGCTTGACAAATCTGTTGGAATTCTATGAAGGTGTAATTAGTAGAGTTGACAAGGGGGAGCCAGTCGATGTGGTATATTTGAACTTTCAGAAAGCATTTGACAAAGTCTTGCATTAGAGATTATTGTTCAAGATTAAAATGCATGAGATTGGAGGAAACATAATGTAATGAATAGAAAGTTGGCTAGTAGACATGAAACAAAGAGTAGGAATTAATGGGTCATTTTCAAATTGGCAGGCAGTAATTAGTGGGGTGCCACAGGGATTGGTGCTGGGACCCCAGCTATTCACAATATATTGCAATGATCTGGATGAGGGAACAAAATGTAAAATCTCAAAGTTTGAAGATGATACCAAATTGGGTGGGAGGGTGAACTGTGAAGAGGTTCCAGATATCTTTTAGCATGATCCAGACAGGTTGGGTATGTGGGGAAAATCAATGGCAGATGCAGTATAATTTGGATAAATTTGAAGTAATTCATTTTGTAAGCAAAAACAAGAAACCAGATTACTACCTGAATAGCTGTAAATTGGGAAAGGGAAGTGCACAGTGGGACCAGTTGTGGAAGGTAAACATGCAGATGCAGCAGTCAGAAAAGAAATCAAATGGTATGTTGGCCTTCATTCCAAGACGTTTGTGTTATCACAGTTATACAGGGCCTGAAATATTGTGTGCACTTTTGGTCTCCTTTTCTGAGGAAGATGCTCATGCTCTTGAGGGAGTGCAGTAAAGGTTTACCAGGCTGATTCTGGGAATGGAGGGACTGACATATGAGGAGAGATTGACTAGGTTAGGTTTGTTTTTGCTGGAGTTCAGATGAATGAGGGGGATCTCATTGAGACTTGTAATATTGTAACGGGGGACTAGACAGGGTAGATGCAGGAAGGATGCTCCCAATAGTGGGTCTGTCCAGGGGTCACAGTCTGAGGATTTGGGGTGGACCATTTAGGATGGAGATGAGGAGATATTTCTTCACTCAAAGAATACTGAGCCTATGGAATTCATTACCATAGGAAATAGCTAATGCTAAAACATTGAATATGTCAAAAGGCAGCTAGCTAATGCACTTTGGGTGAATGGGATCAAAGGTTATGGGGAGAAAGCAGGATTAGGCTATAGAGTTGGATGATCAGCCATGATTGTGATAAATGGGAGAGCAGGCTCGAGGGGCTGAATAGCTTCGTCTTGATCCTACCTTCTATGTTTGTATGATTCTATGTTTCTCTATACCAAGAACAGAAGTGGAGTCCTTGATTCCTTCTTGCTCGTCAATGACAAGGGCAGCGTTTGTTACTCATTCCTAATTACCATTAAGCTGAGTTGAGTTTCCTCAGCCTTTTTAGACGGCAATAAAGAGTCAACTGTATTGCTGCTGTCTGGAGTTGTGTGTCTACCAAACATGGTAAGAAGAGCAAATCTCTTTCTTAAGTTACAGCAGTGAACCAGATAGTTTTTACAAATAACAATGATAGTTTCACAGTCACATTATTGATAATAAAGTTATATTCCAGACTTAATAATTGAAATTAAATTCCAAGAATTGAGAAAAGAAACCAATCCCCAGCACACCAGTCCCAAATTGCCTCTAACCTGAATAATGTCAATTTATATGAAGTGTTTCATGTGAAACCAAAGATCTATTCATTTTAACAAACTTACTTTTAATGCAGACTCCTAAAATTACCTATTAAGCCTTTTGTGAATCTTATTGAATCTTGTGAATCTTCTATGAATGCATGCCCTTTACCACATTTTAATTCAATTCTTCAAGAAGCGCAGTTACACTTTTCAATCATGACTTGACTTTCACAAATTCATGCTGATTTATGTAACAAATGCATCTCTAAAAAGTCACTTACTTTACATTATGAATTCCAAGAGTTTGCCACAACTCATGTTGAACTGACTGACGAGTTCTTGCTTATGGTGTCTATATTGTCCTCTTCATGACCCTAGTTTTCTGATGACTACTTGGTTATAATCCCCGTGTAGATGGGATATCTGTGTGAAGAGTCTGCAGAATCCCAATCATAACAGACTTGGAAATAATTGCCCAGGGCATTGACGATTCCACTGTACATTTCCTTCACACTGGGAACTCTCCAAAAATAACCACTTAACTGAGAGAATTCTCTGCTGCACAAAAGGACAGGAGGTTAGCACTCCCCTTGATAAAGATGAAAGGGTTCCTAGTGGCCTTATAACACACAAAGGGTTAGGGCTTAGTAGATCTAATCATGTTTTAGGTTAAACGGTGGCATAGTGGGTAGCACTGCTGCTTCACAGTGCCAAGGACTCAGGTTTGATTCTACACTCAAGTCGATTATCTGTGTGGAGTTTGCACATTTTCCCTATGTCTGTGTGGGTTTCCATCACAGGTTCCAGTTTCCTCTCACAGTCTGAAAATGTGCAGATTAGGGGGATTGGCCATGCTAAATTCCTTTGTAGTGTCCACTATTATGGACCAGACCATCTCAAATATATTAAGAAAGTAGCCTAGACCCTAACTATTTCTTATTTTATAGCCAATTGTGAAGTGTTGAATTCCAGAAGCTGGTCAAATTGCTTGATGTTAAGCAAAACACAGCTTATTAGAGTAAAAATGCAACCAAAGAAAGAGGAATTTAAAGTAACAACTATCCTGGAAAATGTAACAGAATAATGGATTTAATAACTATTACCAATAAATTGTTTTAATATTGTAATATCCTATAAACATAGTCGTTGGCAAAAAAGCAAATTCTGCAAAATAGATTTTTCTCACAGGTACTGGATTAGTGGTGCTGGAAGAGCACAGCAGTTCAGGCAGCATCCAAGGAGCTTCGAAATCAACGTTTCGGGCAAAAGCCCTTCATCAGGAATAAAGCCTGAAGCGTGGAGAGATAAGCTAGAGGAAGGTGGGGGTGGGGAGAAAGTAGCATAGAGTACAATGGGTGAGTGGGGGAGGGCATGAAGGTGATAGGTCAAGGAGGAGAGGGTGGAGGGTGAGAGGTTGGAGTGAGGGAGTGAGGTGGTTAATGTCCTCGGAAGGTGGGCGGGAGTCCTGATTGTGAAAGTAAGCTCGGAGGTGGAGGCGACGGAAGAATTGTTCGACATCACGGCGTGTATTAAATTTTCCGAGGACAGGACTCCCGCCCACCTTCCGAGGACCCCTTCGCCCACCTCCAACACACTGCATCCACCTGGATACCCCGCGCTGGCCTACTACCTGCCCTCGACCTCTTCATTTCCAACTGCCGCCGGGAAATTAACTGCCTCAACCTGTCTACCTCCATCCCCCACTCCAACCTCTCACCCTCACAACGCGCAGCCCTCCAATCCCTCTGCTCCAATCCCAACCTCACCATCAAGCCAGCGGATAAAGGGGGCGCAGTGGTATTCTGGTGTACTGACCTCTACACCGCTGAAGCCAAACGTCAACTCGAGGACACCTCTTCCTACTGCCCCCTCGACCCTGACCCCATCCCCCATCACCAAACCATCATCTCCCAGACCATACAGAACCTCATCACCTCAGGAGATCTCCCACCCACAGCTTCCAACCTCATAGTCCGGGAACCCTGCACTGCCCGGTTCTACCTCCTTCCCAAGATCCACAAGCCTGACCATCCCTGGCCAACACATTGTCTCAGCATGCTCCTGCCCCACTGAACTCATCTCTACCTACCTCGACACTGCCCTATCCCCCCTAGTCCAGGAACTCCCCACATACGTTCGAGACACCACCCACGCCCTCCACCTCCTCCAAGACTTCCGTTTTCCTGGCCCCTAACGCCTCATCTTCACCATGGATATTCAATCCCTCTACACCTCCATCCGCCATGACCAGGGCCTCCAAGCCCTCCGTTTTTTCCTCTCCAGACATCCCCAACACTCTCACCGACGTCCACTGACACTCTCATTCGTTTGGCTGAACTGGTCCTCACCCTTAACAATTTCTCCTTTGAAACCTCCCACTTCCTCCAGACCAAAGGCGTAGCCATGGCTACGTAGAGCAGTTGATCTTCCGTAATTACACCGGCACCACTCCCCACCTCTTCCTCCGCTACATTGATGACTGCATTGGCACCACCTCGTGCTCCCGCGAGGAGGTTGAGCAATTCATCAACTTCACTAACACATTCCACCCTGACCTTAAATTTATCTGGACCATCTCTGACACCTCCCTCCCCTTCCTGGACCTCTTCATCTCCATTAATGACGATCGACTTGACACTGACATTTTTTACAAACCCACCGACTCCCACAGCTACCTGGATTACACCTCTTCCCACCCTACCTCTTGCAAAAATGCCATCCCGTATTCCCAATTCCTCCGCCGGATCTGCTCCCAGGAGGATCAGTTCCACCACAGAACACACCAGATGGCCTCCTTCTTTAGAGACAGCAATTTCCCTTCCCACGTGGTTAAAGATGCCCTCCAATGCATCTCGTCCACATCCCGCACCTCCGCCCTCAGACCCCACCCCTCCAACCATTACAAGGACAGAATGCCCCTGGTGCTCACCTTCCACCCTACCAACCTTCGCATCAACCAAATCATCCGCCGACATTTCCGCCACCTCCAAACAGACCCCACTACCAGGGATATATTTCCCTCCCCACCCCTTTCTGCCTTCCGCAAAGACCGTTCCCTCCGCGACTACTTGGTCAGGTCCACGCCCCCAAACAACCCACGCTCCAATCCTGGCACCTTCCCCTGCCACCGCAGGAACTGTAAAACCTGCGCCCACACCTCCTCCCTCACCTCTATCCAAGGCCCTAAAGGAGCCTTCCACATCCATCAAAGTTTTACTTGCACATCCACTAATATCATTTATTGTATCCTTTGCTCCCGATGTGGTTTCCTCTACATTGGGGAGACTGGGCACCTCCTAGCAGAGCGCTTTAGGGAACATCTCCGGGACACCCGCACCAATCAACGACACTGCCCTGTGGCCCAACATTTCAACTCCCCCTCCCACTCTGCCGAGGACATGGAGGTCTTGGGCCTCCTTCACTGCCGCTCCCTCACCACCAGACGCCTGGAGGAAGAACGTCTCATCTTCCGCCTCAGAACACTTCAACCCCAGGGCATCAATGTGGACTTCAACAGTTTCCTCATTTCCCCTTCCCCCACCTCACCCTAGTTCTAAACTTCCAGCTCAGTAACTGTCCCCATGACTGGTCCAGACTTGTCCTACCTGCCTATCTTCTTTTCCACCTATCCACTCCAACCTCTCCTCCTTGACCTTCATCTCCTCCCCCACTCACCCTTTGTACTCTATACTACTTTCTCCCCACCCCCACCCTCCTCTAGCTTATCTCTCCATGCTTCAGGCTCACTACCTTTATTCCTGATGAAGGGCTTTTGCCCGAAACGTCGATTTTGAAGCTACTTGGATGCTGCCTGAACTGCTGTGCTCTTCCAGCACCACTAATCCAGAATCTGGTTTCCAGCATCTGCAGTCATTGTTTTTACCTCTTTTTTTCTCACAGGTAACCCAGCAGCAGAGAGAAATCTCAGCTTCTAGCTGTAACTAGAGAGGGAAATGATCGCTTCGACTTCTTCAAGCCAACAACAGCAACTGCTTAAAGCCAAACCTAAAATTAAAATAAAACTAGAAAGCCTGGTTGGTGAGAGCAGGCTACACCCAGTCAAACTGCCTCTATTGTTCCAATTTAAGAACAAACAAGGCTTCGCAAGCTGTTTACTTGAGTGGTTTTGGTCGACTGCTTGATGCGTCTGCCTTAAAACCTTTCTTTAAAAAAAGGACATAATAACCTCCTAAAATCAGGCATTGTCACACTAGGGATGAGTGGGTTACGTAAATTAGCCTTGGGAAATGGAGGGTTACAGGCATGGGGGGCTGGTCAGGGTGCAATCCTCTTCAGTGGGTTGATGTGGACTTGTTTGGTTAAAAGGCCTCGTTTTGCACTCTAGTGATTCTATGAATTTGGAGGGTTGATTTAAATTAAGTAAAATAGGAACATATAGACTAATAAATACATGTCCTGTTTAATGAGGAACTATTCACCTAACCCCATATTCATCTCACACTAACCTCCTCCAAACTAATCACCTTCAAATGATTTACAGCACAAAAAGCCTTATCTGATATTTCCTTCTCTCCAAGGGGTCATCACTTTTTACCCATGTCCCTCGCTGGACCCAAAACTTTCTTTCCCCTGCTTCAAAAAAAAACCCTCCCTCCACAGCTCTGAATCTGCACTCCCCTACCCCTGCTCCAAACCCACATCCCCCTCCTCACTACTCCAGACCTGCTCCCCATTTCCTCAGCTTCAAATCTTTGATCCTTTTCCTTGTTTTGGTCCCAATCTTTCCCCTGTCCCAGTCACATACCCCACCCCTTCCCATTATTCCCCCTTGCTCCACTCTGGATCCAATCTGCCCCCAGCACCCTTGGACCCTCCTCTTCTACTGCTACAGGCCCAATCGGCCTCTCCAAGGAACACAACAGCCACGCTGCCCTCACTTTGCTGGACTGGATATCTATACCAGCGCCAGCAAAGAACTGTCAGAATAGAAGTACGTCCTCACATTTTTTAATAATTCCTGATTGGCATTTCCTGTCAGAAATGCTGAGCTCTCTCCTTTCATATAAAAAACCAAAAGGCAAAATGCTGTCCTGCGAGAGATTACCAATTCTTGGAAAATCCATCCCCATCTTTGTTTTACAGAGTTGTTACATTAGCTGGTCTCCGCTTCCACAGCACATTGAGAATGTTTAAGCAGCTTTGAGATATAATGGTCTGAGTTGCTGACATGTCTTTTCTAACTTCTTTCAAAAATTCAGGAAGCACATGAAAGGAATTGATAATTTACTAGAATTTGAAAACAGCCAATTTTATTGATTTAGTTTCCTTTTCATAATCATCTCCAGTTATTTTTTATACTCTTAACAAATCTACCTTCAGATTCTCATCCACAGTGTAACATTTATTTAATATTTCAGCCCTGTCTTCATCCTTCACAATTAAATTCCTCCTTTAAGCCCTGAGTGGAGCTACCATTTAATTAACTATTTCTTTACTTCTTCCAATAAGCCGGTGTGGAGTAGGGAGCATCTGAGCCTGGGACATGTCCTTTCCATTCACTTCTCTTTTATTCCCTTTTCTTTTTTAATTGTTTATCATTGTCTTTAACCTACCTTAGCTTGTGAGGGCAGCAGTGTCACTGCAGCAGCTGACGACCCAGACTGGGACAGCCAGAGGTTGGTGGTGTCATAGAAAGACTGTAACGTTCATCTTTAACATTATTTCTTTATCTTCCTAATTTATACTCAGAGGAACTTTTAGCTTTTGCCTTTATTTCTATATTTTTGTCCCAAATCTATTTCAGTACCTTAGATTTGTACCTAGGTACTTTGGATCTAAGATGGCACATTGTGACACCATATTTCACTGTACTCCTCTACTTTGTACTTGAATACATGCGACAATACATCTAATTCTAATTGTTTTTATGCTCACAGCAATTTCTCTGAATTCCCAACTCCATATCAATGTACTGCTGTGCAATCTCTACTGTGACTTCTATCATTCCCCTGCCTGTTTTCCTAACATCACTCTGCTTTGTTTAAGCTCCTGATCTCCACTCAAAATGTTTTCAAAAAAATAGCAAGGTGACAATCATAATCAACGGTATGCTATTATCTCTCTTCAATTCTATTATGTTTACACATTTTACAATTTAAACACATGGTATTCTGATATACACAATCATGACTTCAAACGTTTTGGAACAGTGTCCCTTTTTTCTTTCCAAGTTTACTAATTTAATGTTTTTGGTATGTCTCACATCCTCAACATTAGTACTTTATCCGACCCAGAAACATGGCCTCCTTCTTTTCCTTTCTTCTCTGAAAACATTCTCTCACTATTTATTTTGCTTTCTGCATGTACTTCTACAAGGGCTCTGAAAGGAATCTATCCCTGTACCACTAATTAGTTATTTCATCATTTAATTGTTTCAATGTTTTTCTTATGGTAGAGATCTGAGAATAACAGGTGTGAAAATTGAAGGAGCTTGTTGAGCATAAACTCTGGTGTTCATTATCATGGGGAGAAAGTGCTCTTTGGTACAGATAATGCAGGTTTACAGACGAAGGTAGACCTTATCTCATTAAAGACCTTCCTGGCAGAAAAAAATTAAGATTGTGGAAGGTATTCTTCTAATTTTATTGACCCTGGTCAGTCTAATATCCAGTGCTCACCATCTGACATGTCAACTCTTTTGGAATTGTTTTGATGTTGCCATTGACTTACCAGACCATAGGGTCTTCTCTCTCGTTAGAAAGAAGCGACTGGTGTTGATTTAACCTGAGGGCCACCAGACCTCAGGCAAGGTAAGAGGTTGAGAAGGACAGTCCTTCATAATAACCTCAAACTGGTGATGGGAACTGAGCCCATGATATTGGCATGATACTGCTCTACAAACCAACGATCCAGCCAACTGAACTAAACCAATTCCCCTTTCAGAATTAGGACAGCAGGGAAGAAGTTTCCAAAATCTGTGTTGAAAGGGATAAAAGTTACAAAGCTCAAAGTACTCACTTCATTCTGCTGAGGGCACCAATGAAAGGCAACAAAACTTTTATGCAGCAAATTATTTGTGTAAAAAAATTACCAAAACTGTAACTTGTTCCCATTGTCAGGATAACTATTGTATAACAAATTCCTGGTACTGGATCTGCAATCAAGTCTGGAGACCAGACATCTACCTCCAGAAGATCTTATTAAACATAAAGGTACAAGAAGACATACTTACTCTCAGTTTGCAAGTTTATTTCACCATTGATGTTAGTGTTTATCATACACTTTGCTGAAATCTCTTAGCTCTTATGGCTTGCTGAGAAGACTCACACTGAAGAGGTGTATACGTGAATCGATGTATGCAGAAAGAGAAATTCCTACAGCATTAGCAGGAAAATTGTCATTCGTTTTCCAGAATATTCTCCATTCTTCTCTTGAACCATTCCTGGATGAACCATTGTTTTATTCCATATTTGTTGTAGCAGTAAAAGATTCTCAGCTCCTCAAAGGAACTGATAGAGACTGATTCTTTCAAGGAAGAGCAGCTAACAGCATTACCTTGCCAAAGGCAACACCAATCACCATGGTCCAGACAATATATGTAGATAGTTGAAAGCATTTCCCCACTAATCATAAAGGATCAGAAAGAAAACACTACAAAAGCACTCTGAGATATTTTTTGAAGGAGCAACAATTACATTATTAATTCGGAGGAAAGGTGTACCTATCATTGAAAATGGAGATAACCTTGTCCACCAAGCTGCCTCGTGAATTGAGTCCAAATACCTTTTCAATGCGGTGACAGAAAAGTTACAATATGGCCGTACATACTCAATGGGCTGAAGGGCCTCTTCAGTACTGTGTAATTCAATGATTCTACAAGAAAAAAGCAAAACGTGGACAGTGGATCCTAGTAGCTCGTGGGAGGTCCTGCCCCATGTGCATGTGGATCTGCAGGTTGAGAATCAGTCTATTCAGTCACTTGAAGACCCACAGCAGAAACTAACAACCCTGAGCAGACATCATGCTCAAATTAGGGATAGTCAATGAACTAAGAGCTAGAAAACAGAATAAAAATAAAGTCAGGGACATCAAAATCTCCATCCTAAACCTTTCCACAACAAGTGGACATCTCAACACCAACAACAAAAACAAAACCAGAACTTGTTGATACAGCTCATCAGGTTTGGCAGCATTTGTGAAGAAAAATCAGAGTTAACGTTTCAGGTCTGGTGAGTCTTCCTCAGAACTGATGGTAGCTAGGAAAACGTCAGTTTATATGCAAAAGGTAACATGGGGGAGGGATTAAGGAGTAAGTGATAGGTGGGAAATATGCCCAAAGAGAACAGTTGGACGGACTAAAGAATCAATAACCAGCTGGCTGGGAAGGCGAATTGGACTATAAACTGGTGTTGTGTGATTTTCAACTTTGTCCACCCCAATCCAACACTGGCACCTCCACATCACACCTTTTTAATATCCATTTTTACTGTTGAGGTGCCTTTTTTAAGACCGCAAACCAGAGTGGGAGACAGCGACGGTAAAATGGCCTTCATTTGTCTTTATTCAGAGAACTTGCTGTTACAGGTTTCTGAGCTGAAGCTAAAGCATTGAGTGGAAGTTGCTTCCTTATACCATATTGTAACAGACAGCTCATTAATATCAACACCTTCAGGATACAGATATCAATATTTTAAAAGTTTTAACATTTACAGGATTCAGTTGTCAGCTCACTGGTATGTTGAGCATTTATAGGGTGCAATTATCAATTCGTTGAAAATTACTTGAAACTGACTCATTCAGATTGGTACTTGAGAACTGTCTGTTCAGTTAAGTGGTTTAGAACAAATGCACAGAGTTAAAAATCACACAACACCAGTTATAGTCTATATAACTGTATAACCTGGACTATATAACCTGGTGTTATGTGATTTTTAACTTTGTACATCCGAGTCCAATACTGGCACCTCCAAATTTAGATCAAATGTGAACATTCTGTGATCACCGCATGCTGTGTGCTCAAGAGCTTTTTCTATGTCAACTGGTCACACCTACCTGCTTTCTTTAGTTCCCTTTTAATCACTATTGTTGTCACCGGAAACTTTGACTCCGACCTAATGAAGTTTCCCTGATTCAACGAATTCGCCCCTTTTATTTTTTCCTAACCTGTGGGTTTCTACTGAACCCCACATTTACTAATAACTCATTAACTTAATTCAGCAAACTTGTGTTTTGATTTTTAAAAAATTTCTTGCTTATTGTTTGCGAAACCTTAGGTTTCTGAAATTTGCTCCCCAGCACTACCACTCCCAGGCAGGCAGTAAGAGAAATATTGAAATGTTGCTCCCCAGGTAAAAGGGACAAGCTTGCTTTAAATTATCATCTGGGTAAAGACAATAGAGGAACATTAGGCAGGGCCTGTTTCGCATATTCCAGACCTGATGGATTAATTGACTTTAAGACAGTGAAGTGACATCATTAAATTAAGAATCACACAACACCAGGTGATAGTCCATCAGATTTATTTAGAAGCACTAGTTTTTGAACTGCTGCAAGAAGCACTGCTTCGAAATCTGCTGCTTCTAAATAAACCAATTGGACTATAACCCGGTGTTGTGTGATTTTGAACTTTGTCCACCCCAGTCCAACACCGGCACTTCCAAAACATGAAATGATGTCATGTGACATTGCAATACCCACTTCACCTTTGGTCAGGTTCTGAAGGGCTTTTGCTCGAAACGTCGATTTCGCTGTTCGTTGGATGCTGCCTGAACTGCTGTGCTCTTCCAGCACCACTAATCCAGTCAATGGAATCAGTGTAAAGCGTCCACTCAGTTAAT
Organism: Chiloscyllium punctatum; assembly: GCF_047496795.1. NCBI lineage: Eukaryota > Metazoa > Chordata > Chondrichthyes > Orectolobiformes > Hemiscylliidae > Chiloscyllium > Chiloscyllium punctatum. Next base: position 62,846,290 of record NC_092775.1, read on the forward strand.
TATATGTGCATAATGTGCAGTAACATCAGTAAGTATAAACCCCAGACTATGTATAAGCCTTTGATATTAAAGCAATGTTAATAAACTTCAAAATATCTGTCTCAACAGGAACCCACTCTTTGTGTTATATGTTTTGTGAGTTAACACTTAGGAAGGATTTAGACCATATTATACTGGCACTGGTGCTTGACACTAGAAACATTAGCATAGTGGGAGCTAGCGATTACTAAATCATGACAGCAGCATTGACAGTTTAAGAGACATTCCTCAGCTGAGATAATTGTGCTTGATTTCCTTGCACATTTTTTGTCCCAAAGTGTAAAAATACTGTGGTAAATTAAGAGCCCTACCACTGCTCTGATTCTTACTAAATTAGCATGGACCATGGTTCAATCTTGACTTCTTCCTGATCTATTGAATACAGCTCCACACCTTAAAGTGAAAAGTTAAATGAAACTTACTTGTAAAAACTTAATATAGAGTCATAGATTTGTACAGCAAGGAAACAGACCCTTCGCTCCAACTCTATCAATGCCAACGAGACATCCAAAGTTAATCTAGTCCCATTTGCCAGCATTTGACCTACATCTCTCTAAACCCTTCCTATTCATGTACCATTTGCCTTTGAAATGTTGGAATTGTACTAGCCTCCACCATTTCCTCTGTCAGCTCATTCCATACACCCGCCTTCCTCTGTATAAAAAGATTCAGCGCCTTTTAAATCTTTCCCCTGTCACGTTAAACCCTGTCAATATGGATGCATCCACATGGGGGAAAAGACCCTATCCATGCCCCTCATGATTTTATAAACCTCTAAGGTCACCCCTCAGCCTCTGACACTCCATGGAAAAAACAACCCCCAGCCTAAAAAACAACTCTGCCTATAGCTATATTCTACTTAACATATAATTCATGTAAAAGCAATTGTATCCATTACCTTAATTACCTGTGATGTATTTTTGTAGAACAGAGAATGTTTTCCCCTGTCCCAAAGTCTAAACTTCTTTGAGAATCCTTAAACTATACCACCCAAAGCTCAGACTGATAACACCAAAGTGACTCCATTTAGAGGCATAGAGTAATAGAAGCGTAGAGATGTACAGTATGGAAACAGACCCTTCAGTCCAATCTGTCAATGCCGACAAGATATCCCAACCCAATCAAGTCCCACCTGCCAGCACCCAGCCCACATCCCTCCAAACCCTTCTTATTCATATACCCATCCAAATGCTTCTTAAATGTTGCAATTATACCAGCCTCCAGCACTTCCTCTGGCAGCTCATTCCATACATGTACCACCTTCTGTGTGAAAAAGTTGCCTCTTAGGTCTTTTTTATATCTTTCCCCTCTCACCGTAAACCAATACCCTGTAGTTCTGGACTCCCTGACCACAGGGAAAAGACATTGTCTATTTTACCCTATCCATGCCCCTCATAATTTTGTAAACCTCCATAAGGTCACCCCTCAGCCTCCGACGCTTCAGGGAAAACAGCCCCAGCCTGGTCAGCCTCTCCCTAAAGCTCAAATCCTCCAACCCTGGCAACATCCTTGTATATCTTTTCTGAACCCTTTCAAGTTTCACAACATCTTTCCCATAGGAAGGAGACCTGAATTGCACACAATATTCCAACAGTGGCCTAACCAATGTCCTGCATAGCCCTAACATGACCTCCCAACTCCTGTACTCAATACTCTGACCAATAAAACAAAGCATACCAAACGCCTTCTTCACTATCCTCTCTATCTGCGACTCCACTTTCAAGGAGCTATGAACCTGCACTCCAAGGTCTCTTTGTCTCTTTTGTCCCTAGGACATGACCATTAAGTGTATAGATCCTACTAAGATTTGCTTTCCCAAAATGCAGCACCTCACATTTATCTGAATTAAACTCCATCTGCAACTTCTCAGCCCATTGGCCCATCTGGTCCAGATCCTGTTGTAATCTGAGGCAACCCTCGTCGCTGTCCACTACACCTCCAATTTTGATGTCATCTGCAAACTTACTAACTGTACCTCTTATGCTCGCATCCAAATCATTCATGTAAATGACAAAAGGTAGAGGACCCAGCACCGATCCTTGTGGCACTCCACTGGTCATAGGCCTCCAGTCTGAAAAACAATCCTCCATCACCATCCTGTTCTACTTTTGAGCCAGTTCTGCATCCAAATGGCTAGTTCTCCCTGTATTTCGTGAGATCTAACCTTGCTAATCAGTGTCCCATGGGGAACCTTGTCGAACGCCTTACTGAAGTCCATATCGATCACATCTACTGCTCTGCCCTCATCAATCCTCTTTGTTACTTCTTCAAAAAACTCAATCAAGTTTGTGAGACATGATTTCCCATGCACAAAGCCATGTTGACTATCGCTAATCAGTCCTTGCCTTTCCAAATACATATCCACCCTGTCCCTCAGGATTCCCTCCAACAACTTGCCCACCACCGACATCAGGTTCACTGGTCTGTAGTTCCCTGGCTTGTTCTTCCCACCCCTCTTAAACAGTGGCATCACGTTAGCCAACCTCCAGTCTTCCAGCACCTCACCTGTGACTATCGATGCTACAAATATCTCAGCAAAAGGCCCGGCAATCACTTCTCTAGCTTCCCACAGAGTTCGAGGATACACCTGATCAGGTCCTAGGGATTTATCCACCTTTATGCGTTCCAAGACATCCAGCACTTCGTCCTCTTGATAAAAAAATTGTTTAATACTAGCTTGCCTTAGATGTTAGGCACTCAAACGTCTGGAGATTGTAGATACAAATTTCAGTGTGGATATAATACTGTAATCTAGACTGACACTTCAGAGTATTACTGTGGGAGCCAAAAGAGCTGCATTTGAGTTAAAAATATTAAATCAAAGCTCATCTGCCAAAACCTGTGGTATTCTTCAAAGAAGCACAAGTTTAACACATAATGTTTACTAACATTCCTCCCACAGTCAATTCTCCAAAAGCAATAACCTGGTCATTCATTAACTTGCATTTAAGAGGCATATCTGCTTGTAACTGACTTGCTGTATTTGCATACTTACAACGTAATCCATTTAGTCTCAGTGAGGACAGATAATGAATGTAAATTATTTCTTCTTTGTCAGGCGAACTAATACCAAACATAGTCTACTTTCCTTGAAGCATGCTTTAACTTCTCAATTGACTTTTCCCAATTCAGCAAAGGGACAAAGACAGTTCAGAGAGTCTCACTAGAGATGATGTTCATTGACATTGCTATGCTGAAGTTTTCTCACAGCCCATTTTCCCAGTAGCAATGGTCTTGACAATTCAAGTACAAAGCTCCCAGCATAAGCAGATACAATTAGGATAGCACTGAATGGAAATCAGATTGTTATATTCTTAGTTTGCTTCTTCTGGCTTCGATTCATTTAAAATTTTGCCACTCCTGTGACAGAGATATGTTCTTCTGTATGATGAGAAATGCAGTAATTCATGCAGAAACAAAAAGTAAGTTTGCAGGCGCAAAGTGAGAACCTTTCTTGAGTGCTTATTATGGAGAAGGCTCACTGTCAAATCTGGAAATGTGTCAGACAAAAAAAAACAAATTTGATATTTTTAGGCTTAGAGTGTTCATTCAGAGAACTTGCCTCAATCCAGGACAGAGAACATCTGTCAAAGAAGATCCCGGAATATTGATCTAAAAGCCCAGAATATCAAAGAATAATTAAAAGGGAAATTGCATTAAAGGAAACCATCATCAGGGTATTGGGAAACTGAAAACCAACTTAACAATTGTGGCAGATTCTGGCCACAATAACCAGCATGGGAAATAATATGGATTAACTATATGATTCATTTTGCATTAATGGGGCAAATGTAGAAGAGATAAAAATTCCACATTTACCTTTAATGTGATGGGTGTTCACTTATTGAAATGTGACTGAATGATTATTAGTACAGAAATAGTGCTACAAATCCTTCAGCCTGATAACTTTCATTTAATATTGAGGATTGCTTCAATTGTTTTGCTCCTGATTGTGCACTGCTGTACTGCACCTAATTAATAGGTGATAAATCTTAACCAATGATAACAGATGATCAAAGATCATTTGAACGGGGCAATCAGTTTCTGAAAATTTCACAATCCTTACCCATTCTTTTTGAGCATTTGTGCACAAGACAAACACACAATTCTTTTGTTGACTTTAACTAGTTAACCCCTCTCTCTCACTACCAGCATAAACTATTGGTCGCAGGAGTCTTTTCTGAAGCTCATATAACTTAACAGCTCAATAGCGGTGACGCTGACCCCTGGAGACTTCTCAGTCCTATTTAAATTTAATTTTGCTTTAATAAACAGACTAAAAATCTCTGCCACTGCAAAGCTGTGTCATGTAGAGACAGGTGGATAGTAAGGCTTGGGCTAGGATTATTGGATTTCAATTCGACCTGTGCATCAAATCGATGACAGAAACTCATACCGCACTGAGGTGCTGACGAAGATTAATCCACTGAACGTTACAATCTTGCGAGGCAATAATTGTAAACTGGTGAAATATCAGGATCTGGACAGACAGTGTGCTACATCTGGATGGAATTTAATGCTCAATTTTGTTATTTGATTTTATTACAGTAAAAGTCATGAAAGTTTCATTGACAATTTGTAATGATAGCTACTGAAGTTAAAAAGGCAGTGTCAAGTCTCTGACACATGTCACCCCATTGCATTTTGGAAGACTCAAAGCAACAGGTTTTTATTTCACACTGGCCTGTCCATCAAATATATCTCTGGAAGCACGCTTGCTTTGGAAAGGTTGTATCGCAATGTGGATGAAGACATGCAATCCAAGCATTAATTTAAAAAATTTATGTGGGCCCATATAAAAAACAGCCTGAACTTTCAAACAAAGGGAACATTGCTAAGGAAAAGGCATTGGAATCAACAGTAACATTGCGAGTAGCGCAAGGAGCAGCAAGCTTGGATGAAACCAGACAGTTTCCATGATTGTCTGAGAGATGCCAAATAGCCCAATTTGGAAATGGCATAAGAATATTACATTTTTGAATACAATACGATTGAATTTGAGACCTGCCCGAGAAGTAATAGCCCATTGCTTCATCCTGCTTAGCATAATATATATATAAAAATATATATATAATTGGATCTTTATTTAATTCACTTTATTTTTGGCAATGAACCAGTTGTGTTAACTTCTTAATACTAAACCTGCAGTCTGAGACCTATATGATTGGCCATATCTACAAGCTAATTAAATGTGAAATTTATTGTGACCAGTAGAGGAGAGGGACGGGAACAAGAAGCACTTTTGCTCTTTCGATTTCAGTTGCAGCATGACCTATAGAATATTTTCCTCCACTCAATAACATAGCGATGCATTGAAAGCAAGCATAAATCAGAAATGTTATTTTGCACTGACGCATCTATCTCTCAGAAATTAGCAAAACGTACGCACATTGCTCAGGAGAAAAATCAATGGATAATGATTTTGTTTGTTCAGGAAGTGGGTGGCATTTGGAGTAAAGATGGTCTGACCCATATGTGCCATCAATAATGCTCTGCACTGACAGACAGTATGCAGATTTAAGTATCTATGAAAATAGTTTAACAGAAGACATACATGAAAACAAAAGAGAAGTGCACAGTAGTTGTCAGGAATTATCACATTTAAGTCCATTATGACTCATGAGAAAAAGATCTGACAAAAGGAGAGCTTTGCTATTGTGCATCATTTTTTCAAGTGGATTGTAATTATTCCACCTAAATGATTAGACATATCTCAAATTTCTGGTGATTTTGGATCCTATCCCTTCATCCGGTGCTTTGGAATTTGTACAGGATTGACAAATTTTTGTCATGGATTGACTGTGTTCAGGCTGAGATAACCAGATAGACTGATGTATAATCATGTGGGAATTTTGACAGTAAAGACTCCTGACTCTTGAGTGTTAACTCCAGACATGCAAGAATGGGCAGGTGGATGGATACTTTGTGCAGGATAAGCAACCTCACGAGAGAATAATTGCAGCATTCACGCTTTTACTACACTTCAAGATGTCCTGTCCTGGAGAATGTATACTTTATAGTTGGTTTCTAAACATAACACAGAATTGCAATATTAGACTGGTGTGATGGTCTTTGCAGAGCACTTGAGTGTATGAATGGTACTTGCCACGTATTAACCGAAATCTGAGACTTATCCAGGATCTGCTGAATGGGGCCTGGACTGCTTCAATACTTGAGAGTTGTCAATGGTGCTGACCATTGTGTAATCATCAACAAACATTCCAACTCTAGCCTTATCATAGAGGTAGTAGCATTGATGGACATGAGGATCTCCTTCAGTAATGGAGCAAGTGAGGACTGCAGATGCTGGAGATTAGAGTTGAGAGCTTGTTGCTGGAAAAGCAGAGCTGGTCAGATGGGCTTTTGCCCGAAATGTTAATTCACCTGCTGTTTGGATGCTGCCTGATCTGCTGTGTTTTTCCAGCGACACACTCTCGACTCTCCTTCGGTAATGACTTGAAGCTAATATACTTATCTCCAACAATCACAGCCATCTTCCTTTTTGTCAGACTCCATCCATTGACAGTTTACCCAACTGACTTCAAGTTTACTCAAGCTCTTTATGTTATTCTCGGTCAAATGCTATCTTGAGATTGAGAGCAGTCAATTTCACCTTACCTCTGGAGAAAATCTCTTTGTCCATGTCTGCACCAAGGCTGAAGTAAGGTCATGAGCTGGAGACTGCCCTTGGTAGAACCCAAACTTGACAGTAGTAAGCATGTTATTTTTGAGTAAATGTAGCTTAATAATACTGTTGATGAGACTTGCTATTATTTTGCAGATGATTGTGAGAGGGCTATTGAGGTAGTAATTGATTAGGTTGGACTTGTTCTTCTTTTGTGACAAGGATATAGTTAAGCAATTTATCCCAACATTGGGTTGATGATAGTTTTCTCTCTGTACTAGATCGGCTTGGGTAGATTGTGTCTAGGTCTACAAGACAACTCTTCAAAGCTATGACTGAAATCTTGTCAGGAGGTTTTTGTTTCATTGGCTGCCTTCAGCCATTTTTTAACGTCACGTGGAATCAATCAACTGGCTCAAGGTTGGTTTCGGCGAAGTTTTGACATCTCAGTGGAAAGGTGGAATGGATCATCCACTGGGAACGTCTGCCTGAAAATGAATAGAATTGTTTCAGCCATGTTCTTTGCATTAATATGCTCAGTTTCTCCATCATTAAGAGAGAAGGGCTTAGTTGTGAAGCATCGTCCGTTTAGTTGTTTAAAAACTACTATCATTCACAATTGTAAATAGTACGACTGGAGAGGTTAGATGTGATCCATTAAATATGAAAGCACTTTTGTCTAAGTATGTCGCCTCTGCTGTATGGCATGTAATCAATCTGGTGATGGTGCTTTACCAAGCTGGCAGCCTATTTTTAAATTTGTATGGTTCCGTCATGATCTTCTTCACTCTTCATTGAACCAGGCTTGATCCCCTCATTTGAATTGAAAATCTAAAATTAAAACAGAAAAGGCTGGAAAAGCACAATGAATCTGGCAGCATCTGTGAAGCGAGGCAGTGAATTAACATCTCAAGTTCTATTCAATTCTTCTTCAGGACTAAAGAGAGGTAGAATTGTGATGGTTGTCATGCTTTTGAGAAAAGAGGAGGGTCAATGTTGTAATTGGACAGCCTCCACTGCTTCCTCTGGCAGGTCATTCCATACAGGCACCACCCTCTATGCAAAACATTTGCTCCTTAGGTCCCTTTTAAATCTTCCCCCTTCACCTTAAATCTATAGTTTGGTTTTGGACTCCCTACCCTGGAAGAAAAGATGTTAGCAATTCACCCTATCCATGCCCCCCATGATTTTATAAACTTTATAAGGTCACCCCTCAACCTCTGATGTTTCAGGGAAAATAGCCTCTTCCTATAGCTCAAACCCTCCGACCCTGGAAACATCTTTTCTGGCACTTTTCAAGTTTAAATCATGGAATAAAAGACAAAGGGACTATTGAAAAAACGAAGTATTGTTGAAGAGGAAATATTCATTGCAAATTGAAATACAGCTCTATCTGAAAGCAATAGCATGAAACAAGTTTCAGTCAGACACTTAAGAAATAAAAGAAAATAAAGTGAAAGACCAAGTTCACCATCAAAAGTAGCTGAATTCAGTTCGAATCACAGTGTTGCACTCTGTCTGCAAATTTCAGGGTTCTATGTATTAATATGCATAGCTCTCGGTACATGGAAATGCACAGTCAGACTATGAGCCTGACTGAACGTCATAAATTGGTTGCCAATATAAGAGCAGGATTAGTTTGTAAATGCTATCCAAACATAATCACATTTCATGTTGAACACTGCATCATGGGTTTTACAAGGGTGATTGGTCAGGTATGGTCATTAACTTGATTGTTGCAAAATGCCAAAGGGTTTTTTTTATCACACGATTCACCATTCTTTGGGATGCATGGCCTACCTACAGGCACTGAAATTCAAATATCATATTGCACATTTGTGCAATACCTAGAACATCTCTTTGGCTTGACTGCCACATCCTGTCAATGGCAAGCATCACTCATATGGCTAATCAGAGCACATAGCTAGTTTCACATCTTGCACAAACTTTTGAGAGACCTTCACCTTTCTAGACCCAATGCACAGAATGACCTACTTTAGATCCTTTGTCTTACAGTCTTATGAAAGGTAGAAATGTGGTGTTGAGGATTGGCAGATCATTCGTGGCCATACTAAATAGCACAGCAGACTCAGTTATTGGCGTGCTTCTATTCCTGCATCTTATTTCTCCTAGTTCAGGTATTCTGAGATAGACTGGACAGAAAGCATTATCCTTTGACACATTCATGATTTTGCACCATGGCAAATAATCTGATCAGGATTGCCATTATGCCAAAGTAAGGTGTTGGTTTGATGGCTCAGTGGTTAGCACTGCTGCCTCACAGCACAAGGGAGCTGGGTTCAAATTCCCATCTTGGGTGACTGTGCAGAGTTTGCATGTTCTCCCTGTGTCTATGTGGGTTTTGTCTGGGTGCTCTGGTTTCCTCCCACAGTCCAAAGATGTGCAGCTCAGGTGAATTGCCCATAGCATTAGGTGCATTAGTCAGAGGGAAATGGGTCTGGGTGGGTTACTCTTTGGAGGGTTGGTGTGGACTTGATTGTGTGGTTCTGTTCGCCGAGCTGGGAATTTGTGTTGCAGACGTTTCATCCCCTGTCTGGGTGACATCCTCAGTGCTTGGGAGCCTCCTGTGAAGCGCTTCTGTGATCTTTCCTCCGGCATTTGTAGTGGTTTGAATCTGCCGCATCCGGTTGTCAGTTCCAGCTGTCCGCTGCAGTGGCCGGTATATTGGGTCCAGGTCGATGTGCTTATTGATTGAATCTGTGGATAAATGCCATGCCTCTAGGAATTCCCTGGCTGTTCTCTGTTTGGCTTGTCCTATAATAGTAGTGTTGTCCCAGTCAAACTCATGTTGCTTGTCATCTGCGTGTGTAGCTATTAAGAATAGCTGGTCATGTCGTTTTGTGGCTAGTTGGTGTTCATGGATGCGGATCGTTAGCTGTCTTCCTGTTTGTCCTATGTAGTGTTTTGTGCAGTCCTTGCATGGGATTTTGTACACTACATTGGTTTTGCTCATGCTGGGTATCGGGTCCTTCGTTCTGGTGAGTTGTTGTCTGAGCGTGGCTGTTGGTTTGTGTGCTGTTATGAGTCCTAGTGGTCGCAGTAGTCTGGCTGTCAGTTCGGAAATGCTCTTGATGTATGGTAATGTGGCTAGTCCTTTGGGTTGTGGCATGTCCTTGTTCCGTTGTCTTTCCCTTAGGCATCTGTTGATGAAATTGCGAGGGTATCCATTTTTGGCAAATACAATGTAGAGGTGTTCTTCTTCCTCTTTTTGCAGTTCTGGTGTGCTGCAGTGTGTTGTGGCCCTTTTGAACAGTTTCTTGATGCAACTTCTTTTGTGTGTGTTGGGGTGGTTGCTTTCATAGTTCAGGCCTTCATCTGTGTGTGTGGCTTTCCTGTATACCTTTGTGGTGAATTCACCGTTCGGTGTTCTCTGTACCACCACGTCTAGGAATGGGAGTTGGTTGTCCTTTTCTTCCTTTCTAGTGAATCGGATTCCTGTGATGTGGCGTTGATGATCCGGTGTGTGTTCTCTATTTCTGTGTTTTTAATGATTACAAAGGGGTCATCCATATATCTGACTCAGAGTTTGGGTTGAATTTGTGATAAGACTGTTTGTTCTAATCTTTGCATTACCGCTTCTGCTATGAGTCCAGAGATGGGTGAGCCCATGGGTGTGCCGTTGATTTGTTTATATATTTGGTTGTTGAATGTGAAGTGTGTTGTGAGGCACAGGTCCAGTAGTTAGGGTATGCTGTCTTTGTTTATAGGTTCAACGTCCTGTTGTCTATTCTGTATGTCCAGCCGGTTGGCTGTTGTTTCTCTGGCTAGGGTTTTGTCGATAGAGGTGAACAGTGCCGTTACATCGAATGAGACCATAGTTTCTGCCTTGTCTATATGTATATTTCTGATGATGTCCAAGAATTCCTGTGTTGACTGTATAGAGTGTCTGGATCCGCTGATCAGGTGTTTCAGTGTCTGCTGTAGTTCTTTAGCCAGTTTGTGTGATGGTGTCCCTGGTAGTGATACAATGGGTCTGAGTGGGATGTCCGGTTTGTGCACTTTAGTAGTCCATAGGATCTGGGGGTGTTGTTGCTTTCAGGTTTCATTCTTTGTAGGTCAAACCTGGTTATCTGTCCGTTTTTTTGTAGGTTCCTCAGTATGTTGTTTGTCCTATTGGTGAGCTGTGGGGTGGGGTCAAACTCCCTCATTTGGTAGGTGTTTGGATCTGCAAATAGTTGTTGTGCTTTTTGGATGTATTCTGCTCTGTCTAAGATGACCGTCATTCTACCTTTGTCTGCTAGTAATATGATTATGTTCTTATCGTTTCTTAGTGATTTTAGTGCTTCCCTCTCCTTGGTGTTGAGGTTATGTGTTTGTCTTTTCCTTGTTATCAGGGATACGATACTTTGTCTCACTGTTTGTTGTGTCTCTTATCAGTCCATTGTTCCTGAGTGTGCATTCTAGTGCTGCTAGGAAGTCTGCTGTCTTGGCGTCCCTGTGGTTGTAGTTGAGTCCCTTGGCCAGTATTGTTCTTTCCGTGTCTGTGAGCTGTCTGTGAGACAGGTATCTAACCCAGGTGTGTGTTGTGGTGTCCTCTCGGTGTTGTGTTAGTTTGGCCATTTTTTCTTTTAGTGCTGTTTTTTTGCGGTGTGTGGTCCTGTTCTGTCCTATGGTGACGGCCTGTTCTATGGTCCGGGTCCATTCCTGATTGGTGGTTTTTGAAAATAACGATTTTTGGCACACAATTTCTTGTCTGTATTTGTGAAGTCTGTTGTGAGCGTCTGTAATCATTACCTAGATCATCCTGAATCCATTCTGTCTGGCTGTGTCTCTGGCTTGTGGGTTGTTGACTGGTGGTCTGTATCTGACACATGGTGGAAGGATTCGATTCTTTCGGCATTCGTGCAGGAACCAGAGTTGTTTGTGTGTGGCGCTTAGAGGGTTGGCACAGGATTCCCATTTCCTGGCTTGTCTTGGTGTCTCTCGCCCATAGGAGTTCAAAGTTTGTGAGCCAAATGGCCTGTTTCCACACTGTAGGTAATCTAATCTGATTTCAGGATCAAGCTTGCACAGTGAACAATTGGCTCAGGCCCACTTTTTGAGCTTTTAATAAGGCCAATCTCACATCACATAGGACTGTAGGAAACACAACACATATATTAATAGGTGAGTCCAGCGTAGTTTTGCAGTGCAGGATATGCAAAGATCTTAAATCACAGGACAGCTATACAACAGTTCAATAGGCCACACTTACTGCATAGCTTGCTTGCTTCCTGTGTCCTTGGTACAATGCCAATACTGGGTAACTACACCTAAAGCTTGGACACATCATTATCCAGCTATGATTTCTTCATATAGTTTGCCATGCAAAAGCAAATGTTGATGTCTTGACTTTACTTTTTCTCCAAGAGATCTTTTTTGGAAAGCTTTGATAAGGATTGAAGCAATAAATAGCTCCATTATCTGCTGAAACTTTGTAAAGTCACAGATCTTATCCATGTCACAGCATATACAGGCAAGCTAGGAAAATGATTCTTATGGCTGTTGTTTATAAGACATCAATGCTAGATGGTAAATTCAAACACTTCCTTTTCCACAAAGTTGATTTTCCAAAAATTCCCCGAACTTAGCATGTTCTCACTGGTTGTCTTCAGACAGCACTGAAGTGCAAACTCTCATTTCTAATGCCTCTATTTATTTTCACTGTTTGTTTGTCTTGTTTTGCAACAGTTGCATTTAAATGTGAAAGTGTCACCATTTATTTAAACAGCCTAAGTTTTTCAGGATGTCTGTGTTTTTCCAATTCATGCTAGAGCATGAATTAATCAGCTTACTGATGTTTCATACCTTTTGTAAGTGCTATTGACGCCTCCAAGTTATAGTCCAACAGGCTTATTTGGAAAAACAAGCTTTTGGATCACTGCTGCTTCATCAGGTAGCTAATGAAGGAGCAGTGCTCTGAAAGTTGTTCTTCCAAATAAATCTATTGGACTATAACCTGGTATTGTGTGATTTTTAACTTTGTCCACCCCAATCCAACACCAGCACCGCCACATCATCATTAACAATGACTCACTAACAATGATTGCCCATCTAGGAAATTCCATGCCATTGGTATCCAGGATTTCTGGGTTTTTTGGCTTTTTGTGTGAACATTCAACAATTCAGCTGCTGCATTCTTTTGGTCTATTTTATAATTCTGCACTGTGCCATTTCTATTTTTAGTTCATTTTTTGTCTTGCATATTTCTACAGCCCAAGTCTCTGCATGAATATGCCCTTAAATCAATCACTCGCTATTCCGACAGTGACCTTTTTTAATTTCTGATGTCCCAGTGCAAAAGTAACTTCCAAAGTAACTGCTCCAGATCTTGTCTTAAACCATTTCCTGTGGTTTTCAAGCTTGCATAAGTCTTGTTTTTTTAAAAAGAAATCCGCAATGCTGATCACCATGTCGTAACTTTTGTGTCATTGGCAAATAGCACAGTTTAAGAAGCATGGATTTATTTGAAAATCTCATGCAGGTTTCTTTTTTAACAGCTCAGAACTTGCAGCTGTAAAACACGAGATGTAAATGTTCTGTTTTCAGCATGCTTCGGTTAGACTGAACATGGCAGTAGCAGTGTAATTCCACTCCGCCTCTTGTCTTATTAGTATCTTCACCTCTGAAAGCAACACAACTCTTAAAACAATAACGCAGCAGACTTGAAACAGCTCAACTTCTTTCTGCTGGCAGATGTTCAGGTTGCTCCATCACTTTCTTTTGTCTGTTTTTGAATCCCCTGAATTGATTGTAATTTTAGAGTGAGTGACCATACAATTACAGAATTAGTTGAAAATAAGTTCGCTACTGCTGATGGCTCAAGTCTCTCAAGGCTGCTCCGTTTAAAGTTGTTCAATTGTCCTGAATCCATATACTTTAGCATAGTCTTCGTGTAACACAATACAATTATGGGTATCCTCATTTGGGAACAGGGACTTTGCGTCCCCACCCCTGGGCTTTGTAGTATTTACAACCATCACTATTGTACTGGACAGATGCCTGTACAACAGCTATATTGGTGAGGACAGGTTCACCATGGCTCTTGCTTCTTGGTAAAAGTCACCTGCCTCAGTGCCAGGGCTTGGCTAACTCTGTCAGTAGTGCTTCTGCTGATCCCCTTGGAGTGATAGGCATTGAGATTCCTGACTCATGGCAGGATGTATATATTAAATGTCAGAAGATTAAAGGAAATTAAATGAAGAAGGACATTTTGTAATTCTTTTGACGGAGTGGAACAAGGAATGAGAGAAAACAGTATTTGTTGCCTGAGTAAAGTGACCACAATTCCCATTTAAAGTATTTCAGTTATTTTATTTAAGCAGGCTCACATCCTTACACATTACCAGCAGATAAATAGCTTGTCACATTGACCTTCTAACTGGTAGAGCATTGATTTCTGTATTTACTTTACCGCCTTGTGCTCATTGTTGTTTTAAAAAACACTGTCTTCTTTACACTGTGATTTAAGAACATTGCAAAGGCTGTTTCAATTTAGCTGCACAAAGTAGATAATGCAGACTTCATGCTGTTCAGAAGAAACTAACTGCATGTGCAACACTTTGCCCAATTATATGAGTGAGACAAAAGCTACAATTTCATGTCTTTGAAAAAGAGATGTAATACCACTCATGAGAAGAGCAAGAACAAGAGATTTAATGTAATTGACAAAAGAAGTAAAAGTGATATGAGATAAGATCTGATTGAGAGCCAGACTGTGCTGCCTGAGAGTCTAGTGGAAGTAAATTCAAACAAGCCATTCAAAGGAGAATTATGCTGTTATCTGAAAAGGAACAATGTGGGTTACAAGGAGAAGGGAGAATGGGTTTAAACGAACTGCTCATCTGGAGTGGTGATGCAGACACAATGAGCTAATTGACCTTGTTCTGATTGTAACAATTTTGTGATTCTGTGAGGAAAATTGCAAACTTTAGAAGTACAAATGTTTGATCAAAGTTTGATAGAGAAAAATATGAAATATTTCAACTGCAGTGTTAATCAAAATGCTTTGAGAACAACACAATTTAGAACGGTTATTTCAGCTTTGTGGTTCTGCAATTGGACCAGCACTATAAAAGTTGAAACATACCACATTGGTTTTATAAAGGTAAACTGGGCCCATAAGAATCCAATGTGAACGTTGTGCACATTCTACACTGGAGAAGCATTACTCCTATCTTACTTATCAGGCTCTGGATAGTCATTCAGAACTAATTAAAAATCTGTCTATCTCATTTAAATAATCTCATGTTTGCTATATGATTCTTTCACTGCCCCAGCACTTCACTTGTTTAGATTAGATTAGATTACTTAAAGTGTGGACAAAGGCCCTTCGGCCCAACAAGTCCACACCGACCCTCCGAAGAGCAACCCACCCAGACCCATTCCCCTACATTTGCACCTTCACCTAACACTACGGGCAATTTAGCATGGCCAATTCACCTAACCTGCACTTTTGTTCTATCACACAACCTAGAGCCCTGTTTTGAATTGTATAAAACCTGTGGTTGCAGCAAAGTGCCTGGGAGAACTCCTGTATTGGTAATGAGTACAATGCTTACTCTGCTGAGTTTACAACAGACCAACAGCTTGTTTTGACCAGAACAGAAGACTCTATGTCCCAGTTGAGAAGAATCATGATTACATCTCAGAAGGGACTCTCCCAGCAGGATAATCTAGCTTCTCCCAGCAAGAGAACCAAGCTTTCAGTTCAGGGCAACTGGTCACCCCACCCCACCCCCCCCACCTGCTCCCACCCCACCCCACCACCATTCCAGGAGACTGGATCTACACAACCGAGGCTTAGAAACTGCTTTGTTCCCAAGTGTAAATAACTTTCACCATACAATAACAAAACATAATTCTTTATAATCCCCACAATTGTGACAAAACTTTCCTGTTACGGGTCTCCACAGGGATCATAATGACAATCATATTGTGTGATAAAATTTTACAGGCTGCAAGGACTGCACATTAAACTATTTTGGTAACTGGGCTCTTCTGCTAGTTCTTGGTTTGTGTGCAAACAGCAGCATCTTGACACATTGGTTCATAAATGTTTGGAGTGGAGAAAGAGGCCTGCTGGCCCATTGTTCCAGTGCTGGTAAACATAATATCAATAATAGGAACAAATGCACATTCAAACCCTAATGTAGCAGTTGAGGAATTAAAATTCAATTCCTTAATAAATCTGAAATACAAATGCTAGTCCCAGCAAGTGTGATCATGAACTATCACATCACCATAAACTCCATCTGGTTCACTAAAATCCTTCAGAAAAGAAGATCTGCCATTTTTACCTATTTTGGTCTGCATGTACGTACAATCGAGTCAATTTGTGTGTAGATCTTCAGAGTGCATATCACAAATATTAATATATGCTGAGGTTTTACCTATGCCCAGTGTTGTGAAATCATTGATAATTGGTTTCAATCTTCTCTGGATTTGGTGATGCGCATTGGGCAGACCTGTGATGTAGGCAGAAGTGAGGACTGCAGATGCTGGAAACCAGAGTTTAGATCTTGATGAAGAGCTTTTGCCCAAAACATCGATTTTCCTGCTCCTCGAATGCTGCCTAACCTGCTGTGCTTTTCCAGCACCACTCTGATCCAATGACCTGTAACGTACCCAATTGGAGAATCTCTAAAAGCACCATTCTTCTCAGTGATGTGCGTACCCATGTATCATACAGAATAGGAGATACATGCTTCAACAGCCTGGACCAGGAAGGGGCCTTTAACAGAATATCAAGCACCTTCCATGATGGATGCATTCTCCAAGATGGGGTTTACACAGAAAACCTGCAATTGGATAGAACTACTCTACACAACAATCCGTGACAAAAGGTATGGCCCTGGGAAAGCACAGTGGGTCAGGCAACATTCAAAGAGCAGCCTGACCTGGTGTGCTTTTCCATGGCCACACTTTTTGACTCTGAACTCCAGCATGTGCAGTCCTCACTTTCTCCTGGTTGTTACAGCAAGCAGTGACTAAGTTTCAATGAATGTGTAGGAAATGGGGACTAAGATCAATGGTAGCACTGGAAAGGAGGTTCTGCTGAAGGATTTTAATAGTTAGCAGCTAAACCAAAATGCAGACTTTTCAAAATAATAATCTTAGGATTCTACTGAACCACAGGTAAGTTGGTATTGGATAAATAAATTAAAGGATCTAAATACATGGCTTAAAGATTAGTGTGGGACAAATGGGTTTCAGTTTGTGGGGTTTTGGCACCAGGACTGGGGTAAGAAGGAATTGTTCTGGTCAGGTTTGCTTCACTTGAATTGAGCTGGGACTAGTGCCCTGGCGAACCAAATAACTAGGACTGGAGACAGGGCTTTAAACTAATTAGAGTGGTGGGAGGGTCTGTGAAGAGGGAAATGTAAGTCTGCAATCAAAAGGATGCAGTGGCATTGCAGAGCAACTATTTTTACAATTACACCCAGAGCGGCACAGGAAGGGAGAGAGTATAGCAGCACAAGGACTCCATGTTGTAGCTTTCTGCAGTCTTTTTCCATTTAGTAATATTCAACTCCTCCCTTCTTCCTGTCAAAGCAAATGACCTCAAATTGTATTCCATCTGCCATTTTTTTATCCACCCACTTAACCTGCCTGTATCCCTCTGCAGACTCCTTGTGTCATCTTCAACACTTGCCTTCCTATTTGTTTTTGACTCATCTTAAAACTTAGCAATAGCACATTTACTTTCCTCAGCCAGATCATTAATATCTAGGAAATAATTCACGCATCAACACTGATTCCTGCCTTACTCCACTGGGTACAGGCTGTCATTCTGAAAAACATGTTAGGGAACTAGGAAAAGGCAGAGGATTTGAATAAATACTCTGTATTGGTCTTAGTGGTAGAAGACATTGATAACATTCCAAAAGTATTAAATAATCAAGATTTAAAAGGAGAAGAGGAAAAAAAGTAATAACTCTCACTAGAGAAAATATACTATTGTAAAGTAAATGTATTATTGCCAAGCTTGCAGATGGCACACACAAAAAAATGTATTTCCACAGGTGCTTCATGGCACCAGTGACCAAGGTTCAATTCCAGCCTCAGGCGACTGCCTCTCTGGAGTTTGCATATTCTCCCCATGTCCTTGTGAGCTTCCTCTGGGTGCTCCAATTTCTTTCCACAATTGCAAGATGTGCAGGTTAGATGAACTGGCCACACTAAATTGCCCATAGTGTTCAGGATGTGTAAGTTGGGTGCATTATTCAGGGGAAATGTAGGGGAATGGGTCTGGGTGGATTACTCTTTGGAGGGTCAGTGTGGACTTGTTGAGCCAAAGGGCCTGTTTCCACACTGTAGGGACTCTATGAGATTCATTCCCATAAGGACTTTAGCAATGCTCTCCCTTTTATGTATTTCTTCATTTTTTAAAAATGTCTTTAAAGAAACTCTTTCTGTCTTGATCTTACTTGCAAGTTTTCCTTAACAGTTTATTTTCTCCCTTTTCCTCAAGAAAAGATTGCCCCAACATTTGCAGGCATGATTGCCCAAATCATACCTGTATTTAACAAAAATAAACAATCTGTTATGTTAACTGCTTTCTCAGCAGCAGATGGTCAGTTAGTTTAGCATTTTGGTAATATATTTGAAAAAGCTGAAGGAAGAATCAAGCACTATATACTCTGCAAAGATCACCCACCCACCCCCAGAAACAGGAAAACCAATTAAAACTGATTAATGTGCGAATCAGAAGAAGGAGACAGGCTGTATGGTAATTCGATGACAATTTTGTTTAATGCAAAGACCATATCTTTTTTTGTGTGCTCAAAAGTGGAGAAACTGCTCCCAACCAACATGACTGTTTCACAACAGGCTTGCTGTATTAAAAACCATGCTTACTAGAGCACATTGTGAATTGTATAGACCATGTTAACTTTCCCTGGAACAGTGGAATCAAGTTGCAGACAGAATGTAAACAATGGATTTTGAACTAAGGGACAATTTCTCAACAACTATACTCGGTTTGGCTGCTGAGCTGATGGCCAAGGGCAGTGTGGGGTCAGTGTAGCAGAAACACCTAACCCGCAAAGAGAAAACTGCACAACCTCTTTCTTCCTCTGTCTCCCCTGTGTGAAGATGTACCAGAAAGTCTTCCGTAACAGCTTGCTCATGTCCTCTCACCTTTTCTCGGTAAATCCCTGTTTGACAGGATAAAATGCCCTCAGAGACAGTGGAAGGCTAAATTTTCAACACTCAATGGAAGACTAAACACTGATATGCAACGAAGCTTGTGTCAACATCAGAGAATCAAAGGGACGTGAAAGAAAACGACTAATTAAATTCTGTGTTCCGGCATAACGCTATTGAACTACATCTCCCTTTTTAACACTGAGTATCTATTCTCGTTTGTCTGTGTGTGTGTGTGTGTCTGTAAGTGAGAGAGGTAATTTAAGAATGGGTCAAGTTTAAGTTACAGATTTATAATTTAGTAATTCATATTTTTTTTTGCTAATTTGTTTGCAATAAGTTTTTTTTTACTTATTAAGTACACACATCCGATGCACATATTCTTTTGACACTGGACAATTTCACACAGGTGTTCACATGTGTGACGACTCTGAGAATAGTAGAATTTGATTTCCAGCACACTGCCCTAGTGAGTCATGACATTAATTACAACTAGTACTGGATGTGGGCAGCATGGTGGCTCAGTAGTTAGCACTGTTGCTTCACAGTGCCAGGGTCACAGGTTCAATTCCAACCTTGGGCAACAGTCTGTGTGAAGTTTCCTCTGGGTACTCCGGTTTCCTCCCACATTCAAAAGATGTGCAAGTTAGGTGAATTGGCCATGCTAAATTGCCAATAGTCGTTAGATGCGTTAGTCAGAGGTTGGGTGGGTAACTCTTCAGAGGGTCGGTGTTGGGCCGAAGGGCCTGTTTCCACATTGTAGGTAATCTATTCTAATCATTAACAGAGAATTCACTGGAAACCCTACAAAGAGATAGAGACTGAGGGTGGAATCTTGATGCTGAAGTTAGAATTAGAATCCTGTACAGTGTGGAAGCAGGCCTTTGAGCCTACCAAGTGCACACTGACCCTCCAAAAGGTAACCCATCCAGATCCATTCCCCTACCCCATATTTACTTCTGACTAATGCACTAACCTACACATCCCTGAACACTATGGGCAATTTAGCATGGCCAATTCACTTAAACAGCATATCTTTGGATTGGATTGATTAGATGTCGATAGTTAAGTGGGATGGCCTTACATCCAAAACCTTAATAAGTCATCATGGGTCTCCCACTGGCTCTCCACAGTCTCTAAATGAATATAAAAATATATAATTTCTATCTTTCATCAGTTGGCCTTCTGGGGTCGAACAGGCAGTGAATGGAAGACTGGCAGAGCAGGCTCAAGATGCTGAGTGGTTGAGGGTTCTGCATGTTCATATATATTCAGCAGGAAATTAGTTCAGATCAAAAACTATTGAAGTGAATCCTCAAGCCAGAAAGCAGATGAGTGGTGAAGAATAACGAGATAGAGTTCTACATGTATTTGTCTAACTGTTCATAGATTGCACTTTCACGAATAGCAAAAAAAAAGAAATATGAATTACTAAATTATAAATCTGTAACTTAAACTTGACCCATTCTTAAATTACCTCTCTCACTTACAGACAGACAGACAGACACACACACACACAGACAAACGAGAATAGATACTCAAGAGTCAAAAAGGGAGATGTAGTTCAATCGCGTTATGCCGGAACACAGAATTTAATTAGTCGTTTTCTTTCACGTCCTTTCGATTCTCTGATGTTGACACAAGCTTCGTTGCATATCAGTGTTCAGTGTTCATAAATTGTTTTTATCTTGAGAGTTCTGAGATATTCCTTTAAAATAATATTAAACGGCTTTCAGGAAGAGTTGATAACTGCATTCGCACTGAGAGAAAGTAGCAGAGTAATGGTGGAAATTTCATAAGCTGGTGCGAAGATTTGGTGAAGTGGAGCATTAAAACTTTTTGAAATGATTCCTTCTCAGGATGTAGGCATCTTTGAGGATGGCTAGCAACTTTTGTCCATCTCATTTGCCACAGAACAGTAGACATGGACCACCTCAATAAACTGTTGCAATTTTCTTTTGTAGTGGACGATACAATTGAATGACTCACTAGACTACTGAAAAGGACAGCTGAGAATCAGCTTCATTTGTATGAGGCTGGTGTTACATTTTAATCGCTTCAGAATGACCTTCCCTAAACGACATAAGTAGTGCAGTGAGCTTTTATTAAAACACAACAACATTTACTAATTCAAGCTTATTTTTATCCAGATATTCTAAAACTACATTCAAATTGCCAGCATTCAGTTTTGAACTGATGGCCTTCAAATTTATTACTTGTCACTAACCCCATTATCACTAACTTAACAACCACACCATCCTCCATTAAGGTCAATGGCTTGCCACATAAAAGAGTAGGTACCATGAACCAATTCTCAATATGGAGTCCAATTTCTTAAAACTTCACATGGTGTTCAATAAAGTGTACATTCGTAACCTCTGAGTGTGAGGTGATAGAATCAAGAAAATGCAACTAAATGTCAACTTTTTTCTCTGCACTACTCTTCCAGAATACTTGTTTGCTCAGCGTTTATAACAGCAGGAGAACATTACAAATACTAACAAGACTCTCATGATCTATTTGACACTATTAATATCTTAAAAGACCCATATGCAGTGTAGAAAGGGCTAATAATTAGGCGAATAAAAGGGCTGATCCATTAAGTTTGTTTATTTACATGTTGATTATTTTACAGTTAAATCAAATGGCTTCAAAAAGAAAACAATCTTCCAACTGGGTGCAGTAGGACTTAACATGCCACATTTTTAATTGGATATCTGCAGTTAGAAGCAATCATTCAAATCAAACATTGTTAATTAAATACACATAACCTACCTTCAGTAATTATGAAGTCATTGTGCAGTTTTCTCATGGAAGAGAACACAATGTTACATTAGGATAGCTGTCATCTTACTCATACAATGGGGGCAACATGCTGTTAAGGAGCCAAGTCATTTTGATTGGATGTAGGAATTCAGGCAGTTTGGGAGACTAGAAGGCTTGGTCATGCAGTCTTTGTTTTTGGGTGCTGTCCAAATTCCTATAAGGCAGGAAGTATGTGTGCAATCATATTGGGGAGTATACTGTCCATAATACCATATGAGGCCCACATGGAAGATTCCTTTACTCCTGTCTGAATTTAGCAAAAGCTACTTAACGTATACAAATGGCCTAATCCTTGTCTGAAGGCCCCTCTCAAAGATTCTTTTCACCTAGAGACAGTCTTCTCAGGTTGTACTCAGAGAAACTTAACCTGGAGATTGTCTGCTCCAAGTAACTTACAAGAATGTGAAGCCATGAAGAGCAGTTGTACCCCACTGATGTCACATTAATGATTTCCAATCCCTCCAGGGACTCCTGCCTTTGACCAGACTCCTGTAATACATGGCAGTTGTAGCCCCACACTGTCTTTGAACCTTGATAATACAGAAGGAAGCCATTCAGTTTATTGAATCAATGTCAGCTCTGTTTGGAGTAATCTAGTCAGTTCAGTCCCTAGCACTGTCTCCAGCACCCTGCAAGTTTGTTTGACTCCATTTGCTTTTAAAATCATTGATCATACATGTTCCTGTTAGTCTCGTGGGCAGTAGGTTCCGGGTCATTACTATTCACTGCAGAAAGAATACCCTCTTGACATTGTTCTAGCATCTCCTCCCAAAATCTTTGACTTGTGTCCTCTAGGCCTTGCACCAAAAACTAATGACAACTTTCCTTTATCTACCTTATTTAAACCTGTTATAATCTACCACCCTTCTGTCAAATCTTCCCTCAATTTCCTTTATCTGAAGGAGAACAACTGCAGTTTCTCTAACTTAAGACTCCCTCATCCTTGGAACATTTTGGTAAATCTCCTTTGCATTCTCTCCAAAGACCTTCACATCTTTCTTAATACATGCTGTCTAGAACTAGATGCAATACCCTAGTTATAACTTAACTAGAGCTTTGAAAATGTTCATCATAACCTCACTGCTTTTATACTCAATGTCTCAATTTATGAAGCCCAAGATCTCATATACTTTGCTGGTTACTTTCTCAAAATATCCTGTCACTTTCAAAAAAACCAAATACATGAGCACTCCAGTTGTTACATTGCCTATCCTTATCGCTTCTGTCAAAATATATAATTTCACACTTTGTGTATTAAATTCCACTCTCACTTGTATTACAAACCAGGCCAAACACCCCCAAAATATATTGATAGATAACCCAGATGCTCATATAGTCGTAGAGATGTACAGCATGGAAACAGACCCTTTGGTCCAATTCATCCATGCTGACCAGATATCCTAAATTAATCTAGTCCCATTTGGCAGCACTTGGCCCATGTCCCTCTTCACCCTTCCTATTCACATACCCATCCAGATGCCTTTTAAATGCTGCAATTGTACCAGCCTGCACCACTTCTTCTGGAAACTCATTCCATGCACATAACACCCTCTGCGTGAAAAAGTTGCCCCTTAGGTCCCTTTTATATCTATGCCTTCTAATTCTGGACTCCCCCACCCCAGGCAAAAGACCCTGTCTATTTACCCTGTTCATGCCCCTCATGATTTTGTAAACCTCTATAAGGTCACCCCCTCAGCCTCCAACGCTCCAGAGAAAACAGACCCAGCCTATTCAGCCTCTCCTAATAGCTGAAATCCTCCAACCCTGGCAGCATCCATGTAAATATTTTCTGAACCCTTTCAAGTGTCACGACATAATTCTGTCTTTCTTAATTTAAAGGCAAGTGCCAGGCTTTGTGTTCCATATGCAATTCAATTGGTCAAGCTACCAATCTTGAAGCAAAACAGATTTTATTCATACAGTATGGTCAGAATACAACAATCGAAAGAAGAAATTCGAATAACTTTACACTATTGGAAAACTTAACAGGATAAAAGATCATTTTACTCCTAAACAGTAATTGTTCCAATACAGTAACATCCCATAAACATTCCTGATGAAGGGCTTTTGCCTGAAACGTCGATTTCCTGCTCCTCGGATGCTGCCTGACCTGCTGTGCTTTTCCAGCACCACTCTACTCTAAACTCTGGTTTCCAGCATCTGCAGTCCTCAGTCCCCATAAACAGTCCCCATAAGCATACCCTTGGCGAAGGCAAATTCAGTAAAACAGATTGTCTCATATGCAATTCTCCAGTCCAGGTGTAAAACATCAAGAGAAAATCTTGAGGAAAGGAGAGAGCACGAATACAAGGGAATTCTTCCAATCCTAGCAATTGCTACTGAAAAATTAAAATTAACATTCATGGCTCTGGGAGAGCTCAATTTGATTCATTCAGGCTGCTTCTATTGTTCCAACTTTTAAAAAACCCAAGACTTCATAAGCTGTTTATTTTAATTTCTTCAAATAGACAACTCAACACATCTGTCTTAAAACCTGTCTTTATAAAGAATAACAGGGCAACATACGCCTCTTAAACTATAGTATTGTCACTTTTGTGCTCCAGTTCTGTTAGCCTGTCTTTGTCCTGTTATGAGGAGAAAGTGAGGACTGAAGATGCTGGAGGGCTTATGGAAGACCTTTTGCCCGAAACGTCGATTTTCCTGCTCCTCGGATGCTGCCTGACCTGCTGTGCTTTTCCAGCACCACTGTCTTGACTTTGTCCGGTTTCAGTCAAATGGTACCATCCTCATTGCTTGACACCTCCCTAATTTTTCTATCCTCAGCAAATTTTATATTGTTACCCTACTTTCCAATATCCAAATCATTTATATGTGTAGAAGGGGTATTGGCACTAAGCCTTGTACAATACCAAGTGTTATCTCATTTCTATTTTTAAGAAATTTACCTGGTAACTTAAATTTTTTTTTCACTTGAATTTCAACGGATAAGGGCAGCATGATAGACATTTTTAAAAGGCATGACTAGAATGGATAATCAGATTCTTTTTCACAGGTTAGAAATTTTAGTTACTAGGGGACATAGGTTTAAGTTAAAAGGGGATAAATTTACAGGAGATTAGATTAGATTACTTACAGTGTGGAAACAGGCCCTTCGGCCCAACAAGTCCACACCGCCCCGCCGAAGCGCAACCCACCCACACCCCTACATTTACCCCTTACCTAACACTACGGGCAATTTAGCATGGTCAATTCACCTAACCTGCACATCTTTGGACTGTGGGAGGAAACCGGAGCACCCGGAGGAAACCCACGCAGACACGGGGAGGACGTGCAAACTCCACACAGTTAATCGCCTGAGGCGGGAATTGAACCCAGATCTGTGGCACTGTGAGGCAGCAGTGCTAACCACTGTGCCACCGTGCCGCCCAAAGAGACAAGTTTTTTTTTCCCACAGAGAGTGTAGGTGTCTGGAATATGTTATCAGAGGAGGTGGTAGAGGCAGGTACAATAGCAACATTGAGTAGCATCTTGACAGATACACAAATAGGCAGGGAATAGATGAATATGAATTTATACATTGCAGTTCCAAACAGGATACCCTAAACTGCTAAATTCATGATGACAGATGATTGTATTCCCCTTCTTTACTCACCCACCCTTCAATTGGTTGCAATGAGGTTAACTTCCATTTTGGATACCTACCCCAGACATGAATGAACTTATAGTTAAAAAGGAGTTAACTTAACCAAGCTTTCTTGAATTGATAAAGAGTGAGTTTATTAATTGTTACATGCCAAAAAAAAAATTATCACAACACACACAAAAAAGATTTGAAATACGAGGTGAGTCCACAAGGATAAAGATAAAAGCAAAGGTTATATGGATCAGTCTCTGAATTTTTCAAGAAGTGTGGATATTTGAACTTTGCAGACACTGCAGAGAAGGTTACTGATAGCCTTGATGTTGGGAATTGAACAACCAGTGACAGGAGACCTGAGCTTTGCAGATTGGTTGACATTCTATAGTTCCAATGCTTTTTGACCATGTTTGAATTTCAGGGTTCAGGTTGACAGAGGGTCCTTTCCATGTCTGGTTTTCTTTTTAAGTAGTTTGCAGTTCATGGAGAAGGAGAGAGTCATTAGCTACACCATAAGGATAACTAGGGCAATAGTTCTTCAAGCTGGAGTTGACTAGATAGCTGGTCTTTGATAGCATGGGTTCAATTCCCACACCAGTGGAGGTCACCATAAAGGCATTTCCTTCTCAGCCTCTCCTCTTGCCTGAAGTGTAGTGACCTTCAGGTTAAACCAGCACCAGTCATCTCTCTCATGACCGACCAACCCTCTGGTCTGGTAAATGTTTAGTGGCTCCATCTTTACAGTTCACTGACTGTGACCATGACGGCACACTAACACTCAAACCCAGGCTTGCAAACAGGAGGCTGTTCAGCCCACTTCAGGACAGTTGACACAGGTCTTTTTGATCCCTTGTCTTTGTCTGTTCCTGAAGTAAAACAGGGCTTCTGTTGTGAATTAAGAGATAGCTCCATCATTAATCCTTCCCCTAAGATTTAAAATTTCCCTGACAATTTACATATGTGACATTCTATGGGCTTCACATAGAACTTTGTCAGACAGTCACTGAACTTAAAGCCACAGTTTATCTATTGAAGTCATCCTTTTATAAACATTCTTGAATTAAAATTAAAGAACATCCATAAATACTTTGGGGTTCTGATCTATCATTATAGCAATTTGCACTCT
This sequence comes from Chiloscyllium punctatum, assembly GCF_047496795.1. NCBI lineage: Eukaryota > Metazoa > Chordata > Chondrichthyes > Orectolobiformes > Hemiscylliidae > Chiloscyllium > Chiloscyllium punctatum. The sequence goes on from NC_092775.1 coordinate 62,872,651, forward strand.
GGGGTAGCTGGCTATTTCTTCGAAGCTTACCCCATGCAGTTTGTACAAAATTGGACGAGCTCATACATGATTGGGAGGAGCCTCTGTGATAATAGCCCAACTGCATCATCAGAAGAAAGTGAGGACTGCAGATGCTGGCCATCAGAATCGACAATGTGGTGCGGACAATCATGGCAGGTCAGGTAGCATCCGAGGGACAGGAGAATCGACCTTTCAGGCAAAAGCCCTTCACCAGGAATGACTTCAGATGATGCATACATTCTGAAGGAGAATCATACTGGACATGAAGCATTAACTCTGTTTTTCTCTCCACAGATTGTGCCATTTCTCTGGAAAGGGTAAACTCTAATAGCTAGACAGGAACACCCTGAGATCATCAGAAAATCTTAATTCCTTCCTAACCTCAATTGGACACCAGCTAAGTATGGAGATGAAAGGACCCTCATAACACTGACAAAAAATTCAGAGCGAGAGGTTAGAAGACTCATCACCCATTGCTCACTGTTCACATTATGGCAGAGAAAAGCTTCATTGTACATGTGGGATGACCCGTAGTGGAAGCAAGTCCTAACTGGGTAAGATTATTGACACTGGCCTTCTGTTAAAGTAGCCACCCCCACCCTCCTCTAGCTTATCTCTCCACGCTTCAGGCTCACTGCCTTTATTCCTGATGAAGGGCTTTTGCCCGAAACGTTGATTTCGCTGCTCATTGGATGCTGCCTGAACTGCTGTGCTCTTCCAGCACCACTAATCCAGTACTTCTGTTAAAGTAGCAGACTACTCAGTTCTGCACTTGGACATCATTCATTTACCATTTTCATTCTCCCTTTTCAAGAAGATTGTTTTGTGTTTTTCAGAATTGAACAGGTAATAGCTTGATAAAATTGGCTTAACCTTTCTTGCAATGCAATCTCCGAAGATGACAGTAAGCCCATAATGCAAGGTGTAATGCTTAGCTGGAGTAGAGCTACCCAAAAAGTCTCAATACTTAAGTTCATGACAATGGAGTTGGACAGGAAAGTAACAGCCTCAGTGTGCAGCCTTCCTGTTTGACCAAGAGGTTCTTTTATAGCCCACCTGGACCTGCAGCATTGCCAATGGCCGCTCCCTGCGCACATGGGGCTATATATCATCAGTGCTTAGAATTTTAACTTTTATCAGAAGGACAGTGGGTATGGCACGAGAGGCAAATGTTGCACTTTGCCATTCTGTCATTCGGGTCCTTTTAAATCATTAAAGGTCCCATTGCCTCGCTTGTTGTAAATTTCGATATATTTGGGAGTAATTTTCTTCCAGAAAAGATATGCTCATTTTTGCACATCACGTTGATCAATAGCTACTTTGAAAATTGCCCTCTCTCATATTTTGCTGTCATCTTTCTCAGGCTGCTGTAAGAAACTCCTTAAAACTTATTTCTTTGATCAATTTTTTGTCATTTTTCAAACATCTCCTTCAGTTTTAAATTTTATTTTATGAAGCACTTGAGTCGGTTTACTACGTTACACTGTAAGGATAAAGTGAGGACTGCAGATGCTGGAGATCAGAGCTGAAAATGTGTTGCTGGAAAAGCGCAGCAGGTCAGGCAGCATCCAAGGAGCTGGAGAATCGACCTTTCCTGAAGAAGGGCTCATGCCCGAAACATCGATTCTCCTGCTCCTTGGATGCTGCCTGACCTTCTGCGCTTTTCCAGCAACACATTTTCAGCTACATTACGCTGTAAGTTGTTTTTGCAAATTTCAGTATTTTGGGGACTAACTTTGAGTACCCTTTAAGTGGCTCTTTAACAGATTAAAAATGATTGGAGCTTCATTATACAATTGGCTGCTGCTTTTCCAGTAACACCACACAGAAACTACCATCATTAATCGTACATTTTAAAACTTCATTTCCTGCGATTCCATTAGCAAATCATTAATTATAACAGGAAAGGAAACACTGGGAATGCCCACAAGGATTTTCAGAACTCGTCATAGTAGTTTTGGAAAATACTCTTGCATTTCTCTGAGGTTCCTGACTTGTTTGTTTTACATATAGTACATTAATTGGCTGAGAGGACACTCAGGAAAATTCCCAGCATGAATTTATCCCAAGGGAGGAAAATGTAGCTTCTTGACTATCAGGGAATGTCATTGATTGCTGTTGAGATTATCTAAATCCAACATCTCCTAGTTCCCCTTTCTCTCTCTGTTTCCCTTTCCCTCTCTCCTCCCTTTTGCCTTTCCCCTCATCTTATTTTTTCCGTCCCTTTCTCACACCTTAATTCCATCCTTTCCCTATACTCTTACTTCTCATTTACTTTTCCCTTCCCTCCCTTTCCTATCTCCCCATCCAATATTCTCTCCTCTCTTGTTTCCCTCTCCTTCAATCATGTTTTCTGCTTCTGTACAGATATTTATAGGGCTGCAAGCTGAAAAAATTTGAATAAATATTGCAGTGCTGTACTACTTAAAACTCAAACAATTAAGCTGAAATAGGAATATCACATGAAGTTGGATTGATTGTCAGCCTTTTAACCACATCTCCACTTGTATGAAAGGGTTATTATACCATTTCTCACCCAACATCTCTTCAAGCTTTGAGAAGTTGAGGGTGTTATTTTCTGTTTTTATATTATATGAGGCAATTGCAAATTAATAGCATTATTAATACAGAAGTCAATGTCTATTCAAACATATTGTGTAAGTGTTTTGTCAATCCGATCACCCGACATCTACTTGTGGTTTAGTTGGTAGTACTCAAGACCCAATGCTTCAGATTGAGAAGGTTAAGGGTTTAATGCCACTCCAGAATCTCAACACAGTAGGAAAGCTGGAACTATCATTCAGTACTGACGATTGTTGGCGCTGTAGTCTCTCATATGAAATATGAAACCAAGATCTAGTCTACAACCTTGGGTAGACAGAAAAGATCCACTAGCATTATGTCAACAAAAAGTAAGGAAGTTATTCCTGGTGTCTGGGCCAATAAGTAACCCTCAATTCACAATACAAAGGCAGATTATTTGGTCATTATCACAATGGTTTTCATGAGAACTTGCTGTGTACAAACTGGCTGCTGTATTTCTTGCAGGACAGCATTTATTGCCCTTCAAAATATTTCATTGGTTGCAAAATACTTTGAGACATCTGTTGCTAGATAAATTGAAATTTATTTTTTGGTCTTTTTCACTGAAATGCAATGCTGCTCATTTATCGGATTCAACAGCTGTGTATATGTTCACGAAAATCTGCAACATCCTACTGAACATTGCTACACTTTCAGCATCACTTTAGTGCTTCAGACAATGTTAATACGATAAGAGTACAAAATATACCAACGTGTAACCATGGTTACTGTTCACAAAACACAACAAAAGCACATCAGCATTCAATGCAGATGAGAAAGCCGGCGAATCACAAGCAACTCTGTAATTGCATTCATCACTCTCTTGATAATGTTGATTTATTCGGAAGGTAATGCTGTTAACCTGTCAGCTATCTAAGGAGTCTAATCCTAAATTAATTTCAATAATTTACAAAACCATGCAGCCACAGATGGAATAAGATTTACTATAGTATTACAGATGCACTCCTGATGGGTAAAATATGAGAGATTTACATACTTACAGTATATTCCTGTGTTTTCTTTATGTAAAGGGGACAACAACTATATTATCTGGGTGAAATGTCTGGTCAATACTGAGGCTGTGTTATAATGAGTGGGCTGGTGAGGTCAATTGATTATAGTGGATGAGGTTGTTCTAAGGCCCTGTCTCTTCTAATGGCCCTATTGAATTATGAGGAGATCTGAATTGTCGTTTTGCAACCTTTGGCTAACAAGGCCACAACACTGGAATAAAGGATTATGCAGAAGAGGTGTTTTTTTTTCCATCCAATGAGTCAAACTGAAACCCTGTTTGTCTTGGATGTGAAAAATGTCACTCCCCAAAGAACTGAAGGGCATGCCTCCCTGCATCTCTCAACTAACAGCTGAAATAGTGAAATGGTTACTGACCACATAGCTGTTTGTGGGAGTTGGCCATGATACAAAGTATTTGCGTCAGTTACTGCATTACAATGAGTGAACTTCAAGAGTACTTAATTGACTGTGTTACATCACGAGGTAAACTCTCTTGCTTAATTTAAACCAGCAGCGTAAAAAATTTATCCTGTGCAGTAACCTGTGAAAATTCGAGAGGCCAAGAACTATTTAAAGTAAAAACTAACAACTTTATTGCTTAAAGTATAAGAGACAACAATAAACTAACAACTATTTACAACTCCTTCCTCTAACCTGATCTTACATAGGGGAATCCTAATATTCTGTCCATCTATCCCATGAATTACCACACTCTCGGGTAACAGATCAGAAAGAGTGTATATTCGCTCATCTCTTACTATCAGCGACTGGTTAGATCCTGTATCTCTCAAAATTATAACTTCATGTTCTTTCTGAGTAAACTTTATCCACAGAGACCAATACTTTGTAGAGATCAGGTACTAACTCCATACCCAGCCCCTGCCAAGGCTGTGCACTCTCCTGCAGCTCCTTGGCTCTTCTTGGGGTCTCCTTTACTACCTTCACTAATGCCACTGGCTTAGCTACTTTTACCAGTTCATAAGCGTTTAAAATAGCCTGTTTAACCTCTTCATAATCTTGTGACCACTCATCTGACAGCACGGTAAATACCTCACTAGCACGGCCTACCATAAAATCCTCAGACCACTTCTTCCTCGCACTCTCTACCTTTCTCTTTGCCTCTCCCTCTCTTCCCTCTCTCTTTCTCTCTCCCTCTCCTCTCTCTCCTCTCTCTGTCTCTTTCTCTCTCCCTCTCTTCTCTCTCTCCATCTTCATCAGGAGCTTATGCTCAAAACATCAATTCTTCTGCTCCTCGGATGCTGCCTGACCTGCTGTGCTTTTCCAGCACCACAGTCTTTGACTCTGATCTCCAACATCTGCAGTCCTCACTTTCTCCCCTAACATATCTACAGTGTCCAGGGATGCATAGGTTTGGTTAATTAGCCATGGGATATGCAGGGTTACAGGGATACGGTAGGTGGATAGGTCTGGTCTGGATGGGATGCTCTTCTGAGGGTCTGTGTGGACTCAATGGGCTGAATGGCCTGTTTCCACAATGTGGGGATTCTTTGATTCAATGTGCATAATGTTCTGGTTTGGTTGAGATTACTTGCTAATGATTCACTTGCAACAGCCTATGTATTGCTTCCACTGGACCTCTTAGTAATTTGGACTGATAATCCGAGTCTGGAAATTAAAAGTTGCATGTCAAACGTATATCAAAATCAACAATCACACTCGGGAGATCATGCACGTACCTTGAATCAACAAATACCAGAAAATTATCCCTTTATGTTGAAATTAACTCCAGGATTGCTTAGGCTGCAACTGTCAAGCCAAAGTTGTGAAGTCATGTGTGAGCCAACATTAAATTAACCAAAAATTCAAAGCTCTGTGTATACCAGGCTTGTGTTCACAGCTTCCACCTATACAGTGGAAAAGCAGGACCACATTATGCATGCCAAAAAGCAAAGTACCTTCGCTGTTTCAATTGGATATTGAGCATCTCCAAGCAGGATGGAGTGTGAAATATGGAATTGGGCAAGCAGCAATCCCCAGTACATTTGGTCCCTTTAGATAGCGCTGACTCGGAAGGCTGAGTCTTGTGATCTGAACCAATGGTGACTACATTCCGAAAGACAGACTGTATGGTGAGCTTGCTATTGATGTGAAACCAACAGGACATCAACATCTGAGATACAAGGACGAATCTCAACCTGATCAGGACTTTCATCAATGCATGGGAAGATCTTGCTGCTGATCAGAGTGTCAAGAGTCATCGGTTAGGAAGAAAGTGGAAAAGGTAGAAGACGAAGGAAACAGCTGGATGTCGGAAAAGTGGTTTTTGGAAGAGAAAAGACCAGTTGACCTCAGGCCAACATTATCCAACTGTGCCAGGTGCAGAAGGGATTGGCAATTTTAAATTGGCTTCTGCTGCCATAACAGAAGATGTCTAACTGAGAAGTGATATACATCTGGGGGCAGTCCATCATCTCCATGATATATGTTATACTAAAATAGGGATTTTTATACTATTGTTGTTCATGGAGGTCCAACTTCCTTGTTAAATAAAAACTAAAACATTTATATGCAAATTTTCAATAACTTGCTTTCAGAAAATACATTGTGGAGCAGAAATGCCCTCAGAATTATTTTACGTATGTCTGCAAAGTGGAGACAAAAGTGAATACTGGGAAAGTGAAAGGACAAGCATTAATTAAGTTATGCAGTCCGGTCAAAAAGAATGTTCAATTGTCAGGGTTCAGAGGATTAGTCATAAAGATCACAGGAGGGAGATAGTCCCATTGTGAGACCAGTGGCCTACCTTCTTAGCAACTGTGTGAGGTCTTGTAAGTAAAGAGCTGAGTCACTTAACAGTAAATGAGTGACATGACATTTCTGTAAACTAATGCTGGTGCTTCATTGAGTCAGAGGTTATCACAGCACCAAAGGAGACATGTGAGCTGAGTAACACCAGGGGGCCTGAACTCTTCTAACACAGGCATCACTGACTGATCACTGGAACTTTGGAAATTAATGGTAAGATGCAAGATCTATTAGAAAGTAAATGTCCTCAGTTCTTGGATTTGTTCCCATTCTTTCACCAATTTTTTTTATTCATTCATGGAATGTGGTGTCACTGGCTTGACCAGCATTTATTGCCGATCCCTAGTTGCCCAGAGGGCAGTTACGAATCAACCACATTGCTGTGGGTCTGGAGTCACATACAGGCCAGACCAGGTTAGGATGGCTGTTTCCTTCCCTAAAGGACATATGGGGATTTTTTTCCCCTGAAAATTGACAATGGATTCATGGTCATGACTAGACTCTAAATTCCAGATTTTTAAATCAAATTTAAACTCCACCATATCATGGTTTGAATCTGAGTCCCCAGAACATTATCTGGGTCTCTGGATTAACGGTCCAACAATAATGCAATGAGGCCGTCACCTCCCCTCAGGAGGGGTTGATGGTTTGCAAGGCAATCAAACACTGACTGATTGAAACATATTGCTTAGACATTAGTATGCTGTTGTACTGAAGTGGGGGGAATATTCAATCAGTTTGCTCTAGAAATATCTATCAGCAATTTATACAAGGGCAGAGGACTCAGGAGAAACAGCTAACAGCTTTATCAACAAAGATTCAATCAGCCATGGTCTTATTGAATATCAGAGAAGGCTCATGGGGACCTATGAGCTCTTAGAAGGTTAATGCCATTCTCCCAGAGAAAGGACAGATAATGACTCCATCCACAACTGTTCATAAAAATGAGGCTGTATAAATGGTGCAAATACAAGGAGAAAATGCAGTAAATAATCAGCAGCTCTGGCAGCATCTGTGGAAAGGCAATGTTTCACTTCAATTATCCTGTGTCAGAACCAACAGTCAAGTATGGTGCTGGAAAAGCACAGCAGGTCAGGCAGCATCTGAGGAGCATGAGAATCGACGTTTCAGGCATTAGCCCTTCATCAGGAATCAACAGGTCATAAACCAGAAAAATTAATACTGTCTCTCGCTTCACAGATGTTGCCAGACTTGCTGAATGTCTTCAGTATCTTCAATTTCTTGTCACATTTATGGCATCCATAATTCTTCAAGTATTTCTAACAGCAAGTGTAGAAACTTTAATCTATTCTGCAGATAATGTTATTAACATGTCAGCTATCTAAGCAGTCTGAGCCTAAATTAATCTTCGCAATTTATCAATCAGCAATCTCAGCCACCGATCTCATAAATTTATAATCAGAATGCTATTAATGTGTAATTACTGTGGCACAACTGAACTGCCTTTGTGACCTCTTGTCACTTATTTCATCAATTAACCTTGTCTGCTAATTACTTGTGCACTCAATGTTTAAGTTTAAGTGCTGATAACAATGATGCTAAGACTAATAAACAAATGTTAATTCATGACTTTGTTGTTTGATTTACTTGATAATTTATAAGCAAGTGCTAATTCATTAACTCAATAGCTTGTATGGAGTCTAATAGGAGTTTCAGAATGTAAATGATAATTATAGTCTAAACTGGTTGATGTAGACATTTGATGAACCACATTTAGGCGTCATTAACTCCTAGACGTAGACTGGGTGGTAAACAATGAATAGCTCCTTGATCATAAGATATGGTGGAAGTGTTAAGGGTGAATATTTTTGTCAAGATATTGAAGTCAGTTTAAAAATTCAAAATGGTTCAGAGATGAATGATGGACGATCCTGAAGTCAAGATACTGGGGTGAATTTTAATTTGCATCAAGTTACTTGTGATAAATGATTCTGGCAACCCACTTTTTTGCTAGTTAGTAGCATCAGGAAGCCAAAGCAATTAAGTTCCATCAATTGTTTCCCAGTGAGTCAAGAATGTACATTGTTCAGTGAGATGTCTCGGTACAAGAGAATGGGTTTGAATGCTGCCTCCCATCCTTCTTCCCATGCTATTCTGAGGGGCTCTTCAGTCGTCTTTGATGAAGGAAGACCCACAAATAAATCTCAGCAGAAGACATTTTCATCTTTCCCAAAAAGATGTGACTTATTACACAATAGTGACCATATTGTAGAACTAGAGACCTAGGGGTTCAGGAATAATTCTTTGAAGTTTGCATCATAGGTAGACAGTTTAAGAAGATGGTCAGCATGCGTGCCTCCATTGCTCAGTCCTTTGAGTATAGGAGTTGGGATGTCATGTTGAGGTTGTACAGGACATTAATAAGGTGTTTTTTGGAATACTGCATCCAGTTCTAGTTGCCCAGTAAGAGGAAGGATATTATTAAGATAAAGTTCAGAAAAGATTTATCAGGATGTTGCTGGGTATGGAAGGTTTGAGTTATGAAGAAAGGCTTGATAGGCTGGGACTTTTTTCACTGGTGTATAGGAGGTTGAGAGGTGACCTTATAGAGGTTTACAAAATCATGAGGGTTAATGGTGGGTCTCTTTCTCTAGGACGAGGGATTTTTAGACTAGGGGGCATAATTTTAAGATGAGAGGAGAGGGATTTTTAAAAAACGACTTAAGGGGCAAATCTTTTACACAGAAGGTGGTTCATGTGTGGAACTAACTTCCTGAGGAAGTGATGGATGGGACATTTGGATATGTACATAAATAGGAAAGATTTGGAGTGATATGGGCCAGGAACAGGCAGGTGGGACTAGCTTCATTTGGGATTATGTTTCTGTGCTGAATGACTCTATGTCTCTATGTCCAGGTTATTTGATTATGAAGCACATTAACTATTACTAACAGGAGGTAGAGAAGACACATCTGCTCTAACAAGAAAATACAACAGACTTCAATTGATTCCTCTCCCAAAGGCTGTGTGATACTATCAGACTGGGTGATACTTTCGCCTAATTAACTCTTTCAGAGTCTTATCTTGCAGTGCTGATAGGTCATCAGCAGATAAATATCATGGCAATATAGACATTGCATGTTCTCCAGAAAAAAGTGAAACATTGAAGTTACCAGTTGAGCCCCATATGAGAGAAAAGAAGGAAAGACTCTGAATCAGGGTGGACAGTGACCCTTGTTCCTTCAGGTCTTGCATAGAAGAGCATCAGTTTTAGTCTCTATTGAAAGGCCTTTATTATCTTCAGACCAGCTTCAGCCTAGGAAATAAATGTTCTCTCTCAGTCCATGGTTAAAATTGCATCAGAGTTTTACTGATATAACAGGTCATCCACAAAGCTGCATTGATGAGATTTCCCCTTATATTTGACAGGTATGAAACCCCAACACAAAAATCCTGAAAGTTAACATTGTGAACAATCAGGCTGTGCCTTGCTAAGCAACCAGTTCATTTTTAATTCCCCAACATGTGAGTTCCACAGGTAAATAAAGTAAAGGTCAGTTCCATCGTATAACTGGAGAGGAAGTCACTTATCTTGCTTTCATTGACACAGCTAAGATTGAAGTTCATCCATACTTTAAAATGTAAAGGAGCAAAATTTATCATTATATCACCAGTTTATTCAATATTAACCACATTCTAAAGGCTACACACAAAATGACCAAAATATGGAAGCCTGTAATAAATCAGAAAATTAGAAGCTGAGATTGCTGTAATCCTATTGATTGAAAGTTAACTTAAATTCATTACCAAGAACATTTAACTTGACAAAAAAAGAGAAAACATTGAAAACAATGAACAGGTCAGACAACATCTCTGGAGGAAGAGATATAACTAATGTTTAACTCACTGATCCTTTGTCAGAAATGGAAAGTATTAAAAGTTACAATTAAGCAAAGAAAGAGACAGAGAAGTGTGTTTGTGGTTTTAGAAGAACAAATGGCAGAGACAGTGATAAGGTGTGATGCTAACAGTGTGCATTCAATTCCCATCCAGTAGCTGAAATTGTCATGATACACTCTCCTCACCTCCCCTGAGGTATGTTAGCCCTCAGGTTAAATCACCATTAAGTCATCTCCTCCTCTCTCTCTCTCTCTGTCTCTCTCTCTCTCTAATGGGAGAGCAGCCCTTTGGTCTGGTAAGACTATGGTCACTTGACTTGATAAATCTATAAAAGTTTGGGAACAACTTGAGGAGGCCTTTAGAAAATGTGTGCAAAATCTGTGACTGTTAGCACTAATGATAATCTGATTATTAGTCATATCTTTATTATTAGAGGTATTGAGTAAAAAACAACAGAGTTATGCTAAGTTTTTATAGAGTCAGAGATCCACAGCACAGAAAATGGTTATTTGATCTATCCTATCTGCTCCAGTCAAGAACAACCACATAATGATATACAGACATCAAGCAAAACTAATGTCATTTACACAGTACCTTGCAAGAATTGTAACAAACAGTACATTGGACAAACAGACAGAAAACTAGCCTCGAGGATACATGAATATCAATTAGCCACAAAAAGTCATGACCCACTCTCACCAGTATCCTTACATGCAGATGAGGAAGGATACCACTTCAACTGGGACAACACATCCATCCTAGGACAAGCCAAACAGTGACATGCACGAGAATTCCTAGAAGCATGGCATTCCAACTGGAACTCTATCAAAAAATACATTGACCTAGATCCCATTTACCACCTTCTGAGAAAAAGACCAGGAAATAGGATCATCATAGGAAATGGCATCACCACAGGAAATGACATCACCAACCCAAAGAAATCTAAACATAAGAATAGAAAGCAAGCCATACCACCAGTGCTTCATCTGGAGGCTTACTGATGATGTTACCTAGTATGGTGATGAAACATCTGAAAATGAACCTTCCAGCTCAGAGAGCAATGGTTCTCGACATCCAGAACCTCAACCTGAGCTACAAACCTTCTCAAAACCTGCTATCACTAGTTCGACTACAGCTAGAGTATAATGTTCGCTTCTGAGTGCCACACTTTAATGCCTTAGACAGGGAGTAGAAATTCATGAACACTGTACCAAGGTTGAGGAACTACAGTTATGTTAAGAGACTGGAAAGGCTGAGATTATTCTCTTTACAGCAGAGAAAGTTAAGAGCAGAAAATGTAAATCATTTGAATATAATGTAGATGACTTAAAATGAGTACAGCTGGACATAGAAAAATGCACTGTAGAAATACTGAAGATCAACGGTAAGTATTAACTCAAGCAACTAACAATTATCAATACATTCAGCCAGTTCTTAAACATCTCTAATTTGAAATGTATGCAGTCATTTGTGAAGAGGCTTTGAGGAGACATTTGTTACAGAATGTTCAACCTCTAGTCATGAAATGACACTGCAGCCTAAAACGTACAGAACAAAATAGACACTTATTTATTGCACAATGTTCTTCTCCTTGCATAAAAATCCAGCACAATAAGACATTGAACATGGACTTATTAAAAGACTCCACAGGGCAAACACTTCATCCTCTGCCAAAAAGAAAATCTAAAGGGAGGCAGTATGAGTGTAGATAATGTGTAAAATGAAGCAAATAACATCAAGACAATTGATCTAATGGAGATTGTAAGACTCATCAGAAATTTTGTTGATGGCATGCTGTGTATTGGCAAAGTAAGTTTCTACAGTTATTAAACTCCCTGTGCTTCTTATTACAGATATTCTTGGATCACAGGAGCAGCAAAACCATTCAGAACTGGGTTGAAAGCATCAAAGCTCATTTGAAAGGTTTCACAGTCTTATGCAAAGATTTCAAGTCAAAGTAGCAAGGATAATAAAAAACTGTCAGATTTTAAACCAATCTGCTTCCAAATAATTTAAGTTAATAAAAATTCAATATTAGTATTTTATTGTAGATTAATTTTTCATTTATTGATTAACTTTATTGGCCATTAAAACTACAGGAACTACTTCACAAAAACAATTTTCTTTATTTTGTTTATTTTTCTGTTCTGCAATCCACAACTCTTACTGAGATGTTGGCTGTGTTCTGATAAAAATGTTATTTACTTTTGTTGAGCCTGCACCTGTTATTTAACAAGGCGTGTATTCAGTTGATGGTACTCTCATCCTCACATATGTTTTTGAATATTGTTTAATAGTGAGTGTGATAGCTGATCATTCCCTTTTGTAACATAGGGATAATGAAGCCAATCACAACACTCAAACTGCTGCCCTGATTAAGATCTGTTAACTAACTAACTAAGACTATCTAATCTGTATAGCTCAGTGTTTTTTTAAATTCATTTAAGCCATTAGATAGTACTAGAAGGCACAATGAGAGACTGAAATAACTGCAAAATTATATTCTGATGACAGACATCCTTTTTTGACAGACATTGATGCAGAATTGCCTTAAAAATTATTTTTGTATAATTAAAAACAATGGGGTACATTGTATAAATTGTTCTTTTCGGAGGTCTGAGCATCACTGGCAAGGCTAACTAAGGTTATCCATGAACTGAGTGACCTGCTAGGTCATTTCCAAGGGAAGTTAAGACTCAACCACATTGCTTTGGGGCTGGAGTCACATGTAGGCCATTCCAGGTAAAGATGGTAGATTTTCTTCTCTAAAGGACATTCATAAACCAGGTGGATTTTTAACAAGGGTTACATAGTAGCATTAGATTGGCTTTAATTTCTTTCAGTTCCAAGTTTTTTGATGTTAATTGCATTTAAATTCCACCAGCTACCGTGCTGGAATTGGAACTCATGTTCAAAGTAATAGTCTACCCTCAGTGATCATGCCCTTACACCACCACCTCCCTGTTCATCTGTGCTGTGTTTCTTGTTTGGAACCTCACATAATTTTCAGGTCACTGATATGTTCCTGAATAGCATACAGCCAATTCTGTAGACATTATTTTTAAAAAAACATTTCTTGCTATGTCAGTGTCACTACGAGGTCAATATTTATTGTTCATCCTCAGGGCGTGAGAACCATGACAGGCCACCTCACAAATATACTCTATTATTGGTACCAGGCAATCTCTTCCAGGAAGCAAAAGTGAGGACAGCAGATGCTGGAAATTAGTGTTGAGAGTGTGGTGCTGGAAAAGCACAGGAGGTCAAGCAGCATCCGAGGAGCAGGAAAATCGACGTTTCAGGCAAAAGCCCTTCATCAGGAATGTTCCAGGATTCTAGCTGAGCCGTAATGAATATATTGGTGATTTGCTTCCATGTCAACTATCGATGGTACACCCTGCAACTATGCTATGCTGGTGGGAAAGGGAATGGTTGTTTTGGTTAATGATGAAATGTTGATCAAGGAGATTCTCAGTCCTGCCATCTAGTTAATGGAATGTTGCCACCAGACAGATAGAGAGTATTTCATTGAACACCTGAAATGTACTTAGCCAATTGTGAAGAGGCTTTAAGGAAATATTTGCAACAGAATATTCAACCTCTGGCACGCTCTTGCCTTGCAAAAGTTTATTGCTGCATTTATATGGCTGATCCAGTTTCTGTTAAGTGGCAGCTCGCAGGATTGTGGAGGACTTTGAAAGTGGAACTGCAGGCAGATAGGGTGATGAAGCAGGCATTTGGGACACTTGCCTTGATTGGTCAAAAAACTGAGTACAGGAGTTGGGACATCATGTTACCTCTGTACAGGACATTAGTGAGGCCTCTTTTAGAATACTGCATTCAGTCCTGGTCTCCCTGTTAACAAAAAGATGGTGTTAAATTTGAGAGGGTTCAGAAAAGATTTGCATGGATGGAGGGCTTGAGCGACATGGAGAGGTTGAATAGGCTGGGACTGTTCTCCCTGGAACATTGGAAGCTGAGAGGTGACCTCATGGAGGTTTATTATGGAGGAGCATGGATAAGATGAGTAGCCAAGGTCCTTTTCCCCAGGACAGGGGATTTCATAACTAGAGGGCATTGATTTAAGGTGAGAGGGGAAAATTTAAAAGGGACCTGAGGGGTAACTTTTTCACACTGAGGGTAGTGCTTGTATGAAATGAGCTGCCAGCGGAAGTGGTGGAGACTGAGCCAATTAAACATTTAAAAGGCATCTGATTGGGCAAATTAATAAGAAGGGTTTAGAGGGATATGGGCCAAATGCTGGCAAATGGGACTTGATCAGTCTCGGATATCTGGTCAGCGTGGATGAGTTGGACCGGTCTGTTTCTGTGCTTAATAATTCTGAACCTATGACTTGATGTCAGTAATTACACTGATTGTCAAAGGGAGAAGGTTAGCTTTCTTTCACTGGAGACGATCATTACTTGGTACTTGTTTAGCATGAGCATTGATTGCCAGGTAACAGCCCAAGTCTAGATATTGTCAAGTGACGTATCTTGGCATGTAGCATTTCATACCAAGATACACATGTACTATTTCATCACATGAGGAGCCAATGCTGTACCTGAACACTGTGCAAATCACCAGTTACTGACCTTATTCGGACCTTATGCTAGAGGGAAGGTCACTGATTAAGTAACTTACAGTTAAATACTCTATCGTAAAAGCCATAAATAAAACTTTAATAAAAGACAAAAAGTCCTCCCCAACTAAAGTTTAGAAGAAATTAATTACAGTCATCATTTGAAATAAATGTTTTAATTACCCTCATCATGTGAATTAAATGCTTTAAACATCCTCATTATGGAAATAAATGAAATCATTAGCTCTGGCATGTGATAATAGCCTTAATTCTTAAAAGCATAAAATTGCTCTGCACATACATTATGGTAAATGGTTTTTCATTTTATGTGATACCAGTCTGATTTTCTGCACCTTTTTTCATGATATAAGAGACATTTTATAAACTTGCACCAGCTTGTAGAAAAACTTCACTTCTCAAAACGTTGCTGAATATATCCTCAAAGTTATAGGGACAATCGAGGCAAAATATTTCCTCTGGTGGCTGGGCTCAGCCTTATAATTAGAGTTGGGTCATTCAGGGGTGGTGCTAGCTAGTACTACTTCACACTATTACAACCAAATCGGAAATATTGAACCAATTTCTCTTTTCTCTCCACTCCTGAGTTGGTACCAACAGCGTTGGAATTTAAAAGGGGAAATTAAATTGCCTATTTAAGAAATACATATTTCATTTGTGTAATGCAAGTAAGAAATAAGCCAGCTAAATTGTTTAAATTAACAAATAAAGAGTTAACGAAAAGAAAAATGCAATGGATGCTGAAAATCTGAAATAAAAACAGACAATGCTGGAGAAACTCATGTCCAACTGGACAGCTACTGTCCCCTGGCAGCTGATCTTACTGGAGATTCTGACTGCAACGATTACTGTACCAGTGTGCCTGGGGTGATTCTTTTGGTCCATCAGAGATGTAGAGTTGATTTAGAGCCATAGAATCCCTACAGCATGGAAAGAAGCCATTCCTCCCATTGAGTCTGCATAGACCTTCCAAAGAGCATCTTACCCAGACCCAGTCTGCTACCCTTTCCCCATAACCCTGCCTTTAACATGGCCAATCCACTTAACCTGCACATCTTTGGACCCTGGGAGGAAACTAGAGTGCTGGGCGGAAACTCATGCAGACATGGGGAAGAACATGAAAACTCCACACAGACAGTCGCCTGAGGCTGGAATCAAATCCTGGTGCCTGGTGTTGTGAAGCAGCAGTGCTAACCACTGTATCACTGTGGTAGTGTCCCTTCACAATCCTCAGGTCGCAGCAATAAAAACTTCTGGTGGGTTTTCAAATCAGCAGCTCAAGTTTGATGAGAGAGGTTTGAAAGAAAGAAAACGTTGTCAGGCTGTTTCCCTTCTGTGCTGTAGTCCTCTCTCTCTCTCTCTCTCACTAACTGGTATTCAAAATACAATAGCTTTTTATCCCCAGTAGTTGAGAACTCTCTTTTATTGTGACTCATGCTCTGTATGCCAGCATACCTTTAAGAGACATGCTGATGATATCAACATCATCGCACACAAACTAGGTATATAAACTTTTCAAACTTCATCTTATCTCTGATTACTTGATGCATGTGTCTATACTTGAAGAATGCTCCTCTGTTGTGTACTGCTGGCTTAGTAGTAACTGAAACTTCATGTGCCTGAGAAATACAATTCTAGTACAGAATAAATAGTTGTATTAAGTATCCAGGTTTTTATGTTACAGGAGAAACCACCCTGTCAGGTAAAATAAACCTTGTTGGAGATGAATTCCCACCATGGTAGCAGTAGTGGTTATCCTTAAAAAACACCAATATTTTGGTGTCGGTAATTCGGAAAGCTAATTGAAGACTGATGGAACAACAATGACAAAAGGAGGATTTCTCACCTTTGCTCAGCATATATGAGTACAGCCAGCTGTGCGGATCTACAGAGAGCATTAACAACCAAGAAAACAGAGTTAATTTCTGTTTGATTAGAATATCAACTTCGTCAAGACAAATTAAATTGCTAAGATTACCTTAATTAAACGATGAAGGTTATGGTACATTTATGAGCAGGAGCACTGCATGACGGAAGCTGGAGGCTATTACATTCTGTTCCTGTCGGTTGATATGGAAATACACGTTCATCAGAACTGTGGCTGCAAAGTCTGAGTTCTTAAAAAAAACTTTTAATCTGCACTGACACAAAATCAGCAATGCCAGCCTGAAGGTATACATAGTTGAACATTATAAAGGTGTATTCGTGGTTAGCAGAAACCTCATTATACACTTGGCATCCATCATTGACTTACAACAGTTCAAACACGTTACGATTTCTGTTTTACAGATCAATTACTAAATGATGCCAAGAAAGAAGCTCCAAAAAGTTTGTCTGAAAATGACAAGGACAGGCTTCACAGAATTAATGTATCTAGACCCTCCATGGATGACCTGAATGATGCAGAAAATATCAAAATGTTACAAAAAGGCAAACTCAAAGTAACAATTAATTTTAGAATTAACAGATTCCAACTCAATGTCATTCAAAAAATGACCCACAAAAGATGATCACTTGTTCCACTTCCTCCTCCGTCTCCCACTTTGTCAACTTAAATACCATGAATTGCCAGTCTTCTTCTGTTCCAAAGAGGCACATGGGACATGAAACGTTAACTGTGTCTTCCTCTCTCCACAGATGCTGCCAAACCATTGATTTTCTCCAGTGTTTTCTGCTTTTATTTCAGATTTCCTGCATCTGTAGTAATTGTAATTTATCTAAGAGGATATATCTAATTTGGCCAAATTTGGCCAATCACAACATGCCATTTTCAAGCGCAAATAAGTCCTAACACCAAAAGCATTTCATCAAGATGGAATGTTGATGTTACACCAACAATACATGGGTATTGGAAGCACAAGATGGCTCGCATGTGAACCTGTGCACCAATCAGGAACAATGCAGGATATTTGAAGACTCATGATTACATCTGAGACATTATAAATGTACCAACTCCAGTAGCAACAGACCTACACACAGTACATGTGGATGATGACATCATTTTGGTGGATTACATCTCCAAATTTCCCATTATTCCACAACTTAGCAACACAATGAGTGAGACTGTCACTGAAAGGTTGATTACTATTTTCAGTTTATTCCTTATCCTGAAAAGAATAGTGGCTGACAATGGACCACAGCTCACTGGCAAACCATTTCGAGTCATGAGCACTGAGCAGAAACTGGTACATATGGTATTACATTGTCATCCCAACATCCGAACGCAGAGGGTCCAGCAGGAAAGTATGTTAAGTCCTAGCAAATCAATGATCATGAAGTGACAAGTGAGTAAACAAGAGTTTTCCATGCTTTTTGTGCAATGCCAACGGAGAGTGAGCGGAAACCGCAGGATAATTTAAACTCAGAAGCTGGATGCAAGTAACTTTACCCAAAAACCAATTGCCTATTTATTCTGAGAAAGAATGCATTATTCTTGAAGACAGAGAATAAGTGCGATATACAATGACTGATCAGATAGAAAACTACCAAAACCAAGCACTGGGCAGTGGGTGGGATTTAGAAATACAAGTAATACAAACAAAATTCTAAATTTCCTTGATTAAAAAAGTGTGGAAGCTAGGTCACTGGAAAAATTCAAACAAGAGATTGATCTTTCTGATTTCCAACATCTGAACTGCTTCATAAGTGGCATTGTGGCTCAGTAGCACTGCTACCTCAAAACACCATGGGCCCAGGTTCGATTCCACCCTCACGTGACTGTCTCTGTCTTTGTGGGTTTCTACTGGGTGCTCCAGTTTCCTCTCACAGTCCAAAGCTGTGCAGGTTAGGTGGATTGGCCATGGGAAATTGCCCTGTGATGTGCAGGCTGCTCAATTAGCTATGGGAAATAGGGGGTCAGGTCGAGGTGGGATGCTTTTCAGATGGCTATTGTGAACTCGAGTGGCCTCTTTCTGAACTGTAGGGATTCTATGATTTTTGCATTGAGTCACTTGTGTTCGACAAAGTTATTTACTGGTACAAAACCAAAGCAGATAAATGGATTTAAGATTCTACATCATCCATGATCAAGCAGAATGTTGAGGCAGACTCGAGTGGGAGAATGATATATATCTGTTCCATAATACTGTGTATTAAACATATGAATATTAATGCATGAGGACACTTGTTAGATGACCATACAATCTCTAATACCTCACTATATTCTTTAGTTTGTCAAAGAAACTTTGGCTGTGAAATTGGGCTTGATCACTGTGTCCATGCCTGTACTAAGGAACACTTATGGCCCAAATTACCACTAGCCTGTTTTTAGCTATTTCTGGTGTCGACCATGTGGGATATCAGGCATGACACATGCTAGCGAAGGCATATTAATGCTCAGAATATGAGCATGTGGTAGAACTATATCATTACATCAGAGGAAAGGAGTCAGAGTCATTATGTCATGGAGAGAGACAGCACGGAAACAGACTTTCGTCCAAATCATCCATCCTAAATTAATCTAGTCCTGCTAAAACCTTCTTATTCATGTACCCATCCAGATGCCTTTTAAATATTGTGATTGTACCAGTCTCCACAACTTCCTCTGACAACCTGTTCCATACGCACACCACCATCTGCATGAAAAAGTTGCCCCTCAGGTCTCTTTTAAATATTTCCCCTTCCACCTTAAACCTATGCCCTCGAGATTTGGACTCCCCTCCCTTGGGGAAAAGAGTTTGGCTATTCACCCTATCTATGCTCCTCGTGGTTTTATAAACTTCTACAAAGTCACCCCTCAATCTGTGACCCTCCAAGGAAATAACCTAAGTTTATCCAGCCACTCCCTTCAGTTCAAACCCTCCAACCCTGGCAAGATCCTTGGAAATCTTTTCTGCGTCCTTTCAAGTTTCACATCTTGCCTCCA
The DNA here is from genome assembly GCF_047496795.1 of Chiloscyllium punctatum. Lineage (NCBI taxonomy): Eukaryota > Metazoa > Chordata > Chondrichthyes > Orectolobiformes > Hemiscylliidae > Chiloscyllium > Chiloscyllium punctatum. The sequence continues at coordinate 62,892,360 of NC_092775.1, forward strand.
TCTGGAAGAGAGAAGGTTCACTAGATTGGTTCCTAGGATGGGATGACAGGCTTTGTAAACTTGAATCATATTCTTGAGAGTCTATATGATTTCAGTGATGCATATAAGATGCAAAAGGGCCTTAACAAGGTGGATAATGGGATGTTGTTTGCCTTGATTGGAGATTTTACAAGATAGGGATGTAGTCTCAGGATAAGGGGCTGACTTGTTTTGGGCTCAGATGCCAAGAAATGCTTTTACTGAAACAGTTGTGAATTTTTGGAATCCTGTAGCCCAGAGGATTGTGGATGTTTACTATAGAGAATTTTTTGATCTCTTTTAGGGAATCCAGGCATTCAGGAAATGGACAGAAAATGAGGTTAATGCCAAAGAATGAATAGTATAGCAGGTTTGAGAACCCTTTGGATTAGATTAGATTAGATTAGATTAGATTACTTACAGTGAGGAAACAGGCCCTTCGGCCCAACAAATCCACACTGACCCGCCGAAGCGCAACCCACCCAGACCCATTCCCCTACATTTACCTCTTCACCTAACACTACGGGCAATTTAGCATGGCCAATTCACCTAACCTGCACATTTTTTGGATTGTGGGAGGAAACCGGAGCACCCGGAGGAAACCCACACAGACATGGGGAGAATGTGCAAACTCCAAACAGAGAGTCGCCAGAGGCGGGAATTGAACCCGGGTCTCTGGCGCTGTGAGGCAGCAGTGCTATTTACTGCCAGAGGGTTAAATCGGCATTTTGGGTTCAAGTGTCAACATTTCATTGCAGTTTAATGGTTCTGTGATAAGTTGAAAATTTCTCTTCTTCCACACTTACTTCAAACAAAGCAAAATTAAATGAGAACCAACAATATCAATTCTAACATTTAACTTGTCCTCCAGATAAAGACCATCACAAGTTAAGGCATTAATTTGCTCTTGGTGATTTGCTAAATAAGGCTTCTCCTGACCTTACATTTTTTATATCATTCTGAACCTCAAGAAGAAGTCAAGCGAATGCGGAGACAGAACAAAGTTTGTATGCTGCCTGTCTCAGTAGCAATGGGCACAGGTAAATCCCAAATCACAACTCTGTGCCTGGAAACACACCTTAATGAATTACTCCCACACAAGTCACTGTAAATAGCTTGAAAAAAAATTGCCTATTGAGGTAAATAGTAGCATTAAAAATTATTTCCAGAAAAACACCAAAATAATCGCTTTGGTAATTCTTTCAGTTATAATTATGCAGTTTTATTGTAAGTAAGAAAATGTAGAAATAAATTGCATTTGTATAGCACCTTCCATTATATCAAAACATCCCAAAGCAATTTACAAATGGTTAAATGCTTTTGAAAGGTTAGTCATTGTTACAAAATAAGAGAACACCTAAATTGTGCTCAACAAGATCAATAACAAGAACAAGTAGTAATAAAATATGACTGAATCATTTTTTTGTTACTTAGTTAAGAGATAAACATTAGCCAAAACACTGTGAAGAATTCCTCCATTCTCCCTTGAAACCGTACAGGAGTTCACCCTCCCCACTTGATCGGACCATGCAATTGATGTCACATTCAGCACTGCAGTGCAGACAATGAAGCACTGTCTAAGTAGTGCACAGGAGGGTCAGTCAAGATTTTGTGTTCAAGTATCTGGCATGTGACTTAAACCCACGAGCATCTGTTTGATAGCCAAGAGTGCTCCTAACTGAACCACAGTTGACAAGTGAAGGAAAGGAATCAGGAAATGGAATATCAAAATTGGAACATATATTCAAAAATGGCACCTATCCACATCTATAGTCAAACATAATGGCCTACTCCTACTCCAGCTATATCTCTAGGCTGATCATTCAACAGAACATTTCAGAATCATGAACTCACTGTTTCAAAGACTGAGTGATGAGAATCCCAATATTATAATGTGTCCTCCAATAGGTCGTCATGGTTTAAAGAAGATACAGTCTTTCTTCAAGTGTTTTATTGCTCTTGTATAACATAAATTGCATAACCAACACAGTCCACTGTGTGAAATTGTTAATGCAGTATTGTCAGAATTCGAGCTCCATTCGCATTAATCTTTATTTAGCAAATCACCAAGAGCAAATTAATCCCTTAACTTGTGATGGTCTTTATCTGGAGGACAAGTTAAATGTTAGAATTGATATTGTTGGTTCTCATTTAATTTTGCTTTGTTTGAAGTAAGTGTGAAAGAAGAGAAATTTTCAACTTATCACAGAACCATTAAACTGCAATGAAATGTTGACACTTGTCCCAAAATGCCAATTTAACCCTCTGGCAGTAAATAGAAAATTATTCTTTGAATGCTTAAAAACTGAGAGAGAATCAGCTTAGTCATAGTGATGGGAGCAGTAAACTATCTCAGATTTATAGTTTTCAGTTTATATTGCATGTGTAAAACTGGCCTTGTGGAATGAGCAAACTCTCCAGATGGGAAACCCATTGTATCAAGTACTGTGCCAGGTTCTTGAATAGGAAATAGGAGCAGGAGTAGGCTATTTGGTTAATGAAGCTGCTCCATCATTCAATTTGATCATGGTTGATCTTCTATCCCAATGCCATTTTTCCGCACTATTGATATCATTATTATCTGGAAATTTGAATCAAGTTTTGGTTTGAACTCAGTTAATGACTGACCCTCTCTATTTCTCTATTTTTGAAAATTCCAAAGATTTACCATCTTCTGAGTGAAGGAAATGCCTCACATCTCAGTCCTAAATGGCCTTTTTATTCTGAGATTATGTCACCAGGTTCAAGAGACCTCTTCCACCAGACAGGGGAAACATCCTTCCTGCATTTAGCCGATTGAGCCTCATAAGAATTGTACATGACTCATTCTTTTAAACTCTAGGGAATACAGGCCCAGTCTCCTCAAACTCTCCTCACAGAACAATTCCAACATCCCAGGAAACGGTTTGGTGAAATTCCATTGCACCCTCTCTACGGCAAGAATATCCTTTCTTAGATCAGGAGACCAGATTGTACACAATATTCCAGACACCATCTCGATAAGATGCTATACAATTTCAGCAAAACTTTTTAATCCTATATGTAAATCATCTTGTGATTAATGGCAACATACAATTTGCCTTCATAATTGAATGGTATGTCTGCAAGCCAGTTTTTGGTGACTCATGAACAAGAACAACCAGACCCCTTCAGATATTTACACTTCTTAATCTCTCACCATTTAAGAGGGACATCATATTTCTGTTTTTCTGACCAAAGTAGAGAAATTTCACGTTTATTCTGATTGTATGCCAACTGCCATGTTCTTACCCAGTCAACTAATCTATCTAAATTCTCTCTAAGCCTCTTTGTACTCACCTCACAGAACCCACTCCCACTCAATCTTGTATCAATGGCAAACCTGGGAACATTATAATTGTTTCTCATATCCAAGTTATTGATGGACATTATGAATAGCTGGGATCCAAGCACTGATCCTCGTGCCACCTTAATCACAGTCTAGATTAGAGTGATGCTGGAAAAGCATAGCAGGTCAGGCAGCTTCTGAGGAGCAGGAAAATCGCGTTTCAGGCAAAATCCCTTCATCAGGAATGAAGGCACCTTAATCACAGTCTACTAACCTGAGAATGACCTGTTTACTCCTACTTTCTACTTTATATCCATGAGCTAAACCCTCAACTATGTTACCCCTAATTTTATTTACTTTATGGGAGGCTATGAAAAGCCTTCTGAAAATTTAAATATACCACATTTGCTAGGTGCTCCAACAATCTTCTTGTTACATCCTAAAGAACTCCAGCAGATTTGTTAAGTATGATTTTCTGTTGTTAATCCACGTTGACTATGTGCAATCTTTCCATTATATTCTCATTCTCCTGTTAATACATCATTCAATATAGATTCCAGCATTTTCCCTCTGACTGCTGTTAGGCTAATAGGTCTCTTACCTATTTCCTCTCTCCCTCATTTCTTAAATTGTGAGCTTACATTGGCCATTTTCAAATCGATAGGAACCTACCAGAACCTATAGGATTTTTGAAACTGATCACCCACGCATCTATTATCTCTGCGTCCAGTTTTAATTGCATAGAATGAGGCTCTTCAGCCCACCATATATGGGGCAGCTTAAAGGGGATGTAGTGGCATGTTGGTATTGTCACTGGAGTGTCATTCCAGAAATCCAGGCTAAACCTCTGGAGGTATGGATATAAATCCGACCATTGCAGCTGTTGTGATTTGAATGAAATGCAAGTCTAGAATTAAATCTGGCCTAACAGCAACCATGTAACCACTACTAATAGTTTAAAATAAAATTCAATACACTAATGCCCTTTAGGGAAGGAAATATGCCGTTCTTACCCGACCTGGCCTACAAGTAACTCCAGATCACAGCAATGTGCTTAACTATTAACTGCCCTCTGACATGACAAACCTTTCCAGTCAAGGGGCAATTAGAGAAGCACAATTAATGCTAGCTCACCAAGAAATACCAACATCCCACGAATGAATTAAAACATTCTTGTCTTTGCAAGAGCAATGCAGCAATACAAACAGCATTGGCCAGAACACTACACTCTTTCCCCTCTGGATAATACTTCAGTTTCATTTTGAAAAACCCAAATACCTTCACCAAACTGTCACAACCCTCAGGAAGAGTCTGCTCAAATCTAAGCCCCACTTTCACAGATATTTAAATGACAAATTTAAAATGTATTTTTCAACCATGTTTTGTTGCGCAATAATGGCTCTGTAATGGCTATTAGATCATGACCATTTATCATATTATCCATTAATTGATTTATCTTATTATGCTTCGTGCATAGAGATGAATACATTTAATATGAACATTTTATTGTGGTTAATTTGCCTGACATTGACCACTATCTAAGATAAACACACGCCAGATCTCACCAAGAAATGTAAAAACAAAATTTCTATGTCATAAAACCTTTCCTTTAACAAATTGTAAAACAGATTATTAATTACTAATATGTAGATATTAAGTATATCCCAACAACTACATGTATTTTTTGATATATTCACTAATAGAACTGACAAGCCATACAGAAATATCATTGGTGGAAAACATAAGCAAAAAAGGAAAGCACTCTGTGCGCCACAAACATGCAATCACGTAAGTTATTTTGGTTTCATGTGCTGATACCAAGTTGTTGTTGACCACAGTGATTTTCAATTGTTATCTGTCTGTCAGACAGAGGTTTTAACTTTGTTAGAAGTTATTCGCAGAGTCTTTTGAGTGCTGCTTCTTTTCCACAGTCAGAAGGCAGAGTGTAATGTTCAATCTTAAACAAATTCAAAAGGTGTGCTGTTTATTTTCCAACTCAAAGGCACCTGGTATCAGCTAGTCTCACAGGAGCACCAATTCCAGCTTCTCCAAAAGTTACACTACATGTGTAACCAACAAGTGAACACCACAGAATTCCACTTATCTTTTGAGGTGCAAAGAAGAGCAAACAGTAAATCCTCTGCAACACAGCAGGATCTAATCTTCCATTTACTCAATTTATACTTCCCGGTAAAATACAAATAGTCCTGACAACACATTAAATTTGATTCATCATCTTCTTGCCCACATTTAATCTAACCTTGGAGTGCAAGTTCAAAGTTCCTTGAAAGTGGAGTCAGAGGTAGACAGGATAGTGAAGAAGGCATTTGGTATGTTTGCCTTTATTAGTCAGTGCGTTGACATTCGGAGTTGGGAGGTCATGTTGTGTCAGTACAGAACATTGGTTAGGCTACTTTTGGAATTCTGCATTCAATTCTGCTCTCCCTGCTACACTAAATATGTTGTTACATTTGAAAGGGTATGGAAAGGTTAGACAAGGTTATAGCCAGTTTCGGAGAGTTTGATCCATAAGGGGATAGTGGATAGGCTTAGATAGTGGATAGGCTGAGGCTGAGGAGTACTGTATAGAGGTTTATAAAATCATGAGGGGCATGGGTAGCCTGAATAGCCAAAGCCTTTTCCCCAGGGTATGGGAGTCACAAACTGGAGAGCATAGGTTTAAGGTGAGAGAGGAAAGATTTAAAAGGGACCTGAAAGGCACCCAAAGGGTGGTGTGTGTATGGAATGAGCTGCCAGAAGAAGTGGTGGAGGCTGGTACAATCACAATAATTAAGAGGCATCTGGATGGGCACATGAAAGGAAGGGTTTAGAGGGATATGGGCCAAATGCTGGCAAATGGGACCAGATTAATTTCAGTTATCTTGTTGGCATAGATGAGTTGGACCAAAGGGTTTGTTTCTGTGCTGTACAGCTGTATGATTCAATGATGCTATAATTACATCCCTTTGACCTTTTGACTGAAATCTCTGAGCTTCCCAAAGTGGAGCCACTTCAGTTGGGTTGTGAAGTGTTGCGACACAATGACATTTGCAAAGTAGAATTAAAATAAGAGTACTATTTGAAAGTTTAACTTCCTTAGTTAGCTACTTATCACCCCCAGACAGGTAGCCAGTGGTGTTGGGACCCCACCTACAGAGACAGTGCAGGGAAGCTGGAGGACAGCAGGGAGACAATCCCATGTTTCAGAATTTACGTGTCACCTCACGTAGAAAGTTAGAAAATCTTCAAAGCCGTTGATTTAATTTGTAATTAACTAAAGCCTCAGCACTGAACCTCAAGGTGCCTTATTAGATTTTTAGCCTGTCATTCTGAAAATATCCTGTTTCCAACATTTAGCTAATTCTTTACCAATGCTAATATATGATTCCCTGAACCTTTGATTCAGCAAGATTTTTTATGACATCTTATTGAATGCCTTTTGAAAATTCAGGTATAATATATCTATCAATTTCCCTTTGTCAAATGTAACTTTCCTTAAATAAAATCATGTTGGTCTGATCGTCCAATCATACACTGTTATGGATCAGACCAAACCCCCTCAAAATGTACTCAGAAGATAGTCTAGACCCTAACATTTTCTTATTTTAAAGGTAAGTGTAAGGTGTAAGGTAAATTGATTGGTCAAACTGCATGACATTAAGCAAAACACACTTTATTTTTACAGGACAGTTAAAATACAACAAAGGGAAGAAGAAAATCTAATTGTTTTACTCTAGAACAAAGAACAAAGAAAATTACAGCACAGGAACAGGCCCTTAGCTCTCCAAGGCTGCACTGATCTAGATCCTCTATATAAACCTGTCACTTATTTTCCAAGCCTCTGTATCCCTCTGCTCCTTGCCCATTCATGTATCTGTCTAGATACATCTTGAATGACACTATCGTGCCCGCCTCAACCACCTCCGCTGGCAATGCGTTCTATGTACCCACCAATCTCTGAGTAAAGAGGTTTCCACACATATTTGCCTTAAACTATTCCCCTCTCACAGTGAACTCGTGACACCTGGTAACTGACTGCCCCACGCTGGGAAAAAGCTTCTGGCTATCCACCTTGTGTATATCTCTCATGATTTTGTAGACCTCAAATCTACCTCCATCTTTCTAATGGAAATAATCCTAATCTACTCAACCTCTCTTCATAGCTAGTGCCCTCTATACCAGGCAACATCCTGATGAACCTCCTCTGCACCCTTTCCATAGCATCCACATCCTTTGGGAATGTGGCAACCAGAACTGTGCACAGCATTTCTGTCCTATAGCACTGTAACATGACCTGCCAATTCTTGTACTCAATACCCCGTCCAATGAAGGAAAGCATGCCATATGCCTTCTTGACCACTCTATCAATCTGCATTGCCACCTTCAGGGAACAATGGACCTGAATACCCAGATCTTTGTGTACATCAATTTTCCTCAGGACTTTTCCATTTACAGTATAGTTTGCTCTAGAATTGGATCTACCAAAATGCATCACCTTGCATTTGCCCGGATTGAACTCCATCTACTGTTTCTTTGCTCATCTCTCCAATCTATCTATATTCTGCTGCATTCTCTGACAGTCCCCTTCACTGTCTGCTACTCCACCAGTCTTAATGTCACCTGCAAACTTGCTAACCAGGCCACCTATACTTTCCTCGAGATCATTTATGTATATCACAAATAACAGTGATCCCAGCGTAGATCTCTGTGGAACACCACTGGTCACAGTTCTCCATTTGAGAAACTCCCTTCCACTACTACTCACTGTATGCTGTTACCCAGCCAGTTTTCTATCCGTCTCGCTAGTACACCCTGCACCCCAAGCGACTTCACTTTCTCCATCAGCCTACCATGAGGAATATTATCAAATGCTTTACTGAAGTCCATGCATATGATTTCTACAGTCCCCCCTTCATCAAGCAACTTTGTCACTTTCTCAAAGAATTCTATTAAGTTGGTAAGACATGACCTTCCCTGCACAAAATCATGCTGCCTAATACTGATAAGCCCATTTCCTTCCAAACGGGAATAGATCCTATCCCTCAGAATCTTCACCAGCAGCTTCCCTACCATTGACGCCAGGCTCACCAGTCTATAATGACCTGGATTTTCCTTGCTACCCTTTCTAAACAAGAGGGCAACATTAGCAGTTCTCCAGTCCTCTGGGACCTCACTCAAGTTCAAGGATGCTGTAAAGGTATCTGTTAAGGCCCGAGTTATTTCCTCTCTTGCTTCTCTCAGTAACCTGGGACAGATCCATCTGGACCTGAGGACTTGTCAACCTTAATGCCTTTTAAAATACCCAACACTTCTTTCGTCCTGATACCAACTTGACCGAGAGTAATCAAACATCTGTCCCTAACCTCAGCATCCATCCATCCTCAGTGAATACTGACACAAAGTACTCATTAAGAATCTCAATTTTCCATTTTCTCTGACTCCATGCATAACTTTCTTCCTTTGTCTTTGAGTGGACAAACCCTTTCTCTAGTTACCTTCTTGATCCTTATATACAAATAAAAGACTTTGGGATTTTTCTTAGCCCTATTTGTTAAAGATATTGCATGACCACTTTTAGCCCTCTTAATTCCTCATTTCAGATTCGTCCCACATTCCCAATATTCTTCCAAAACTTTGTCTGTTTTCAGTTGCCTCGACCTTATATATGCTTCCGTTTTCCTCTTAGCTAGTCTCACAATTTCACTTGTCATCCATAGTTCCCTAATCTTGCCATTTCAATTCCTCATTTTCACAGGGACGTGTCTGTCCTGAACTCTAATCGACCTCTCTTTAAGAGTCTCCCACATATCCAATTTGGATTTGCCTCAAACAGCTGCTCCCAATCCACATTCCCCAGCTCCTGCCGAATTTTGCTATCGTTGGTCTTCTCCCAATTTAGCACTCTTCCTTTAGGACCACTCTTGTCTTTGTCCATGAGTATTCTGTAACTTACGGAATTGTGATCACTATTCCCAAAGTAATCCCCTACTGAAGCTTCAACCATCTGGCTGTGCTCATTCCCCAGCACCAGGTCCAGTATGGCCCCTTTCCAAGTTGGACTATTTACATACTGCTCTATAGAACCCTCTTGGATGCACCTTAGAAGTTCTGCTCAATTAATCTCTAACTCTAAGTGAATCCCAGTCAATGTTGGAAAAATTAAAATCTCCCATCACCACCACCCTGTTGCTCCTAAATATTTCCATAATCCGTCTGTACATTTGTACCTATATCTCATTTTGCAGTTGGGAGGCCCATTGGAAAACTTAATGGAATAATAGATTATTTAACTACGAAACAGTAACTGTTCCAAAAAAAGTAACATCCCATAAACACACCCTTGGACAAAGGCAAATTCATTAAAATAGGTTGTCTCACATGCAATTCTCCAGGCCAGGAAGAAAACATTAAGAGAAAAATCTTAGAGACAGCGTAAAAGGCAGATATGTTCCAAACCCACTTGTAAGACCCCAGCAGCTACTACTGAAAATTTTAAACTAAAAATCCTGATTCAGAGGGAGCTTGACCCACCCATTCAGGCTGCTTCTATTGTTCCACCCGTGAAGAAAAACAAAAGGCCTAGCAAGCTGTTTACTTTATTGGCTTTGAAGCAGAACAAATTAGCAGCTCTGATCTCAACATTTCTTCATTTAAAAAATGGACTAAATACACCTCTTAAAGTCACATCCCTGATTTTCTAACGGTCCTATTCCCACTTCTTTCCAGCATTTTTACAACAACTGGATCAGGCTCATAGCCTCCTCCTCCGTCCCTTTTTTCTTGAATGGTATAATCTACTGTGAATATCCCAAAATCTACTAGAACAGCCAGAGCAATGATTATCTCTATCACCAGTGCTTTTTTTGCTCTCAATCTAATAATATTTACACTCTGTTTAGATAGTTACAGATAAACTTTGTTTCTGGTAGAGTTGTTAACTCTCTATCCAAAACGGACTTATGAAATATCTCTTTAAGTGTTCACCACTGCTCATAGAATACCATGTTTTTTACTTTAACTTTTGTCTACTTGAGTCAACACCGGACCCCATATCTCTGGTAATTGACTTTCTTTAAGTTCAGTGTTTCATTTTTTGACGCTTACATGTCAGTCTCAACTAAACATGAGTTTCTGTTAGATTATGGTCATTCTTCTCCAGAAAATCTCATTATTTGTGATTATTGCACTCCAGCTGAGATCTAAAATCATTTCTTTTCTGTTTGATTCTGTACTGTACTGTTGTAGTAACCAGTCTCAAATGCATTCTATAAACACATTCCGCAAAATACTTTTGCCAACCTGTTTTGCCCAGTCTAGTTCTTCATGATTATTACATTTCCTCTGTTATTGGAATCTCTTATTTCTTGATTAACACTCTGACAAGCAGTATAGCTGTTAGGTAGCATATAAACTGCTCCTAGCTGTGTTTTCTATTTTTATCACCACCATGCTGATTCTACACCCTGCTTTTCAGACCTAAGATCCTTCCTCACTACAACATTAATGTCATCTTTTATTGGCAGAGTCATCTTTTCCATTTTGTCTGTCTTATTGAAATATCAAGTGCCCTGAAATAAATATTTTTCAATCTCTGTTGCTTTGCAACCATGTCTCTATAATGGCTATTAGATCAGAGCCATTTATCAGATTAGTCCATTAATTCATTTATCTTGTTATGCTTCGTGCATTCAGATGAATGCTTTTAATTGTAACTTTTTACTATTTTCACACAAGTTGACTTTATTTACTGATGCATTATTATCTTGTTGTTCCTTACTCTCATGCTCCACTGTTGTGTGGCCTTGATTTTTCTCTTTAGGACTGTAAACTTTTTCTCACCTGAATTCTCCATGTGCCTTTACAGTTTAAAGCTCGAACTGCAGCCCTAGTTACACAATTTACTAGGACACCAGTTTAATCCCAGTTTCAGTGGAGCCCATCCCATTGGAGCAGCTTTCCTTTCCTCAGGGTTACAGCCTGTGTTCCAAAAAACTCCTGTTCCCAAAAAACTCATTGATCTACAAATTAAGCTGCCAATCTATTTGTCCCATTGTCAATTTGTGGATGGTTTAGATAATAATTGAGATCTTTGAGATTCTGCTTTTAAATTAGAACCCCATCTCCTCATCAGAATCTCATTCTTTGTTCTTCCTATGTAGTTGGTTCCTATGTGGATCACAACAACTGGATCCTTCCTACCCTCTCCAAATTCTTTTCCAGTTGCAAAGAGATGTCTTTAATCCTGATGCTGGATGGGAAACGGAATGCTCAGAGGTCATGGCCACTGCTGCCAAGATCGGAATCTGTCCCTCTAACTATAGTATCCTCTATCACAAACAGATTCCTTTTCATCCTGCCCATTTGAATAGGTTCCTGTACCATAATGCAGTTGTCAGTTTTGTTTCCATGCTGCAAACGTTGCCATCATCCACACAGGAAGAAAGAATCTTGTGTCTGGTAGGTATTGGTGATGGGTAAGGACTGTACCTGGACTCCCCTTACCTGAAACATCCACGGTCAGATCTTCACAGCCCTGTCCACCAACTGAACACATACCACTCCTCCTGGATCAAATTGTCTAAGTGATACTCTCTCTTCCTAATTGTTCACTATACCTGCATCTTAGACTCCAATCCAAACAATTCAGATTTCCTCAATATCCTTAACTTTCCATGATAAATAGTCTCTATAAATTCTTACCTGATATAATTGTGGCAGGCCACCAGTCCTTCTGTCTGTTTATAAATTTGTCTTAATTATCAAATTATTCGATGCAATTAATTGACTAGGCTTGTGACTTTAAATCTTTAACTAATTACTTGATTTTGTTTAAGTTCTAGGTAGCTTGAAGTCAATGCTGTTGACTCATGACTGTTTCTCAACTTTGACACTACATTAGCAATAAGGTCTCTGATGTGAAAATTCCTTTGTAACTTTAAGAAGCTCTTCCATCAGCTCCACTGGACAGAACTGTATTAAATTTCTCTTGTGATGAAACAAATTTGTTCCCACACATTTCATCAGAAAACTGCCATTTTCCTCGAAGTCACTTCTCTCTGCTACCATTTGCCTTGCAGCAGCTAATTTGGAATTTGCCTCCAAAGGAATGGAATTTTGAAACAATGTTAATGCCTTACCTCCCTCGCTAGTGATGACATTTATTTCATTTGTGAGTGTCTCATAACAAAATATGCCAAGGAGCATAAATAATGCATCGTCACAAAGCATTAGGTAATGTTAAATAAAATGCAGTTATTTAACCAACAGGCCAGTTTTCCAAAATAGCCTCAGTGCCTTTATCTACAAACAAAAATTGAAATTTAATGCACCGTCCTGGGGTAGAACTTTTTTCTACATTTTGTATATTGCATGACAGCCATAATGCCTGGCAATATTTCAAAGCACCAACTTGATGGTAATAATCTCATGAATATTTATGCTTAAATCAGTGCCTAAGGTGTCAGTGAAACAAAGTAGTATCAACAGTTCCATTTAATTCAGCACATTTATTTCAAATCATAACTTGAAAGCTTAGAAAGTACTGCAACAACTGTCTCCACATCTCTTGCAGCAACCTCAGTAGGGAATCAACTCTCAAGAGACAGCCTTCAATGAGTCTATGCTGATATCCTACTCAAGTAATGGTAGCTAAAGTGTTTACTCATTAGATTCCAGATTTCTTCCAATATGTTTTACTTTTCATTATGTCAATACAGCTGTTTGCATTGACAATGTTATGTACCCTTTGAGCTGAAACCAGGAGATTGCAGCAGGGGACAGAATGATACTGTTTTGGAAGGTCATACTGGCGAGATGTACGAGTTACCCCTGGTATTTTCCAAAAACCTCAGACAGCTAGTGAAATGGCGCATCCACTGATGGTACATGCCTTACTTTTAGGTTTGCCAGCCCTCCAACATTGCTCTAGTGTTTCCAGAAAAGTTAATGATGTTGTGAGCAAGCTAGGTGAAAAATTACAGTGCTACTGAACACAATTGTGGGTTTTGTCTTTTTCTTTGCATTTTCAATTATTAGCTATAAAAGCATTCAATCATATCTCAAAACTCAACTCTCTAGCCGTTCACGTGTCTCTGCAGATCATTGGCTTGCTATTTCTCTTGTGATGTTTTAAATTGACAGTGGACTGCATCATGTACATGCATTTTTCTTCAACTAACCAAGATGTTTAGCTGCCTTAAAGCAAACCTTTAGTTCTGTATAGTACCAATCACCAGGAGTTGAGTAATGCAAACCAATATGGACTTATTCTTAACATTCAAATAGCCTTGATACTGTGCCCAATCCTTCAAGCTTAGAATATGTCATACAGAAACAGTGGTTAGAGTGCAACCAAAAGAAATAATTGAGGAAAAAAGCACAGATGCATTTAAGGGGCAGATATAAAAATGGGGAAGAATGGAATAGCAAGCTATGGTGTAGGATGACAAGAGGAACAGTGGGAGGGCACATATTGAATACTTTAACTGGAATCTGAATTATTCAGTGCATGTCTATGCACCTATAGAACCAAATGATCTGCTTCTGTGCTGAACATCTTATGCGATTCATTTCTGACATAGTGTTCCACTAAACTAATACACAAAAGAAGTAAATTTCTTCCAAGATGTTCACAATAATGTGGCTCTAAGGGGTTAAGGTGCTGTTAAAAAAAAACAAACTGGAAGTGTGAATTAATCAGCAGCTTCACTAAATCTGTACATGCACAAGAGGCAAAAATGTGGAATCACATAAAACACAGCAAACATAAGAGGCTGAGATGGGAGCCTGCAGATATATGATAAGAAGCTGATTATTATTCATGTTGTATTAAAATGCATTTGCTGTTTGTCTGATAATAGAATCCATGATCTCTAATCCACTACAATATAAATGACTTGTCAGGAATCAACAGGGAACAGATATAAGTGTCTGAGAAGGGTGGTAAAAACTGATGAAGTTACAACTATTGTGAGCTTATTGTGAATTCTAAACTTCCATGAAGTTTGATACAAATCTTTAACAAGTTGAGTACTTTGTGTAGTTATCTGATCTAACTGTGGTTCAATCACAGAAAGGACATTGGTGCATGTTTTACAATGAATATCGACACCTTCCACCTGCAAGGGATTGCTATCTGTTTCAGCACAAATGGGTTTAAACACAAGGGTTCTGTAAATCTGAATGGTTTCTTGTAACATGTAAATATAAATCTCCTCAAAGATTAGAAATCTTCAGATTTTCCAAATTGTATTTTTCCTTCAATTTTAGGAGAAGTATTTGCTCACCAGATTATTTATTTCATGACTGTCTATTTAATATTTCCGCATTTTATTTTTATTCACACTTTCAAACTGGTCCATATTTCCTAGCTACATTAGTAAGCTTCAGATCAAACAATAGAAGGGAAATGCAGTTGAGGGAGCTGGGAGGGCTGAGACTTAATCCTAAAATAAACTGTTGTCTTTTTGTTACTTTCTTTTCTTTTTATATTCAGAAATGCTCTGACACACAATTGAATGTTTTTCTCTCCATCACCAAATCGCCACAACATCTTATTTTTGTTTTTAATTACTAACTGTCACCAGTAATTAGTTAATCAAATGACTTACCCTCGAAATGTTGTTGATTGCACTTATGAAGGTAACTGTTGGCAGATTCCGATCTTATTGCTCCGCAAAATCAAATTGTGCATCTGGAGGGAAATTAGGATCAGGCAACCATAGACCAGATTTCAGAACAATGGTGAGACCCACAATGACAATTTAGCACAACCAGAAGGATAAATAAGGATAAGTAGACCATTTTCTTGGCAAGTTTAAACAACTAGACAAGTTCAGCCTGCAGAATTGCCTGAGACCTCCACCAACCTTTGGATGTAATGGAGATCCTAAGGAAAATTATTAGCCAAGTGTGCAGGAGTTCACCCACTTCCCAAAATGACAGGTTCCCAAATACCAGAATGTGACAATGAATGAGAAAAAGGGAATGGAAGATTGACATATTATTAAAAAAAAATGTCAAAGCATCAGAATGCAGGAAAATGGGGACTATATGACCATAAGACCACAAAATGCAGAAGCAGAAGTAGGTCATTCGGCCCATTGATTCTGCTCTATCATTTAATGAGATCATGACACCCTAAACTCAACCTTACTGCCCTTTCAACATAACCGTTGATTCCTTTACTAATTAAGAACCTGTCTATCACAGTTTGGAACATACTTAATGATCCAACCTCGACAGCCTTGTACAGTAAAGAATTTCTCAGAATCATTTCCCTCTGGAAGAAGAGTATTGCTACATGGTTTTATTACCTTCCCTTTCATAAAGAAAGGTAAAACATTGGCATTATTCCAATCCTTTGGGACTTTTCCAGAATCTAAGGATTTATGGAAGATTACTGCCAGTGCATTCACTATCACTGCAACTATTTCTTTTAAAATCCTAGGATGTGTTCCATTTGGTCTTTGGGGACTTAGCTATCTTTAGTTCCTTCCATTTCCCTTGCACTCTTTCTATTGTGACCATAATTAGGTTTTTCTTAGTGTCTTCTCTGTGAAGAATGATGCAACATGTTTCTTCAACTTGTCTGCCATTTCCTGGTTCCATATTAATATTTCCCGAGCCTTATTCTCTAAAGGCCACGCACTAACTTTGGCATTTCTCTTACTTTCAAATATTTAAAGAAGCATTTGCTGTACATCTTGATATTACTGCCACTTTAACCTCAAAGTTTTATCTTCTTCCTCTTATTTTGACCCATCTTTTGTTCCTTCCTGAAACATTCCTAAACCTCTGTCTTTCCAAGAATGTTTGCTACATTGTATTTGTTTTGTTTTTCATTCAATTTGATGCTATCCTTAACTTCCATGTTTAACTATGGCTTGTCCCCTTCCGAGAATCTTTCTTCCCTCCCACAATTCCAGACCTCTGGTGGCAATTCCTGGCCTCCAGCAATAAATCCCAGCCTCCAGCAACAATTCTCTGTCTCCAGCAACAACTCCCAGAGGCTGTCCTGAGTGTCTTTGTATCTAAGAGGGAACTGTAAGTGAAGACATTTAAACTTTTCACTATACATATTGAGTATTTGTGACAATAAAGGCTAATTTTAATTCTAATTCTAATTCACTGGGATATGTCTTTGCTGTAATTGCCTACTCAAGACTGCGCTGGGCCTAATCGAGTCTGCACAGGGCCTACTCGAGACTGAGCTGGGCCTACTCGAGTCTGCGCTGGGTCAAGAATGTGTTGCTGGAAAAGCACAGCAGGTCAGGCAGCTTTGGAGGAGCAGGAGAATTGACATTTCGGACATAAGCCCTTCATCAGGAAAGAGGCTTATGGGCCTGGGCGGAGATATAAATGGGAGGGGTGGGTGTGGGGGTAAGGTAGCTGAGAAAGTGATAGGCGGTTGAAGGAGAGGGAGAAGGTGATGGGTCGGGGGAGGGACCGGAGGGCAGTACCGAGTTGGAGATTTGCAACTGGGATAATGTGGGGGGAGGGGAAATGAGGAAGCTGTTGAAATCCCCATTTATCCTGTGTGGTTGCAGGGTCTCAAGGCGGAATATGTGGCGGTCTTCTTCCGGGCATAGGGTGGTAACGGTTTGGCAGTGGAGGAGGCCAAGGACCTGCATGTCCTTGAAGGAGTGGGAGGGGGAGTTGAAATGTTCAGCCATGGGACAGTGGGGTTAGTGGGTGAGGGTGTTCCAGAGATGCTCTCTGAAACGATTCACAAGAAGGTTCTTGTATCCGCCTTGGGGCCCTGCAACCCACATGGGATAAAGGTGGATTTCAGCAGCTTCCTCCTATCCCCTCCCCCCACATTATCCCAGCCCCAAGCCTCCAACTCAGCACCGACCTCCAGACCTGTCCATCACTCCCGTCTCTGGCCCATCACCTTCTCCCTCACCTTCATCCACCTATCGTTTTTGCAGGTACCTTCCCCCCAACCCCACCCCCCTCCCATTTATCTCTCCTGATGAAGGGCTTATTCCTGAAACATCGATTCTCCTGCTCCTCAGATGCTGCCTGACCAGCTGTGCTTTTCCAGCACCACACTCTCGACTCTGATCTCCAGCATCTGCAGTCCTCACTTTTGCCTATATCTTTGCTGTAAGCCATTATCTAGTTTCTTAAATATCTGCTATTGTTCCTCAACAGTCTTTGCTGCTAAGCTCCTTTCCCCCAGACGCTAGTTACTTGTGCTCTCATTCTTTTGAAATTACACTTATTTTAACAGAGCACCTTTGTTTCTGATTCTTGTTCCTCCAACTCAATCTGAATGCCACATTCTGCCATGATATAGTCATTATTTCCTCGGGGACTTTTAACTCTTGGTTGGATTGACAACATTTTATTCTAGGAAACAGTGCCAAATACACTTATGAATTATTTCCCTAACATTTGCTAATCTATATATTTCAATCTATGAAGGTTAAAGTCACCCATGATTAACATGCAGATTTTTGCTGCATGATGTTATTACCTCCTGACTTATTCCCTACTCCACATAGAGCAAGTATTAGGAGGTCTATAGCTGCTCCTATCATTGTCTTCCTTCCCTTTCTATTCCTTACCTTCTGCCATATGGTTTTTAACTTTTCGATCCAAGATAATTTCTTGCTATCGTACTTAATCCATCCTGTAGTAACTATGCTACCCCATCACCTTTTCCTTCCTGCCAGAACATTCAAAAGTCATGTACCTCCAAACATTTAGATTAGATTACTTACAGTGTGGAAACAGGCCCTTCGGCCCAACAAGTCCACACCGCCCCGCCGAAGCGCAACCCACCCATACCCCTACATCCACCCCTTACCTAACACTACGGGCAATTTAGCATGGACTGAGGGAGGAAACCGGAGCACCCAGAGGAAACCCACGCAGACACGGGGAGAATGTGCAAACTCCACACAGAGAGTCGCCTGAGGCGGGAAATGAACCCGGGTCTCTGGTGCTGTGAGGCAGCAGTGCTAACCACTGTGCCACCGTGCCGCCAGCATTGATTGCCTTGTACCCATGCATTCAGAATTGTTTTTGGAATCAACCATTTAACCTGAATTTATGCTGTTAATGTATTTATTTTATTCTGAATACAATGTGCACTCAAGTAAAAAGCCAGTAAGTTTGTTTTTTTACCATATTTTTCACTGTTGATCCTATTTCCTGCTGCTTTTTTTATATTTATATGTTTGATTCCTTCCTGTCCCTCTCTGAGTATTGTTATGGAAATAGCTACCTGGAATGCCTCCATATCCATTTGATTTGTGAGCCTACATTTCCCCCTCTCACAAACCTGTGCCTGTATCACTGACTGGAATAATACACTACTGATTTATTTGATTGACTAATTGTCATATGGACTTTATTTAGAAAATACTGTGAAAATGTTGAATAACGTTGCTACTGTCTGGAGCCATCTTAAAACAGAAAAATAAACTGAAACATAGAATATAAAAGTAAAAAAAAAGAAAAAATGTCCATCTGTACAGTCCTTCTTGTAAAGTGCTCTGCCATTGACCATGGGTCTGGTGACAAGGCTTGAGTCCCCATTGCCGCACCATCACCACTGGAACGAAAGTCATCACTCTTCAGTGCCACCTCACCTCTATCGATACTCTCACCACTATGAATTCTCACTAGACCTCGCCAATGCAGTCAAAACTGACGCCGCTGGATACCACACTGGCCTGAACTGGACTCTACTGCCCACCTTGCCGATGCAGCCACTACACATGCCATGGGGTCTTGTACTAGTCCCAAATTCCCTTTCCACCACAGCAGCCTTGACTCTGTGCTAGGATCGTCTTAAAGATGCAGAAGCCACAGGGAACGCAAACGCACCTCCGAAACTGCCGCCACGAGTCCATGCTGCTGGGCCCACACTGGACCTACTCGAAACTGCGCTGGGCCGACCCAAGACTGCGCTGGGCCAACTCGAGTCCACCCTGGGCCTACTTGAGTCCATGCCGGGCCTAGTCAAGTCCTGTACTGGGCCTAATTGAGTCTGTGCTGGGTCGACTCAAGTCTGTGCTGGGCCTACTCTAGACTGCACTGGGCCTACTCGAGTCTGTACTGGGCCTACTTGAGACTATGCTGAGCCTAATCAAGAATGTGCTGGACCTACTCAAGCCAGTGATGGGACTACTTGAGTCTGTGCTGAGCCTACTCAAGTCTGTGCTGGGCCTACTTGAGGCTGGGCTGGTCCTATTGCAGCTGAGCTGGGCCTAGTCAAGCCAACGCTGGGCCTACATGAGTCTCTGCTGGACCTACTCAAGACAGTGCTGGACCAATTCAATTCTGCACAGCCCACTTGAGTCTGCACTGGGCCTACTCAAATCTGCATTGGGTCTACTCAAGCCTGCGCTGGGCCTGCTCGAATCTGTGCTGGGCCTACTTGAGACTGTGCTAGGCCTACTCGAGACTGTGGTGGGTCTATTTGAGACTGCACTGGGCCCACTCGAGACTGCAGTAGGCCTACCCAAGACTGCACAAGGCATACTTAATGCTGCAGTGGGCCTGCTCGAGACTGCACTGGGCCTACTCGAAACTGCGTTGGGCCTACTCGAGTCTGCACTGGGCCTACTTGAGATTGCGCTGGGCCTACTCGATGTGCAGTGAGCCAACTCGAGACTGCGCTGGGCCTACTCGAAACTGTGCTGGGCCTACTTGTGTCTGCACTGTGCCTATTCGCGACTGCTCTGGGCCTACTTGAGTCTGCACTGGGCCTACTCGAGACTGCACTGAGCCTGCTCGATGTGCAGTGGGCCTACTCAAGTCTGTGCTGGGCCTATTCAAGTCTGCGTTGATCTTACTCGAGCCCGTGCTCAGCCTACTCACTGTTGCCACTACTGATTGAATACTTCAAGAAGAGGCAAGTGAAATAAAAGGGGAGAAAAAGAGAAAAAAAGCAAGGAAAGGCAGAGAAAAAAAGAAACAAAAAGAAAAGCAGATGGAGCAGCCAAACCTCAGTCTCAGAAGCCCTACTCTACCGCCAAGTTACTGGGCATAGAAGATAATAAAGCATGAAACCTTTGTGATTCATGAAGTCATCTCAAGAAGCTTGTATAATCCCTGGACTTAAATCAATCCTTGATATTGTAAACTGTAAAACAATATCTTTGTCCCCCAGATATCAATGTTTGGTTTAATGCAAGTACTGGTACCGGTCATCATTCCTCTGTTAGCCAGCAAGGAGTCAGGGTTAAAACGTTCCAGGCTGCATTAAGCTTTGCTGTGCCAGCTTTTGCAATAAGTATGAGGTCTCACTGCAGAATGCAGTACAGTTTTGTTCTCCCCATAGAATCAAAGCCTCTTTGTACTCTACCACAGAGGTCTGCAGACCATGGTGTTTTTGGTCTATAAACTCTGCTGCAAGGGTCACAAATGATCTGATCATGCCATTATCTCTTTGCTAGCCCTGCAATTGTAGCTCTGCCTATTCTATTATCGCAGAGCCAGACTGCGAGTGGGAAACCCTAAGCAGAAAGAAGTGAAAGGCCTGGGCTCCTACACAATTCAGAAGCCCCAGCAGCAACTATAAATATGTCCAAATTGTTTGTGAAAAAATGAACAAATATCTATAAAACTTTCAAATACTAGCTGTATTGCTGGGGTTAATCACTTCCCAATTGGTATCACCTATAATCATTAGGGTTTGAGCATAGAACACAGAAGGGTACATCACAGGTACAGGCCATTTGGCCCACCATGCCTGTGGTGACCATGATGTCATTTTAAACTAACCTATTTGCCTGCACATGGTCCATCTCCCCCTATTCCCTGCCTGGTCATGTGTCCGGCTAAATATCATATAAATGTCGCTTTCATATCTGCTTCTGCCACCTCCTCTGGCAGCACACTCCAAGCACCTAACACCCTGATGTAAAAACGTTGTCTTGCATATCTCCTTTAAACCTTTCCCCTTCTCACCTTAAAAACCTATGCCCCCAAATATTTGACATGTGTATTCTGCGAAAAATAGACTGTTCACCTTATCTATGGCTCTCAATAATTTTATACACTTCTATACACTTTTATTACCCATCAGACTCCAATGCTCGAGTGTAAACAATCCAAGTTTATACCACTTCGCCTTATAGCTAATACACTCCAATCCCAGCAACGTCCTAGTAAACCAGTCTTGCACCCTCTCCGAACCCTCGATATCCTTCCTATAGTGTGGCGACCAGAACTGCACACAATATTCTAAATTTGACCTAACTAAAGTTCTGCATAGCAAAAACAACTCACTCCGGTTCTGCATACAATACTGTACCCTGATTTGTGTACTTCATTCAGTACCTGCGTCTTTCTCAGCACACTCCCAAATTGAAGACCTTGGCATGATCTACTGATAAATGATGACTCTTCTTGTTTGAACAGGTCCAAATACTGAGAGAGAAATTCTCCCTTTCATATTCAGCTACTGTGAAGGCAAACGTTTTTTCAAAAACCAGGAAGAGTTTTCCAACACAAGCATGCATACAAAAAGCCCAGCAGTTGTTAAAATGTGTCTTTACTTTCTGCCTAATATTGGGAATGATAATTCCAACATGGTACTGGAGACTTCATGCAGCGTTTTTGCATTACCATTACACTAATGGGCATTTAAAGTGCTAATTGGTGGAATTATGCAAAAGTGCTGTTTTGTTTCATTCAGCTAACGCAAAGCATTTGCATTTCATTTGCATTGGGGTGAACAGGCGGATTTCCAATTCACTGGCTCGTGAGTAAGCAACATGTCACTCGTTGACATTGCTCAAAAATGTTCTACCTCTGCACAAAGAAAATAAATGTAGCGTTTTTCAAGCTAAACCAACATTTTCAGTAATGCCTTGGCATTTTGTGTGTTGCAATTGAATAACAGCAAACTGTGGAGTTGCTTTGATAGAGCATGAATTGATCAATCCTGAAATGACAGTCGAAGGAATCAGCTGTCAGGCAAAAGCTGCAAAGTCAAC
This sequence comes from Chiloscyllium punctatum, assembly GCF_047496795.1. Lineage (NCBI taxonomy): Eukaryota > Metazoa > Chordata > Chondrichthyes > Orectolobiformes > Hemiscylliidae > Chiloscyllium > Chiloscyllium punctatum. Next base: position 62,914,644 of record NC_092775.1, read on the forward strand.
TATTGGAGTCAATGACAACACAGCATCTGTGCAACAATATGCTGCTTCTAAACAGTGTGCTTAGGGAAAGCTTTGACATTTTCTAATCAATCTGTTACATGTACTGCTGCCAAACTTATCAGAAATGCAGGCATTGTTAACATAGCTATACAAACACTGTAAGCTAATGTCTGCGTGTCAGGTTAACATATCACTTTGATCCCAGGGCTGCTAGTAAGATATTCCAAGATGACCACCTTGGTAAGGCAGGCAATGTTTGCATTCCTGGGCCCATCCACTCCAGACTGCTTCCTCCCTTCAATCCTTATTGTTTCCCCTTCTCTCTTTTTCTCTTTCTGCATTTTCTTCCTGTTGGCAGCGGAGACGGTGACATCGTGGAGGAGGGACTCTTGGCGAGGCGGTGGCCTGGCTGAAGAAGGCCCAGAGTAGGGAACACTCAGTGTCAGTGAGGCAGAAGCTGAAGTGGCCATGGTGTGGGATGCCTGGAGTGGAGACCCTAGGCATCAGCAAGGCAACAGCTATGGCAGAGCCAAAGACTCTTAATTATCGGTGAGGCAATGATCGCAGCTCCTGGTTGTGGTAGGCCACGAGTGAGGGTCTCTTGCTCATCGGTGAGGTGGTGCTGTTAGCAGCTCCTGGATTAGTAAGCCTGAGCTGGGTCTCCTGGTTATTGGTGAGACAGCAGTAGTGTCGGAAGCTTCTGGTTGCGGGACAAGTGTGAGACCTGCATAGGATGTGGCATCGGCAGCCCATCAGCAAGGTTGACCCAGCAATGAAGAGATAGTCCCTGAAGAGTGGCAAGTCTGGCATTGATGGGTGCGGCACAGATGGAGGAGAGGTGGCAATGCTCAGTGATGAGGCAGTTCAGGATTTACGGTGGAGGCAGTGGAACAAGGATGGACTCTTTTTCAGTATTATCGGTTTATTCCGCTGTTCTTGACCTGTTCAAAATTGTGCCAGATTGTGTCGACAGTTGAAGGTTTCCATAGTATTTTACAGTGTTGTTCATTGCAGAGTACAAGTGACAATACATCATTCGTGTCATTCAAAGATTCAATTCAAAAACCAGGAACCTCAGTGGATATTTCAGTGAATAGAAGTTTACTTCCAATCTACTTGTAGATCTTATTCCTAGTCCAGAGCTGTGATACCTAGTAATTCCTGCATCCCTGATTATGTCAGTGTTATTGAGTCTTAACGGAAATGAAGCTGCTGATTTTACTGCAGGGTGATCCTATCGGGAACCGTTGAAGAGGTTGGAAAGAAATTTAACAGAATGCTACCAGAAATGTGGGGCATTTCAGTTATGAGGAGCAACTAAAGAACCTGAGATTTTTGTTTCTATAAAACTAAAAAGATTAATACAAGGAGAAGTGTTCAAAATTATGAAGGGTTTTGAGAGAGAGAGAAACTGCTTATATAGGGAGTAGAATTGACAAACAGATTTAAGATTGCTGACAAAAGAGATTTCTAAAAGAGGAGTGGAAGCAGATGAACTAATAGTTTTCAAGAGGAAAATTCAAAATATTTTTCAAAAGATAAATATTGCAAGGCTACGGTGTTGAGGCAGGATAGTAGCTAGCTCTTTTAAAGAAACCCTGGGAATGGCTAGATTAAATAATGAATTGAATTGAATTAGCTTTATTGTCACATGAGTATAGTGAAATTTTGCAAGTCACGACACACAGCACCTTCTTCGGTACAAATGTACTTAGGTACAGTTTCCTGAGAACAAATTCTTAGGGAAAAAAGCCATTAGAGAAATAAAAACATAATAAGTCTAGCATTCCACAAATTCAGAAGTACAAAATCATAGTAATAAATTAGAAAAATAAAGAAATGAAAAGAAGCAATAATAGTGGGTCAGCATTTGTGACCTATTAGCAATGGACCCAAGCTGGTCTGATAAGCAAAGGGGAGCCCGGAAAATGTGAGAAAATCATTCCATCGAATGGCAAGTGGGTAAGGAGCAAAGATTAGATAAGATGCTACTCAATAAGGTGCTAGATGGGTTGAGAATCAGGTGGGTAGGGTGCCACATAAGTGATGGAGTGCTTAGGGCAGGTCAGGTTGGGGGTGGGGGGGTATGGATTTTCATGAGTGACAACATTGGATCAGGGAATGTTGTGACTGGCATTGAGGGGGTTGGTACGGTGGGGCGGTGGGGACACTGCATGGTAGGGCTGGTAGGCAAGGGCATGGCAGGTAAAGATGTGATATGTCAGGTTCCAGGGTTTCAGGCCAGGCACAGTAGTTTCAGTCTTGGGTGGGTGGAAGGAATGCAATTGAGTTGGTTTGTTGGGGGTTTCAGGCAGGGTGTGTGTGTGTGTGTGTGTGTGTGTGTGTGACAAACATAAGTTTCCCATGGTTTCTACTGTGTGCATGGTTACTCAGCTTCCACACACACATGTCCAATCTGCGCTGCTCTGAGGACTACTGGATCACCAAAATATTCAGGCTCTGGGCTCAACATTGTGTTCAATTTAATTGAACATAATTTTAGTTTGTTACCCCGTCCCCATTTGTTTTGTATTTCCATGCTGTCTGGGTTAGTGGAAGACAAAGGAGACATTGCAAAGACTCTCTTAAAGCTTCCCTCAAGAAATGCAACATAGTTGCTAAAGCATGGACGATCTTTGTTCAGAAGAAACTGACTTGGTACAAACTCCTTTATGAAGGGACACAATTCTTTGAGAGATCTAGAGAGAAAGAAGACGTGCAGAAAAAGAACTAGAGAAAGCAATGCCAGTGACTCCAAGGTTAAGGAGCAATTCCACCTCCTGGAACTTCCTGCGAAATGTGTGGTCAGAGATGAAGCACTAGAATCAGACTCATCAGCCACACAAAGACCCACAGAACCCATGACCAATGACATGAAATTTTGGTCAACTACGTATTGTAGAAGAAGTCAGTTTACCTTCCCTGTAGGACCCTGGTGAACCCATTAGATTCTGTTGTTTATTTGAAAATTTGTCCCAATACTCATTCATAAATTATCAGATTTATTCAACTTGTATGATTGAAACCAGGTCACTAAGTCACAGTCTCTCTGTTCCTGGCCATCAAAGTGCCCAAGAGAGAGATTTGTTCAGAATGTCTGATGTGCTTAATGAAAACCCTGTGAGGTTCAGGCAATACCTCAGGTAAAGGTAAGCAAAGAAAGTCTTGACATCAGGCCACTATGCTCCTGAAGTCTTGTGGATTTTCACAGTGCCACTTAACCCTGGCACACCTTCCCTGGCACACAACACAGAGATACAAGATAATCCTCCACCAGTTCCTTCTGCAGCATATCTGCCTGACACCTTTATGTTTAATTAGTAAGTGAGCTGGAAACATCAGAGTAAATGAACCAATCCTCAGTTTCGCAGTGAATAACAAGTCTGGCACAGTCGCCACCAAAAGGTGGTTGCCAATCAGAGGCCAGCAGCTTCTAAAGTCTACTGATAAAGGCTTACTTTTCAAAGAGCCAGTGTCACGCCTTAATTGACTCCTTAAGGACATTAATAGGTGGCAGATTGAGAAAGTCTCCCATGGACATTTCTACCAATTAAGTACATCTGAAACATAGTTGCTTTTGGAGTGAGAGAGCCATAAACCAATTCCCACACAGAATAGAAATCCCACAAACAGTAATGGCATAGTGATCAGATAGTATTATTTCAGAATGTGGGTTGAGGATACTTATTACTTATTTACCAGGAAAATGGGGAAAACCCTTCCTCAAATCATACACTTCCACCTTTTACACTCACCTGAGAAGGTAGGCAGAACCTCATTTTCTCACCTTATTCAAAAGACAGTACTCTTATCAGTACAGAACCCCTTCAGGGTTGAACTCGGCATCTTGGCAGAGATATTGTGCCAAGGTATTGAGAATGTGATTAAACTTGTCGCGGTCGGACTCCAAGGTAAGGGTCCTTCCGCTGAACCATGGTTGATAATGCCAAAGGCTGGCAAGAAAAATCTATCCTAGAGGTGGCAATCACACATTTCTACAGCTCTAGTCTCATATGCTCAATCCACTAACAGATAGTTCCAACTTTTCCTGCCAACTAAGTCTGTTCTTTGAAATTAAAATGAAAAGCTTATATCTGAAGGGAAATTAGTGCTTTAGGTATTGTCAGGAAATCAGTCAAATGCCTAAAAATGTGTTGGATAAGTAGTTATACTGACAGTCAACTTTTTCTTGCCTAAAGCGTATTTTGATTTCAGACGACCACCTATATTCAATGCAACCACAGGTGCCTATCTAAGTCTATCAATTTAGTAGAATCTTCTGGAATAGTGACCTGTCAAAGTGTTCAGTATTCAGTATAGCTGTTGGAAATGAAGTGCAGAAAATAATTAAAAGGAATAATTCTGTGATCCCAAAAGTAATATAAAAAAAGCTTGCTTTGGCACAGTACTATCCAGAAATAATGAAGTGATATTTTGTGGAGCACTCAAACACTGTTCCCCAAACAATCAGCAGGGCTGGAAGAACTTGTCAATTCTCATCAAAGAGGTAAGCAGCTGGTTTTACATGAAGGATGTAATTTAATAACAATCTGCTTCTATCATGAGTCAGGATACAATTCCTGTCACAATACCCTAACCTATTCACCCTTTATCACTTTAATTGCTAATTTGATTGATTTGATTTATTTATTGACAGCACCTTGCACCTTGTTACAAAATAGAGTGAAAAATGTTGTGGAGAGTCGTCATGCTCTAGCGCCATTTTAAAACACAGAAAATAAACCAAAACATAGAATATAAATGCAGATAAATGAAGAAATAAAGGAAATGATCCGCTTTCCATTCCTTCTTGTTAAATGCTTCATCGTGGGCCATGGGCCTGGTGGCTGGGCATGAGTCCCCTTCACTCTGTCGCAGCCACTGGAATGAAAGTCATCCATTCTTTGCCGCCATCTTGCCTCCATTGACACCCTCACCACGATGAATCTTGGCTTGATCTCACCAATGCAGATACCACCAATGCCGCTGAGTACTGAACCGGCCCAAACTCGACTTCACCGCCACCATGAGTCCACTTCAGGCCCATCTCACTGATGCAGCCATTGCTGATGCCATCAGATCTCATACTGGACCCAAACTCACCTCCGCTGCTGCCTCCGTGAATCTGCGCCAGAAGCAGATGCCGATGGGAACCCAACCTCACCCCCAGCTGCAGCAGCCATGAATCCCCGCCTGGCTCCCTGCCTCGCAATGCTACAGCTTTAAAATATACATTTTCATATTCAAATATCTCCATGGCCTCGTGCCCTCCTTATTCAGAAAGTTTTGATAGTCCTACGTTTCTTCAGATGTTGCTTCATATGCTCAGTCCACTAACAGCAGCCATGTTTGCAGCTATCTCCTTTCAGCTAGGCCTTTGAGGATTTCAGCTCTAAAATAGCCTCTCTAAATCTCACACATCTTTCTCTGTTTTTGAAGATGACCCTTGAAATTTCTGTCTTTGGCCAGGCTTTCGGTTATCTGTTTGAAAGTTTCTGACTTTGTGTCAATATTTATCGATTTTGTTGCTCTGATGCAGTTTAAGACATATATTAGCAATACAGTGTAAGTGAGAGATGCTGTTCTTGAGGAATTGAGTACAGCTCCCTTCAAGAAATCCAACCCACCCACCTTGCAGATTTCCCTTTGTGCGACAAGTTAATCTTATAATCCATGGGCAATAAGGGAAAATACTGACATGGGGATTATAGGATCAGTGAATTCTACAAATTGACAACGCACAAGGATGAGTGGCTTGACACGTTAGGGAAATTTCACAGAAGCAACAAGAATCTTGTTTGCCAGCTGACGTACTGGTGAGATGTGTACTTTACCATGAAATCTCACTGAATTATTTATCCATTCGGCAACTAACAGGCCACTAGCAGACCTTCGATGGGTTCAGACTCCCAGGGTCAGAAACTTCCAGCTGCCAAGAGCTGCCAGCTATTCAGTGGCCAGCAGATATTTTGCTGAGCAGCACCAAGAGGCAGAGGTGGTGGCTGCTTCCAGAATGAGATCCAGTGGAGGTCCAGGCTTATGCACAAAGAGCTAAGTAGTGGTGAGAGAAGTATTACCTTGTGGGTTCCTGGAGAAAAGGGGTGTAAGGCAGTCTTTGGAAAGTGCTTGGTGATGATGCTTGGTGGGCTCAATTTCCCGATGATGGGCCACTCAATCAGACACTGAATGAAGGACTGTTCTTGAAAACAAAACCATCCACCATAGGCTTCCTTGTTGTGTACCTTGCAGGGTGATAGGTCTGCCCCCACCCAGGTTAATGCCACCACCATAAGATTGAGGTTCTTTAATGGGTTATTAAGGTGGAAAACAGGAATGCAGCAGTGTCCCTATCCTCCACCATTCTGCCTGATTAAATGCCGTCTAAATATCACCACCACCACCACACAAAATGCCACCCATCATACTTGTGTTGGAACTTTTAAGGATGTTTTAAATCATTCAAAATAGGAGCAGATTCAAGCCATTCTGACCCTTGAGCCCGTGTTGCCATTCAATGAGGGTAATCTGATTCCAACCATAATTCCACTTTCCTGTTTGTCAACCCAATAAACTCTTAATTGCCTTGTCAATCAAAAGCCTGTCTTGTTACCCAGACTCTGCTGTGCTCTCTCTCTCTCTCTCTCTCTCTAGAAAATAATTCCAGCAACCTTTTCTGATGAAAAATTTCTTCTCATTCTGTCTAAAGGTGACTCCTTATTTTTCTACTATATTTTCTAGTTCGCAGGAAAAATGTTCCCAGCACTAACCCTGTCAAAACCCATCAGAATATACAAGGTCATCTCTCATTTTATTTAAACTCCAGTGGATAGAAACCGAACCTGCTCAACTTTTCCTCGTAAGACAACCCTTAGCCATTTACACAAACATGTCCCTATTTTTACATTCCATTTCCCTTGCTGTAGACACCAACATTATATTTGCTGTCTTAATCACTTGCTATATCTGTACACCAGCATTTTAGGATGCAGTTAGCAGGATTCTCAGATTCTGCAGTCTCTGTCCATTGAAATCACAATCTGTTTTCCTGATACTTTCATACCTAAGGAGTCCCATCTCCCTGCTCTTTTTCCATAGCCTTGCAAATCCCTGCCCTTCAAGTTCACCTCCAAATTGTTTTTGCAAGTTTTTGTTTAATCTGGTTCCATTCTGCCCTTTCCATTTCAAATCATTAAGATTTGCTTCATAAATTAGTCCTTCGTCAAGTCACGACTGGTTCTTGTGCTCAAAGGAGTGTGCTTTGTTGTTCATATTTTTGCCAGAGAAACCAGTTGTATTTCTTGTGTTGTTGACAAATAACACAAATTAACTGGCACTGATTCAGATTACTTGAAAATCTTCTGCAGGTTTATTTCTCAGCTCAAACTACAAATTGCAGGTCACCTTTTATTTAAATTAATGGGCTAGCAATTACTTCTCGTCCCAAATTATCCTGGAGAGTGTCGTGATGATCTCCCTCTTGAACCACTGCAGGTTATTGGAGCAGGTTGATCCACAGCAGTGTTGGGAGGTCGTTCCTGAATGACAGATAGCCCAGTTATTGATCTAGGGTGGAAATTTGAGTCTCTGTTTAGAAAAATGGGAAGGACCTCCACTTGGAGATGGGCAGATGTTTTCGCATGTTTTCATTCTTTCCAACTCCTGTCACATGCCATTTGTGAAATTCCAAATTTGAATGTTAGGTGCACAGGAAGTTCTTTTCCAGTGGGAACATCTCAATTCCATCTTGCGGGTGTCATCTACAAAAGGCACCCAGACAGTAACTATTTCCCTGCAACCCAGGACCATTGACTAACCTTTGCTTATCACCCCAACCCATCCTCAATAGGTCACAAAAGTGGCAGTTTCACAGTTCAGTGAATCCTCCACAGAGGTGCTGCTGGAGGGAGTTGGTGAATTAAGAGAGATCCTTCATCCAAGGGAAGAGGAAGCTATGTGAACTCACCAAGGTAGTTTGGATAGAGTTTATTGTAATTGTTAGTGGCCGTGAGTGAATGTATTGCCACAGGGAAGGAACAATCTCCTCTGATCTGCTAGGGTAAGTGCCACTGTCTACTTAATCCCTCATACCCTAAAGGTCATGAGCTGGCATTGTAAGGTTTCCATTGCACAGGACAGTCACATACAACATTGCCTGCCAATCATCTCCATCACAAGCCTGATATGCAATTGATGTCTGTCACTTAATTTCACATACCCACTTCCTACCACTTGTATTACAATGCTGTTACCTCTCACCTGCCTGCCAGGGGTCACACTTAAAAAGGAAAAAGATGCATCATCAGCTCACAGATCTGTCATCAGAAGCAGAGGAACCCACATGTCATTGAGTTTCTCACTGAAGGCTTACAATAGGACAGTGACAGCACCACAGAAGCTGGCTTCAGGATAAACACCTCATGGGCATATCACACACACACACACACACACACACACACACACACACACACCCAGCTCTTTCACAACTTACCACCTTCCACTCCGAATGAAGGTCATTAAAATTGCTCGATAAAGCTGATTTACAGAAAATGTTTTTGCTTGTGAGGGACTTCAAATTTCAGGTCATAAATAGAATACAATCAATATTAAATTCAGAAAAGAATTTAAAATAAATGGCCTTACCCAGAAAGTAGTTAACCCAACAGAACTCATCACCAAGTAGAATAGTCGAGGCAAAGTTAAAGACACAAGAAAGAGGAATAAAGGTATAAATTATGTTGATAGGTCCTAAATTAAATATGTGGCTGGTTAGATCAGCTGGCTTATACTTCAGAATGACAGCACTTGTCCAGGGCTCAATCCCTATTACCCACCAGCAAAATCACAGCAAAAGCCATGTATTACCAGTCCTCAAAAAACTGGAAATGCTGCCTGGAAAACAAGAAGGGGCGGTAGGAGGCCAAAACATCATCACTGGCACAAAACAGTTCAGTCAAATTCAAAAACAAAAACCGAAATTGCTGGAAAATCTCAACAGTTCTTGCAGCATCTGTGCAGATAAATCAGAGTTAATGTTTCATGTCCGGCGACCCTTCCTCAGTATTGGACCTGAAATGTTAACTCTGTTTCTCTCCATAGATGCTGCTAGACCTGCTGAGCTCTCCGAGGTAAAAACAATGACTGCAGATGCTGGAAACCAGATTCTGGATTAGTGGTGCTGGAAGAGCACAGCAACTTCAGTTTTTGTTTCTGATTTACAGCATCTACAATACCTTTGGTTTTTAGTTAAGTCAAATTCTATGCTGCAAATACTATGTGAACCTGTGTAACCTACAGGTGATACCTAATTGGCAAATTGCGAAATACTTATGAGGATGACCGTTCAAGAAAATGTTAATACATTGGGAAGAATTCAGAGAAGAGCAGAAAGTACATTAATGATACCAGCAGGTTTAGGTGATGAAGACTGATGTCTAGTGCTGAATAACATTTCACTGGAGAAAGATAAAGAAGGAACATAATTCATAGTTTTGAAGCAAGGAATGCATTAGAAAATATTAAAATGAATAGAATAACCACATGTACTATTTTTAGGTAATACATTCACATTAAGTTCCTGTGCGCACTATTTTACTGAGGTTGACTTTCCCTTTACTGAAATTGGTTATTGATCTAATCAAAATTGCACACAGTTTGATGTTACTGGATTCATAAACTCTGAGAAGAAAGTGCAGAGGAATATTGAGAAGAAAGCAAGTTAACTGAGTGTGGCTGCTGAGCTGAAATGGAAAGAAGAAAATTAACAAGCTGCAAGTCTGAAGAATTTCTACTGACTCAGTAGTCAGCAGGAGGATTAGCAAAAGCTGTTAATGCTGTATCGATTCTCTAATTTAAAAAATAGCAAGATAAATAGGTGCTCACGAACAGGATTGAAAGTAATAATGATAAGGATAGATGGCTCCTCTGACTACTGGTCCATGCATGTATCAGGAACGTGGCTGCTAATGGTTGTACAGAATGAATCATTACTGTATCATAATCCTGGAAGCTTTCTTTTGACCCGGCAGGTGTGAGGAAAAATGATAAGGTGAATTTATTGGCCTTAGGATCTACCTGTCATTGGTTGTGTCCCTCAGCAATCGATTGGATTGATCAATTATCATCCGAATTATACAAGGATACTGAAAACTTATGATGCTGGAGCGTCTCCATGGTAAATGGTGTTTATTGTGGAAAAGTGTGAGGTAGTTCTCTTTGGAAAAAGTAACAGACATGCAGAGGACTGGGCTAATGGTTAAATTCTTGGCAGAGTAGATGAACAGAGAGATTAGATTTTTGGATTAGATTCCCTACAGTGTGGAAACAGGCCCAACAAGTCCCCAGTGCCCAGATACATAAATCCCTGAAAGTTGCCATTCAGGTTCATAGGGTTGTTAAGAAAGCATATGGTGTGTTGGTGTTTATTGGTAGGGGGATTGAGTTTCGGAGCCACAGGGTCATGCTTCAGCTGTACAAGGCACTGGTAAGGCCACACCTGGAGTATTGCATGCAGTTCTAGTCACTGCATGTGGAAGAATGTGGAATCTTTGGAAAAGATTTAGAAAAGATTTACTAGAATGTTTCCTGGTATTGAAGGAAGGTCTTACGAGGAAAAGCTAAGGAAACTAAAGCTGTTTTCATTGGGGAGAAGAAGGTTGAGAGGTGTCTTAATCGAGATATATAAGATTTTCAGAGGGTCCTGAAGAAGGGCTTATGCCCAAAACGTCGATTCTCCTGCTCCTTGGATGCTGCCTGACCTGCTGCGCTTTTCCAGCAACACATTTTCAGCTCTGATCTCCAGCATCTGCAGTCCTCACCTTCTCCTTTTCAGAGGGTTAGACAGTACAAGCCTTTTTTCTCAGATGTTGAAAGCTAACATGAGGGGACATAGCTTTAAATTGAGGGGTGATAGATTTAGGAGAAAATGAGGACTGCAGATGCTGGAGATCAGAGCTGAAAATGTGTTGCTGGAAAAGCGCAGCAGGTCAAGCAGCATCCAAGGAACAGGAGAATCGACGTTTCAGGCATGACCCCTTCTTCAGGAATGAGGAAAGTGTGCCAAGCAGGCTGAGGGGGCAGGAAGGACTTGGGGGAGGGGCGTTGGAAATGCGATAGGTGGAAGGAGGTTAAGGTGAGAGTGATAGGCCAGAGTGGGGATGGGGGCGGAGAGGTCAGGAAGAAGATTGCAGGTTAGGAAGGTGGTACTGAGTTCGAGAGTTGGGACTGAGACAAGGTGGGGAGAGGGGAAATAAGGAAACTGGAGAAGTCTGAGTTCATCCCTTGTGGTTGGAGGGTTCCTAGGCGGAAGATGAGGCGCTCTTCCTCCAGCCGTCGTGTTGCTATGGTCTGGCGATGGAGGAGTCCAAGGACCTGCATGTCCTTGGTGGAGTGGGAGGGGGAGTTGAAGTGTTGAGCCACGGGGTGGTTGGGTTGGTTGGTCCGGGTGTCCCAGAGGTGTTCTCTGAAACATTCTCTGATAGATTTAGGACAGCTATCAGGGAGTTTCTTTTCTCAGATAATAGTAGGGGCATGGAACATCCTTCCTGCAATAGGAATAGACTCACTGATGTTAAGGGCATTTAAATGGGCATTGGACATACATATGGATAATAATGAAATAGTGTAGGTTAGATGAGCATCAGATTAATTTTGCAGGTCGGCGCAACATTGAGTGCCGCAGAGCCTTTAATGCGCTGTAACGTTCTATGTTCTCTGTTCTCCTTTCCTCCAGCTGTCATCCTTAAAAGAAATTAATTCAGGCGAATCCTAATCCAGTTCAAAATAAAGACAATATGACAACATTTCTCGTTCTCAGGTACATAAGAAAATTGTTGATGTGTTTTTCTACAATTTCATGCAATGGTGTGAAAATGGAAGTTGGCCTCCCCTAATGAATTTCACAAACGAGAGAGTAGGATGGAATGGTTACAAAATTGTACAAAGTTGCTCTGGAAATTAGTTAGAGCACAGACGTGTTATGGGGTTAAATTAAAGGAACATAGTCAAAGCAATAGCAAGTATGTGAGACTCAGATAGTGTATAAACATGATATGCAGTATGTCCACCAATGTGTCATTACCAAGAATCTTTGACAAAGTCTGACTTCAGAGATTTTCAGAAGGTTTTTGAATGATATTCATGTGTCACAAATTGGTGCAGATGGGACATAGCCCATTCCTAGGATGACCGTGGTGCGGTGGTAGTGTCCCTGTGTCTGAGCTTGGAGACCCAGTTTCAAGTCCCACTTGCACCAGAAGTGTGTCCCATCAATGTATTGATAAGAAAAGATAAAATGTAACTTATTTCCAAATCCAAAAGCTGGTAACCAGTCATCCCCATGATCTGAGCAATCCAACCGGGGAAGCGAAGAATAAATTTTCAAGCAAATACAGAACTAAAGATATTTCAACCATTACATCACCTCAGTATTGCCAACCAAATTCTGTGTTCTCACATCAAACATTTCTGTTTGTGGGATCCAGATACTCAATAACTTGGAAGACAACCTTTCCACAGCAAATTCTTTGTTTTGAATGCACATACACCTTATCAATGGGTCAGGTTCAAACAGTATCTTGCAATATGTTATAGTTTTTAGAGTTTTCTTGTATCCTCCAACTGGTATGATGCTCAAAATATGAGTTGATAAACATCAATGTGACATTTAAGACCTTAGTCAGCAATACAATGAACAATAACTCAATTCCCATTGAGATTTCACGATCGAGACAAAAACAAAAGAACGAGCAAGATTGAAGAGAGTTAATTTAGGTTCAGATAGAGAACTAAGGACAGAGTGGAAGAAAAGAAATAGAACAAACAGAATACTTCAGTTGGAAACAGTGATGAAAATAACAAATAGAATTTTTAAATATATATGAAGGATACAACAAAAGAATTTCCACTTAATATTTTCCTGATTATGTTAAAAATATTAGGGAACAGATTTTTTTTACAGATCATCTTTAATGCTGTCTTTATATATGGAAGAAGAGGAAAATGTACAATAACTTACATCTCAGGAATGTTCAATTTTGATTTTTACAAATGTGATATCAACTGTAAATACTTGAAACGGACATTTGCAAGAAATGCTGCCAAATGCTTTATGTCACGAAAGTGTGATTCCTCAATTAACCAAGCATTTAAAAGCTTGCTGACAATGTTCTTCTCTCCTTCACTGAGTCTGAGGATCTAACTGGTTCACAGTGATAGAGGATCAACCACTATTGAGTCATAACAAGGTGTAATTTAATACATGATACCAATAAGTTGCAATGCAGCACTTGTGCTCAGTGGTGGTGTCTCTACTCTGAGCCAGAAGGCTCAAGTCCCACCTGTTCTAAAGGTATGTCATAACATTCCTGAAGAAGTTGATTAGAAAATACCTAGAAACAAGTCAAACAGGGTTCTTGTGGCTCTGTAGTACTGTCCATGCCTCGCATATAGAAGGCCTGGGCTGAAGTCCCATCTGTTCCAGATTTATATAATTCTTTGATTCCACTCTGTCCTTTCATTCTCTTTCTGTACTTCAATTAACTCTAATCAACCTTCCTCATTCTTTTGTCTCAATCATGAAATCACAATGGGAATGGAGTCATTCTTCATCATATTGCCTACTAAGGTCTTATATATCACATTGATATTGTCATTCTGTTTATCAGCTCATACTTTGAGCATTATCCAGATGTGTAATAATATCTCTGAACAGTTTGATTGGAAAGTATCTATGTTACAGGAGCGGGTTAGACATAGATCATCAACTATTGGAAGATTAGTGGTCATAGATCTTCACTCTAGAAACTCCTCAGATTTTCTGCCTCATCATCAGATTGTGAGACATTATGCAGTCACCACAACTAGTCCTTTTCTGAAATATTACCTTACAGAACAATCAACAGTGTTCTCCCCAGAGGTTTAGTTGTAAACCCTACCAAAGGTTTGGCATGATTTTATTCATTTGATGCCATAATCATTATTTTCTGCTGTGCCAATTCTTTTCCCAACAAGAAATGACAGACCATTCATCAAACTTTGATTTTTTTTTAAAAACTCAGTTTGAAAAAATACTTCCAATAAATGTTTACACAGTTTTTGCCTTTGACTCGTTATAAGCACTGGCCATTTGTTCTCCCACAATATTAAAAGGGATTTAAGTCTTTCAAAGTCTTTGATCAGAATCACCAACCTGATTAAGCTGATTAATCTAACACTGTTCTGCACACAATAAATAAGATGTTACCATAACTGAATGCTAGTTTTCAGATTTATTAGTCACACATTCTTTTATTAGTCAGGGACACTGTCAGTCTCTCCTAATTAAATTTTACTGCTGCTAAGTGCTTTTTGTGATGTTCCTGGTTCAGTTTATTAACTGAAGCTGTTACACATTAAACTTTTCGCTTTCAATTTGACTCTTTAGGCGAAGGTTGTATGGCAAAAATAATGTAGCAAAGCAATTTGTGAAATGTACCCTTGTCTATACTTATAATCTTCTCAATAGGATATGGGTATCATTGGTGGCGCCAACACTTGTTGTCCATCCCAAATCGCTGTTGAACTGAGAGATTTGATAGGCCAGGTCAGAGAGCAGATGACAGTCAACCATATTGAACAAACAACAAAGAAAATTACAGCACAAGAACAGGCCCTTCAGCCCTCTGAGCCGATCCAGATCCTCTATCTAAACTGGCTGCCTATTTTCTAAGAATCTGTATCCCTCTGTTCTCTGCCCATTCATGTATCTGTCTAGATACATCTTAAATGATGCTATCATTCCCGCCCCCTACCACCCCCGCTGGCAACGCGTTCCATGCACCTACCACCTTGTGTGTGAAGACCTTTCCATGCCTTTCTCCCCTAAATTTTTCCTCTCTCACTTTGAACTTGTAATCCCTAGTAATTGAGTCCTCTACTCTGGGAAAAAGTTACTTGTTATCCACCATGTCTACACCTCTCATGATTTTATAGGCCTCCATCAGGTTCCCCCTTCAACCTCCTTCTTTCTAATGAAAATAATCTAATCTACTCAATCTCTCCTCATTGCTACCACCCTCCATACCAGGCAACATCCTTGTGAACCTCCTCTGCATCCTCTCCAAAGCATCTACATTCTTTTGGTAATGTGGCATTATTTCAAACATGGCTGAACCAAAGTCTGATAAAACTGTAACATGACCTGCCAACTCTTGTATTCAATATCTTGTCCAATGATGGAAAGCCATATGTCTTCTTGACCACTCTACTGACCTGCGTTGCCACCTTCAGGGACCAATAGACCTGAACACCCAGATCTCTCTGTACGTCAATTTTCCTCAGGACTTTTCCATTTACTGTATAGTTCACTCTTGAATTGGATCCTCCATACTGTGGGTCTGGCCAGCTTGGGTAAGTACAGCAGAACTCTAAAAGACCTTAGAGAAGCAGATGGGTTTTGATGAAAATTCATGATGGTTGACACGGTTACCATCACTAAAATTCACTTTATATTGCAGAACTCTAACCACTGTGGGAGAGTTTGAACCTGTTCCCACACTATTTGCCTGGGCCCCTGGATTACTAATCCAATGACATTAGCATTACATCACTATCTTCCTTTTATTAGATTTGTCATTTGAAATTCAGGAATTCCCAAAGCTTTATGCCCAACAAAGTGCATTTGAAGTGCAGAGGCAGTTGTAAAATTGAAAAGGCCTCACAAACATCAAGTGCAGAAAAAAAAGCAGAATTAGAAGGTTTGGCCCTTTGTACTGACTTCTTCATTCAGCAAAACCATGTCTGATCATCTTCCTCAAATCCACTCTCTCCCACTAACCTGTATTCCTTTATGTTTTTGGTTCTCAAAAATTCTCTTGATGCCTAGCTCAAACATATTCAGCATCTGAGTAACTAAAGCTCTCAGAGAATGAGCATTCAAAAGATTCACATCCTTTTGAATGAAAAAAATTCACTTCATCTCAGTCCCAGTTGGTGGCACTTTATTCTGAGACTTGGACTTCAAGTTTTAGACCCTCCAGCCTTGGAAATATCTTCCCAGCATTGATGTGTCAATTTCTCTAATATTCAGTTAATCTGATTTTTTTGATAGTGAAGGACAAACAGTGAGCAAGATACCAAAGTGACCTCCTTTGTCCTTCTCATCTAAAAGGCCATCCCTCTGAAAGTGCAGCAACTCATTATCACTCCAGAACATAAATCTAGATTTCATGCTTAATTTTTTGTAGCAGCACGTAAATTCTTAACTTTTCGAATCTAAAGGAAAACGTGCACTACTCGGCTCAGATTACATATAATTTGCCTATTAATAATATAATATAGCATTTACAATTCAAAAAACCTTTCTTCAGTTTGAGAAAATGGCAGTGACCTATGGTGTACAAAATCTTTTTAAAACATATTTATTTCCTCGCATACTTCAGCAAACACAATCACATTTTGTGCACGATACATTTAGTAACAGTATTTCTCTTGCATTATTCCATACCAGCTGACTCCATCATGAGCTGAATCGTGGGAGGTCTGAAAGGTAGACTGGGATTTTCTCTTTTGAAGTTAAAGTGTGGCAGCTAGTATGATGAATGGTACTCCGTCTGCCCATGTCTGAGGTAAGGTATCTCCAGCCAATCACACACTTCTAAGCTCAATGTAAATGCCAGCAAGATTTTATTTTAGTAAACCACTGGATATGGGTTTAACTTGCTGAGCCAGCATTTATTGGCCATCCCTAATCCTGTGCGAGGTACTCAATGAATCATGTCATGAATGATCTGGAAGTTCATGAGACCTTCAGGGTTTTAGGCACTGGCACCATGTTTAAAGGTCAACTGGCCATCACTTCAAATACTTCAAACCAGGAGCTTTCTCACAACCTGTGTTGGCTGGTCCTGTGACACAAAATATGTCAACAAAATAAACCTCCATTGTTTCAGAGAATGTGCTCTGTAAATGTGGCTGGACGAGTTCACTGAAAGATGAGGCATCCTAATCCCACTAAACAGAAAGGTGAAGCCATCACCTCACAACCATCCAGCCTGGGCATCAATATCAATGAAGGTCAGTGTTAATGGACCCCCCCCCCCCCCAAAAAAGGATAGAAAACAGTGCTGGAAAAATGTCAATGAGCTTTCATGGACTGCAAAAATAAGTGGCATCAACTTCTCCCTGCTACCTCCCTCACTGGACAATCACTAACTCTGACACTACAATGACATCTCTAGTCATAGCCTCTGCTTCACAATTCACAACCACATTATTGTCTCAAACTACTAACCCTTCCTATCTTCCGTGCTTCCTACGCATTCACTGGGGGTTAATACACGTGTGGTTAAATATACTCACATAATGTGCTGCTGCCCTCATTCCCATCTCACTCAGTCCTTCCCTTTATCTAAATGCTAGAGAAACGTGGCCCACATCAGGCCCAAGGGGTGACCTTACGTGGCAAGACGGTGGTGAACATCAATCAATTCTCATCTCCTTTGAGGAAAGAGCCATTAAAATAGCCAGAGAAGACCAGGATAATCTGTGTAGTTGACAGGACAAACCAGCAACCTGGTAAGCAACATGATGCTCTGTTCTTCCCAAAACATATTGCTCTGCATAAAATTGCCTTCATTTTCACTGACTAATTCTGTTTCTTCTCTTCCACACCCAGGAATATTCAATGAGGTAAAGACCACAACATGAGCCTCTCTGCATCAGAGCCACTTCCAAGGAGGAAGTCTATGGAACTTCAGAGCATACATCGGCAAGACATTTACCTTCATGATCCATGAGCATGGAGATACTTACCTTCTCCATGCCTCAGCTAGAATTGACCCTGGTGTAACTTGGTGAGCACATAACTGATAGATGTCCACAGCCAGTGGGAGAACAAACACACAAGGTCTCTGAGACTGCCAGAGACCAAGCAGGAGAAAGTGAGGTCTGCAGATGCTGGATATCAGTCAAAAAGTGAGATGCAGGAAAGGCACAGCTGGTCAGGCAGCATCCAAGGAGGAAGAGAGCTGACGTTTCAAGCATTAGCTCTTCATCAGGAATGTCCCTGCTCCTCAGATGGTGTCTGACTGGCTCCACACGTTTTGACTTTTGCCAGAGACTAAGCATCTTCTCAGCATCCTTCTGAAGATATGCATCTGTACATGACCATAAATGTTGTGGTTAGAGACAGGTAGATGAATATCAGGTAGGCATGTCACAAGATGGTGGTAGACTGGAATGAAAGATGAAGGACATTCTCACTGAAGTAATAGTTCCAGTATGTGAGGCCTTAGCTGTCTCCACGGAAAGACTGCTGGCTGCTTTGGAGACACCAGAACCATCTCAATTTTTGAGTTGATATTGATTTGATTTGATTTGATGTGATATATTGTAGTCACGTGTACCTAAGTACAATGAAACGTTTTGTTTTTCGAGCAGTACAGGCAGATCATAGCAAACAATGATATCTAGATCATAAGGTGAACATTATTTGAAGTTAGAGAATCTATTTATTCAGTCTAATAATGGAAGGGAAGAAGCTGTCCTTGGACCCGCTGATGCGTCTTGCCCAGTAACTGCTGGATGTGCAGTCAGACCTACACTTTATCACTCTGGACATGTGAACACAGCTTAAATGGCAAGAGCTGAGGAGGACAAGGGACCTTGTCCTCACTGCAGGAGATAGGGTCAGCCAAGCAGGCTGGCATCTTCATCTCAGGGTATTCCAGATGTGTCCTGCTCCTCTACCTCCCACCTGCCTGTGACCCCAAAGCTTCCAGAAGAGCTTATGCTCGAAACGTCAACTCTCCTGCTCCTCAGATGCTGCCTGACTGGCTGTGCTTTTCCAGCACCAGTCTTTTTGACTTGGATCTCCAGCATCTATAGTCCTCACTTTCTCCCAGCAATTTAAGATCAGGAGAACTTGTACCTGAGAACAACACTGTCAGCACACCAGGGTCCATTGAGATCATGGTGTGCAGTTGACTTTTAAATGAATATGGTGAAGGTTCTACATTGCACTGGCATATGTGAGTGAGTTATTGCCTCCAATTATGACCCATGAACTTCCTCTTTCTTCATGTTCTCGTCTGTGTTGTTGTCCCTATGCCCCGATGACCCTTAACCATTCCCCACTTCAGTTGAGTTCCTTTGTATTGCCGTAAAGTTCCCTGTCTCATCCCAGGAACTCATCAGTCCAAGGTTCTGATAACCTTGTTGGCTCGGCATGCTCCCCACATCAAGACTGGAGAGACTTAACCCCCATCAGAACAATGCAACCCCCTTCTATGTGGAGGATTGAGCAAAAGTCCCCATTTTCTACAACACTAGAACAAAACCCAGGACTTTTCAAATATCTAAAATCCTGGATAAAAACCTGAGCTCAGGCTGTAACAAATACAGTCAGAGCCAGGATGGCTTTAGTCTGAGGCCATTGTTCAGTCCGAATATCTAACTTACACCTTCACTCGAAGAGAACAATCAACTGGACCTAACACTCTAGACTGAAACTAACTTTTACACTTTGGGCTCACCAATTATGGAACCTATACAAATACCAGACATTCAACTTCAATCAATATTCATCCAGAGTGATAGCAGACATTCAATCTCAATCAAGATACATTTACACATGCTTGGAAACTACCAGGAAGCCAATTGACTTCACCAGTAATACAATGGCAAGTGCACAATTAGCGTGAAGGTAAGAGGTCTGTAATTAGTATAGTTTCAATATCATCCAAAGGAGCTACCTCCCCGAGAGCTATCCCCACAGCTTTTTCCACAAAGGGATTCCCTGGCAGCTGCTCCAGAAGGGGGATCTCAACAGCATATTCCAAAACCTACCAACGCAGGCCTGTTCAGCAGTAGGGGAACCAACAGCAACCAACCATGACCAGCAAATCGAAGAACCAACAATCTCTGAAAATCATCGACCTGACCGACACCGCAAGGCATCAGACATATCCTGATGTGAAAACCAGGCCCATAAAATCAAAAGAAAATTAGAAAAACAAGTACTTGCCCAATAAATCCAAAACACATCCTCCTAAATCAGTGGACTTACCGTCCAAAGTCTTCATTGAGGCATCAGGTACAGCAAGCGGGAACAGCCAGCTGTATTTCAAAATTGCCTTTTCCCCAGTGGTGAGCTTAACTCCTGAGAACCCAAAGTTTCCGACCTAGCTAGCAGGGAGAGGAAGGTGGCTGGTGACAGTGCAGGGACCTAAAGGGTATGACACCTGATTAAAGTTTGTGATTAAGATTACTGTTTAGATTCTATTAGTGTTTAACCTGTATTCAATTTAATAGTGTATTGAATTACTGTTCTCTGTATAATTACTTGTGTCAATTTTACTGTCGATTACATTTTCCTTTATTTCTTGTATTATACTTATCTTTTATATTCCATAAATGCAGAGACTCTTTTACCCTAAAATACCTATCTACTGCCTTCTTCATTTCACTTTTACTAAATAAGAACAGTGTCAAAACCAGGATCTGGAGGTGATGCAAACAACCTAAACAAATTCAACAAATTACTGACCTACATCTACCTGGTCCAACCCCATTATCTGCAATTGTCCCCAACCCTGAAAAGTTTCCTCAGTGACCTGCTAAAATAAGGCCAATCCCCAGATTGGAACTGCTCATAGCTACCACAAAGGATTCACACTTGAAAGCCTCTCAGATTCATTTTTTTGAACCACCCTTTCATTCCCCCAACTGCCTGTCATCCCTCCTCAGTCCCCAGATGTCATAGAGTCATAGAGATGTACAGCACGGAAACAGACCCTTCAGTCCAACCCATCCATGCCGACCAGGTATCCCAACCCAATCTACTCCCACCTGCCAGCACACTGCCCATATCCCTCCAAACCCTTCCTATTCATACACCCATCCAAATGTTACATTATGTTCCCCCATCCAAAATCATTGATATATATTGTGAATAGCTGGGGTTCCAGCACAGATCCCTGTGGCACCCCACTAGTTACTGCCTTCCAATTTTAAAAGGACCCATTAATTCCTTCTTTGTTTCCTCTCTGCCAACCAATTTTCTATCCATCTCAATACACATCCCCCAATCTAACACGAAAGGCCAGAGTCACTTAATGGGTATCCAGTTTCAGCTATTTCTTAATTAAGCCACTATTTCACTCAAACCCTTGGAAAAACCTTGCTTAGGGGCTGGAAACAAACTAAGTTAAACTGCAGAATTCAGTTTAATGTCAATTACAAACTAAAATACATTTATACTAAATAGAAATTAGACTTTTATACCCAACAACTACACATACACAGTACTGCCACCGAGAAGGTCAACGGCACAGATATATCACAACACAAGGTCAAGTTATACAGCTCCTGTCTTAGAACTGTATTACTGTTTGCTTGCTGTCACTGCATCAAAATCCTAGAACCCCATTCCCAATAGGAGGCGCAACTGGACTGCAGTGGCTCAAGGACTATGACACTCACATCTATGAAGAATTGAACAAACTTGGATGTCTTTTGTAACAAGTTCTTATTGGATCAACCAACAAGTGTTCCAGACAACATTCACTTGAATGGCAAGAATAACAGTGATCTAATCCCCGGGTTTGCAATCATGTGACAGTGACCAACTCCCTGGGGCCTAAATGGCACAGTTGCTGGACTGGCTGTGGCAGCACCCCTTGACCGAATGTAGTCCACCCTCATTCCACTGACCATTCTTTTCTTTTGACTTTTATACATTGCATATTCTTCAAGCATGTGCATTGTGTTTTCCATGTAAGCTGCACCATCTCTGATGGTCATCCAGGAATGTGTGGTACAGCCGCAGCACTCACCACCGCCACCACCAATTGCTACATGAAATATTTCTCAGTTTTGAGTTGTGACAAGCTCCCCTACCTTTCCCATGATGCTAAATTTCCATCTCCAAGCCAAAGATTGATGGCTGCCTTACTTCCAAGATCTACCTGAGGGAGAACAGTCCTGCCTGAGCCTGTCCAATAGCCAGCAATGTGATGTTCTGTGGCTGATGGGTTGCTATTGCCAAGTTGTATAGATGGATGATCCAGGGAGACTCTGTGCCATTGGCCATTCAGACTATGACTGTAGTTGGAGTGGTTCCATCTAAAATGAAGAGGAGGAAATTAAGTAGGTACTTGGTTATTACAGACAAGTTTGAAGAGTGTAGTGGTTGAAAAACACATCCGGTCAGGCAGCAGGAGAATCAATGTTTCAGGCTTATAACAGACAGGTTGTTGAAGAATTGAGCTCTTTGATTGTGTAGAAGATAACACGAAAGGTGAAGCTAATATGGCAAACTGCATAGTTAATGAGATGTAAATGCAAGCATTTCTTACCATCTGCTGGTGAGTTTTTGATCTTGCCATCTTGGGAAGGAGCAGTTAATTGCAATGGTTTAACTCAACATTGAGAATTTGTTTTTTAGTTTCTTGCCTGATTAAGTAACCACATTCACCAACATGCTTCCCACCACAGGGAGGGAATATTACACTTACATTGGTCATATTTTTAGGTGTCACAAGTTCTATCACACTTAGATAACAAATACAATTGTAGGAGAACAAAAGATGCTAATATATGGACTGTAGGATACACTTCAATAACACGTCAGGTTTTTTTAGGACTTTTCTTGCCATGATGTGGTAATATTTAAATGAAAATCTTCTAATTCTTCTTATCACATTTTGTTTTTTCCTTACTTTTTCTGCTCTTTAATTTACCCCAGAAGCTGTCTAAGGACAAACAGCCTTTAATTCATTGAGAAAATGCGCAGCTTATTATACCTTGCTGAACTTATACTGAGCTTCAGCCAGATTTACATCAATAGTAGCCTGGCATTAGCAGTCCTCAATAATCCTTCAACATCCCATGAGATTATCTTCGGAGATTTATTAGCATTAATTAACAAGGTGTGAATACACTGACAAAATGCAATGGGATGCAATAAGAATATGGCCAGAGTTACTCATTTTCTTATGATTATTTGATTTTGTTTCTCAATGTTCAATTTCCTTCAGTGACAAGATCCTGAGCTGAGTAAACGTCTGTTGCAGTGAATTTAACAGCAAATACTGCATATCTCCCATTTGCATTCATCAATAATATGTCTTGAAGCATAGCCTTAGATCTGTCATTTGTTATTGCTTACAGTCAGCTTTGTCAAGTTTGGCTCAGTCATAATTCTCCCGCCTCTGACTTAACTTATGGGCTCAAGCCCTGTTCCAGGGTTCCTATGCTAGCTAGTGCTTACAAATAACATTGTTGAGCTATAACCTGGTGTGGTGTGATTTTTAACTTTGTACACCCCAGTCCAACACCAGCATCTCCAAATCCTTAATGCAGTACTGAAGGAGTGTTGCATTGTCAAAGATGTCATCTTGCAGGAGAGGTTAAATCGAAGCTTTGTTTGTTGCTTCGTAGGAAGAGGATGAGTGTGCTGCTCTTATTCCTCAATCGATATCACAAAGCAACATGTTATGCGATTACTGATAAATTGCTTTTTGGGGCCAAATTGTGCGCAAATTAGCCGTTGCAAGTTTTTTTTAGATTAGATTCCCTACAGTGTAGAAACAGGCCCTTTGGCCCAACCAGTCCACACCGACCCTCCAAAGAGTAACCCATTTCCCTAACACTATGGGCAATTCACCTGGCCTGCACATCTTTGGGCTGTGGGAGGAAACCAGAGCAAACCCATGCAAACAATGCACAAACTCCATAAAGACAGACAGCTGCCCAAGGCTGGAATTGAACCTGGGACCCTGGTGCTGCAAGGTAGCAGTGCTAACCACTGTGCCACCATACCACCCCATTGAAGTCTGGTGTGTAAAAGGGAGCTCTTCAATGGACTCTTCCCATACACAAGATTTTCCTTTGTTTGTAGCAGATGCCTGAGTCCAAGGAAGCAAGCATCTCATTGTCATAATTAATTATCCTATTTAGGGTAGTTACATATAGATATTAGCATTTTTACAATGGTGAGGTAAGCCCTCCGCCCTCTATGTGGGGAGGGAACCAACTACACTACACAAGGTAGTAGCAATGCCTTGTTTGTAAATGTTTGTAAACTCACTTCTTGTAGGCAATATCCATAAATATCCAAGGCTGGAAGATTCTTTGAAACTCAAGAGGCAAGTCATCAAATGGACTTTGGAAATATGTCTTAATTATGGAACTTCAAGTTTTTTTCAGCCAAAGAGCCTGAAAAGAAACAAACCACAGCAATTTCCTGAAATGACAACTAGATACTGGGGGTGATATAGTAGCTCAGCAGTTACCATTTCTGTCTCACAGCATGAGGGACCTGGCTTCCATTCCAGCCTCGAGTGACTGTCTGTGCAGAGTTTCCATATTCTCCCAGTATTTGCATGGGTTTTCTGGGTGCTCTGGTTTCATCCCACAGTCCAAAGATGTGCAGGTTAGGTGGATTGGCCATGCCAAATTGCCCATAGTGTCCAGGGTTACAGGATATATTAGGGTCTGAGTGGGAAGCTCTTTAGAGAGCTGATATGCACTCGATGGGCTGAATGGCCTACTTCCACACTGATTCTATGATTTTTCCTGTGCATGTTCCCCACTGAGATTTTAACCATAAAGATGGAGATGAGGACGTAATGTGAAATAGATTATTCAGGTTCTGGAATGGTCCCAGCAGAATGAATAAGAACAATACACGAAAAATTGAAATACAAAAACATGAATGACAGAGCAATACAGTTAATATTTCAGGAAAATAACTATTCGTTCACAAGCTGGAGGAAGGATGAAATGTGATGTATGCTGTTGAAGTAGAGCCAGGGTGAAAGAACAAAAGGGAAGGTTTGGAATAAGGTGAAGTGGAGCAACAATGAACTAACAGAAATATTGCAGAACAGAAGGCAAAGGGGGTAGTAATGGTTCCAACAAAGAATAAACGTTTGTCCAGAGTGTGACTGCAAAGATAAAGCAGCTTTGTCTGAAAGCAAAAACATGAAAACAATATTCAAAAGGGGGGACAGATTTCATGGTTAGAAATCATTGAACTTAATGTTGAGTCCAGAGGCTGCAAAATGCCTATTAGAAGATGGGATGTTATTTCTTGTGTTACACATCAGCAGGCTATGGGCCAAAATGGGAACATGAGAGAATCAAAACAGTATACAAACAAACAGAGAGATGTGAGTGTAGTCATTGGAGCAAGGTCAGCTGACTGGACTCCATAGACAATGAGCTCCCTGATTGGGCATGTTAATCTGGTCCAATCAGAGAGTCCTGACTCACATATAAAAAGGATGGATGTCAGGGATATTGGGTCCCCAAAATGCTTGATTCAGTGAGAGGCCATTGTCAAAGACTATGTATTAGTGAATAAAGGGTGATTGTTGATGGCATGCGAGGTTCCGAAGAATTATTTGCTGAGGTAAGTTTACTTTATCCAGAGGGTGGTGACAGAGTGGAAAGCACTGCCTGGGAGGGTAGTAGAGGTGAGTTGCCTCACATTCATTAAAACTTACTTGGTCGGCATTTAGTACGTCATAACATTCAGACAATGGACGAAGTGCTGGTAACGGTTGAAGATCAGGTGTCGGTGAAGATCTGGTGAGCTGAAGAAATTAAGTTGTCTGTCGACAGCTCTCTGTAAAAAGATCACAAGCAGGTAAAAGCCCAGAGGGAAAGACCCAAGTGAATGGAGAGTGTTGGAGAAGGATAAAGAGGTCTATGAAGTGGGGAGAGGTGTCAGGACTAAGAGACTGGGCATGGAACCAAAGGTGGTAGGTGAAAAGCTTAAAGTCATGCAGAGCAAAGTGGAAGTTAGAAAATGCAACACAGTTATTCAAGAAAGGACAGAGAGAAAACAGCATACAGCAAGCCAGCTAGTGTGGCATCAATCTTTGAGGAAATACTGGAATTTGTTACTAAAGAAGTCTTGGCAATGCTTTTTAAAAAGCATGGCATGATTAAAACTGGTTAACATGACTTTAGAAGAGTGATTGCAATAGAATAATCTTGCTACATTGCTAAGGGTCTTGATGAGATCACAATTGGAATTTTGTGTCCAATTTGATTGCCATATTGAAAGGGAAATAATCTCAATGGAGGCAGTTCAGCAAAGGTCCATTAGATTGTTGCTTGACATGGAATGGTTGTCGTCTAATGGCAGGCTGAGTAAGTTGTGTATATATACCTCCGAGTTTAGAAGGTAATCTCATGGAAACATTCAAGAAAATGATGGGGTTCACACAATAAATACTATGACATAAAAGATGAGTAGTCTGTTTTTGCTGTACTGATTGAGGATAGGACACCACGAGAGCTCTTTGCATACTGTGACACTTTATGTACTCTTGAGCTGACAGACAGACACCAGTTTAACATCTTGTCAAAAAGAGCACAATTCAAGCAGCCTAGATTAAGTGCTCAATTCTTTACCATGGTTAAATCAATGGACGTCAGATTCAGCAAAAAAAATGCTGCCAGCTAAGCTAGGCTGAAAGGTACTGGCCATAAATGTCAGGTTTTGATCCTTACTTTGTGCTGAGTTGATTAAACATAAGCAGGTCAGCAAATGATGCTGCACAGAAGGGACAGAGGGAAAGGAGGAGAGTGTTAGTCATTGGGGACTCAATAGTTAGAGGCTCAGATAGAAGGTTTGTTGGGAACAAACGAGACTCACGGTTGGTGTGTTGCCTCCCAGGTGCCAAGGTCCGTGATGTCTCACATCATATCTTTGGGGTCCTGAAGGGAGAGGGTGACCAGCCTCAAGCAGTTGTCCATGTAGGTACCAACGACATAGGTAGAAAGAGGAATAGGGATGTAAGTCAGGATTTCAAGGAGCTAGGGTGGAAGATGAGGTGTTATCTCTGATTTGATACCTGTGCCATGTGATATCAAGGCAAGGAATAGGGAGAGATATCAGCGGAACACGTGGCTGCAAAGATGGTGCAGGCGGGAGGGTTTCAGGTTCTTGGTTAATTGGGGCTCATTCTGGGGAAGGTGGGACTTGAACCAGAGGGGTACTAATATTCTGGGTGGGAAATTTGCTGGTGTTATTCGGGTGGGTGTAAACAAGCTCAGCGGTATGGGGGAGCTGGAGGTGTAGTTGCAGTGCACAGGAGGATGAGAGTAGGAAGAACAGGGACCGGATTTCAGGGTCATAGGAATGTGCTGACAGACAGCAAACTGGTTTGAAGTGTGTCTACTTCAATGCCAGAAGTATCTGAAATAAGATAGGTGAGCTTGCAGCATGGATAGGTACTTGAGACTTCAATGTTGTGCCCATTTTGGAGACATGGATAGAGCAGGGTGAGGAATGGATGTTGCAGGTTCCAGGGTTTAGATCTTTCATTAAGAACAGGCAAGGCGGTAATACAGGGGGAGGTGTGGCCTTTTTAGTCAAGGATAGTATAACAGTGGCTGCGAGAACCTTTGGTGAGGACTCATCTACTGAGGTAGTGTGGACTGAGGTTAGAAACAGGAGGAGAGGTCACACTGCTTGGAGTTTTTTATAGGCCTCCGCAGAGTTCCAGGGAGGCAGAAGAGAGGATTGGCAAAAGTATTCTGGGTAAGAGTGAAAGGAACAGGGTGGTCATTATGGTGGATTTTAACTTCCCCAACATTGACTGGAAATGCTATAACTTGAGTACGTCAGATGGATCAGTTTTTGTCCAATGTGTACAGGAGGGTTTCCTGACAACAGTATGTTGAAGGGCCGGCAAGAGGCGAGGCCACACTGGATCTGGTGATTGATAATGAACCAGGCCAGGTGATTGATTCAGTTGTAGGTGAGTATTTTGGAGAGTGACCATAATTCAGTTGCGTTTAGTTTAGCGATGGAAAGGGATAGGCACATGCCACAGGTCAAGTTACCAATGGGGCAAGGGCAATTATAATGTGATTAGGCAAGAATTTGGATGCATAGAATGGGGTAGCAAAATGCAGGGGATGCAGACAATTGAAATGTGGAGCTGGTTTAAGGAACAGATATTGCGTGTCCTTGATAGGTATGTCCCTGTCAGGCAGGGAGAAAATGATAAGGTAAGGGAACCGTGCTTTACTACAGAAATTACGTCTCTTGTTAAGTTGAAGAAGGAGGCTTATGTGTTGATGAGGCAAGATGGTTCAGATGAGGCGATGGAGAGTTACAGATCAGCTAGGAAGGATTTAGAGAGTTAAGAGCAAAGAGAGGACACGAGCAGTCTTTAGCAAATAGAATAAAGGAGAACCCTAAAACTTTCTATAGGTATGTGAGGAATAAATGGATGATTAGGGTAGGAATAGAGGGCCAGTCAAAGACAGAAGTGGGAAATTGAGTGTGGACCCTGTGGAGATCGAGAGGTTCTAAATGAACATTTCTCATTGGTTTTCACTCAGGAAAAGGAGAATATTGGAGAGGAGAAGAATGAGTTGCAAGATATTAGACTAGAAAGGATTGAGGTTAGTTAGTAAAGGTGTTATCAAGTCTAGAAGGCGTGAAAGTAGACAATTCCACTGGGCCGGATGGGATTTATCTGAGGATTTTCTAGGAAGCGAGGGAGGAGATAGCAGAGCCTATGGCTTTGATATTTGAGTCGTCATTGTCTGCAGGTTGAGTACTGGAGGATTACAAGTGTTGTGCCTTTGTTCAAGAATGGCAGCAGAGATGACCCAGGTAATTATAGACCAGTGAGCCTTACTTCTGTTGTAGGAAAGGTTTTGTAGGAAAGAATTATAAGAGATAAGATTTATAATCATTCAGCAAGCAACAATTTAATTTCAGATAGTCAACATGGTTTTGACAAGGGCAGGTTGTGTCTCTCAAACCACATTGAGTTTCTTGAGAAGGTGACCAAGCATGTAGATGAGGGTAGGGCAGTTGACGTGGTATACATGGACTTCAGTAAAGCCTTTGATAGGGTTCCACATGGTAGGCTGTTGGAGAAAATGCAGAGGCATGGAATTGAGGATGATTTTGCAGTTTGGATTACAAACTGGCTTTCTGAAAGAAGGCAGCCAGTGGTAGTTGATGGAAAATATTCAGCCTGGAGTCCAGTCACTAGTAATCTGTTTGGGACCACTGCTGTTTGCCATTCCTATAAATGACTTAGACACAGGCATAGGTAGATGGATTAGTAAATTTGCAGGTGACATTGAAGTCAGTGGAGTGATGAAAAGTTTGGAAGAATGTTACAGGTTGCAACGGGACTTGGATAAACTGCAGAATTGGGCTGAAAGGTGTTCAATGGAGTTCAATGCAGCTAAATGTAAGGTCATGCACTTTGGGAAGAATAACAGGAAGGAAGAGTACTGGGTCAATGGAAAGAATCTTGGTAGTGTGGCTGTGCAGAGGGATCTGCACTGTAATGTTCTATGTTCTAAAAGTTTGCCATATTTCCTTGAGTAAGAAGGAAGAATTCAACCAGTGTATTAGGGTCAATATTAATATTGTTCTACTAACATTGCATTTGCAATAATTTTACCCTCTTCTCTATTTTCTTGTACAACAGGGCTTAATTTTATTTT
The DNA here is from genome assembly GCF_047496795.1 of Chiloscyllium punctatum. NCBI lineage: Eukaryota > Metazoa > Chordata > Chondrichthyes > Orectolobiformes > Hemiscylliidae > Chiloscyllium > Chiloscyllium punctatum. The sequence continues at coordinate 62,944,113 of NC_092775.1, forward strand.
AAACTCAAATAGGGTGCACAGCCTTTAAAGTGGAGCTGATGTACGAATACTGTACTGAGGTCAGGTCCATTAGTGTTGATTATCCCTAACAAGGAAATAATCTTATGAGAACCTCCATAGTGAATCTCAACAATGTAGACCTTATATTTGAAATTGGCCTTGTTCTCATCAGACATTCCAGCAGGAGTTGCTGGATGGGGATATTGACCCTAATAAACTGGTTGTATTCTTCCTCCTTACTCAAGGAAATATGGCAAACTTTTAGAACATAGAACATAGAACATTACAGTGCAGAACAGGCCCTTCGGCCTCGATTTAAATCCCACCACAGCAGATAGAGGAGTTTTAACTCAACAAAGCAAAAGTCTGGGTTTAAGAGTCCAATGATGATCATGAATCTGTTGATAATTGTCAGATAAACCTATCTAGTTCACTAATGTTCTTCAGGAAATAATCTGCCATCCTTAACTGGTCTGGCCTATATGTGACTCCAGATGCACGGCAATGTGTTTGACTGACCTCTGGGTGATTAGGGATGAGCAATAAATACTGCCTGGCCAGCAACACCCTCCTCCTGTAAATGAATAAATATGATCTAGTCAACTGATGAGAACAGAACTAGAATTTCATTGACTTTCAAAAGTGATCCCTTTCATAAAAAACAAACATTGGGTTCTTCTGTAAGATAGGTTGAGAGACCAGGCCCCTTCCCATAAGACCATACGTTTTTGGAGCACAATTAGGCCATTCAGCCTTATAAGTCTGTTCCACCACCCAATCATGGCTGATATGTTTTTCAACCCCATTCTCCTGGCTTCTCCCCATTAACCTTTGATCCCCTTACTAATCAAAAACCTCTGTCTCTGACTTAAACACACACAATGATTTGGCCTCCACAGCCTTCTGTGGCAATGAGTTCCACAGATTCACCACCTCTGGCTGTCTGGCTGAAGAAATTCCTCCTCACCATAGTCCTAGATGGTTATCCCTTCACTCTGAGGCTATATCCTTAGGTCCTAGTCTTTCATACTCATGGAAACATGTTCTCCATGTTCACTCTATTCAGGCCTCTCAGTATTCTTCAAGATTCATTCAAATTCCTCCTAATCCTTCTAAAAGTCATCGAGTATAGGCACAGCTTCCTCAATCACTTCTCACATGACAAGATCTTCATCTTCAGAATCATTCTTGTAAACGTCCTCTGGACCCACTTCAATGCCAACATATCCTTCCTTAGGTACGGGCCCAAAACTGTTGACATGTTCCAAATGTGGTTTGAGCAGAGCTTTGTACAGCCTCAGCAGTACATCTTTGCTTTGGTGTTCTAGCCCTGTTGAAATGAATGCAATATTTGCATTCACCTTTCTAACTGCAAACTGAAACTTTAAGTTAACCTTAAGAGAATCCTGAACCAGGACTCTCGTGACTTTGTGTTTCAGATTTCCAAAGTCTTTCCCCATTTAGAACATATGCCTTGATTCTTTCTAACAAGGTGCATAAACTCAGTTTTCCACATTGTATTCCACCTGCCACTTCTTTGCCCACTCTTATAACCAATCAAAGTCCTTCTACAGCCTCCCGCTTCCTCAACCTTAACTATCTCACTACCTATCTTTGTGTCATCTGCAAATTTAGCAATAATGCCGTCAGTTCCTTTGTCCAGATTGTCAATGTATAACATGAATAGTTGTGGCCCCAAAAACCACTATTTACTGATATAACAGCATGTTAGAAATCAGTTTGTGTCACCCATAACACTGTTGATCACTGGGATTGCAGTAACAATGTCCAAAAATAATGTGCAGCATCGTAACTGCCAATGGAAGTGAGTTTAGGTGAGAACAAGGATTTAAGTCGCTGATATGGGGCACACGGTGGCTCAGTGGTCCATACTGCTGCCTCACAGTGCCAGGGATCTGGGTTCAATTACAAATTTGGGTGAAGGTTTGTCTAGAGTTTGCACATTCTCCCCATATCTGCGTGGGTTTCCTTCGGGAGCTCCGTTTTCCTCCCACAGTCCAAAGATGTGCAGGTTAGGTGGATTGGCCATGGGTAATGCAGGGTCATGGGGCAGCAGGAGTGAGTCCAGATGGAATGCTCTTCAGACAGTCTGTGGGCTTGTTGGGCTGAATGGCCTTTTTTCATGCTGTAGGAATTCGATGGATCTATGATAAATATGGGTGTCAGAAACCAGATACGATCTATTCTCTTGATCAGGATGCGTTTAAAAGTTGAGAGGGAAACCTCTATGTTGCATTCTCTCAGTCATTTAAAAATGTCAATATCCCATTAAGTATGAGTTTATTCTAGGTGAAGGCAGTTGCAACAACTCAAGAAGTTCAACACCATCCAGAGCAATGCAAGCCACTTACTTGTGACCCCATCCACCAACTCCATCAGATAAACATTGAGACAATGGAATTCTTCATAACTGAGGAACTAATGTGCGCACACCTTCATTGGAACATGTATTCAGCCTTGACTTATTGTACAACTGGGAATCCAGGTATTTTGTCAATCTTTTCACAAGATGTGGACATCACTGGCTAGACCAAAATTTATCATGATCCTTTGTGGGATCAGCAAATGTGGACAAATTACAAGAGCTTTCAATTCTGTTTAATAGGAATGCTTTGTAAAACAAGCACAAGGCAAGACGGTGAGTTAAGGGAATAAACAGATCACTCATCCCAGACTTAAGGGTCTGAAACATGTTGTTTCATCAATTTTTACAGTAACAAATTAATTGCAAGAGCTTCAATGGACCATATAATAATGGTAGCAGAATAATTGTGTGTCTTTGGGAGGATAGAAGTGTCTCCAAGTATATCTGAAGTCCGCATTGCATGTCTTTTAATTATTGTAATTTTATGCTCGTGTTCACAGAATATAGAGATTAAAGATGGAATTGGTGTAAACGTTTTGAGTAACTCATCGTTTGCTGTAGACATTTTGGAATTGCAAAGTGTGGTACCTGATTTCTTATAGCAAACTCAATAACAAAAAAAATCACATTGTATGGTTTAACTGAGTATGTATTTTAAATTATGTAATGTAAGTATGCTAAAGATGAATATCTGATTCTGTAGATGTCACAACTATAATTAATGTATGAAACAAAATAGAACAGGAAAGCTTTCAATTAACAGGTTCAATCAGAACTGCATAATAGGATAATTGTTGAGCAAGACATTGGATTATTGGAAATACATTTCAGGTCCCTGGACAGATTTGGGAATTTGTATGTACCAACAAGTTTATCATGAATGATTGCCGATTGCTGTACCATGAACCACAACCACCTGATGAGGAAGCAGCATTCCGAAAGCTAGTGCTTCCAAATGAACCTGTTGGACTTTAACCTGGTGTTGTGTGATTGTTAACTTTGTACATCACAGTCCAACACTGGCACCTCCAAATCATGAACAACATAGAACTGCAAAAAGAATTTTAAGTGAAGAAGCAGAAAGATGCCTACTGAACGGCATCCTTTGATAAGGAGGAAGAGTAAGAAGAGACAGAAGACAAAAAGTAAAGCCAGAAACGGACATAACAGCTGTAGCCTCTTCACCTGGATTTGTCAGAGAAGGGCATAATGACTCAACAGGAATGCTTCAGATGACCTGATTGTGTGACCAATATGACACTCCTGTGCAGAAATGTGTGGGCAAGGCAACTCATGCCCACTATCATAAATCTCTCCATTCTTTGCACCAATTCTACTCTGATTGTACCATTCATTTTGGATGTGGCAGTGCCGGTGTTGGACTGGGGTGAACAAAGTTAAAAATCACACAAAACCAGGTTATAGTCCAACAGGCTTATTTGGAAGTAGCTGATGAAGGAGCTATCTGACGAGGTTCACCTGGTGTTGTGTGATTTCTAACTTTATTCTTTTGGATATTAGTGTCCAGTTGAATTCAGGGACGCAACAATGACTTGGCAGAACAATGGACAGTTCAGCCAAAATAATTAATCTAAGAGTTCGTACGATAATGCTGAAAGAGTTCAAAGTTCGTGTTGTACAGATAAATAGAAGTTCATGTTGTTCAGATAAATAGAACTAAATAACCAAATACATATTTATATTTTTATTCTGTAGCCTAGCTTTTAAATTTTGCTCAAAGGCAGTAATGAACCCCAGCAACCTGCAGAGGAGGAAGCACTGGAGTCTTGGCATTTCTGAATACTGAAGATTATGAGTTCAAGGTCTCCCAGCTATTTAAAAATGGACACATCTGCCGGTGCCCCACAGGTCTGAATTTTCGTTCACAATTCAGGAGCATAGTGTTGGAAAAGTTCCCAGCTCCTCCAACTCAACACAGGGAAGGTTATCCAGATGGCCTTGATTTGGTTCCAGGATGAGGAAGGAGTGATTGCCCCTGGCAAGAGTTTAGTGGCATCAATAGGGGTTGTTGGGTGGGGGTGCAGGCCATGGAAAAGACCAGCTCCAGGTCTTTCTGGCAGGTTTTATTAATTGGAGCAGACAGCCCTCCAGCCCTTATCACCACCCATCCCCTACCCTCCCAAAAATTCCCTATCCTTGTCAACCCAAGCCAACCCTCATCAACCCAGGAATTGTTTCTCATATATTCCATGCTCAGCTATGCCCTTCTATCTACATTCCATGGCCCATAATAACCCCCATTTTTACTGAGAAACAATGCATGCCAACAAATGCCCTCCCATCAAATCTTGCCCTTATACTCCCCATGCCAACTTACCCACTATTACCATAGACATACCTCAGTACCCATGCTGAGATGAAATGTTAAATGTCTGTTGAGGGGTTAATTATTTTACTTACTTAATTCATTATTCTTAAATTGATAAAACTCATTCAATACTGTTAACTTTGGTAAATCCTTTATAGAAACAGATACTTATGTTATTAGTTCCAATTCAAAGGCTTTATAAACACACAGCTGTAATTTCAATAGTAAGCTGATCTGCACTCCATTGTGATAATGATATGTTATGTAATCACTCATGCAGCAGGAATACTATAATGATAATGCTGAGGTTAATATCAGCAGTCAAAGTGAAATAGTAAACAGAGATTTGTTTTTAAGCATTGCAGCATCTCAACAACATTAAATAGCTCAACACATCCAATGAGCTTCATATTTCTCCTGACAGCTTAACAGTTCCACTGAGTTTGGCAATTTGAAACAGTTTATCTGCATTATGTGTGCAATTGTGTCTATGTGTGCCAATACCAAAGTACATCTTACCTCGCCCAAATATATCCATGCTCCTATCCAACCTACCATTCTATGTAACTCTGGCAGAATTTCCCTGCTAAACAGGAAGATTCCCACAAGTCACATTTCCATCATGAAAAAGATGGGTCTGTATATGCTGTACTTCAACATGTGCAGCTGACTCTGTAAACCGTAGATGTGCAAAGTAGAACCACCCTTCTTACCATCCTCAAGGAATATGGTGGATAACAGGTTTGGAGCCAGGGCATCCAAAATCAGAGCTCCAATGCCTATTTGGCTAATACAAATATTTTCTCTCTCATTATAAAACTTAAGGCCATTTTTTCTTAGTTTTGTTCTGCAGTATCAACTTCATTTTTCTTCTTACCTCCCCAGAATAAGGCTGGAATCTCTATTCTTTTAATTCACATGCATAAATCTTAAAAAGCACTACTAACTGTGCCACATCTGACATTTGCTTAAGGTTCACTAACACGTGGCTTTACACTGTGTAATCTTTCCAAATTTATCCGATTATTAACTGCAGTGGGGCAGCTCAATTACTTTCTCTGCATTTGATGAAACATCAGTCTGTCAAACTGTTCTGTAGTTGCTGTGACAACAAATCTTTATGTTTGGTCTTTGAAAAAGTACCCTGTATAAGGACATAATCAAAATCCTACTTTGAATACAATAGTATTCCTTCACCATTATTGCTTCACTATATGCAGGGTTTTTTTGGAATTGAAGTTCAAAATGAAGAAAAGATTAATTTTACTGAGGTAATATATGAATTGGCCCAAGTGGACTTAACACCAGGTTATAGTCCAACAGGTTTCTTTGAAAGCGCTAGTTTTCTGAGTGCTGCTCCTTTATCAGGTCACAGTGGAACAGGATCATAAGACACAGAATTTATAGCAAAAAAATGTAAATTCTGCATATTATGATCCTGTTCCACAGTGAACTGGTGAAGGAGCAACGCTCCAAAAGTTTGTGCTTCCAAATAAACCTGTTGGATGATAACCTGGTGCTCAGTGATTTTTATATAAAAGGAGGGAGGCATTCAATGTGGAACTAATGAGGGGACAGGGCAAATATGTCCCTTGAAAGATAAAGAGTGAGACCAAGACTAAAGGACCTTGGATGTCAAGAGACACAGTGATTATGGTCAAATAAATAAGAGGTTTGTGATAGATAGCAAGGGCAAAGTATCTAGAAGAGTATTAAAAAGTTCAGGGGAAACTTAAAAGGAAATTAAGAAAACAAAGAGAGTGCATAAGAAAACACGTGATGAGTGAAATAAATGAATGAAGGAAATCCACAATTTCTTTTGAGTGTAGGAGGCATGATCAAAAAGTTCACAAATGACACATTAATCACTAGGGTGGTAAATACTGAAGATGATAGCTGTAAACTTGCAGAAGGATATCAATATACTGGTCATCTGATTAGATCAGTGGCAAATTGAATACAGCCTGGAAAAGTGGGTGATAATACGTTTGGGGAGAATTAATGAGACAAGGGATTACATGATGAATGGTAGAATCCTGGAAAATACTAAAGGTCAGAAGAACCTTTGCTGATCATACATTCAGATCCCTGAAGGAGGACGACAGATAGATAAGGTGGTTTGGAAGGCATATGGGACACTTGACATTTGAGAAGATTTATAACTCAGGTTGAGATTCTGTTTGTAAGTTTGCTCGCTAAGCTGGAAAGTTCCTTTTCAGATGTTTCGTCACCATATTGGGTAACATAATCAGTGAGCCTCCGGTGGAGCACTGGCATTAGTGACCCACTTCCTACTTATGTGTTTAGGTTTTCTTGGGTTGGTGATGTCATTTCCTGTGGTGAATAGGAAATGGGTCACTAACTCCAGTGCTTCATCAGAGGCTCACTGATGATATTACCTAGTATGGTGATAAAACGTCTGCAAATGAACTTTCCAGCTCAGCGAGCAAACTTACATTCAATACTTGCCTTTATTAGGCAGGGCATACAAGAAAGAAGTAGTCATGCTGGTTAAGCCACAACAGGAATACGGCATGCAATTCTGGTCCCCGCATTGTAAGAAGGATGTGATTGCACTAAAGAGAGTGCAGAAATTTACAAGGATGCTGCTGGGCAGAAGTTTCTGAGCTATGAAGAAAGATTGGATGGGCTAGGGTAGTTTTGTTAGAGCACTGAAGTTTGGGAAGACACTGGATAGAAGTCAATAAGATTATGAGGCATAGATAGAGTGGATAGGAAGATACATTTTCATGAGTACTGGCATTAATATTCAGCGCACATAGATTTAAGGGTAGAGATGAAAGGCTGAGTGGAACAATCAGGATGGTATTTTCACAGAGAGTAATGGGAGTCTAGAAATCACTGACTGAAAGGGTAGCAGAGTCAGCATTTAAGCAGTATTCACTTGTGCTGCCATAATCTCTCGGACTATGGGCCAGAAGGTGGACAATGGGATTAGTGCAAGCAGAGCATCATTGACCATGTGTCCATAAAGGACAAAAAGGCTTCCTCTGTGTTGTAAAAGTTTATGAGTTTTTATTTTAAAAATATTGGCCCAGTGCAAAAAAACATTCTTGCACAATTAATTTCTCTACAAAGTTGTTTTTATTTCCTTAGCTTCAATCAAGGGCAGGATATAATTGGTACTCATTCTTTGCACAAGGATTTTTGTCCCAATTATTTATTACCATTTACATGATTGTGTCTAGAAAGAGTTTTGTGCAGCACAGTTAGTACAAGTCATACCGGTGCTGTAGTTAGATTCAGTTCCCCAAATGATTATTTCTGTCATACACAACACTCCTCAAAAAAGCTTCTCTGTCACCTATTTAGCTGGTGCAAATTTCTGCAAATTAATATTATGCCCAACTTTTAAGCATTTTGCATCCTTAAATTTACAGCAATTAGTGAGGTATTTAGCAGGTTTTCTCCCAGACTGAGAAGCTTGCAATCTTGATAGTGAAGCAATGAACAACTCAAAACAAATTCGTGGTGCATTGTGTCTGAAGCTATGTACAAAAGCAGGCAAAGCAAGGATTTGTTTTACCCTAACAATGGTGCTGAATAAACCGAAATTTGCATCCAGCTCAAAAGCTACTTTTTCGGCAAAATATATTTGTGCTTCCTTACACCACGTTCCAAGCATTGTTTATGTTGATTCTGATTAAAAAGATGGATTATAGGTCCTTAATTCATTTGGCCATTTCCCCTATCCATCACACAGAGTCATGGAGACATACAGCACGAAAACAGAAACTTTGATCCAATTCATCTCCCAATCTTACCTTGACCCATTTGGCCCATATCCCACTATTTGGGATTGAGGGACCAAGTGGCCTGCTCCTGTTTTTTATTTTGAATATTCATGCATTAATAACTTTGAAACCAAAACTGAGATGATTAGCTCCTCCCAGGAACAATGTTTGTGCTGTCAGCAAGTCACAATTCTGGCAGCTATTTATCTCCCTGGACATCTCAGTTCTAATGGTGCAGCTGTCCAGAATTTCTTTTCAACTGATCAAACTTAATTGACAATTTGGTCATTTCTGGGAGAAAGAATAGACCTTCATATTATTAACACAACTTTTAGTTTTAGATCATTCTAACACAGTGCTTCTATAAATTATCATCTCCCTTTCTGCCAAATGGAATAGCTGATCTCTTCCTAACAGCAATTTTTATTCCTCTTCACAAGAAATCTGAAAATCTTCCCTATCTCTGGCTGCTTGTTATTTCTGCATGTGCCTATGTGCTGGTTGCTTTCCACCTTCAGCACTCATTTGTGCCTTCAGATCTATGTCTGTCCAACCCCATCCATGTTTTTTAAAATTTCCTTCCTTTTGGTGCATCTGCCACGTCAAGTGTTGTCAGGTCAAAGAAACCACTGTTTCATATTAGTCAAGAAAATTATCATTGATCCATTTCCAATTTATGCAAACATTTAAAAATTCCTTTCGAGTATTCCCAAACCAATTACAGATTGCACCGGCATTTTAAAGAAATTGTAAGCTTTGTTTACTGTACTGCTGTGAGTCAATGGTCACCAAAATGTAAATTCATCGCCTTTGAGCAGGCAATTAGAAACCAGGTTTATGTTGCTGTCCCAGTGGAGATCATATTAACTTGCAATCAAGAATATTCAAACCAAATGCAATCTGTCAGAAGTTGCATTTAATACTGCTTCAATACAAAGTCTGCATCTAAATATATTAAATGAGCTATAAGATGCAACATCAAATAGCATTTTTACTGGTCTGATGTCAGCTCTGAGGTTTCTCCTCAGACACTGAAGCACTCCATGTCCAAATGCAGTAAGACCTGGACATTGCCCAGGTGTGAGGTGTCAAGTGCCAAGTAACATTTGTGCCGAATGAATGCTAAGCAATGACTACCTCCAACAAGAGAGAATCTAAAATCATTCCTTGACAGTTAAAGGTATTACCATCACTGAATCCTCTAATATTAACATAATAAAGGTTACAATTCACCAGAAACTGAACTGGACTCACCAGATAAATAGAATGGCTGCAAGAGCAAGTCAGAGGCTAGGAATAGTGCAACAAGTAATTAGCCTCCACAAAGCCTGTTCACAACCTACAAGGCACAAGTCAGCAGTGTGATGGGATACACTTCACTTGCCTGAATGAATCAGCTCCAACAACACTCAAGAACCTTGAAGTTATCCAGGACAAAGCAGCCCAAAGGATTGGCACCACATCCACAGACATCCACTCTCACGTACCATTGACACTCAGAAGCTGCAGATTGTACCATTTACACAATGCATTTGCAGAAAACCATCAAGGCTCCTTGGACAGGACCCACCAAATCCATGATCACCTCCATCTAGAAGGGCAACGTCAGCAGATATATGGGAATGCGATTACCTGCACATTCCCTTCAAACCATTCATCATCCTGACTTGAAAATGTATCATTGTTCCTTCAGTGTTGCTGGTTCGAAATGCTGGAATTTGCCTCCCTAACAGTATTATGGGTTTATCTACAGTATATGCACTACAGCGTTTCACAAAGTTGGTCAACTCCACTGTCTCAAGGGCACCTCGGAATGGACAATATATGCTCAACCACACCCACATCCCACATGATTTTAAAAAGCTGTAAATGTATTGTGTGATAATCAAAACCAACTCCAATTACGTGAACATTTGATTTGAAGTTATGACTGAAGTAGAGAACCTTGTGTCACATGTACTTGATCACTTAATACACGGCAACTTCATATCTGAAGCAAACATCAGGCAAGACAGGCTTAGCAAACAATTATCTAAGCCAAACTGCCTTTATATAACAATTTTATTATCCTTTCATATGTGTGAAAATTGCTTCTGTTCAACAATTTATAATAAAATCTTTATGAAACAGAAAAGCAATATAAAGTGGAAATATAAGTTCAGGTAATGGTGGTTTGAAAACTGTGTGGCACAAATTGGACAACATTGCACTTTGATCATTATAATAACCAATATCCTGTGTCAAATTTTATCGAAAGAATATCCAGTTGGTATTGTTTCTCATGTCTCAGGCATTATTGCTGCCTGCTTAAAGCATGGACTGGATCATTTACTTATATAATGCCAGGGGAGTTGGATAGCAATGAATAGAACAAAGATAGTTGTTCACCAATCACCAAACACTTTCTGAAGGATGGTCAGTGGACTTGAAACGTTAACTCTGGTTTTGTCTCCCTTTGCTGAGTTTCTGCAGCAATTCCAGTTTTGTTTGATCATTGAAGATTTCTCTCTATGATAATTAGTGAAACTTCCGGTTCTGTTGTGCCAAACCTACCTCATGAAGCTCCGACCACACTGCTGTGGGAACTTCTCATCCAATGCTAGCCCAATTTTACCTCTCCCCTTCGTGAGAAGAACTGACCATTGCCAGGATGTCCCAGAATAGGCAGTCAGTCACAGCACTAGTGCCATATTTATAAGTCCATTGTTCACTCAGGCAGGCATCATCAGACCAGAGCTGCCCTACATGATTCGTGACTTTTGCCACACAATTGGACAATTGGCACCTCCCACTCTGACAAGCACTTGGAGGTCCTACTGGACAGGGTGGTGAAGAGGATAGTTGACCTTTTTGTACGGGATTGGCAAAGCAAGCTAAAACACCAGATCCTACCAGCCCTGGTCCAATATTGTCACTGGTTCAATAAGGTGCCTGAGGTCTGTAGAAATTCCCAACAGTGTAAGAAGAAGATGAATGGTCCTCTCCACTCCACCAGGATAAGTGTCATGCTTTCTCTGTTACTCTCGTTCACTCTGTGTAGCTACTGCACCCACCTCCCACAATCCATGACTCTAAGAGATACAATATCCCATCACATTCAATCTCACCCACTCAGTCTCCTAGCTACTAACCCTGCATGGTGTCTGTGCTGCTTATTCACTCACTTGTGGCACCTTACCAACTTAGACTCATTAACACCAGCACTACTAGCTGTGACATCCACTTTGATCTCACTTAATCCTTTCCTTTCTTCAAGGAGAAATTGGCCATAAACAATGTGGAGGGAGCCAGGTTGGGGATGGTGGATGGGGTTGGTGGGGGTGTGTGGTGAGGTGCCACAGATTCAGATCCTTATTTCCTATAGGGAGAGGGTACTGATCCTGACTGCCCCAAGCATCTATGGTAGACAAGCAGGAGGTTGGAAGGACACAGCAGGCCAGGCAGCATCAGGAGGTGGAGAAACTGACATTTCAGAGAAATTGACTCTTCTTCACGGCAAGTGGCTACCTGGTCATGCCTTATATTATATAAGCCCTGGCCTTATATTAGATGCTGTCCATGGTGTACTCTCTAGCACTCCCCAAATGAGGCATGAATTCTCTGGACATGTCTAAGGACCACTTCTCTTGGACTTTGAGAGACATGGCCAATTGGTTTACACAATGTGTTTGGTGTGTCTGTGGCTGGCAAACAATGCTGATGTAACATTGTTATAACTTAGTGCCACAAATTAACATGTCCACACCATTGACTGTTGATATCCAACAACATGACAAGCTGTCCAGATTTCCACCTGCACTAAAAGACAAGGCAGTGCAAGGCAAAGCAGAGATGCTGTGAGCATCCGGGTAGGTGCAAATTGAGTTAGCGTTCAGAGTGAGCAAGCAACTTTGAGATACAGCCTAGTCCAATCCACAAGGTAGATGCCTATCACTGTGCACAGTGTCTTTTATGGATGGTGAGGATTTGTGACTGCTGCCCATGAACTGTGCCTTGAGATATTGATGCCAGGTGTCCAAGATCCAGAGGGGAAAATGACAAGCTGGAGTCACCAAGTATCTGCTTTGATTTTTATGTCCAGAATTGTCAACATTTTGCTTCTATTTAGCACAGTGGAAAATAGAACCTGTGCATTAAAGAGGGGAGATGCAATGTCAATGAGAGTGATAATGAGTAATAACCCCCTTAATAATATCGCGTGCTTCCAAGTGAGCCTGGAACTCAGGTTGAACTGGCTGGCAGCACTTGCAGAAAGAGAGGGTCTTTGCCCAGTGTATCATTTTCAGTACAGGGACATTGAAATGACTGTTCTGAAAGCCGTGGTCCTCACAGCACTCTAGTCCACACACTATAATATCCAGCCAGTAAAACACCTAGACTTGTGCTGCAGTTAGCTTTCTAATCCCTTTTTTGTGTATTCCTGGAGAGTAAAACTAATATGTCTGCAAAAAGTGTCTGACCAGAACTACAGTCACCCCACCACCCCACCCCATTGTTATCTCTCTTTATTAGTCTTCCTCTCTTTGATATTTCCTTGATGTTTCCATAAACCTCACTCAGGAATTTCCTACAGAGCCAGAGTTGACATTGAATTTTGGATGCTAGAAAACAGAAGCCAAAAGAAAAATTGCTGAAGAAACTCAGTAGGCCTGGCACCATCTGTGAAGAGAAAGCAGAGTTAACATTTTGAGTCCACTGACCCTTCTTCAGAATTCAAAGGACATCTGTGTCTGTTAGTGCTCTGTTCTGAAAAATGATCACTGGACTTGAAATGCTATTAGGGTTAAAGTGAGTACTGCAGAGTCAAGATTAGAATGGTGCTGGAAAAGCACAGCAGGTCAGGCAGCATCCAAGGAGCAGGAAAATCAACATTTTGAGCAAAAGCCATTCATCAGGAATGAGGCTGGGAGCCACGGAGGTGTAGACATAAATGGGAGGAAGGTGGGGTGGGGGGGAAGGTAGCTGAAAGTGCAATAGGTTGTCAGAATGTGGCTTAAGAGGTTCAGATTCAGAGGAGATGACCTGGAGGTTGCAATGAAACAGAGACTCACTGAGATCCTTGTAGAGAGAGAAGGAGAACTTCTTCAAGGTAGGCATCCTTGGAAGAGGATTTGCTACGTGGAACAGTCCATCTTCTGGAGTTACACCAGCATCACTCCCCAGCTTTTCCTCCACTACATTGATGACTGCATCGGCGCCACCTCGTGCTCCCACAGAGAAGTTGAACTGTTCATTACCTTCACCAACACATTCCACCCCAACGTTAAATTAACCCGGACCATCTCTGACAACTCTCTCCCCTTCCTGGGCTTCTCCATCTCCATCGACGGTGACCGATTCAACACTAACATTTTCTACAAGCCCACCGACTCCCACAGCTACCTGGATTACACCTCCTCCTACCCTGCCTCCTGCAAAAATGCTATCCTTTATTCCCAATTCCTCTGCCTCTGCTGCATCTGCTGGCAGGAGGACCAGTTCCACCACAGAACACACCAGATGGCCTCCTTCTTTAAAGACTGCAATTTCCCCTCCCATGTGGTTGATGATGCCCTCCAGCACATCTCATCAATGTCTCACACCTCTGCCTTCAAACCCTATCCCTCCAACCGCAACAAAGGCAGAGCCCCCGCCCCCCCCAGTCCTCATGTTCCACGCTACCAACCTCCGCATACATCGCATCATCCTCTGCCATTTCCGCCAGCTACAAACAGACCCCACTACCAGAGATATATTTCCATCCCCACCCCTACCCGATTTCTGTAAAGACTGTTCCTCCCTGGTCAGGCCCACACCCCCGAACAACCCACCCTCCCCTCCCGGCACCTTCCCTTGCCACTGCAAAAATTGCAAAACCTGCGCCCACACCGCTCCCCTCACTTCTGTCCAAGGCCCCAAATGAGCCTTCCACATCCATCAAAGTTTGATCTGCACTTCCACACATGTCATTTTACTGTGTCCTCTACACTGGGGAGACTGGATGCCTACGCACAGAGCGCTTCAAAGAACATCTCCAGGACACCTGCACCAATCAATCCCACTGCCCCATGGCTGAACATTTCAACTCCCCCTCTCACTCTGCCTAGGACATGCAGGTCCTAGGCCTCCTCCCTCACCACTCCCTTACCACCCAATGCCTGGAGGAAGAATGCCTCATCTTCTGCCTTGGGACTCTCCAACCCCATAGCATCACTGTGGATTTCACCAGTTTCTTCATTTCCCCTCCTCCCACCTTAACCCAATTCCAACCTTCCAGCTTAGCACCAACCTCATGACCTGTCCCATCTGTCAATCTACCTTCCCACCTCTCCGCTCCACCCTCCTCTCCAACATATCACCTTTACCCCTACCTTCATCCACCTATTGCATTATTAGCAACCTTCCCCCCAGCCCCACCCCCCCTCCCATTTATCTCTCCACCACTAAGGCTCCCAGCCTCATTCCTGATGAAGGGCTTTTGCCCGAAACATTGATTTTCCTCATCGTCAGATGCTGCCTGACCTGCTGTGCTTTTCTCCCACCATTGTAATCTTGAAATGTTAATTCTGCTTTCTCCCTCCAGATGCTGCCAGACCTATTTCTCCAGCAATTTCAGTTTTCATTTCAGATTTCCAGCATCTGCTCTTCTGTGTTTTATATTACATAAGTAAAGCTGAGTTAGATAGGTTCTTGATTTTCAAGGAAGTCAATGGTTACCAGGGGCTTAACAGGAAACTAAATGCCATCAGCTATGACCTTAAAGATGCTGAGACAGGCTTGAGGGACTGAATGGCTTACTCATGTTCCCAAATCATACATAATGTGTACTTCATAACCAACAAATGTGACAATGGAGATGAATGGCTCACATGCTACCCAAACAGATCCCCACTACCATCATGGACGCAATATCTTAAGTTAGTAAAATAAGGTCCACAGGATGTAAATAATTCAAGGAACATCAATCTTCAGCTACACAGCCACACCAGGGTTACACTTTGAAGGTCTGGCTGTTAGCACCAGTCAGGACTTATCAACAGGCAGTCAAAATGAGGAGGCAACAGCCCAATGGACGTATCACACAGACCTCAAAAATAATCTCGGGATCTGTATACAAATGCCGCCATGGCAGTTGGTGGAACTTGAATTCAATAAATAAAACAAATCTGGAATTACCATGAATGCATTGTCGATAGTTGGAAAACCCCATCTGGTTCCCTAATATCCCTTTAAAGAAAAGAAACTGCCACCCTTACCTGGTCTGGCCTACAAGTGACTCCACACGCACAGTAATGTTGTTGACTCTTAACTGCTCTCTGGGCAATTAGGGATGGGCCATAAATACTGGCCTAGGCATGACATCCTCATCCCATGAATGAATATTAAAAAAAAGTAAATGCAATGAGTCTCTGGCCTTCATTCAAATTCTGACGAAACTTTGAAACAGTGTGGCTTGATTAGGTGGAAGCTATTGCTCAATAGTCTTGAGAAGTTGTTGATAATTATCATTGTCTACATAACTTCACAATACAGAAGATGAGAAAGGTCAACTTGCGGTTTTAAGGGTAAGGAGTAGAACGGGCCAGGCTATCATGCAGGGAAAAGAATTGGTGCATTAATCATTGACTGTGAGAACTGGATGCCATGCTATATTGTCATTGGCATTATGCTACCCAAGGAACAGTGTCCTGTACCTACTGATCACTGCCTCTGCTGCTGACCTTCTTTGTTTCTCTTCACTATAGCGTGAGATCTGCCTTCCAACATATCCACCTCATAGGAGGCAACTCAATCCTTTAGCCATGAATCACTCTCAATAGCCACATATAATTCATAGAGGAACAATCTGTTAAAAACCAGTACCTTTCTCAGTTCTCCTGCTTTTCACATTCTACACCCAGTAAAAACACATAACAAACAGTGCACAAGTCAAAACAGAGAGGAGTGTAATTGGTAAATGACTGACATCACTAAACCCAGTGAGGTTAACACTTTGAGAGTCCATTGCCTTCAGCTGACAAAAGGTTTATTTTATTTTATTCTCAATTTTATCTTCTGATAATTTCCTTTAATTAGTACGATAGCTTCTGTGATGAAGTGATGGATAAGTTCACAGTAGAAGTGAGGCATACAGGTCAAGAAAATCCGTGAATTAAATCTCTAACATTGCTGAATTTGTGGTCTCAACAGGAATATTGATGAGTAGGGTATGATTTGTGGCTCAGGAAGAGCAAACAGCAAATGTATCCAGAGCTCTTGGTCCTGATTGCCATCTATTGATCATCTTTGGAAAGTGCATTAGTGTGGTAGCTTGGTGAACACCAGAACTGATTCAGCTCTGATGCCTCTTATTCCCTCTCCAGATCAGTAAAAGGGAGTGCAGGTCAACCAACTTTGGTTTAATTACACCACAGTTAAAATCAAGGCTGTGTCACTGGAGAGAAAGGGAATGACAAAAATGTACATTCCAAATACATACTGCGGCAACTGGAACATGTGTAGTAGTAAAATAGCAGAAATGAATTGTGCAAATTTGGAAAGATTCTAAGCTTTCCATTTTTTTTCCTTTGAAATAAATGTGACTAAATATAATATCTGCATGTCAAGGATGTAAGATTAAATCATGGTGTTTGTAATGTGCCGAAGAAAAGGAATCTACTGTATACTTTGATTGAATCACTATATACACAGATCATTGCATTCCTCAGCCATGTTTTTGTAAAGATATTGTATGACAGAATAATTCAGAAAGAGTGTTGGCAAGTTATTTTATAGTTTGATTTAAACACATTGCATATGAAGAAGAATTATGTTTACATAACACTTCAATTCTCTGCACTAAGCTATGGCAGTGATGCACAACATTTTTCGTTTGATTTTATGCAAATAAGCAAGGGCAGCATAGTTATTCAGATGTAAAATGCCAATGTATAAGTACATTTTAAACATTTTGTTGGAACAGCTATGTAGAATCAATGTCATATGTGCTGAGCATGCTGGTAGCTGACAGCACATTGCGGAATCTAATGCACTCAGGTAGCACCTGATGATACTTACTGCAATACCACAATATTGCTACACATGTTTCTTCACTATGCAAACTCCCTGACCACTGTCTTTGATTTATTGATATCCAGCTGTTATTTTACCCTTTTTCTTTCTCAATATCTCTCTTTCAACATCTTTTTCTCTTTCTCTTTCTCATTGGTGCTTCCTTCATTTCCATTGTTTCAATAGAGCTCCCAAATACCCTAAATGTTGGGAAAGGTAGTTAGGACCTGAAAGGATTAATTGCGTCCCATCCCATCCCATGCGCATTCTTCTTTCCAGAGTGTGAAGTAGTTGTCTCAAAATATATATGAGAATGTCTCGGTAGTGCTTAATACAAATTGAGGCTGAGGTCTCTAATATATCACAAATAGAATATAACTAAATATTAAGCAACGTGTAACAAGAATATTCCAAGTAATGAAGACCAAGTCCATCTTTTGCCAACTATGGCTTGTGTGTATTCTTCAAACATGGTATCAATAGCAAAGAATAATATCTTTCAGAAAGGTTGGTGGCAGTGAAACTATCCAATTTATCCCAGATAGTTCCAACATAAACAATCATGCATAAGACTAACCACAACCATATGCTAAGTGTGATGCTTGACAATGGAATGAACTATGCTGACCATGCTAAGCATGGACACAAAGAAATAGTTGAAAAGTTAGTAATAAAGTCAATACTTTTATTCAAATTATACAATGGTTTATTGAAATAGAAACAGAAACAGATCCTTCATTCCAGCTCATTCATGCCGAACAAGTTTCCCAAACTAAACTATTCCAATTTGCCTGTGTTTCACGTATATTCCTGTAAAACTTTCCTATTCATGTACCTATCCAATGTCTTTTAAATGTTGAAACTATACCTGCATCTAATTGTGCACTGGAAAGCAAATAATCAAAGCCTACATTTACATAGAAGCTTTTTGCATCAGGTTTTGAGATGATTTGTAGCTCAGGTTGAGGTTTTGGATGTAGGTTTTCTTGCTGAGCTGGAAGGTTTTTTTCCAGATGTTTCGTTACCCTACCAGGTAACATCTTCAGTGGGCCACAGGCGAAGCAATGCTGAAAATTCCTGCTTTCTATTTATGTGTTTGGGTTTCTTTGGGTTGGTGATGTCATTTCCTGTGGTGATGTTGTTTCCTGTGGTGAAGTCACTTCCTGTTCCTTTCCTCAGGCAGTGGTAGATGGCGTCTAACTCAATGTGTTGGTTGATAGATTCCGGTTGGAATGCCATGTTTCTAGGAATTCTCGTGCGTGTCTTTGTTTCTCTTGTCCTAGAATGGATGTGTTGTCCCAGTCGAAGTGGTGTCCTTCCTCATCCATATGTAAGGATACTACAGGAAAACAACACATACAGACCAAACATTGAATTACAGAAGCAATCATCCCACACCCACAAACAAAGCTGCATCAGAATATTACTTCAATGAGCCAACACACACTGCAGCACAGAGGAACTATGCAGAGCAGAGGAAAATCACCTATACCGTGTATTCAAAAAGAATGGGTACCCAATGAACACAGTCCGCCGATTTCTCAGCAACAAACCCAAACAAGCAGACAAAGCACGCCCAGAAACCCTAGCCACTCTCCTACATCAAAGACATCTCGGAAATGACTGCCAGACTACTCAGACCTCTTGGCATCATGGTAGCCCACAAACCCACCAATACACTAAAATAGCAGCTAATGAACTTGAAAGACCCTATACAGACAATGAGCAAAAATAATGTCATTTACAAAATACCATGTAAGGACTGTAACAAATGCTACATCGGACAAACAGGCAGAAAACTAGCCACCAGGATACATGAACACCAACTAGCTACAAAAAGACATGACCCTCTCTCACTAGTATCCTCACATACGGATGAAGAAGGACACCACTTTGACTGGGACAACACATCCATCCTAGGACATGCCAAACAAAGACACACACAAGAATTCCTAGAAGCAGGGCATTCCAACCGGAAAACTATCAACAAACACATCGAGTTAGACCCCATCTACCACCCTGGGAAAAGGAACAGTAAGTGACTTCATCACATCACCAACCCAAAGAAACCCAAACATATAAATAGAAAGCAGGAATTTTCAGCATTGCTTCGCTTGAGGGCCACTGAAGATGTTATGTAGTAGGGTAACGAAACCTCTGGAAATGAACCTTCCAGCTCAGTGAGCAAACCTACATGGAAAACCTTTTTACATCTCCCTATAATATCTTAAATTATACCCAATGATGTCCAATTGATTTATTTTGTGGTGAGTGATTTGTTGTGCATTTCAAATCAGCAGCTGTGTTACGTACAGGACAGCTGACAAACACAATGAGATGTTTGGTCAATCTGGTAATGTTGGTTGGTTAGCCAATATTGGCCCACACCCTAACCCTAACCCTAACTCTATGCCAGGACCTTAAGAGATCTTCCTTTGAATGGTGAAATGAGCAATTTACCATTCTTCAAGAACAGAATTCTGGAAGGGCAACAACTTACCCTTGGTTGTACAGCTCTGTTACAGTACCAAAATACCAACCTAGATTGTGCACTTAATTCTGGAGTACAGGTGAATGTACAATATTTTAACTTAAAGTCAAGAGTTTTACCAAATGAACAAAGCTGGCGTTTTACATGCAATAAAAGCAACAAAAAAAATGACATAAATCTGAATAACCAAGCCATTAACTCTGTACTGATGGACTGTCAAGGATGCTTTTCCATTCTGGCATGGACAACATTACAAAGCTTTGGGCTGCAGGAGAAATAAATCTTTTGTTAGACCATTCAGCCTTTAAGCTGTGGGCTAGCATGATCAGTGTTCAATAAAAGAACCCAGAATAAAAATAGCTTTCTTAATGAATAAAAACCAACACACTGTCATCTAAGTGAATCGGACTGGCTTTGTCTCATTGGAAGTTTATACCGTGTACTTGATAAGGCTGCAGCTTAGCCCATTGAGGCTATGCGTTGTGCAGTTCTACATTTATACCAGCTTAGCAGAAATTATTAATTTGCCCACCCAAGTGTCCAAAGTGCAAATGCATAAAAAGGCTCTTCTGACAAGCATAACAAAAGAAACTAATATAAGATTGTACCAAAAAGACTCAGAAGTGCAATTTGTTCTGTAACTATACATTTGCTGCACTTTATTTTTTGCTTTAAATTTCTTAGCTACTCTCTCTTCAAATATTCAAAAAGGGTTTCTTGCCATTTTCTACATTAAAAAAATATTTTATAACACCTAAGGGAATTTTCAAACTTTCCCCAACAAGAACTCTTAATAAAACAATGAAATTAATCCATCTAAAATCCTGAGGCATCTTGCATTTTAAGAGGAAACTCTGTTGAGCAATTCTTTGAAAGAATTCATAGGAAAAATTATTTCAGCCAACATTTGTAAGAAAATCCAAAACTAAATTAATTATTCAACAAAGGCTCTCCAAAGCATCCGTTCAACTGAACTTTATTTAAAACAGAAACTTTGATATGACTATATTTTAGAGTGTGCCAGAGGTTAAATGATTCCATTTAATGACATGAAGTTAAATCAAACTGACTAATTAAGCAACCAGGAAGCTTGGAGTTTGCCTTTCTCTTTGCATTTATAATTAATTGAATTTATGAGTCACTTTTCACTGATGGGAAATATTTCTGATCTAATACTTAAAACAAGCCAATTCACTTTTTAGAGCAACTTTGCCGCTTTCTATAATTATATTCCATTGACAGAGCCAAATTTGATGCTGAGGTCAAAGCATCTGTCAATCAGGATGGTGTAAAAATAATTGTTTTTACCCACAGGCAATAAGACAGAACTTTCCTCAGGAACAAATGTTTTGCCCTCCCTCTCTTTCTGTAAGACCCCTGTCATCCACATTTATACGCTAATAACGCATTGGGAGGCCTCAGCACCACAAGTGGAGAGTTCTTAAAGGAGGAACTCACACCTTAATTTATACCTATTTCACATCTCTTTAACAGTTCCTTTGTCTCTTGCACTAAGGTCGTATGTTCTCTGCTCCCTTCACCTTTGTCAACAGTATTTTTAAAAATTCCAATTCCTTTCAGTTCTGAAGAAGAGTCAGATCAGACACTAATCATTAAGTCTGCTTCTGTCTCCATAGAGCTGCCAGACCCGATGAGTAACTCGACCATTTCAGCTTTCTGGCATCTGCAGTGTTTTGCTTTTAGTATAGCCGAGATAGTCATTTTTGTCAGCTGCATAAATACTGTGAACACCTGATGTTATGACAATTTGAGTCAAATAAAGCAATTTAAATTAATGTTCAAATTGTTTAACTGTAAACATGGGAAATTCCCATTTAAACATTTAATCCTTCAATTCTGTTGGACCATTCAATTAGATCATGGCTGATCTGTGTTTTAATTCCCTACATACTGGCTTGGTTCTTCAATTTGTCAACTGCAGTTTTGAAATTTTCAGTTGACGTTGCCTTAACAGCTTTTTTGAGCAATTCCAGATTTCCACCACCTCTTGCTACAAATGAGAAGTTTATAACATTGTTGCATCTCAGGACTTCCTCATTCGGTATGTAAAATGGAGAGGCCTATTTTGAATTCAACTCTCAACAAACCTGAATAGCTTTTGTTGCTATGGGGACAAAAGGGGCCTAATTACAAAGATTTGTTATGAAAGTGCAGCACAAAGATTAGGGCAGTGAACAATTCTGAGAAGGACCAAGAAGACAACCCAAAACACAAATGGAAAGAAAACATCACAAATTAGTATTTCTTCATGCAAGCTACATCGAGCTCATTAGGCACAAAAATATGTGAGGCCATAGACATGGATCAGAACAGTGACAAGTATTGTTTGAGAAGCATAGTCACTAATTAAAGCCTCACCTTTTCTCTGCTTTATTTCTCTGTCAATATCAAAAATGGTATTATGATTAACCCTTATGTTAAGACATATTGTAGTGACTGCAGCTGAAATGGAAGTAAATTATGATTCCCAGAGTAATGGTCATGTCACAGGGTTAGGATCTTAGACAAAGACTATTAATCTAGAAACTCAGCGAATGTTTGAATCCAGGTTTGAGTCCCACCATGCTAGATGGTGGGGAATTTGATCTCAATTTTAAAAATCTGAAATTAAGAATATACTGATGATCATGAAACCATTGTCAATTGTTGGGAAAACTTAGCTGCTTCACTAATGTCTTTCAGGGAAGGAAATCTTCCATCTTCACATGGTCTAGCTGATGTGTAACTCCAGAAAGATGTGGTTGACTCTCAATTACCCTCTGAAATGGCTTCACAAGCCATTCAGTTGTATCAATCGCTACAAAGTCTCAAAGAGATGAAACCAGATGGATTACTGACATCAATCTAGGCACCAGAAAAGACAATTCCAGAAACAATCCTTTCAATCCTGCAAAGCCCCCCTTACTAACATCTGGAGCCTTGTGCCAAAATCTGGAGAGCTGTCTCACCGACTAGTCAAGCAACAGCCAGACATAGTCATATTTAAGGACACTGCAGACAATGTCCTTGATACCACCATCATCATCACTAGATTTGTCCTGTCCCACCAGCAGGACAGATACAGCAGAGGTGGCGGCACAGTTTTATACAGCCAGGAGGGCGTTTCCCTGGGAGACTGCAACATTGACTCTGGATCTCATGAAGTAGCAGAATTTCAAGTTAAACATGGGCAAGGAAACTTCTTGTTGATTAACACATACCAGGATCAAGTCTGAGGAAGCCATCAGCACATTTCAGGAATCTGTAATATGTATAAACATAGTAAAAACCTGACCAATTGGATGATGGAATGATCTGTTCTGCAGAGGTAGTACAGATTAGCAATGACCCACATGGCCAACAGTTACCCCAAAGCCAGGGTCTCATCTTGCTGAATGATTTGATGACTGAGCACATGAGAATCTGAGATCTGTGGTCACCTGCTAATAGTCCTTCTAGCAAATAAAATTCCAATCTCAGTCAGTGGTGTGACATTTCTGGATGGTATCTAAATGGTCATTTGGCTACAATGATTGAGTCCTGAAGGCTGGCTACAAGCTGAAAGAGTTTCTGTTCTTGCATTGCTTTTGTTGATCAATGCCACCTTTAATACATGGCTGCACATGCAGTCAGTTTCTTACTAACGTACAGACCAAGAGTGTGGGCTATAGCAGCAACTCCCTGTGATGTCCCATAAGGTAAAAGAATCAGTCCCTGTGCCACATGGGCAAAATTGTTCACTCAAGCATGTCACTAGACTCCTTTGTTCAGTATTAGGCTAGTTCAGTCACTGTTTCCTGGAAAGCCTTAGGCCATCAATACAAAGCTCCTTCATGACAGCATTGACAACATGGAGAGCCAACAAGATATTTTTGAAAAGTTTTTCTCTACACTCTGCAGTCATGAATGTTCCAAGGTAAATATGAGTTTTTCTTATATCCTTTGGATGTCAGTATGGTCACATGTGGGAGACTGTGGTTAAAGTCGCACTCCAGGATGACACTCCAGTACAGTTCTATGGAAGGCGCACTCCAACATACCTTGGTTTGGATAAGAGACATTAAACTGAGGCCCTGCCTTCCCTGTTGGGTGGATTTACTGAGATCTGATGGCACCATAGCGGGGAAGTTTACCTGAAGTCCTGTCCAATATTTATCCCTTAACCACCATCACTAAAAGAGATTACTTTCTCATTATAGTCATTGCTGTTATAGGAACTTATGCACTGAAATTGGCTGCATCTCTTCACCACATCACAGCAGTAATTATACTTCAAAAGGTACTTCATTGGTGATAATTGTTTTGGAACATCTAGCAGTTGTGAAAGAACTACTACTATTACTTCATTTATTAGAAAAGGAGGGGCATAATGGCTAGAAAATAAACAGTAGAACCCAAAAGGTGTTTATTTCTCTGTTGGCAGCAGGTAATTGCACATACTGATGATGGATAGAACTCTTAATGACTGCTATTAGATATAATCAATTTTTAAAGGTTTTGAATGTGAGTGGAATTTACCATCATTAGGGAGAGTTTACAGGACATGAAGCTGTAGACACTGTTTTACCATGAAATATTGAAAGTAGTCCAAACCCATGCACACAAACGTGTTGCCCACTTTCAGCTAACCACAACTGTAATTTGGCTATCATTTTAATAAAATAATTTATTTATATGTTTACAGACAATGATTTGTTCTGGATCTTCACAAGAATTTTTCTCTTTCAGGAACAGAGGAGAAGTTTTGGAAGAAACAGCAAGTTGATTTCCAATCTGTTGAACTGTCAAACAAGTGCATCTTATGTGGGCCAGAAATTCCTGGAAAGGATCGTGAGTCTGGCATTTACAGTCATAGAGTCATACACCTGTATGTTACAGAAACAGACCCCGTGGTCTAATCCATCCATGTCGAGCAGATTTCCTAAATTAATCTGGTCTCAATTCCAACATTTGGTCCATAATCCTCTAAACCCTTCCTATTCATGTACCCATCCAGATGCCTTTTAAATGTTGTAATGGCACCAGCCTCCACCACTTCCTCTGGCAGTTCATTCCATCCATGCATTCCTCTATGTGAAAAAGTTCTTAAATCATTCCCTTCTCATCTTTAATCTCTGCCTTCTAATTTTGGACTCCCCGCTCCTTGAAAAAAGACCTTGGCTATTCACCTTGTAATCTTATAAAACTCTATAAGGTTGCCCCTCAGTCTTCCATGATTCAGGGAAAATAAGCCCTGCTATTCAGCCTCTCCCTATAGCTCAAACCCTCCAAAACCTGGCAACATCTTTGTAAATCTTTTCTGAACCCTTTCAAGTTTCACAACGTCCTCCCTTTCGCTGGGAGACCAGAATTGAATTCAGTATTCTCAAAGTGGCCTAAACAGTGTCCTGTACATCCACAGCATGACTTCCCAACTCCTGTACTCAATGCACTGATCAATAAAGGCAAGCATACCAAATGTCTTCTTTGCTACTGTGGCAAGGTGACAGGGGGACAACTATCGAGTGACAAGAGGTCCTCTTTCAGGCACTGATACAAGGATAGATACAAGAATACATGCTGACTGGTGCAACCATTAACATTGAAGGTCACAATGGGCTATAGATCTCCTTCACCCCAGTAAACATAACATGTTTTGGAAATAACATTTTAAGAGAAATCAGGAAGATTTTTGATTCTGTGCATTTTTTAAACAGCCCACTGCCACAGCCAGAAGAGAGCTATAGGTTAATGAGTGCAAAGCACAAAGCGTTATCCTTTTTCTGGATAATTATTCCTATAGAAATGTCTGCAGGATATATTAAACGTGCTGGGAATATGGTTCAGAGGCGTTGGAATGTGCGCAAAAACTTGGGAGGGACGTATTGCCAAGGTGAGACAGACACTGGGCAGGTGGGAGCACTAATCCCTTTCCATTACAGATAAAAACCTGGTCGCCAGGTGTGAGATACTCTTGGTATTACAGCATGTGGTGCAGTTGTGACCCAGAAACCCCGAACCTGCACCACTGCAGTCACCTGAGCCATCTTCCTCTTTATCTGGAAGTTAAAGATGGACTATGTCTACAGGGACATGATGTAAAAAACTCTAGATAAGCGGGGAGGAAGAACATACTCACTGCTGCCCTCATCCAGGTGGCCACCCTAGTGTGCGGCTACATCAAGCTGTACATGAACTCTTGGTGTGCAATCACCAAGCCTCACCACAAACTGAGATTATTCCTGTACCCAGTGTTATGAAGGATAGGCCTGGCCTCTTTGCCATGGAATGTAGTTGGTCCATTCTGTATGATCTGTCCCTCTTGTAAAGAGTTGTCCATGATAAAGTATTGCATCTTGGCACACTCAATGTCCAGGACTACGTGCTGAAGAATGCATTAAAGCTTGGGTTGGGTGCTGCCAAAGTGCAGTAGGGAAAGATCACAGTCTATGGTCTTTCTGCTCAAGCATAGTGAGGGTCCATTCAGTTATTGGACACCCCGCACTTTGTCTCAAAATGAATGGAACTAGTTACATGAGTGAGTGGAAAATGCCTCAGTTTTTGCAACTGCAGGGATGATCTGAGGGAAGTAAAATTCCAATCTGTCATTCATAGAGTCATAGAGATGTACAGCACAGAAACAAACCCTTTGGTTCAGCTTGTCCATGCTGGTCCCACCTGCCAGCACCCGTCCCATATCCCTCCAAACCCTTCCTATTCATGTACCCATCCAGATACCTTTTAAATTTTGCAATTGTATGAGACTTATCCACTTTCACTGGCAGCCCATTTCATGCACACACCACCGTCTGCATGAAAAAGTTGCCCCTTCGGTCTCTTTTGTACCTTTCCCTTCTCACCCTAAATCTATACACTCCCATTATGGACTCTCTCGCCCCCATGGAAAAGACTTTGTCTATTTATCCTATCCATGCCCCTCATGACTTTGTAAACCTCTATAAGGTCACCCCCAGCCTCCAACGAGCCAGGAAAAACAGCCCAAGCCTATTCAACTCTGCCTATAGCTCAGATCCCCCAACCCTGGCAACATCCTTGGAAATCTTTTATGAATCCTTTCAAGTCTCACAACATCTTTCTAATAGGAAGGAGATGAGAATTGCATGCAATATTCCAAAAGTGGCCTAACCAATGTTCTATACAGCTGCAACATGACCTCCCAATGTTTGTATTCAATACCCTGACCAATAATGGAAAGCATACCAAACACCTTCTTTACTATCCTATCTACCTGTTACTCTACTTTCAAGGATCTATGAACCTGCACTCCAAGGTCCCTTTGTTCAGCAACACTCCCCAGGACCTTACAATTAAGTTCGCTTTCTCAAAACCTCGTATTTATCTGAATTAAACTCCATCTGCCACTCCTCAGCCCATTGGCCCATCTGATCAAGATCCTGTTGTAATCTGAGGTAACCCTCTTCGCTGTCCACTACACCTCCAATTTTGGTGTCATCTGCAAACTTACTAGCTATACATCTATTCATTTGCTTTCTCTTTGTGAATAGAATAGAACTGTTATTAGGACCATTTATATGTACAAAACTTACATTGCAATTTTTGCATCAAAAATGGTGAAATAAAGTTTAATTCCACTCAACTGTTAGGAACAGAGGATGAACCCATATTATTCAATCTTCATTTACTGTAATTTTGAAGCAAAATCTATTTCTTGATTAGTTCAGACTTTAAAGAGCCTCACATTTTGTGGAGAATCAGCTTTTATAAAATCTGCCAAAATGTTTCCCTCCTCAAAGGAATTCTTGGGCTGGAGACTGATTGTAGTTAACACCTTTGAACCATCAAATCCAATCAATCAGAATAATGTAGAAAACAGGCTTAGAATGTTGCAAAATATTCCAATTTGAAAGGATCCAGTGAAGGACATTTGATGTTGGCAGCATTTTGATGTTCCTGTTTTGCCCCTTATTTTAGGAAACAAGGCCACATACAATAAACCGTGTATAGGTGTTTTCTTACTAAAGTGCATGTAAATTTAATACAAATTGTAAGGAAGAATAATAATGCTCTTGAGTGTGATACTACCTTTCCTCACACACAATGCTATTGCATTCTTCAAGGTAATCTGAAGCAGTTTCAATGGAGTCAGGGCTCATTACTTTGAAAAATTATTTTAATTTTAGACCTAAGTTATAGAGCATGATTGAGGTACAACAGTCTTTTTTCTTAGGAATTGGGTGAAGGACTAAGACACAACTAAAGTTGGGGACAGTAAAAAAGATAATAAAGCTATTCAGAAAAAGGGATATTGAATGGCATTGATCTGGGTTATTCACAGATTGTCAGAGGAGATAAGTAAAACCAGAAGCTTCCTCAAGATTGTATCTCTGTCAAAAGGGCATATTGATCAAATTTAAAGCAAAGTAATGCTTTATATTCCCTTTTTTATTACTTAGAATTAAACGATTTGTACAGGTATAGTGTTTAAAATAGATATCCATCGTAATTCAATAATTCAATGTGCTGAACTGAACGTAAAAATTTTGCTTTCTTCAGAATTGTTCTGAAGAAGGGTTATACAAGACTGAAAACACTAACTTGTTTTTTCTCTCTCCAGAGATTCTGCCAGACCTGCTGAGTTTCCCTAGTATCATCTGTGCTTGTTTCAGATTTCCAGCATCAGCAGTATCATCATTCTTCCATTCTCAATCCTTTTTTGAACAGGAATAGTTTCTTTCTATGTACTCCGTCAAGACGTCTCGTGATTTTAACTTCTGTCACATCTCCTCTTCATCTTCTTCACTCCAAGGAGAACCATCCCAACTTCTCCAATCCATTCCCAGACCTAAAGTTCCTTATACCTGGAATTGTATTTGTCAATTTCTTCTGCAATCTTTCTAATAGATTCACAATTCTTCCCTTAACGTGACACCAGAACCGTACACAATACTCCAGCTGAGGTCTAACAACTAACTTATATAAGTTCAGCAGTAGCTCCTTGCTCTTGTACTTTATGCTCCCATTAATAAAGATCAAGATACTGTATGCTTTATTAACTGTTCTCTCCGCCTGTACAGTCACCTTTAATGATCTGTGCACATTTACATAAGGCCCCTATGCTGTTATATCCTTTATGTTATATTGTCTGCCAATGCTTTTCCTTCCAAAATATCTCTCCTCACATTTCTCTGAACTGAATTTCATCCACCACCTATCTGTCCACTGCATCAACTTGTCTATCCATTTGGAGTTCAGCACTGTCCACCTCAGTTTACAATACTTCTGTAAATCTGAGATTGTACTCTGCATACAAAGGTCTAGATCATTGACATACATTAAAAAAAGTTTGAGACCCAATAATGATCCCTGGGTAAGTATAATATAAACTTTCCTCCAACCCAAAAGTACCTAATATTATTCTGTTTCTGATCATGCAGCTAATTTTGTGTCTATCTTATTACTGTCCCTTTCGTTCCTTGAGATGGCCAATAAATTTTCAATTTGTTTAAGGGCTTTTTTACTGTCTTTTGTCATTGCATCTTTTTATGTAAACTTCTGTTTTATTGTTCTGAGTCGAATCATGGAAGAAAAGTTTTTATATTAATGATATAGCTTTTACGGATTTCATGATAACCGTCAGTATGTTTCACCCTCAATGAACTGGTTTTGAAATGCTGTCCTGTTGTCGCACAGGAATGCAGAGCAATCATCTTGTGAAGAAGAATAATGGAGGAGACCAGTTAACCTTGTTGATTAAATTGGTTAAGGTAGAATCACTGCCCAGGTTAAAGAGAAAGATGGATTAGTGGTGCTGGAAAAGCACAGCAGTTCAGGCAGCATCTGAGGCTGCTGCCTGAACTGCTGTGCTTTTCCAGCACCACTAATCCAGAATCTGGTTTCTAGCATCTGCAGTCATTGTTTTTACCTAAAGAGAAAGATGGCCAGTTTTTTGTTCTTTGTTCCTGTTCTTCAAATAATCCCACAATTCAATTGAATGGGCAGATGAAACTTAAGTTTATTGTATTATCTGCAATATAGAACATCTGGACAAGTGGAACGAGCTTAATTTGAGAAAATTAATCAGCTTGGTCAGCAGAGATGAGTTGGACTGAAAGGTCTGTTTCCATGCTGTAAGACTCTATGACTCCAAGACTCTGAAAGTACAATAGTCTCTCAGAATGGGACAGAAATTTCAGTGAGATTATAGCCTCAAGCCTTTAGGTTGCATGCAGAAACAAAATGCTTCTGAAGTAAACTGGTAAATAGAGAAGTCCAGATGTAAATCCTTTAGTGCAATTATCCAAAACAGCATTGACAGTTAAGGTATTTTGGCTCTATGCATCAAACTGAATTTACATCTCTCGTAGATTAATATTCTTGACATGAGATGTCCAAAAGAAAATGTTAATTTCATTCAAATTGATTCTTTACAGTTACAAGAAAAGAATGCTCATGTGTTTGATAAGCAAACTTACAGGTTTTCACTTCGCCTACTGAATGGTAGTGGGTGATAGTTGTCCACTCAAAAGACATGGCATCATGCATAACATATTGAGCAATAAAGAGAGAAATTAGCTTTACTCTGACCAGAGCAAGAAACAAACTATCTGCAATAAAAATTCAACAATCATTATCATTGCAGATTGGTGTTTAATAGGATAACATCTTCTTAAGAAAGTGGCTCAATTGTTTCTTAATGGTTGCAAACACATTGGGTATTTCTTAAATAAGATAAAATAAATTGTAATATTAGTCCATATGATAGTGCTTGATAATACATTCCTGCCTCTGTGCCAAGGATCATCTAGCAGACTCCAAATATATATCGCTCTTCAAACTGATAAAATTGAATGGGTAATAACTAATAAACTTTGCATTGTAAAAGAATGACATGCATCACTTTAGTGCTCTAAATATTAGTGCAATGTAGGAAATTTTATTGAAGTTTTGGACCCACGTTGTTTTCTAGTAAATCTGTCAGTTTAATAGCAGCACTGGCAAGTTGAAGTTCTAAATTGGAGGAAGGCCATTTTGACTGCTTAGGTAAGAACTTTCAAAAGCTGATTGGGAGCAAATGTTCGCAGGTAAAGGGATGGCGAGAAAATGGGAAGCCTTCAGAAATGAGATTACAAGAATCCAGAGAAAGTATATTCCTGTTCGGATGAAAGGAAAGGCTGGTAGGTATAGGGAATGCTGGATGACTAAAGAAATTGAGGGTTTGGTTAAGAAAAAGAAGGAAGCATATGTCAGGTATAGACAGGATAGATCGAATGAATCCTGAGAAGAGTAGAAAGGCAGTAGGGGTATACTTAAGCGAGAAATCAGGAGGGCAAAAACAGGATATGAGATAGTTTTGGCAAATAGAGTTAAGGTTTTTACAAAACATTAAGGACAAAAGAGTAACTAGGGAAAGAATAGATCAGCAAGGCGGCCTTTGTGTGGAGCCACAGGAGATGGGACAGTTACTAAACGAGTATTTTGCATCAGTATTTACTGTGGAAAAGGGCATGGAAGATATAGAATGTAGGGAAATCGATGGTGACATCTTGAAAAATGTCTATATTACAGAGGAGGAAGTGCTGGATGTCTTGAAGTGGTTAAAGATGGATAAATCACCAGGACCTGATCAGGTGTACCCTAGAACTCTTTGGGAAGCTAGAGAAGTGATTGCTGGGCCTCTTGCTGAGATATTTGTATCATCGATAGTCACATGTGAAGTGCTGGAAGACTGGAGGTTGCCTACTGTGGTGCCACTGTTTTAAGAAAGTTGTTAGGACAAGCCAGGAAAATATAGACCAGTGAGCCTGACCTCAGTGGTGTGCCAGTTGTTAGAGGGAATCCTAAGGGATAGGGTGTACATGTATTTGGAAAGGCAGGGACTGATTAGGAATAGTCAACATGGCTTTAAGCATGGGAAATCATGTCTCACAAACTTGATTGAGTTTTTTGAAGAAGTAACAAAGAGGATTGATGAGGGCAGAGCGGTAGATGTGATCTATATGGACTTCAGTAAGGCGTTCGATAAGGATCTCCACGGGAGACTGGTGAGCAAGGTTAGATCTCACGGAATACAGGGAGAACTCACCCTTTAGTTACAGAACTGGGTCAAAGGTAGAAGACAGAGGGTGGTGGTGAAGGGTTGTTTTTCAGACTGGAGGCCAGTGGCCAGTGGAGTGCCACAAGGATCGGTGCTGGGTCCACTACTTTTCATCATTTATATAAATGATTTCGATGTGAGCATAAGAGGGATAGTTAGTAAGTTTGCTGATGACACCAAAATTGGAGGTGTAGTGGACAGCAAAGAAGGTTACCTCAGATTACAATGGAATCTTGATCAGATGGGCCAGTGGGCTGAGAAGTGGCAGCTGGAGTTTAATTTAGACAAATGTGAGGTGTTGCATTTTGGGAAAGCAAATCTTAGCAGGACTTATACACTTAATGGTAAGGTCCTAGGGAGTGTTGCTGAACAAAGAGACCTTGGAATGCAGGTTCAAAGCTCCTTGAAAGTAGAGTCACAGGTAGATAGGATCGTGAAGAGGCGTTTGATATGCTTTCCTTTATTGGTCAGAGTATTGAGTGCAGGAGCTGGGACGTCATGTTGCGGCTGTACAGGACATTGGTTAGGCCACTTTTGGTATCTTGCGTGCAGTTCTCGTCTCTTTCCTATCAGAAAGATGTTGTGAAACTTGAAAGGGTTCAGAACAGATTTCCAAGAATGTTGCCAGGTTTGGAGGATTTCAGCTATAGGGAGAGGTTGAATAGGCTGGGGTTGTTTTCCCTGGAGCATCAGAAGTTGAGGGGTGACCTTATAGAATCATGAGGGGCATGGATAGGATAACTAGACAAAGTCTTTTACCTGGGTTGGGGGAGTCCGGAACTAGAGGGCATAGCTTTAGGGTGAGAGGGGAAAGATACAAAAGA
Organism: Chiloscyllium punctatum; assembly: GCF_047496795.1. Lineage (NCBI taxonomy): Eukaryota > Metazoa > Chordata > Chondrichthyes > Orectolobiformes > Hemiscylliidae > Chiloscyllium > Chiloscyllium punctatum. Next base: position 62,976,983 of record NC_092775.1, read on the forward strand.
GACTTCAGGGGCAACCTTTTCATGGAGAGGATGGTACATGTGTGGAATGAACTGCCAGAGGAAGTGGTGGAGGCTGGTACAATTGCAACATTTAAAATGCATCTGGGACTCGGCAAGATGGCGGCGATTCTGGAGAACTGCTGTGGACAGCTCTGCTGAACAGCCAAGGCATACCGGTGTTTTTCGCCATCCCTGGCCAACTTATGTGGTGGAACTATTAGTTTAAAACCTTACAGAACACATATTTGTTAATATTTGGGAGTGGAAAGGATGCCAAAGCGAAAAGGAGTCAGCAAACAGCAGCAGGGAGGACACTCCCCTGCAGCACCTACCGCACCAGAGACTGCAGCAGCAGCAGCCTCTCCTGAACCCCCACCCCACCCCCCCGGGGCCTGACAGACTCACAGGAATTGGCTGCAGTGATGGAGAGACTTACCTTGAAAGTTGGGGCTGCGATTGAGGAGATCCATTGGGAGATTCGTGCCCAGATCCAACCTATCGCATCCATGCTGCAGAAGCATGAGCAGGAGATCCAGGGTCTTGGGGAGAGGCTGGAAGAGGTGAAGGGTTGAACTAAGGCCTCAGAAGCTGTGATGGAGTGCTCATCCAGTCGGATCCAGGTGCTGGAGCGAGAGATGCGGGCCTTGCGAGACCATATTGACGACCTCGAAATTCGAGGTTGGAGGATAAATCATCGAATTGTTGGGTTCCCTGAAGGTGAGGAAAGTAAGCAGCCAGTCAGCTTCTTTGAAAGCTGGCTGCCAAAGTTTTTGGGCCTTCACATCGAGTCCAGCAGGCTGCAGATTGAAAGGGATTATCAGGTTACAGTGCACAGGTCAGGCCCAGCGCAGCGCAGCGCCCCCACCCGGTCCTACTGCATTTCCACTCATATAAGGGCAAACAAAAAGTCATAGAAGCTTCCAGATCCCTGGGAAAAGATCTGCAGGCACTGCTGTACAAGGGGCCAAAAATCATGTATTTCCAGGATTTTTCAGCAGCTGTGTTCCAAAAGAAGAAGTCCTTTGATGGAGTTAAAAAGAAGCTGAGGAACCTGGGCATCCAATACTCCATGAGATACCCCACAGTACTTCGTTTCAGCCACAAAGACTCAGTTTATACATTTGACTCAGCGATAGAGCTAAAAACTTTGTGGACACTTTAAAATAGACGGATTGGCCTGAAGAATACAGTTAATGATTGTTCTCTTTTCTGTTTTTCCCACGTTTTCCCTTCCTTTTTTTATTCCTTTCTTTCTCCCTAATAATATCCTTTTTGGAAAGGGGGGAAAAGACTTTGGAATAAGTTGTTCCTTTTTTTTAATAGTCACAAGTAGGGGTGACATGAAGCCAGGGATGTGTGGAGTGGTCATCCTGACTTTGTCTTTTTTTGTTGATTTAAGGATCATCTCCTTGTTTGTTTTTTTCTGGCCTAAGGCTGGGGCACAGTCCAGGTTTGAAGGAGCTGTGAAGGACAGGATGTGTAGGGTGAGTGCCCCCTATGGGCAGGGGCAAGAGTCTTCCATTCAAGATTTTATAGTTGGTTTTCTTTGTAGCTTTTTGGTAGTAATATTTGTTTATAGTTATGATAGAGTAGTTTTTGTATATATAGTTCTTCGATTCTATGAGTCTTTATTTACTCATGCTTGGTGATTTGTAAGCAGGGTTCGCCCTCCTAGGGTGTCTGAAAGGGGATATGGCTAAGTGTCTTATTAAATGGTGCACCTGGAACATTAAGGGAAGTCACTCGCCTGTTAAAAGGAAACAAAGTGCTTTCTAGCCTTAAGAGGGAGAGGGTTGATATTGCTTTGTTGCATGAAACCCATCTTGATGATGGGGAACACCTGAAATTACAACAGGGGGGTTATGGCCAGGTATTCTTTTCATCCTTTACTACTAAAAGTAGGGGTGTAGCGGTACTTATCCAGAAAAATCTTCCATTCACATTATTAGAGCAGGTGAAAGATGAGCAGAGATAGTTTGTGATACTTAAAGCCCTGATACATGCTGAGGAATATGGCATTTTAAACATCTACTGTCCTCCGGCGCATCTCCTCAAATTTTTGATTTGTGCTTTCTCTAAGTTGAGTGCTTTTGGAACACGGCACATTATCGTGGGGGAGATTTTAATTGTCTTTTATATCCAACAGTGGACAGGATGCTTTGTGGGCCCCTAACTATTTCTTCACAGGCCAAGCAAATGGTTGACTTATGCGAGGAGTTGGGGCTGGTGGATATTTGGAGATGTCTTCACCCTACCAGCAGGGACTTCACCTTTTTTTCAAACCCACATAAATGTCACACGAGGATTGACCTTTTTATGGCTCCCTCAACCCTTCCGGATTCAATTATGGGTTGTAAAATTGGGAATATATCTATCTCTGATCACACGGCAGTATATTTGGAGGTTAAAGCCAAGAGTAAAGGGCTAGGTTTGTGGCACTGGTGTTTGGACCCTTTTCTCCTTAAGGATACCAAATTTGTGGAATACTTTTTGAAGGAGTTTCAGGAATTCTTGACTATTAACTCAGGCATGGCTAGTAGTCCGTCCATGCCTATGGGAGACTGCTAAGGCCTTTGCTAAGGGATTAGCTATTTCCTATTCAGCTAGCCGAAAACGACAGAAGGGGGAACAGCAGTGTCTACTTGAGATGCGGTTGAAAGCTGCAGAGGCGGCACATTTTGCGCGGCCTTCGATGATTAAGCTCCAGCAGATCACGGCCCTCTGGGCTGCCTTGAAATCAATACTGACACAAAACGCAAAGAAAGAACTTCCTTTTGCTCGTCAAAGGCTGTTCGAATATGGGGATAGGCCGGGAAAGTATTTAGCGTACCTGACTAGGAAAAAGCATGCTCCCCAATCCATTACTGCAATCAGAGACAGCGCTAGGGTCCTTACATACAATGCTAAAAAGATTAATGAGGCTTTTTGGTGCTTTTACTCTGAATTGTATCGGTCTGAAGGTTCCGAAGAAAGGAGGGCTAAAATGGAGACCTTTTTGAAGAACCTGGACGTCCCAGGGGTAACCTTGGAACAGGCCTCTCTCCTTAATGCCTCCTTGACAGTTCAGGAAATACAGCAGGCAGCTAGGCAACTTCAGAGTGGGAAAGCGCCTGGCCCTGATGGTCTTCCGGGTGAGTTTTATAAGGTGTTTATAGGGATTCTGTCAGGGCCGATGTTGGAGTTGTAAAATCACTCCAAGATGCATGAATGCCTACCACCATCTTTGAGAGAAGCTAATATTTCCTTAATTCTTAAGAAGGGGAATGTTCCTGAGGATTGTGCCTCATACAGGCCCATCTCTCTATTAGATTCTGATTTCAAGATTCTGTCCAAGATCCTGGCGCTGAGATTGGAAAGGGCATTGCCCCCTATTATTAAAGAGGACCAGACAGGCTTTATAAGGGGCCATAGGTCCTCTAATAATATTAGAAGGTTGCTGAATGTGGTCCAAGTTTGTCAGCAACGATCGATTCAGGGGTTGGTGATTTCCTTAGATGCAGAGAAAGCATTTGACTGGGTGGAATGGCCGTATTGTTTTTATGTCTTAGAAAAGTTTGGGTTGGGTGGAGTCTTTGCTAGGTGAGTGGAGGTTTCATTTTGCCACCCTCTGGCCACGGTCATCACCAACGGGGTGAAGTCTAGGAATTTTACGATTGGTAGGGGTAGTAAACAAGACTGCCCCCTCTCACCGTTGTTGTTTATGTTGGTGATAGACCCGCTGGCAGAGGCCATTCATCACAACATCCACATAACTGCTCCGGAAGTGGGATCGAGGGCACACAAGATTATACTGTATGTGGATCATGTCCGTCTGTTTTTATTGAACCCAATGACCTCTGTACCCCATTTGATACAATGTATCAAATCATTTGGGGTTATTTCAGGATATAAGATTAACTTTGCAAAATCGGAGGCTATGCCTTTGGGGAACCTGAAGGATGTGCCAGAAGTTGAAGGTGGCCCTAAGTTCCCTTTTAAGTGGTCATGGGTAGGGTTCTGGTACCTAGGCATTTTTATTACCCCCGATTTTGATCTGTTTTTCCAGACTAATTTTGCTCACTTGCTTGACAATATTAGGCTCGATCTCCAGAGATGGGAGGCTCTTTCAATTTCATGGCTGAGCCGAATATATCTCATTAAGATGAATGTTCTTCCTCGTTTGCTTTAGCTCATGCGTATGCTCCCTATAATGTTCCCCAGGTCAACGCTGCAGAAGCTTATGGAGTGGTTTGGTTCCTTTGTCTTGCCCCCTCATCAAACTTACTAAATTGCAGTTGCCTCATGGAGGGGAAGGAGTTGATTTCCCAGATATCAGGAAGTATCAATTGAGTTCCCTGCTCTCCTTTGTCTGTGATTGGGTAGGTAACAATCCAAACTCAATATGGCTGGAGGTTGAGGCCTCCCAGGCAAAGTACCCTCTTATTAACCTATTGTTCATGGATAAGATGAGGACAGTTATGGACCACTGCCAGAACCCCATTGTCATTAGTACAGTCAAGGCATGGAGGGCCCTGGAGAGGGTCTTCTGAGTTAATATGGGTATATATACAATGCTCTCGTTCCTCTCTTTGGGAGCTTTGCATCGAGCAGCTGTTCTGTATTTTGTGTTTTTGTTTTGTTTTTTTTTTGCTTTTCTTTCTCATTTTTTGGTATTGTTTTGCACAGTGTTAGGGTTTGTTTTGTATTAGAGGATAGGTTAATAGTTAGGAGACAGTAGTTGTATTGTAATTGGTGATTTTTTTTCTTTTTATTATACTGATATTTGTTATTGATTGTATTTTTCAATAAGTTTATATGTTTGTAAAGTTAAAAAAAATTGCTAATAAATATCTTTATTTTTAAAAAATGCATCTGGATAGGTATATGAATAGGAAAGGTTTGGAGAGATTTGGCCCAGGTGCTGGCAGGTGGGACTAGATTAGGTTGGGATATCTAGTCAGCATGGACGAGTTGGACTGAAAGGTCTGTTTCTGTGCTGTACATCTCTATGCCTCGAAGTGGATACTATTGTGGATCAGACCAATCCCCCTCAAAATATATTAAGAAGATAGCCTAGACTCAAACATTTTTTATTTTAAAGGAAAGTGCCACTCGTTGCATTAGGGATGCAATTTGTTTGGACAAACTACCGAATTTGAAGCAAAACATACATGCATACACCATAGTTAAACTACAAGGAAAGAAAGAAGAAAGTGCAATAACTCAACTCGCCTAGAAAACTTAACAGAAGAAAAAAGTTTATTTAACTATTAAACAGTAACTGTTCCAATAAAGTAATATCCCATAAACACACCCTTGGCAAAAGGCAAATTCTGTAAAATAGAATGCCTCACAGGCAATTCTCCAGTCGAGGTGGAGAAAAAAAATCAAAAGAAAACTCTATGTGTGTGTGTGTGTGTGTGTGAGAGAGAGAGAGAGAGAAAAGCAGGGAGAGATGTACTGCTCCTTCCAAATCCAGCTTCAAAACCTCAGCAACTGTTACTGAAAAACTAAAACAAAAAATCCTGGTTCTGTGGGAGCTTGCCCCACCCTTCAGGCTGCTTCTATTGTTCCAGCTTTAAAAAAAAACAAAGCCTCAAAAGGTGCTTACTTTATGGGTCTTTAATTGACAGCGCCTTATCGCTGTCTTAAAACCTTTTCTCAAAAAGAAAATCAGGATACTATACATTTTTAAAGCCAAAGTATGGCCACTTTATATAAGTTTCATATCTTACTGACAAACAGCAGGTGCTAAACATATAATTGTCCATGAATATGGAAATTCAGCAGGATATTTTAACATGGGTGAGCAATGCAGATGAAAGAGTTTTCGAATGGGAAAAGTCCCAAAATTCTCAGGCAGCTGGTTGCAATCCAGTTACTTCAGAATTTCACAGTTTTATTTTGTTTCAATCATTGTCAGATTGACACTTAGCTCCTTTTCAGTTACCCTGCCCAGAACTCTGCATTTCTCACCCAAGTCAGGCCTATTGAGCAATAGATTGTATCTGATCTTGGAGATTTCCAGTGCAGCTCAGAATCAATGAAGTGGTCCAAGCCAAGCCTCTTGTCAGAAGAGTACCATATTTGTAGGGTTAAAAGTCAAAAGGCTCTTTAGCAAAGTATATAGACAAAATAGATTAGTGAGATAAATAGGTGCTTGTGTAGAGTGAGAGATGGGTGAGTCAGGGAGAAGGTTGACAGTTAAGAGGGTGAGGGATTAGAGTGGCAGATAAGTAGCTGTGGGCAGGAAGGCAGATGGTTGCATAAGGAGTTGGCATCATTTGTGGGTGAGGGGCCTTGCTTGGCAGGTGGGTGTATGAGGTAATAGAATGGCAGATGGATGAAGGGAGTAGACTTCCACATAGGTGGGTGTGAGGATAAGGTGATAGTTGAAGAGGAGTTAGGCTGGTAGGTGGGTAGATGTGGGGTGTGTGACAGATAGGAGATTGCAGAATTAGAATGACAGGAAGGAGAATAAGGGGCTAGGGTGGGTCAGAGGGTTCAGGGCATGGGAATACAGAGCGATGAGGGGCTGTCAAGTCAGTTGGGATGTCAGATCAGGGGTTGTCTGTTCTGGAGGAAGTAGGGTCAGGGCTAGTTTGGTTATGAGGATGGCTACTGTGCAGAGTGGTCAATGGGGGAGCTGGAGCACTGGTAAGTCAGAGGGAAGATTTGTTATGTAATTATGTAGGAGTTAGAGCAACATTTAACATATGTAATTCCTCCGGGGTCAATATTGATGTAAGTGAGTCAGACGTCTCTGAAGTCTGCGAATAACTGATTGCAAATTTTTCTGTGGGTTCCAAATAAACTAATTTCATGTTAGTGGTTTAGACTTACCACATAATTGCTGGAAAGTGCAAGACTTCCAAGGGGTCTCAGAGAATCTGTTAGGGTAGGTAACTGCAATAACTATCTTCAAGCTGAAAATCTGGGCTCTGAAGCTGAAGCAAATTGAAGACAGCTTCAGAGAGAAGCAAGTATCTCTACGGCACTGCTTATGACCCCAGTAATGTTCTCTTCCACCCTCTTCTGTCAGACAGAAGATATAAAGGTTTGTATCTACATATTTACAGGTTCAATAACAACTTCTTCCCTGCTGTTATCAGACTTTTGAATGGACCTCTTTAATATCCCCAGCCCTGCTGTGCTTTCACCATCCCCCCAGGCCTCCCCTTCACTGATGATGAATGATCAGTCCTCAGGAAAGGCCTCACCTTCATCCTACTACGGTCCCAGACCAACAAATTCAACACGCATCACAACAGAGAATTTTTCTTCTGTTGCCTCCACCTCTGTGCTTAGTTTTTCCATCAGGACTCCCACCCACCCCCTGAGGACTGCTTCTCCCACCTTCAACACACTCCACCCCGTGCTGGTTTGTCACCCATCCTCGATCTCTTCATCTCCAACTGCCTCTGCGACACTGACCACCTCAACCTGTTCACCTCCCTCACCCACTCTAACCTCTCTTGCTCGCAATACTTAGCAGTCCACTCGCAAACTCACCATCAATCAAGCAGACAAGGTGTGGGGGGGAGCACAGTGGTAGTTTGGAGCACCAAACACCACACCGTTGAAGCCAGGTGCCAACTCATGAACACCTCCTGCTACTACACCTCCCATCACTAGACCATCATCTCCCAGACCACCCACAATCCCATCACCTCTGGCGATCTCCCATCCACAGCCTCTAACCCTACACTGCCCGATTCTACTTCTCACCCAAAGTTCATAAACCTGACTGCCCCAGTTGACCTGGTCTCCACCTGCTCCTGCCCTACCAAACTTACTTCCGCATACCTTTACATTGTCCTGTCCCCCTTGGTCCAGGATCATCCCACATACACTCGGGACACCATCCATGCCCTCCACTTCCTCCATGACTTTCGATTCCCTGGCCTCTACAGTCTCATCTTAATCATGAACATTCAGTCCCATACACGTCCATCCACAAAGGCCTCCAAGCCCTGCATTTCTTCCTCTCCCCTCGACCCAACCAGTAGCCCTCCTCCGACACTCTCATTCGATTGGCGGAACTGGTCCTCACCCTCAACAACTTGTCCTTCAAATCCTGTCACTTCTTTCAGACCAAAGGGGTAGCCATGGGCATCATATGGGCCCCAGCTATGCCTACCTATTTGTAGGATACGTAGAACAGTTCATCTTCTGCTGCTGCATCGGCACCATTCCCCACCTTTTGCTCCACTACATTGATGACTGTATTGGCACTACCTTGTGATCCCACAGGGAGGTTGAACAATTTACCAACTTCACAAATACCTTCCATCCTGACCCCAAGTTCACCTGGACCATCTCAGAAATCGGCCTCCTCTTTCTGGACACAAAAATTCTGAACATTCGCCTGTATTTGTGTTTTTGTTTTTGCCGCTGCTTACCTATCATTTACTTATCTATGCTACTTGACTCTGTGATCTGCCTGTATTGCTCACAAGACAAAGTTTTTCACTGTGCCTCAATACACTTGACAATAAATTCGATTCAATTCAATTCAGTTCGATTCCATCTCCATTTCCAGTGACCGACTCAATATGGACAGCTACTACAAGCCCAGATTCCCACAGCTACCGGGACTACATCTCCTCCCACCACCACCATCCCCTCCCCCTGCCCCCAGTAAAAACGTTATCCCTTAATCACAATTCATCCACCTTTTCCACATCTGCTAACAGAAGGATCAATACCGCTCCAGAACATCCCAGATGGTCTCCCACTTGAAGGACAACAAGTTCCTCTTCTACGTGGTCAACGATGCCCTCCAGCACATCCCCTCCAATTCATTCACCACAGCCCTTGAACCCCACCCCTCCAATTGCAACAAAGATAGAAGACCCCCTCTCAGGACTTCACCCTCCACTCCACCAACCTCCAGATACAATGCATAATCCTCTCCATTTCTGCCACCTACAGACAGTCCCCAACACCAGAGATGTATTTCCCTCCTCACCCCTTTCAGCATTCTGCAGAGATCATTTCCTCCGTGACCCCCTCGTTAAGTCTATGCCCCCCCCACCGACCCACCCTCAACTCCCGACACCTTTCCTTGCCACCACAAGAGGTGTAAATCCTGCCCCCCACCTCCTTCCGAGGTCCCAAAGGATCCTTCTATATCCAGCAGAGATTTTCCTGCACATCGAAGCACCTCATTCACATTGTAGTTCCTCTCGATGTGGTCTACTCCACATTGGAGAAACAGGATGCCAACTTGCAGAATGTATCAGTGAACATTTCTGGAACACATGTACTAAACAACCCCACTGCCCTGTGGCCGACTACTTCAACTCCCCCTCCCACTCTGCCAATGACGTGCAAGTCTGGGGCCTTCTCCACCACCAAATCCAACGCCTGGAAGAAAAACACCTCATCTTCCACCTTTGGACCTTCCAACCACACAGGATCAAGGTCAATTTCACCAGTTTCCTCATCTCCCCTCACCTTATCCCAGATCCAACCCTCCAACTCAGCACCACTGTCTTGAACTGTCCTACCTGTCCATCTTCCTTCCCACCTATCCACTCCACCCTATCACCATCAGCCCCACCTCCATCTACCCATCGCATTCCTAACTACCTTCTCCCTATTCTCAGCCCCCACTCCTATTTTCCTGTTAGCCCCCTTGCCCCCCCCCCCCCAACCCCCATCCCCACATTCCTGTTGAAGAGCTTATGCTCCTTGGATGCTGCCTGACCAGCTGTGCTTTTCCAGCACCACACTTTTTGACTCTTTAATGTTAATGTTGGTCTCTCTCTGCACCTTTTCAGCAGCGTTAACACCATATCCTTCTGTTACCGTGATGCACTTCAATAGTACAATCTGCCTGTAAAGCATGTAGGACAACACGTGTTACTGTACCTTAGCACACATGACAGTAATAAATTAATTCAAGAGGAACAGGAACACCCTCAGGAGCTCTCAGTCTCCCATAAGAGGCCCGCAGCCACACATCCCTGGGCTGAGGGATGGGACACTCAAGGAAGAAATCATACCCATCTGAAATTCACAACTTGAGTTCTGCACTAGGAGTCCTTCACCCTTCCATAGTCAGGGGTCTGGGATTCGAATACCTGGGAACTGTACCCCATCACAGGACTGGAACACAACCATCTATCACCCCATGATGGTGGATCACACCTATTGGCCCTGACAGCTTGCTCACAACTTTGCACGGCTTACCAATTAGACTGACATGCAGGCAGTGAACCTGTTAGGGAACCTTACACTCTGTGAAGTTATCTGTCCACTGTGAAGTTAACCCTGACTTCCAGCTTTCTCACTGAAGCTCAATGCAGCCTCCTGCATCATCCACCCTTGTGAACATCCAAGACACTGTTGTCAGGTGGAGATTTCAAAAAAAACCTTGGAAGTTATTATCAGGTTAGTTTTATTGGTTTTCAATATTTTGAGTTTTATGTGCTTTTCATGCACTCAAGATTTGTGTAACAAGCAATAATGTGCAATAATCTGTATACTGCAACGTGATTTATTTTTAAACTTCTCATAAAGGCAATTCTGGAAAAGCTGCATTTATTGCCCATCTCCAGTTGCTGTGAAAAGATTTTCGTAAACATTGTGAAATCCTTGTCATGACGATACTCATGCAATGGCATTGGGTCCAGAATTCTAGGAGACCAAGCCAGTGACGAAAAAAATGGCACATGTCCAAATCAAGAGCAGAACCCGTTTAACATTGGTGCTTTCTTCGCAGTAGATGTGAAAAGGAAGGGAAATGCTATCAAAACAATTGCAATGTGTGCTTCAGTGTATCCAGTACTTAATGCAAAATGGGCAGATTGCAAAATAACGAGCAACAATGCAATGGCAAGGTAGCCTGCTCTGTTTGTGCTGTCATTTGGAAGATAAACACCGAGTAGCAAATGATAGAAAAAGCTTGGCTCTTCATTGAAAACTGAGATAGGATCATTTCCATTCTTTGGAGATGGGTTAGCTCAATTATATTCGTGGTATCTGGGAATGGAACAGTTGCATTGTCAATACTGTAAAAATCCATACTTAACAAGATATATCGATAATTTATTCTCCAAGTACTCCAGGAAGCGGCATGTCGGTTCAGCAGTTAACACCGGTGACTCTCAGCACCAGGAAACCAGGTCGATTCCAACCTTGGGCAATTGTCTGCATGGAGTTTGCACATTCTCCTCATGTCTGTGTGGTTTTCCTCCCATAGTCCAAAGATGTGGGGTTTGGTGGATCGGCCCATTGCATCCAGGATGTGTAGGCTGGGTGAATTAATTGTGGGAAATGTAGGGTTACATGGGTAGGGTGGGGAGTATGGTTTGGGTGGGATGTTCTTAGGTCAGTGTGGGTGGAATAATCTCTCCCACAGGATATGAATTCAGCCAGTTTTTTTGCTCTCGGTAATAAATCAGTACTACTGATTTGAAATATGTATGGAATATGGATAATATTTCCATACTATCTTCCTGAAAAGTTCCATCTCAGTCCCTCTTCCATTCTGTTGCTTGTTACATCTTCAGTATTGAAACAATATTCAAATATCAGCATCAGAGAAAGTACATTGAGGGCAAATATCCAAATAGATTGATAAAATTAATTACAAAGGTAAGCAAACATCAATTTATTACCCACACTGATCACAAAAATCACTCCTAATATGTTGTGAAACAGATGTTCTCTAGGAACCTAATGGCAGTAATTCCTTATTTCTTGTTAGGCTGGAAACAACGGATGACAGAATTTGCATTTATATGGCACCGTGCACACTCTCAGGAATCCCAAAGCATTTTGTAGCTAACAAAGTACTTTTGAAATACAGCCATTGCTATAATGTTAAATAAATTGCACATTTGCTTTTACTCACTCATGGAATGTAGGCATCACTGGCTGGGCCAGCATTTTTTGTCTGTCTCCATTTGCCCTAGAGAAGGTCGTGGTGGGCTGCCATCTTAAACCGCTGCAGTCCACGTGCTGTAGGTGGACTCACAATGCTGTCAGGGAGGGAATTCCAGGATTTTGACTCAGTGACACTGAAGGAATGGCAATATATTTAAAAGTCTGAATGGTGAGTGGCTTGGAGGGGATCTTGAAGCTAGTGATGACCCCATTGATCTGCTGTCCTTGTCCTTCTAGATGGAAGTAGTTGTGGGGTTGGAAAGTCTTACCTAAAATCTTTGGTAAATTTCTGCATTGCATCTTGTCGATAGTACACACTTACTGCCACTGAGTGTCAGTGGTGGAAAGAATGGATGTGGTGCCAATCAAGTGACTGCTTTGTTCTGGATGGTGTCAACCTTCGTCAATGCTGTTGGAGCCGCAACCATCCAGGCTAGTGGGGAGTACTCCATCACACAGCTGACTTGTTGCCTGTTGTTGTGGTTCTGATCGCCGAGCTGGGAATTTGTCTTGCAAACGTTTCGTCCCCTGTCTAGGTGACATCCTCAGTGCTTGAGAGCCTCCTGTGAAGCGCTTCTGTGCTGTTTTCTCCGGTATTTATAGTGGCCTGTCTCTGCCGCTTCCGGTTGTCAGTTCGAGCTGTCCACTGCAGTGGCCGGTATGTTGGGTCCAGGTCGATGTGTTTGTTGATACAATCTGTGGATGAGTGCCATGCCTCTAGGAATTCCCTGGCTGTTCTCTGTTTGGCTTGCCCTATAATGGTAGTGTTGTCCCAGTCGAATTCATGTTGCTTGTCATCTGTGTGTCTGTTGCCTGTAGATGGTGGACAGGTTCTGGAGAGTCAGAGGTGACTTATTCACCACAATATTCCTTGCCTCTGACCTGATGTTGTCGCTACTCTATTAATATAGCAAGTCCAGTTCGGTTTATGGTCAATGGTAATCCTCAGGAGATGGTTAGTGGAGGATTCAGTGATGATAACCCCACTGAATGTCAAGGAGTTTGTTTAGATTTTTTCTTTTTGGAGATGGTGACTGCCTGGCATTTGTGTGGCACGAATGTCACTTGTCAATTCCCAGTCCAAGCTGGATATTGTTCAGTTCTTGTCAGATGTGAACATGTCCACTTCAGTTTCCAAGGAGTTGTGAATGGTGCTGAACATTGTGCAATTAGCTATAATTCCTGTTCAATTTCTATTAGAAAAGCAAAGAACATATGTTTGCATATGTTTCGAGCTTATCTAATTTGACTGAAAAAGCATGATCACTTGGCATTAGTTTTTTAGTTCAGGGTGTTACTTCATCTTCCTGCATTTCACCCCTACTCTTGTTGCCAGAGTTCTGATTTTTAAAAAAACCTTTTTTTCAGAAACAATGCAGATCAAAGAATTTTTTTAAAAGCACAAGCTGCTAGATGTCTCCCTGAATAAGCCAGTGTTTTCAATGAATTCCCCATTGTTTGGGATCCGTGAAAAACACTTCATCCAACATTTTGAATACTTCTTATCTATCTACTCAACATTGACCCAAGAAAATCTTATTAATCATCTTGTGCTCATAATTTGTATGCCAACTGCTTTGGTTTTTTTCATTTATTAAAAAGGCCAATGAAACGAAATAACTAACAGCTCTTAATTTATAGGTAAGAGATAGCTATATATTCTGTTAGGGAAAAACACTCTTAACATGAGGAGCATGGATATTTAAATATTGAAAGTCTTTTCCCCAGGGTAGGGGAGTCCAAAACCAGAGGGCATAGGTTTAACGTAAGATGAGAAAGATTTAAAAGTTATGATTAGATTCGATTACTTACAGTGTGGAAACAGGCCCTTCGGCCCAACAAGTCCACACCGACCCGCCGAAGCACAACCCACCCATACCCCTACATCTACCCCTTAACCTAACACTACAGGCAATTTACCTGACCTGCACATCTTTGGACTGTGGGAGGAAACCAGAGCACCCGGAGGAAATCCACGCAGACACGGGGAGAATGTGCAAACTCCACACAGTCAGTCGCCTGAGGCGGGAATTGAACCCGGGTCTCTGGTGCTGTGAGGCAGCAGTGCTAACCACTGTGCCACTGTGCCGCCCACGGGACAACCTTTTCACACAGAGGGTGGTGCTTGTATGGAATGAACTGCCAGAGGAATTGGTAGAGATTGTTACAATTACAATATTTAAAAGGCATCTGGATGGTTACAAGGAATAGGAAGGGTTTAGAGGGGTGTGGGCCAAATGCTGGCAAATAGGATGAGATTAATTTATGATATTTGTTTGGAATGGATAAGTTGGACTGAAGGGTATCTTTCTGTGCTGTACATTTCTATGGCTCTATTGACCAGTGATGGATTGTGTTGGATTAAACAGAGCATTTGTTAAAATGTTTTTGTTGTCTTGCAGAATGACATACACAAACAACAAAAGATCCAATTTTATAATTTGGACACTTTCAACCATTTTTCTTTCTTAACTCTTAGAATCCTTTTTTTCTTACCTTGCCAGAGAGTCATGATTCATCCCATGTACCTTGCAGAGCATTTCCTATAACAATTCTCAATTTATCATTTTACATAGCGTCTAATCATTTTTCTGAATAACATTGATGAACATCAAGATACATTTGGTATTGTGCCATGGATTCATTCTGCAGTAACTGGGTATGAACTACAGAATAGAAACAAAACATACGAGAAGCATGAGCAGGTCGTGTGCACCTGAGAAAAGAGAAAATTGCAGGTTATCCAAGATGATATTTTGTTTTGTTGCAATTCCCAGGGTTGCATAAACTCAAGACAAAGAATAAGAGAAGTAGTTTTCTAGCGCACTGTATAACCCAACTCTCTCTAACTTCTAATCAAAAATGTACTTTGTACCTTTACCCTGCAACGCATCATGAACTTCATTCAGGCAGACAAATATAGGATGTAAATGACATAATATTTTATGACCAGGGATTGACTGTGAACAGTAATCAGTTGAAAACAAAGAGAAAAGTAGTTAACTTGGTTGAAAAAAAATCATTGCTTCGCCATTTGAAATGCAATAAATTGAACTAATCCCAAAAGACATGTGGCAAAGCATAATTAATGGAGTTGGTTCAGTGATCAGCCAAGAAGTCATTAAATGGCAGATTAGGATCTGGAGGCTGCATGATTTATACTACTTCCTCTGATCTGATAGTCCACTGCTTCAAGAATGACAAAGGCTACCTGTTTAGAGCAAAAGATTTTCAAATTGCAACAGAAGTAATGAAAGTTGAGTGTGCAATTTCCTGCCTCTGAAACTCATAGGAAGGACAAAGTCAAGTGGGAAAGTAAGCTGTGAGGAAAATGGTTATGAGTCTGCAAATTGATCTAGATCTGTTATATGACTGGGCTAAAACATGTTTGATGATATAACACAGGTATGTGTAAAATTATTCATTTTAGAGAGTTGAATAGAGAATCAGATTAGTTTGCTGGCAACCAGAGGGATTTAATGGTCTTTGTACATGAATCTACAAGGGAGTTAACACACAGTCCAGAAAATAATTAGGAAGGAAAATAATATCTTAGATTTTATTGCAAATCCTCTGGAATATAAGAGTAACATCTTGGAGTGAGATGTATAATTTTGGTTTCCTAACTTAAAGGATAACAGAGAGAATTATAGTAAACGAGTGACGTCTTTCTATTAAACACAGGTAAGTAATTAGAAAGCTTGACAGGCACCACTCTGCAACAAAGGGGCAAGGCAAGAAGAGAGGTTTCTGTAAGTTGGCACAGAACTGCACCAATTCCACTAGTGGCATTCTGCTCTACACTCGAGTCAGGTGGCAGACAGATTTGCAACAAAGGTTCTCTAGATTGATTACTGTTATGAGAAATCTATCCTATGAAGGGAGATTGGGTAGAGTAGCCCTATATTCTCTGAGGTTTGGAAAGACGGCAATGTATCTCGATGAAACGTAAAAATCTTTGAAGTGCTTGACATGGGAAACGCTGAGAGGTTGTTTATCCTGGCTGGGGGACCCTAGAACTATGGTTGCTGTACTAAGACAAGGGGTCAGATTTTCAACACTGAAAGGAGGAGAAACCCTTCCATTCAGAGGATTATAAAACTTTACAAATTGCCTACCCAGAGCCGAGAGCATTGAAGCTTATTCATTAGCAGATTCAACACTGAAATCAATAGAATTTTGGAACATCTGGGATTAGTGGGATATACGAGTAAGATGGGAAAGTGGAATTGATGTTGAAGCTCAAACATAATTATAAAGTTTGTTGGGGATATTATGGCATACTCCTACTTTTGTTTATTGCATTTTTTTGTTGAAACTGTCAGCACAATACATACATCACTTTGAAATTACAAAACAAATAAGTGCTGATATCGTTTGAAGAATTTCTGAGAAAGAAAAGCTTCAGTTCTACTTTGCTGCAACTGCTAATCAAAAAGTCCTTCATCTAACACGCCACAAAACAAACTAAAGGAGATGAACACCACCAATATAACAGTGTGAGATATGCTCCAGGCAACTGAAATGGATTTTTTTACTGTAGGACAAACTGACGCAGTAGGAAGTTGATACGTGTGAAATAGCATGACAAGAGGAGGAGAAACAAATTAAAGGTGACTTTGAAAGGACCTTTTCCTTGTTCTCGAACTTGCTAAACTTTGTTCTCAATAATAATAAACTTCAAGGAGCAAGTGTAATTTGTTGTACAAAGGCATGCTGCTTTTCAAATGGTTAGAGGGGTAGCATATAAGGGAAAATTGGCAGATGAGGTCAAAGCTAAAATCAAGGGATCTATACAAAATCTGAAATTAAAGAGCAAACTAAATTAAAGAGCATGAAAAAAAAATCACTGTGCAAAGCTTTTCCAGATCACCCAGAACATGAAAAGAAACAGTCAATTCCCTTTCCCAGACACAGACTGACAAAAAGACCTCAGACCTACTTGAAAAGTGACAGCGTGAGAATCATTCACATTTGTTTGACAAATACAGAAATAGATACCTCAGCTGAAAAACCACAAGACCTGCTGAGAAACCAATTCAATTTGGGGAAGCAGGGAGGAGCTAAAGGCATTCTGTTTTGTTTACAGACATTGTTTACAGACATTGTTTACAGACAGTGCCAAACATTGCTCACACAGAAAGCTCAATAACATTACGAGGGCAAGATACATTAGCCACTACAAGCTGGCACAGGGATTGTAATGTGCCATTAACCCATGCCCATTGAACTTTCATAAAGACAGTTCACCAACTTCATTCTGCCTGCTCATTTCAAAGATTTCAGAGTCAATTGTCAATTGTCTGGATGCCAGGAGAAGGCAGTCTTGCACTCCCTTTTATAACATCACCTGAATGTTCCCATATAAGGCACACACCACCCTGGATTGGAACAACAACAACCGTTTCCTCATTGCTGCTAGGTCAAAATCCATCTCTTAACTGCATACTAGTTGGGCCTACACTGGACAAACTGCAATAGCGCAACTCACCGCAGACTCGGAAAGAGGAATTTATAAAGGACAATAAACGCTGGACTTCCAACATTCTAAGAATGAATAAAAATCAATTCATTCTGTGAACATAGCTGTGAGCTTTCTGCCAGAATCATCATACATATCATTAGCTGCTAATGCTAATCACCCTGTTTCCACCCTCTGATTTGCTGCAATGGTCCAAGTACAGGTGTTATAATGGACTGCTGAAAAATAAAGGTATTCTGACTCTTGCCAGTTTACATAGTTTAGGGTGTAGATTTGCTCGCTGAGCTGTAGGTTTGATATCCAGACATTTCATTACCTGGCGAGGTAACAACATCAGTAGCGACCTCCAAGTGAAGCGAAACTGTTGTCTCCTGCTTTCTATTTATATGTTTGTCCTGGTTGGGGTTGCTGGGGTTTGTGGTGATGTAATTTCCTGTTCGTTTTCTGAGGGGTTGATTGATGGTATCTAGATCTATATGTTTGTTTATGGGATTGTGGTTGGAGTGCCAGGCCTCGAGGAATTCTCTGGCATGTCTTTGCTTAGCCTGTCCCAGGCTACGTAGCCCTACACACGGATGAAAAAAACCCACCATTTCGACTGGGACAACACATCTATCCTGGGACAGGCTAAGCAAAGTAAAAAGGTAAAAACAATGACTGCAGATGCTGAAAACCAAATACTGGATTAGTGGTGCTGGAAGAGCACAGCAGTTCAAGCAGCATCCAACGAGCAGCGAAATCGACGTTTCGGGCAAAAGCCCTTCATCAGGAATAAAGGCAATGAGCCTGAAGCATGGAGAGATAAACTAGAGGAGGGTGGGGGTGGGGAGCTTATCTCTCCATGCTTCAGGCTCACTGCCTTTATTCCTGATGAAGGGCTTTTGCCCGAAACGTCGATTTCGCTGCTCGTTGGATACAGGCTAAGCAAAGACATGCCAGAGAATTCCTAGCGGCCTGGCACTCCAGCCACAATGCCATAAACAAACATATAGATCTAGATACCATCTATCAACCCCTCAGAAAATGAAAGGAAATGACATCACACAAACCCCAGCAACCCCATCCAGGACAAACATATAAATAGAAAGCAGGAGACAACAGCTTCGCTTCATTTGGAGGTCACCACTGATGATGTTACTTAGCCAGGTAATGAAACGTCTGGATATCAAACCTACAGCTCAGCGAGCAAACCTACACCCTAAACCCCAACCTGAGCTACAAACCTTCACAAATGCTTACATAGTACTAACCTGAGTGATTCCCTGCCTGTGATTGCATGTTGGTTGGATGTTGAAGGCTTTTGGTTCTGCTATAGAGTATTGCAGTGCTCACAAAGGAATGTGCATGCACTCGCTGGTACTCTGTAGCATGGGAAAGACTGCATTCCTCACAAAGTCAAATATTCAATCTGCCTTCTCCTCTCTGTCGATAGAAAATGAAATGTATCTAGCCCTCTTGAAATATAGAGTCTCAATGGCCTCCCTTACATAACAAGTGGCTGGTATGGCAAATATTCAAATTCGGCATGGAAGGAGCCAGACACAAAAACTTTATGGCCGCGGTCACTTTCACACCCACTGGCAATGTTGTCTTCTCCCTTCCAGAGGTTGGATTTGTAGTTGCAGCATCTAGTAAATTTATTTGAGAATGTGCTAACATTTAGCACTTGATTCCTTGTTGACATTCAGGTAGAAGAATTGTTCTCAGAATTTCCTGGATAGATGTAGCTGACACATAAGCTCTCTTTCCCTCACCTTCCCCGGCTGTCCCAACCCCACTTCTCCTTCTCCTCTTCTTCTAAAAGCTTGTCTTATTCTCTGTGTCCTCTCTGTTCATTCTCAATCACCACTACAGACTGTTACATCCCCATGGCAGCTGCTGAAAATGCTATTTGTGGAATTACAGAAACAGTCTATATGAAGTGATTTTAAAGTAACTGTATAAGTAGCTGATGATCCCATTATATGCTGATTGGGACAGGGCTCCTTCCTATTGCTGAATGGATGCTCAGATGTGCAGAGTTAGGAAAGGACATGAGTTTGAGATTTGAGCTCCAGAATACAAGTCAGCAACTGTTCTTCATATTTCCAGTTTAGAATATGGAACATAGAACATAGAACAGTTCAGCACAGGAACAGGCCCTTCGGCCCACAACATTGTACTGAACATAATGCCAAGTTGACTAATTCCTTCAGTCTGTTCTTAGTCCATATCCCTCCATTCCTTGCATATTCATGCACTTATCTAAAAGTCTGATAAAAGCCCCCATCGTATCTGCCTTCACCACCATGCCTGGCAGTGCATTGGAGACTCCTACCACTCTCTGTGTAAAAGACTTGTCTCTCATGTCTCCTTTGAACTTTGTCCCTCTCACTTTAAATGCGTGCCCCCTCGTATTAGACATTTCAACTATAGAAAAAAGATTCTGATCATCAATTCTATCTGTGCATCTCATAATTTTATAGACTTCTATAAAGCTTCCCCTCAGCCTTTGCTGCTCCAAAGAAAACTACCAGAGTTTTTCTAGTGACTCCTTTTAGATCATACTCTCTAATCCAGTCAGTGTCCTGGTAAATCTCCTGTGTATCCTCTCCAAAACTTCCACATCCTTTCTGTAATGCGGTGACCAGAATTGAACACAATACTCTAAATGTGGCCTAAATAAGGTCTTATAAAGCTGCAACAAGACATCCTGACTCTTGAACTCAATTCCCCAACCAGTAAAAGCAAGCATGCCAAATGCTTTAATTACTACCCAACTACTTGGATGGCCACTTTCAGGGAGCTATGGATTTGAACTCCAAGATCAATGCTGTTCAAGATTCTGCCATTTACCGCACACTTTTCCATAACATTTGATGTAGCAAAGTATAGCACCTCACACTTACCTGGATTAAAATCTATCTGCCATTTCCTCCATCCATTTCTGCAACTGATCTATATCTTGTTGTATCCTTTGACAACCTTCTACAGTATCCACAATACCACCAATCTTTGTATCATCTGCAAATTTACTAACCCACCCATCTATATTACATGCACTACACATGTACTAGTACCTGCACCAATATCGTGACCAGCACAGGATATCCCACAAGTGAGGACACTAATTTGGAACTCTTAAGGGTCTT
Organism: Chiloscyllium punctatum; assembly: GCF_047496795.1. Taxonomy (NCBI): domain Eukaryota; kingdom Metazoa; phylum Chordata; class Chondrichthyes; order Orectolobiformes; family Hemiscylliidae; genus Chiloscyllium; species Chiloscyllium punctatum. Next base: position 62,997,470 of record NC_092775.1, read on the forward strand.
AAAACACTCAAAAAATAGGTGAAAGAAATACCAAGTTCTCAGCCTTAGATGTGCACCTGATTAAACACTGATAGAACATATAGGCAATAGTTAAGAAGTACACATTGAAAGAGAATGAAATTGTTGTATTACTTTGTCAATGCACTGCACTGAGCCTATGACATTCTGTTGCATGGGTTCATCTCAATTATGTGATATTGCAGAATTCCTGGTGGTTATTAGTTCGAATCCTGTCCTCTCATTTATGAATCGCAATGCTTGTAGATTCAAGACCCATTCTTATATTCTTATTGGGACTCATAAATAGAATTTGGGGTGAACAGGCTAACACTTCAGTGCAGTTCAGTGAGGGGGGGCTGCATTGCTGGAGGTGTCATCTTTCAGATGAAACGTTAAAGCAAGACCCCTCGTGCTTCCTCAGGTGGACTCAGAAGATCCCATTCTACTTTGGAAAGAAAGGGCCCACTGGTCATTTTTCTTGTTGCTGTATATTTCACTGTTCCTTTAGGTTGCTTTTGTACTTTTGTAAATTAAGTTGGTTATGTTTTCACTGTTCATCCCAGCTGTTGGTGCTGAAATTCAGCTTTATTAATGAATCTCACAACACAACAACACAATGATAAGTGAACCCATCCATGAGTGCTAACCTCACACTAACATTATGGTGAAAACAAAACAACTTAAAACAAAACCATGAATAGTAGGATTCTGGAAAATAAAGGTACACTTTCAGACATCATACTGGCTGACTGATTTTGTTATGTTTACCATTTACTTTCTTTGAGATTTCTTGTGTTTCCAATTGTTCTATTTTGTATAGATTGTATAAATTAGCATTGTCAGTGTTGCTTTATTGTTGGGAATTCAGACAGACTGGTCAGTTTGCCTCAATAATTCCTTGTCATTTGGACAAAACATATGCACCTGAATTCCTGATGTACAACTTGTGCCAGGAGTACAGATTTATAAAATCGACGACCTCACATCTTTTTGTCTTTGTTGTATTACTAACTCATCAATCCTAATTCTGTAGCTGTATGCCATCAGGATCAACTAATGGAACTTCAGCATGAATTAATCTGATCATCGACCTTACAATTTGAGTAGCTCCGACTCCTTTACACTAACTGTTATAACTTCTGCCATAGTTGCTTGGAAACCACTCATTTTATTCTTTCATCACATTATTAACCTTTTCACAATCTACACATGATTCAATATTAAAGGATATAAGACAATTAAATTAATTGAGGTATATGAGAGTAGAAAATGGTATTAGTGATGGTATTCTGCCAAGATGATTTATATTAAATTTCTTACTTCAATGTTTAAGAGTTTAATTTAAATTGTTAGACGTGTCTACTAAAATATCAGAAATAGAAATTTAGCAATTTCAACAGTTTGATTTTAAGCATCCAACAAATTTCTGACAAATAGGGATGTATGCATATTTTTCAAGGTAATAATTTATTCAAGGTTGCGTTAGACAGATTTTTGATGAACAAGGGAATCGGCAGTTACCGGGGCAGACAAGAAAGTAGATATAGGCCACAATCAGATCAACCATGATCTTATTAAGCAATAAAACAGGCTCAAAGGGCTCAATGCTTATTGCTGGTCCTAAGCCCTGTGTTCCTACAACCTAATCAAATAGTTCCTGGATCATAGTGACCCTCCTCTGTTTTGATGATGTCAGCTTTTTAGAAGATTGTGAATGTGGGTAATTCATAATATAATACATGACATTCTTCATTTAAGACTTGTTTGTCGAAGTCAGAACATTAACTTCACCTCTAGCTTAACTGATTCATCACCTCCTCTTGAGGCAATTCTTCAATTAATTTTTCACCATATAAGGCATCATAATTTGTTGTTTTAGATCACAGCACTCTGTACCAGTGTAATTCAGTTATGTATCTCTGTAATTCCTTGTTTTGCAGATCACATTATTCACTGAAAATTTATTAAGAACTTGTTCTTCATTAAATTGTTTAAAGTCAAACAGTTCCTGATTAACCTGACTATGCATTGCATACACAAAGCAATCATTACTGTCCTTAAATAATTAACTGGAGTGCTGAGAAAATGTTTCTTCAGGGGCCAAGAGGAATCATTGAGTCACATTGTAACCTCTGTAGAGCCAAACATAAAGCAAATGTTTGGGGTAAAGAGTTTCCAACAATCTTTTTTTAACTGTTGAAAAGTGTGGTGCTGGAAAAGCACAGCAGGCCAGGCAGCAGCAGAGGAGCAGGAGAATCGACATTTTGGGCATAAGCCCTTCTTCAGGAATGAGGCTGGTGTGCCAAGTGGGCTGAGATAAAAGGTGGGGTGGGGGGGGTGGGGCTGGGAATATGATAGGTGGAAGGAGATGAGGGTGAGGGTGATAGGCCGGAGAGGGGGTGGGGGCGGAGAGGTCGGGAAGAAGATTGCAGGTCAAGAGAGCGGTGCTGAATCTGGGGGTTGGGACTGAGATAAGGTGGGGGGAGGGGAAATAAGGAAGCTGGAGAAATCTACATTCATCCCGTGCAGTTGGAGGATTCCTAGGTGGAAGATGAGGCGCTCTTCCTCCAGGCGTCATGTGGCCAGGGTCTGGCGATGGAGGAGGCCAAGGACCTGCATGACCTTGGCGGAGTGGGAGGGGGAGTTAAAGTGTTCAGCCACAGGGCGGTTGGGTTGGTTGGTGCAGGTGTCCCAGAGGTGTTCCCTGAAATGATCCGCAAGTAGGCGGCCTGTCTCCCCAATGTAGAGGAGACCACATCGGGTACAGCGGATACAGTAAATGATGTGTGTGGAGGTGCAAGTGAATTTGCGACAGATATGGAAGGATCCATTGGGGCCTTGGAGGGAGGTGAGGAGTAAGGTGTGGGTGCATGTTTTGAACTTCTTGCGGTTGCAGGGGAAGGTGCCGGGAGTGGAGGTTGGGTTGGAGGCGGGTGTGGACCTGACGAGAGAATCGCGGAGGGAGTGGTCTCTCTGGAATGCTGATTGGGGTGGGGAGGGAAATATATCCCTGGTGGTGGGGTCTGTTTGGAGGCGACGGAAATAACGGAGGATGATACGATGTATCCGGAGGTTGGTGGGGTGGAAGGTGAGGACCAGTGGGGTTCTGTCCTGGTGGCGATTGGAGGGGCGGGTTCAAGGGCGGAGGTGCGGGAAGTGGAGGAGATGCAGTGGAGAGCATCGTCGACCACGTCGGAGGGGAAATTGCGGTCTTTGAAGAAGGAGGCTATTTGGGCTGTTCGGTAGTGGAATTGGTCCTCCTGGGAGCAGATACGGCGGAGGCGAAGGAATTGGGAATATGGGATGGCATTTTTAACAGGGGGCAGGATGGGAGGAGGTGTAATCTAGGTAACGTGAGAGTCGGTTGGTTTGTAGTAAATGTCTGTGTTGCGTCGGTCGCCCGACTGGGCGACCGACTCAACACAGACATTTACTACAAACCAACCGACTCTCACAGCTACCTAGATTACTTCTCCTCCCACCCTGCCACCTGTAAAAATGCCATCCCATATTCCTAATTCCTTCGCCTCTGCCGCATCTGCTCCCTGGAGGACCAATTCCACGACCGAACAGCTTTTCCAGCACCACAATTTCAACTCTGGTCTCCAGCATCTGCAGTCCTCACTTTCTCCCTAGTTAATCTTATTTAATGACAAAGATTAAGGGTCTCCTCATTAAAGAATGAACTACTTTTGGGTGCTAACAAGAAAGGTCACTTACCTTAATCACAAGATGCAGTTTATTGGACAATAGCAAGAATATACTGGTTAGTTGACATAATAAATAAGACTAGGCAGACACAATGATAACCTATCTCTCCTCTTTTCTCAACTCAAAAGTGTATGACATTGTCAGATTAGATAGAGTTAATGCAGTCTCCAATTTAGTCCTTTAAGAATCACTGGCTTATGTAACAAGTTGCAATCTGACAAATCCAGGGCTATTCGAGGGGCCAAATGCAAGGCACAATATTGCAGCAATCTTCATCATTTCTTCACTCATTTATTCACTTTAATCATTTATAAATCTGATAAGATTTGAGTCTCAGTTATGACATCTTACCAGCCAATAACCTATTGTCATAATTTAACAAATAACATCTTTCAACTTCTCATTAAGACTCTCTAGTGATTGATTCTGATATTAATCAAACTGGCCCTTCGACCCCAGAAGAAGAGTATTTGGATACTGGAAGTTCACTCAGAATGCAGTGTCTTTGAACCTGAGCCGTCTCAGGGAAAATCTCCTTGTGTCCTTCAAAACATCATACAGCAGTACCAGTAGGAGCTATTGCTGCTCACTTGTCACTGCCTTACCTTTGACTGTTACTTGGATATGGCTCTAGCATAACATTCCACCCCCTAGCAGTGGAGATCCCCTTGGGGGTGCCACCTATAAGTGGGGGCATCTGTCCATTGGAGATCTTGGATGAAGACTGCTGTATGCAACAGTCCCATGTGATAAAAGGTTGAGTAACATTCACTGGGTGTCAGGCTATATGGAGAGGTTGCAGCCTGGGGGAGGTGGGGGATCAGTTTTTCACATTAATGTTGAATGTCTTTTTTTGCGCCTCTCTTTATTTTATCTGAGGTATCTGCTCATAAATCTTTGGTTGCATTTCGAAGCAAGCTCATGGTCTCTGGGCAAGGAGGGTTAGGCAGGTCAGAGGGTGTCCTCATGGACCTACTCCTAGACTTGGCCAAAATGGCCAATTAGAGATCTGGGCCCCGAGTCACGAAAGGGGTCATGGTGCTTGACCAGTTGCCCTTCTTTCATGGTCACAATCAGGTGTCTATTGAGAGGAAGCACAATAGAAGCATGCAGAAACTGTTTTGGCACCACAGGAACTGGAGTGTATCATCACCCAGATGATGCTATTTTGATTGAGTGACTTTCTGTTCATTTTTTTCTTAGTTTTGTTCACCATTTGTTTGAGTTTTAGTTACAATGTCTATTCAGGAGCTCTTTAACCATTTGCTGTTCTACAAGAGTAAGAAGGATGTGATGCCCCACAATCTGAGCCAACCTAAGGAAACTCCCTACAGGACGTTTCAAACAGCACAGGGGCACTTTCTGGATGGGCTGCAGCTGCACACTCCCCACTTCCTCACCTTTGTCCACTGCTGAGAGGCAGGTCAGGGTAAAAGCCTACATTCCAACAGTAGAGATCCCTCCCTTTTTCCACTGAGGATCTGGGGGTGGAGAGTGTCAAGTTTGGCAGTGTTATGTAATAAGAGATTAAGTGGGTTCACTAGGTGAAACATAAGAACATTAAAAATAGGAAAAGGCCTTTCAACCTGTTCCACTATTCACATAACCATCATCCAATCAGCCCCATGTTCCTTTTTTTTCCCCATATCCTTTGATCCCTGTAGCCCTAAAAACTATCTCTAACTCCTGCTTGAAAACATTCAACTTTCTGGACTCAACCATTTTCTGTGGCAAAGCATTCCACAGATTCTCTATTCTCCATTTGAATAAATTTGCCCTCATTTCAATCCTAAAGGGCATACTCCATAACACGATCTACTTCTTACTAATGTTAGAAACTCATAGGTTTCAATGAGATTCCCCTGACTCGTCTAAAAAAAAATTCCGGTGAACATATTCCAACCCAGTCAGTCTTTTGCTCAGTATTCAGTCTAGAAGTCTTTCATTGCACTCTCTCAATAGCTTGAACACCCTTCCTCAAGTGAGAAGACCAAAACTGTACTCAAGACTCCAAGCTGGTCTCACCAAGGCCCTGGACAATTATAGGAAGACATCCCTGCTCCTGTACTCAAATTTTCTTGCTAAAGAAGGCCAACATTCCATCTGCCTTCTTCATTGCCTGCTGTTCTTACATGCTTATGCTCAATGACTGGTGTGCAAGGTCACCCAGGTCTTGATGGATCTCCCTTTTCATAACCTATCACCATTCAGATAATCTTCTCTCTGTTTTTGCTATCAAAGTGGTAACTTCACATTTGTCCATATTATACTTCATCTGCTGTGCATTTGCCCACTCACTCAAATTGTACAAATCACACTGAAGCATGTCTGCAGCATCCTCATAGCTCATCCTCCCATCCAGCTTCGGGTTGTCTGCAAAGTTGGAGATATTCTAGCTCATTCTCTCACTATAATCTATTGTGAATAGCTGGACCAAGCACTGATTCCTGTGATATTCCCTTAGTAACTGTCTGCCACTCAGAATGTATCATTTGTTTTCACTCTTTTTTTTTTCTGTCAACCAACTGTCTATTCATGTCTGTACACTTCCCCCAGTCCCATGCACTTTAATTTCACATGTTTATCTGTATGTGGAACCTTATTGAAAGCCTTCTGTAAGTCTTGGTAAATCACATCCACTGGTTCCCCCTTATCAATAGTTACTTTCTTGAAAATTCCATGAGATTTGTCAAACACAATTACCCTTTCATAAACCCATTTTGACTCCATCCAATCCTGTCACTGGATTCCAAGTGCTCTATTATGCAATCTTTAAAAATGGACTCCAGCATTTTTACTACCACCAATTTTGAGTTAACTGGTCTTCAGTTTCCAGGTTTCCCTCAATCACATTGTATAAATAGGGGGCTGACGGTTACAGCAGCTACTCTCTAATCCAGTGTCAGTTCTGGAGGTGGGAGGGCAAGAGGTAATTTTTCAGTTTCTGTGCGGGTGAGTTTGTGTAGGGTCCAATGAGAATTTGGGGGTCTTGGATCCAGTGGGGGATTTACATTCCAGCAGTGATGTGTGAGGTTCAGTAGTGAATATGGGGTGCCATTCCAAGTTGGGGGAGTGGTGAGCAATCAGTTTGTTTTATCTTGAAAAACCATTGCAGACATGGAACTACATTCTCACATCCTTGAAATAAATCCCAAAAAACTAAAATTCACTTAGGTATTCAGGATGGATTTTAATTAATGTGCCATGAGGTCAGGTTAGTTGAAAACTTGTGTTTTAAAACAAAATCTATATTTATTATAATTTCTATCAGCAATTTAATTTTTTTCACAGTTGAAATAATTTCAGCTTAGCTAAAGGGCACAGTTTTTGTGTTAAATTTTATGGAAGACTGTGGGCCCCAATCCCCTAACTGAAGTATTTAGCACCTTTGTTTTCATTGCTCAAACCTTTGAGTATATGAGTTAGAAAATCAATTTGAGTTTGTACAGGACATTGGTGAGACCTCTTCTGGATTACCGTGTTTAGTTCTGGTCACCGTGTTATAGAAAGGATATTATTAAGCAGGAAGGGTTTCAGAAGAGATTTACCAGGAGGTTACTGGGAATTAGCTAAAATGAGAGGCTGGATAGGCTGGGACATTTTTCACTGGAGTATAAGAGTTGGAGGTTGACTTTATAGGGGTTTATAAAATTATAAGGGACATAGATAAGGTGAATCGCATGTGTCTTTTCCCTGGAGTGGGGGATTTCAAGTCTAGGGGGTATGTTTTTAAGATGAGAAGAGAAAGATTTAAAAAAGGCATTGGGACATTTGTTTAACACACAGAGCGGTTTACATATGGAATGAATTTCCAGAGGAAGTGGTGGATGCTGGTGTATTTATAATGTTTAAATGATATTTGGCTTTAGTGGTAGGGTCACTGAGAAGGTTGCCAGATGGACTGTGCCCCTGCCCCCACTTTCAATTCAGGCCTTGGTCCCAGAGCGCAGACAAAGTGAGAAGAACAGAAATTCTGTAGAAGAGGAAAGGGGGTGAGAGATCTTAGAATCAAGTTAGAAATAGTCATAAAAGAAATGAAGAGGTGAGTAAGTGTGAAGTATATTTAGACTGAAGCAGTACATGAGTAAGAAATGCTTGGAGAGATATGGGCCAAGTGCAGGCAGAGTTGGGTTTAGGTTAGGATTATGGTCAGCATGGACTGGTTGGGCTGAAGGGTCTATGCCTGTGCTGTCTGATTCAATGACTCTAAAAAAGCTCTCCCACGTGAAGAATGTACCCCTGTCCCCATCTTCAAACCAACTCCTCAGTGGGGGAGCCTAAAATTCAGGCCTTGGTCTCAGAGTGCAGATAAAATCAGGAGAACAGAAATTCTGAAGAGAAAAGGAGGTGAGAGATCTTAGAATCTAGTTATAAATAGTCATAAAAGAATTGAAGAATTAAATAAGTGTAAAGTATATTAGATTGAAGCAGAGTGTATAATTCAATAGTAGCTCAAAGGTGTAATCTCTCAAGAAAACATTAATAGAAGCATATTAAAGACTTGCTGATAATTATAGACAAAAGTTTTCTATTACTTTAATGGAGTTGTTAACCTATTTAAATAAGCAGGTTAATGTTTTACATTCCTTCCTTTTGATTTTTTTTCTACTGCATAATTGCACTTACATAGAGCAAGAGTTATTTGCTTAGAGAGTTTCTAATAGAAAAATAAAATACACAACCCCGTTTTGCTCAATGATATTGAATCGATAGATGTTCTTTCACTGCTTCAAGTCTGAATTTAATCTTGAGTTAAGGAGATTATAGGGTCTCCAAAGAATTTAGCCAAATGCATCTTTTTCTGGGAGAGCATTTCGGGGTGCACCAATGTCAAAAAAATGTTCCAAATGATGTAATGACTTTCATTGACCAAAGGTTGGCTCCTCCCTCTCTAGGACCTCACTGAATGGCCAGACTAACTTTAAATGATCAAGTCCAGGAGTGAGACTTCCCTACTAGATGTTCCATGACTTAGATGTGAAGGTTCTTCTACAGAGTCAGAGTTGATGCTGTGATCAGCACTTTGTCTGACTGCTAGCTTAATATAATTTCTTTAATGACGTCTTTAATGAAGATATTTTAAAAAGTCGTCACTCTGTTGCAAAGACCTTCAATTTATTACTTTTTTGAGATCTTCAGTTTTGAAGAATTGTGAAAAACTACATTTATGTCAGGTTTTGTGGAAATAATTGGAGTTGTTTCTTTGAAAAGAGGTCGTTGAAACTGCATTAGAGAACTTTGTTTCTTGGAAACACAAGTCTTCCTGAAACTTACATGACTGATGATAACTGTTTGCTTTGTGGAGAGCAGTGAAGTGCATGTAGGGAGAACCTTCAGTTAGGCAGTCAGTATCACCAAGAGGAGAAAGCTAGGTGAGGATGCTATTACAGACAGTTAGAGATAAAGCTAGATTAATTGAAGATGATTGAAATTGATTATATTTCTACTATAGAAAAATGAGCTACCTGTTTGGTGAATCTCTGGTAAGTGGTTAAGATATTTTTGATTCTTAAATTTTAGTACAGAATACTAACTGGTGGTTATAACAAGGTCAGTCAGCTGGACCTCGTAGAATATAAGTTCCCTGATTGGGGCTGTTCATCCAATCAGGGAGCCCTGGCTGACAATAAAAAAAGGAAGTGTCAGACATACTGGTGCCTGACTCTGTTATGAGGCAGTATCATAAACAAGGACTTTTCAGGCTTAAATAAAGAGTGACTTGGTTATGGATAACAGCCTCTGTAGAGTTACTTAAGTGGCAATGAGAGTGAAACACAATCCTGAAGAAACTCACTCAAAACAGTCATCCTTGAGTTAGGGTAAGCATTTTCCTACATCACACCTTTGTTCAGAAAGCTTGATTTGTTGGACCTTGCCATTGAGGTCTGAGCCCAGTATGTGGAAAGAATGTGTTATCTTTTCCAAGCAAATGACATTGTGGCAGATGCAAAACAATGAGTAATTCTTCAGATAGCCTGTGGAGCTGCAGCTTTTTCTGTTGTTAGGAGCCTTTAATTTCCCTGAGGCACTAGTTACTAAGACCTTATAAGAATTGACTGATGTAGTTAAGGAATATTATGACCTCAAGCCTGCTCTAATTCTCAGATGCTATTACTTTTACTCAGCAATTGGAGAACCAGGGGAATCCACCTTGGGGTTTTTTGACTGGGTTAAAATACTGGCAAAAGCCTTTGAATTTGAATTAACCACTAATGTGTTGCTTAGAGACCATCTGGTATGCAGGATTAATGATGTATCCATGCAAAAATACTTGCAAGCTGAAGCCCAACTGGACCTCAAACAAGTTTATTGCTGGAAAATGTGACAAGTGGAGCATATGAGTTGCAAGGTATTCTGAAGTGGACACTCTCACCAGTCTGACTGAGTTTGGAGAACACCACTTGAATACAGACAATTGCCTAGCCTTACTCAGGACATAGCCTGATCAGAGTGACTCTGGGTCAGCCCACAGCAAAGCCCCAAAACAAAAACAAGTCTGGGCCAAATGGTTAAGATTTTCTTCAGGATCCCAGCTGACAAACCATGCTAGTAGCTGCTGGTATCCTGACTCAGACAGCAAAATGGTCCCACTAGACCTAAACCAAGTAAGAGAATTCATGGCTGGTGTCCAGTTGAGTGTACACCCTGAAGCGTCCACTTACATCTAGCTTGGATCAGTTAAATTGCTTAGCAACATCCAAATCAGAACCAATCAAGATAAACGACTGGTTAAATGGTCACTCATTTCAATGGAGGTTGATACCAAGCTGTTTGATTACATACCCTGCTCCTTGGAACCTTCAGAAATGCTGCCAGAACCTGACAGTTCATCCTTCCATCAGTGGTGGAAGGAGTATAAATTTGTGAATGGTGCCAATCAAGCAGTCTGCTTTGTTCTGGATGGTGTCAAACTTCTTGAGTATTTTTGGAGCTGCACTCATCCAGGCAAGTGGGGAGTATTCCGTTACACTGCCTTGTAAATGGCAGACAGGCTTTGGGGAGTCAGGAGGTGAGTTACTCACCACAGAATTCCTCACCTTTGACCTGCTCTTGTAGCCACTGTGTTTATGTGGTGAGTTCAACTGAGTTTCTGAACAATGGTAACCCCCAGGATGATAGTGTGTGATTCAGAGATGGTAACACCATTGAATGTTAAGGGGCAGTGTTTAGATTATCTTTTATTGGTGATTGTCATAGCCTGACGCGACTATTACTTGCCACTTGTCAGCACAAGCCTGGATATTGTCCACAACCTGTTGCATTTGGACAAAGATTGCTTCAGTATCTCTGACATTTCCCCTTTTTATATGTCAGCCAGGGCTCCCTGATTGGACCAGGTTAACAGCCCCAATCAGGGAACTCATATTCTACGAGGTCCAGCTGGCTGATCCCATTATAATCACTACATCGCTCTCCCTTTAAGAGGAGATGGACATGACAGAAGTAGCTGCCTCAATCCCTTTGCTGCCAGAAGAAAAGAATGAAATTCCACTGAGAGGTGTCTGGTAGAAGAGCTGAGCCACTGTGTGTTACATACAGCTAGTATCAGAGGCAGATTTGGAAAAATCTAATCCAGTGCTAAAACACCCCATGAGGACCTCCGAAAGAGAAACCAACCTGTGTCCCCAGCCTTAAAGGGAGAGCGATGTAGTGATTATAATGGGATCAGCCAGCTGGACCTCGTAGAATATGAGTTCCCTGATTGGGGCTGTTAACCTGGTCCAATCAGGGAGCCCTGGCTGACATATAAAAAGGGGAAATGTCAGAGGTACTGAAGCAATCTTTGTCCAAATGCAACAGGTTGTGGACAATATCCAGGCTTGTGCTGACAAGTGGCAAGTAATAGTCGTGTCAGGCTATGACAATCACCAATAAAAGATAATCTAAATACTGCCCCTTAACATTCAATGGTGTTACCATCTCTGAATCACACACTATCATTCTGGGGGTTACCATTGTTCAGAAACTCAGTTGAACTCACCACATAAACACAGTGGCTACAAGTGCAGGTCAAAGGTGAGGAATTCTGTGGTGAGTAACTCACCTCCTGACTCCCCAAAGCCTGTCTGCCATTTACAAGGCAGTGTAATGGAATACTCCCCACTTGCCTGGATGAGTGCAGCTCCAAAAATACTCAAGAAGTCTGACACTGTCCAAAACAAAGCAGACTGCTTGATTGGCACCATTCACAAATTTATACTCCTTCCACCACTGATGCTCAGTAGCAGCAGCATGTACTCTTGACAAGATACATTGTAGAAATTCTCAGGCAGCACGACCCCTTCCAAACCCACGACCAATTCCATCCAGAAGGACAAGAGAAGCAGATACATTGGAACACTACCACCCTCAAATTCCCCACCAAGCCACTCAACATCCTGGATTGAAAACATATCATCTTTCCTTTACAGTCGATGGGTCAAAATCTTGGAAATCCTTCACTGTTGGTGGACTGCATCATTTCAAGAAGGCAGTTTACCACCACCTTCTTGAGGGCAACTAGGGATGGGCAGTAAATTCTAGCCAGCCAGCACCACCTACATCTCAAAAATAAATTATCAGAAAGAGATACCGGCCTCTGTAGAATTATTCCATTGGCAAAGTTACCAAAATATGTAAAACACAACACAAATAATTGAATAATATAATTAAATATTTAAAACACATTAAGGATGTTTGAATTTCGAATAGCTTTGGCTCCGTGTTTCTAAGCTGGAGGCTGCCTTGCAGATACTGTGATACATTATGGAGGAGGAAAGTAACAAAAACACAAGTTACTGGAATAACTTAACAGCTCTGGCAGCATCTGTGGAGAGGAAGCGGAGTTAACATTTCAGGTCCAGTAACCCAAAAGTTCCTGGAATTTTTGTACAAGGAAGCAGTCTCACCACTTCAGATAGAATTTATTGATTTTTGTCAGGGGCAGGAGGCTGTGCCTATGAATGCAGCAGGTTAGGGAGTACAGAGTCTGCAAGCTTTTGAGAGGGTTGAAGTTCTCTCAGTGTATTTGGATAAGAATGGAGGCTACAAGGTGGATGTACAAATTGGTCATTCAATTTAACACCCTTATGCAAAACAGGAGGGAGACAAAACACAGGGAACTATTGTTCAATTTGCTTAACATTTGCCATTTGTAAAAAGAGTCTATTATAAAAGATATAATAATAGTAGAACATTTGAAAATATATTAATGAGCAAGCAAAGTCAGATGGCTTCACGAAGGGGAAATTTATTATAGTTCTTTGTGATGGCAAACAGCATACATAAAGATAAACCAGTATATGTAATATATTTAATTTCCAAAAGATCAGTAAGATACTGTACATAATAGAACAAGAGCCCATGGTGCACTGGTATTGTATTAGCCTGGAAAGAGGATTGGCTAATTAGTAGAAGATGGAATTGGAGTAAAGTCGAAGAGTATGGTGCTGGAAAAGCACAGCTGATCAGGCAGCATCCGAGGAGTGGGAGAATCAAAGTTTCAGGCATAAATTCTTCATCAGGAATGATTCCTGATGAAGGGCTTATGCCCGAAATGTCAATTCTCTTGCTCCCCGGATGCTGCCTGATCAGCTGTGCTTTTCCAGCACCATACTCTTCGACTCTGATCTCCAGCATCTGCAATCCCCACTTTCTCCAGAGTTGGAGTAAAGGAAAGTTAGCATTCTGTGATAGTGGAATGCCACCAGGGTCAGTGCTGAAGCAATAATCAATTCCAATATGTATAGATTACTGGAATGTACTGTCACCGCGTTTGCCATGACATAAGTAGATGGGAAGGAAGATACTGGAGAATGACAGAGAGCCTGTGGAAGGACAAAAACAGGTGAAATGACAGGCAGAAAACTTGAAGCATGGAATATAATGTGGGAAAATGTGGGGTTATGTTTTTTGGTAGGAAGCATAGCAGAACTAAATATTGTGTGAAGAGGGAATAGCTGCAGAGAGCTGTAGCACAGAGGGATTTGGACGTCCTCATGTATGAATCACAAATAGCTAACATGCAGGTTTTGCGGGTAATAGGGAAGGCAAATGGACTGCTCGCCTTTATTTCAAAGGAAATGGAATATAAAAATAGAGAGGTCTTGCTAAACCTATACAAGATCCTGGTCAGACCAGCCTGGGATACTATGAACAGTTTTGATCCCTTTAGCTGTCTTTGGAGACAGTCCAGAAAATATTCAGTACATCAATTCAGGGCATGAGGAGAGATTGAGGACATTGGGTTTGAATTCATCGGATTTCAGAAATATTCGAAGGAAGTTTGACGTAGGTAGATGCAGAGAGGTTGTTTCCCTTCTCAGGAAAGTTAAGGGCCAGAGAACATAATTCAAAATTAAGGGGTCACCCATTTAAAACTGAGATGAGAGGTTTTTCCTTTCACTTGAAGATGGTGAATCTGTGGATTTTTTAACTGCAAAGTTTGGGTTGTAAAGCATGTTTAAGGCTGAGTTCGACAAATCTTTAATCAGCAAGTGAATCATTGATTATGGCGAAAACGTGAAGTTAGAAGTATCTGATCAGCCAATGATCCTATTGAACAGCAAACTGGATTCAACGGGCTGAATGACCTACTTCTGCGCCTACTTTTTATGATCTGAAATAGGGATTATAATCATTGGATTATTAACTGACCTGTGTGCATATTGGCATGGGATTTCTAAAATTGCTGAGATGAACAGGTATTAGAATGAATAATAAAAGCTATTATAGCTATGTATTAGAAAAAAAGAATCAATATAATTTGGGAAATTTGGCTTGATTTCAACAAAGGAAAATGATGTTTAACTAATTCTTTGGAGTTATTTGAAGGGGTAACATGTGCCATAGGTAAAGGGGAGCCCATATTGCATTTTGATTTCCAGAAGTCATTTGAAAAGGTTAATGCATGGTGTGGGGGCAACATATTAGCTTGGACGGTAGACTGGATACCTGGCACAAAATAAATGGGTATTTGTCAGCAGATATTATCAGTAGACATATCAGATCCCAGACAGGACTTGACAGGTTATGAAACTTTATTTCGTTTGGTGTTAACAAAGTGATCTCTCACTCAACCATAAGCACACAATGCTGCAAATTTTCCTTCAACATTACAAATGGATCAAAGATAAAGTGGCTTGGATTATTCTTTCTATTTGTAATACAAATTCAAAAAAAATTTAAACACGCAACCTAATGCCACTAATCCGAAAACACTCATTTTTAAATTGAAAAGAAACAAAACAGTTTGTACAGTGCCTGAAACACCATTGGTACTGTACCCAAAACATCACTCATATAATACCTCACATCAGAATCTCTGTATCTAAAACTTTTGATAGGTTTATGATTCTTTGATCTTCAATTTTTAAACAGGGACTGTGATAACTTCTTCCTGGAGCTATCATACACTTGAGCTTCATTGAATTTTAGAACCACTTCAATGACGACTTCCAGATTTTTATTTGGTCTGGAACCAACACCAACTTTTCACTCTGAGGATCTAACTCACTATTTCCTCCTCTTATGAGGATCACTGCTGTGTACAGCCATTCTGTTCCAAGGACTAAAACATTCAAAGTTAAGTGAAACTACAAGTTTCTATCACACAGCAAAGGTTACCTCCTCCATGCCTCAGGCAAATAGATTCCCGAATTCTCTGACTAACCTTTGAGGTCCCATTATTTACCACGCTGGGTCACAAACAATCCAAAGTAAACAATACTTCATGAGTACACCAGAACCCATGCACTCTACAGCCAGGCTTCAAAGACTGATTTTTAACAAAATCACAGTGGCTACAGAAAGTTAAAAATCACATAACACCAGGTTATAGTCCAACAGGTTGATTTGGAAACACTAGCTTTCGGAGCACTGCTTCTTCATCAGGTGAAGCTAGTGCTTCCACATAAACCTGTTGGCTACAACTTGGTGTTGTGTGATTTTTAACTTTGTCCACCCCAGTCCAACACCTCCAAATCATCATTACAGAAAGGTTTAAAAAGTTAATTATTAACTTCAGAAATGGAAAAGCCTACCAGTTACAAACTCAACCATGGAAATACAAGCTTTGAGCAAACTCATGTGAAAAAATATATGTAAAAATCCCTCAGTTTACATCGCAGAAGTGAAGTCCTGCAGGTGTCTGCGCAGGGGCCTCAACTTTGTATAATTTAGATCAATAGCTTGGATGAGGGTTTTTAAAGGCATGGTAGCAAAATTCACACCAAGAAAAGTAGCAAGGTATTTTGCAAAGAAGCCATAAGGAAGTTGCAGATCAATATAGGTAAGTTCAGTGAGTAGACAAAAATCTGGTAGCTGGAACATAAGGTGGGTAAATGCGAAATAGTTTAACAGGAAGAATAAGAAGACATTATTAAGAAAAGAGAATGTCTGTAGAATTCCAGAGGGATGTTGGTGCTCTGTCTCAAAAGTGTAGTATGCAGATACCAGGTAATCAGGAAGGTTAAAGGGATACTGTCTTTTATTATGAGAAGAACCATACATGAAAATAAGGATTTTGTATTTCAGTTATACAGGGAAATTGTGAGAGCACATCTCAAATATAAAGAGATATGCCTTCTTGACCTAGGTCTTCAATTCAGTTTTGGATGTGTGTTCTCTCTTCATTTGAGTAGAATCAATTGCAGCAAGCACCAGAAGTGCATACATACCCCATGGACACTTAACAGTAGAACTGTACAAAACACAAGTGCTATCCATCTGAATTTTGTGACCTGCATATTTACTAGACTTGGCTCGCTGTGCAATGAGCTGGTTGTTCATTGCATAATTTGCTGGAAGGAGAGACGAATCAATTTATATATGAGTACATATTGGACCTGTTCAGCTGTTCGTCAGAATGGCAACTCTTTAGTAATCAACCCTGACATTTAAATTGAAATGTTAGTTGGCTCAGGTTACTGATTATTAAAAGACTTATTAACCTACCCTTTCCATACCAGTTGGGGCAACCTGTGTTTTGGCTCAGATCAGATGGAATGGGACATTTATGTTTTCTGCCCAATGTTATCAACAGGAAACTCAATTTACATAATTAGGATTCATTTACATAATCTAGCTGTTGGCACTAATTGTATTTATCTCATTGGCAGTTCATTGACTGAGAAAGTGAGAAATATCACAAGAGAGGCATTAATTAAAGGCACAGAGGCAGAAAATTTAAACAATACTTAATAGGTTAGACAGAATCTGTGAAGAAAGAGAAACAGACAGACTGAGGTTTTGATTTTAATTTCTGGATCAGAAGAACAAAGGCAAGACCTTTCCAGCTCTGTTAACACAACTTGTGGGGGAAGAAAGGAACCAGCACAGCAGTTGGGATTTTTATTCTGCAGGAGTGAGGTTCCTTCAGAGAGGGGCTGACAACTCTGGCGAGAGACGAGAGCATCTCGCTACCAATGTGGTCAGTGGTCAGGGATAGGAGGATTTGATTACCAGTGAGGCAGGTAGAGGGATACAGGAGGTAGTGCTGCAGGAGCCTCAGCCCTTGAACTTATCTAACAGGTCTGAGATTCTTTCTCTACACAGAGGGTCTGTCTCCATGCACCTGAACTGAAGATTAATAAAAAAATGTATGAAACCACAACCAGTCCTTATGCACCACACACATCCCCCCCCACCCCTCGCCCCATACTCCATGTCATAAACTCCCCATGCCCCATCCATGCCATTAAACACTCTGTGCCACCACTATGGCCCTTCCAAGTCATCCAAAGCTCCTGTACCCACCTCTCATGTTTTCCATAGTCCCTATGCTCATCCATGCCCCCACTCATTCTCCTCCACCCACTCCAAGTTCCTCTGCAGTCCAGAAGAGGTATCCTGAACCTGGGCACGAGGCAGCCAACAGTCTTTGGGACTTCAACTCTAGCCATAGAGAACAGGGTCTATTCCCCTGTCTATACTATCCCCAATTATAACTACATTCCCCTTTGTCCCCTCTCTTGAATAGCTCCCTGCTATGGTGCTATGGTCAGTTTGCTCATTCTCCCTGCAGCTCCCCCCTCCTCATCCAAATATAGAGAAAGAATCTCAGACCTGTTAGATAAGTTCAAGGGCTGAGGCTCCTGCAGCACTACCTCCTGTATCCCTCTACCTGCCTTACTGGTAATCAAATCCTCCTATCCCTGACCACTGACCGAGTTTGAGATAGTTCACCTAAATGGGTTGACAGTTCCTGAAATACAGCATCCAGGTGACTCTCCTCCTCCCTTTTTGTCACAGTGTTTGAAGCTCAGACCCCAGCTCTTCAACTCTGAGGACACAATAGGGACTGCAGTTGCTGGAGAAACCAGAGTGGTTAAAGTGTGCTGCGGGAAAAGACACAACAGGTCAGGCAGCATCCAAGAAGCAAGAGAGTTGATGTTTTGGGCAAAACACTTCTTCAGGACTTCTGAGCCAGAGTTCCTCAAACAACCAATGCTTAGAGTCATAGAGTCATACAGCACAGAAACAAAGCAATCAGTCCAACTCATCCATGCCAACCAGGCTTCCCAAAATAAACTAGTCCCATTTGCCTGTGTTTGGCCCATGTCTCTCAGCACTAACCCTCCAACAGTGCCCACTCCCTCAGCACTGACCCTCGTACTGGACCGTTTCCAGAATGATGGCGTTGACGATGAGCGTTCCCCTGCGTCTGGGATGTTTTCACCCAGGTAAACCTTTAGCCAGTCACATTGTCACAGTCGTGTACTTGTCCAAATGTCTTTTAAATGTTGTAATTGTACCCGCCTCTGCCACTTCCTCTGGTAGCTCATTCCATACACACCACTTTCTCTGTGAAAAATTTGCCCCTCAGATCCCTTTTAAAATCATTCCCTCTAACCTCCAAAAATGGCCTCACCAATGTCCTGTACAAATGCAATATGATGTTGCAACTCTCATCCTCTGACCAATGAAGGCAAGCATGGGATGTGCCTTTTTCACCATCCTGTCGATATGTGACCTACAATGGGTCCACCAGCTCCTACACCACGCAATTACAAACATTGCTTGTTTCGGCTTTCTATTTTAAATTTGATTTGATTTGCCACAATCAAGATCTTAATTTGAGTTTGAAATGTTTCATATTGAACTTTTAGCTTGTAACCTGTAAATAGTTCCCTGATTCATCTTCAACCGAAAAGCAACCTATAATCATCAAATTATTAGCTATCACCAGCCAATGAAATTATTGTTTACCTCTTTCACTCTTTTATGCTGGACCTCTGCTCCTATGCTTCAGTTTAACCTGTTTAAAAAAATCTTTATGAACTTTGAGTCAGAAACAAAGCAAACAGCACCTCTTCCCCTCTGCACTGAGTGTCTACGATACCTCCAAATTCCCCAATAGTGTATTCATTCAGGCTGTGCTTCACTGTCGATCAGGAATGTTGACTTATTGTGGGTGGTATCAGGAGAGAAGTCAATAAGAAGGGATTGTTTGCAAGCTCCCTATAAAAGTAACCACAACTTAGGATGAAGAATATCAAAATAAATATTGTGCTGTTATGGTAAAGGGGCATAATAATCACAGACTAGATTATACACTAGAAATACTAATTAATGGCTTCCTGAATGTGAAGTTCATAGAATCCTTTTGAGATGGTTCCAAAATGTGCAACTCAAAGAAACTAACCAGATAGCAAGTTATAGTAGATTGGTATTGGGACAGGATTAAAGACCTCAGGGTAGAAGCACACCCAGCAACAATCATAGCATGTTAAATTTTATATCCAATTTGAAAGGCAGAAGAATCAGAAATAAGTATTTTTAGTTATAATTCCAATACGAAGAAATGATGTCATAAGGAGAATTTGAACCTGTACTCACTGGAGCTTTTAAAAAAATGAGAAACAACATTATTGAAACATTCACAATTTTTAAGGGATTTGACAGGATACATTTGGAAATGATGTTCCAATATGGATGTAAATTAGCTCACGGGGCTGGAAGGTTTGTTCTCAGATGTTTGTGACCATAACTAGGTAACATCATCAGTCAGATCTCCAGTGAAGCACTGGTGGTATGTCCCACCTCTCTGTTTATGGGTCTTAGTTTCTTAAGCTGGGAGAGATCACTTCTTTTTTTCAAGATAAATGGGATCTAAGTTGGTGTTTATTGAGGGAGTTGCGATTAGAATACCAGGCCTCTAGGAGGTCTCGTGCATATCTTCATCTCACTTGTCCTAGGATGTGTGTGTTCTCCCAGTCAAAGTGGTATCCTTCTTTGTCTGTATCTATGGTGCTCATGTATCCTGGTGGCAAGTTTCCTGCTTGTTTGTCCAATGTAGTGTTTTTTTACAGTCTTGCATGGTATTTTGTAAATGATGTTAGTTTTGTTGGTAGTATCTAATAGATCCTTTATGTTTTTCCCAATTGCAGGAGAATCTAGGATCAGAGAGCATAATCTCAAATAAGGGGCTATCCATGTAAGAAAAAGCTGAGGATGAAATTCTTATCTCCGAGAGTAGTGAGTCTGTAGAATTCTTTATCAGAAAGGTTAATAGTGACTGGTTTGTTAAGTATTTTCAAGGCTTAGAAAGATGGATTTTTAATAGATAGGGGAATCAAGGGCAAAGGAATAAGGGGGGGTGGAGAAAGTAAAGTTCAGGAATATTAGATCAACCACGATCTTACTGAGTGGTGGAGCAGACTCAGTTGAGTGAGTGACTTATTTCTGTTTATCAACTAGACAAAAGTGATGACTGCAGATGTTGGAGATTAGAGTCAACACTGTGGTGCTGGAAAAGCACAGCAGGTCATGCAACATCTGAGGAGCAGGAGAGTCAACGTTTTGGGTAAAAGCCCTTCATCAGGAATGAGCCTCATTCTTGATGAAGGGCTTTTGCCCGAAACATTGATTCTCCTGCTCCTCGGATACTGCCTGACCTGCTGTGCTTTTCCAGCATCACATTCTCAACTCTTATTTCTATTTATTTCAAGAGTCTTATCTTTGGCCTGTCTTTCTTCTTTTTCTCTCAATCCAGTCTTACTTTTTTCCTCTTTATTTTTGTTCTTTATGAGTTTTGTTGAGTGGCAAGTAAGTGGCAAATAGAGTTCAATCTGGAGAAGTGCAACTTTATACAAGTTTAAGAGGGCAAATCAATATAGGCAGCTGCACTTAAAGAACAAGCTTCCCTACACTATGTCCTTTTTAAGAGGACTGTTCCCAGCAACCAAGGCCCAACTTGTTCCAATGCAGATGAATGTGACTGGGCATCACCAATTTGCATGCTATTTTGCTCAACATGAACAGGCAGGTCACAAAATGAACAATAAAAAGGCCAAAATTAATTTTAGCCATCCTGGTCTAATGTACAATTGGATACTTGTACAGCATAGCTCTGAACTCCCATTAACACTGAACTTTTATCAAACTGCACACACTGCACCTTGTTAATGATAAAAGATAAACATGCACCGTCAATACTCAATTTCTATCATCTGATTTTTAAAATCTGAGTTCATAGATTAAATTAACATTTTAAACACAAAGGACAAGTATTGTCCTAAAATAGCTGATGTGATCACTTGACCATAGACTGAAGCAATCTTTCTGAAACCAGAATGAGCTATACAGGTCCTGTCTGCACTGAGATTACCATTCCATCCAAAGACAGTGAAACCAGACAACAAAGTCAACTTTAAGATATTTGCATTGCTTGTTTCATTCATGCTAGCTTCTTACATTCACCTATTAGCAGATGAAAAGTTTTGGAGGTTTTGATTTTGAAAAACACATACATATAGAAGAATATACAAATGGACTGATATGAAGAGCTTGGGACAGCAAAGCAGAGAGCAAACAGGAAATAACAAGAACTTAGAACTCTCAACCTAAACATCAGAGCCCAGTGAAAAAGCAACTCACTTACTGAGAATGCAAGATCTAGAAACTTTGTCACTGCTGCAGAATATAATTAAACACATAGGCACATGTTTAAAATGTAATATTTCAAAAATTCTATGGACCTTAATTGCAATTGCCTTTAACTTTCTTCTGGATTAGTGGTGCTGGAAGAGCACAGCAGTTCAGGCAGCATCCAAGTAGCTTCGAAATTGACGTTTCGGGCAAAAGCCCTAACTTTCTGTCTGTTCAAGACACTCTTGCCTCTTTCTCAATTTATTCTCTATATTTAATGTTGTATTTTGTTTTTCGGGTGTAACAGATATTAATATTCTCTTCTACTCAGGTAAATGTTATAAAGTAACTTCTACATTTTGAACAATTAATTACTCTTTCATGGAAGTATGATAACACATGCTGGCACATTAAAAAAAATTATTGTAATTGACCGTGAAGGTTTTAAAAAGGGGGGAGCTAATTTCCCCTTCCTGACCCAGTCACACAAAATTCTTGGCTAGTATCTAATGGCTGACCTTTCTCTAAGGTAGACAGGCAGGAGGCTGAAAGAATACAGCTAGCCAGGCAGCATCAGGAGGTGGAGAAGTTGACATTTCACCCTTCTTCAGGACCCTGAATTTTATCCAAAGCTAAATATCTCACTTTTCCTTGGCCTTTTGCACTCCAATATTTCCCACAGTCCTTACTGAGATATAATTGCAATAATGAATGTGTAAAAACAGATTATAAAGAAAAATTCTCTGTTGAAAATGAAAGGAGAAAGTTTTGGATTGTCTGGATACATTGTGTTAAGGTTCTTTCTTTCCCACCTTATGAAATCTTCAATTCTCCCATCTACATATTTCTAATTAACCTGTACAGGGATTTTACACAGCTCTGCAATAGGTAGGACCTGAACCCATGTCTCCTTGCTCCTTGAGATAGGGACACTACCACTGCACCACAAGAGCCCATCCTCCGCATCTAAGTCAGCCTCAGGTAGAAAGCAGTAGCAATCATTTGCCCCTGTAATAATGTCATTGATTCTTTCTTCTTACAATTCTCTCACAATCAGACCGTTCGACCTGAAATATGAACTCTAATTTCTCTTCACAGATGCTGCCAGAGCTGCTGAGCTTTTCCAGAAATTTCTGTTTTTGTTAGAAAGCTGCATTTTCTCAGTAACCCAAAAAATCACATGTTAAATATTCTATTTTACAATACTTCTAAAATTTCTTACACAGTTGGAAAAGATCCAAAATTCATTGTTCTGAAAAAAGGCAAATTTTAACTTGTTTAAAAAATAAACAAATAACCTAATGGCCATATTTGTATTCAATTAAATAAACAGTCTGTCCCATCTGCTTAGAAATTGAGGTTTTATAATAATCAAAATCTCTAAACTTTAAAAAAAATGTGAAATCAATTCACTTCTACTTTATCCCACAAAGCATAAAGTCATTCTGTCTTAGAGAGAAACAGCAGTGGAACAGAACTTTCGGTCCAACTCGTTCATCCTAAACTAATCTAGTGCCATTTGCCAGCATTTGGTCGACATCCTTCTAAACCCTTCTATTCATGTTGTTATGACACAGGGTAAACTCTTCTGCTTAACTTAACACCAGCAACACAGAAAATATTTATCCCGTGCAGTAATCTGTTTGATAAGCCAGGACCTAGTTGAAGTACCTTTAAGTATAACAGAAAATAATTAACTAACATTTCTCCCTCTAAGCAATCTTTTGCCTTCCCTTCTATGATACTAATCCAATAAAACTCCCAATTAAGATTGACAAAACAACACTTCTTATCTCAAAGCCAGACAGCTCTCCTTTGTATTTTGGTCTTCTTTTCTTCTTCTTGGGTATTTTGCTTCACAGGTTACTGATCGATAAAGGTACTTTTAAGAGAGCTATTTTTCAGGCAGTCTTTTTACATGTTGGTAGCTTGGCAGTTCTCTTCTCAACTGTTCAATTTTTCCTGGTCTTATACCCCTAAAGCATCGGATTATGTCATTGGCTTTTAAAATTGTCAATATACTCAATTCAAACTGGATGGGAAATTGTTATTTTTCGGGGTATAATTTAAACCAATTGGCCTCATTCAAATCTGTTTTGTCATTTCCGGGCAACCAGATAATTTAGCTTTCGACCAAGTGTTACATTGTTATCTTATTGAAAATACTTGGTGCTGTCAGGTAGCTCTACCAGCTTTTAACTCTCTTAAAGGTATGGTACACCCACATCCTCATAATAATATGTCCATCCAGATGCTGTTCAAATATTGTAATTGCATCAGCCTCCACCACTCCCTCTGGCAGTTCGTCCCATATATGTACTAACCTCTGCTTGAAAAAAATGCCCCTCAGTTTCCTTTCATATCTTTCCAGTCTCACCTTCAATAAATGCTCTCTAGCATTGGGCTCCCCTAACCTGGGGAAAAAGACATTGACTATTCACCCTCTCCATGCCCCACATGATTTTATAAACTTCTATAAAGTCACCCCTCAGCCTCTGAGGTTCCAGGAAAAGTAGTCCCAGCCTATTCAGCCTCTCCACATAGCTCAAACTTTCCAACCCTGGCAACATGCTTATAAATCTTTTCTGAACCCTTTCAAGTTTCACAACATCCTTACTGTGGCAGGAAGACCAGAATTTAAAGCAGTTTTCCTGCATCTTTGGCATGGATAGGAAAATTCACTTCTCTGTGTATCACATCTGAATTCAGTAATTTTGAAATCTCTTCATCTCTTCCTGACTGATAAGATACAACAGTCCACCCAGAATTTATTTAGGTTATTCTCTTTCTACTGCCTTCTTTTGCACCAGTTTTGAGCTCCACATGAATGTGAGGCAATGAATTGACTCAATTCTGTGACTATAATACAAACAAGTAAATCTAAAATATAAAAGTTCACTTGATCCATCCATATTGCTGCATGCACATCAGCACAGGTCACTTTGCCATTCCTGCTGATGGCAATGAACTGAAAATAAATGCTATATCTGTGCAAAATCATTACCTCTGCATAAAATTATACAGAAACATTACTGCAGTCAGGATGCAGTAATACGCTAAAGAAATTGAATTGCTTCAAGTGAACCAAATGTAATTACATGGAATAATTCTTGTTACTTTATTGCTTAAAGTATATTTGCTTATCATTTACTGCACATATTCCACATTTAGAGCAAATTGAACAAACATGTCCAAAGATGTGAATTCTTGTGTTAGTATGACCTTGCAGCTTCTATGAAATGTCAACTTTTCATAACGTTGTAGTTACTGAGGCAATATGAGCATAATTTTCATCTGCAGATTGATCTTTCCAATATGCAGCAATCAACAGAACAATCCTGCAATACCAAATTCTGTTCAAATAGGTGTAGTCATATTTTACTGTCATAGTTTGCTTCTGAGAGAGTCCTTCATACTGACAACCACACCATCATTATAACGAAGAACGTTAAGGGATATGAGATTAGATTAGATTAGATTCCCTACAGTGTGGAAACAGGCCCTTTGGCCCAACAAATCCACATCGACCCTCTGAAGAGTAACTCACCCAGACCCATTTCCCTCTGACTAATGTACCTAACACTATGGGCAATTTAGCACGGCCTATTCACCTGGCCTGCACATCTTTGGACTGTGGAAGGAAACCGGAGCATCCGGAGGAAACCATTACAGACACGGGGAGAATGTGCAAACTCCACACAGACAGTCACCCAAGATGGGAATCAAACTCAGGACAATGGTGCTGTGAGGCAGCAGTGCTAACCACTGAGCAACCATTCTACCCCTTTGGATTAATTGCCTCTTTGGATTATGAACAGTTTATGACTGGGGTTTTGCTATGCGTGGGCCCCTTACATGATCCAATCCTACCATTATCTTTTTTCCAGGTCAGGAAATGATACAGGGTAAGAATGGGATCTGGGTAGTATTGGTGCCACCACCACAGTACTGTAAGCAGTTCAACTGCTGGCACCCTGGAGCAGGAGGAGGTGACAGCAAAGGGAGCTCAAAATTAACATCTGTTTCAAAAAAACCTCACATCTAAAATGGTAGACCTTAATATTATTGAGAAGGCTGGAAGGCTGCAGAGGTGTCTGCAAGTGAGAGATGAACTCAGCTAAACCATTGACTTCCATCTACCATAAAGTCTAGCTGATAGGAGAGACAGCAGATTAAACAGCTGGAGGTTACTGCTAAGATCCATAGGGACCAGACAGAAGAATACTGTAAGTGGAAGGAGGCTTTTTGCAGGTGTTCGAGGGATTTGAGCAAGATCAGGAAGGGAGGTTTGTACTGAGGAATAGCAAGGACTGCTTGAAAGGCTTGGAGAGAATATCCTGCTGATCCATGTGAAGTTTTTTCCAGTAAGGGTAAAGTGTTAATATTGATCTAAGCCTCCTCCTTGGTAACTGACAATGCATGCACCCCTGACATATAGCTCAGTTTGTGTAACACACAACTTAAAAACATGCACAGCAAGGAAATGATACTCTACTGGCAACAAATAATATAGTTAATGGAAAAGCAAAGCTTAGTATTATTTACAAAATTGGTATTCATACAATATTGCAAATCCTTCAGGACACAGTAAAACTTAACTCAATCTCATTAATTTCAGATGGTGGAGCTCCAACTATTAAATTCCCATGTGTACTGACTACTTTGCCTCCCAGACACAAAGGGGATCTTTCTATCCTCATGGACTTTTACATGGGTTGTGCCTAGACTATCTACTGCAGTTGTTGGCTTAATAAGACCATAACAACATAAGACATAGGAACAGAAATTAGACCATTCAGCCCATCATGTCTGCTCCACCAATCAATCATGGCTTATAAGTTTCTCAACCCCATTCTCTTGCTTTCTCCCTGTAACCTTTGAACACCTTTACAAGCCAGAACCTATCTCAGTCTTAAATATACTCAGTGATCTGGCTTCCACAACCTTCTGTGGCATTGAATTTCATAGATTCTCCACTCGCTGGTTGAAGAGGGTTCTCCTTATCTCCGTTCCTTATTTCTGGATCAGTGTCAAGGACTCTGTTTACTCTATGACTATGGCCTCATGTCCTAATCTCTCCTACCAATGGAAACATCTTCCCAACGTGGACTCTGTCCAGGCCATTCAGTATTCTTTAAGTTTCAATTAGATCCCTGCTCATCCTTCTAAACTCCATCAAGTATTGACCCAGAATGCTCAAATGTTCCTTATATGTTCAGCTGTTCATTCCTGGGACCATTCTTGTGAATCTCTTCTGAACACACTCCAAGGCCAGTACATCCTTCCTGAGATATGGGTCTGAAAACGACACACAGTACTCCAATTGTGGCCTGACCAGAGCATTATAGAGCTCAGAAGTACATCACTGCTTTTATATTCAAATCTTCTCAAAAACAAATGCTATCATTGCATTTGCCTTCCTAATTACTGACTCAAACCACAAGTTCACCTTGAGAGAATCCTGGACCAGAATTCAAGTCTCTTTGAATTTCAGACTTCTGAATTTTCTCTCTACTCTTCATACCAAGGTGCATGATCCCACATTTTATCCATCTGTCACTTCTTTGTCCACTCTCCTAACATGTCCAAATCTTTCTGCAGCCTCACCACCTCCTCAATGCTACCTGTCCCTGTACTTATCTTCGTGTGATCTGCAAACTTAGCCAGAATGCCCTCAGTTCCTTCATCTAGATCATTAATGTATAAAGTGAAAAGCTGTGGTCCTAACACTGAGTCTTGTGGAACACCAGCTGCCATCCTGAGGAGGACCCTTTTATCCCCAGTCTCTGCTCCCTATCAGACAGTCAATCTTCTATCCCATGCTAGCATCTTGCCTCTAATACCATGAGCCCTCATCTTACTCAGTAGCTTCCTGTGTGGCACCTTGTCAAAGGCCTTTTTGAAATCCAAGTCAATAAAGTTCATTGGGTCTCCTTAGTCTAATCTGCTTATTACTTCCTGAAAGAATTCTAGCAGATTTGTCAGGCATGACTTACCCTTGATGAAACCATACTGACCCTGCCCTAATTTACCATACACTTTCAAGTAGTCAGAATTGTCATCCTTCACGATGGGCTCCAGGATCTTACCCACAACCAAGGTTAAACTAATTTGTCTGTAATTTTCCATCTTCTACCTCACTCCCTTTTTAAACAGGGTGTCTGGTTAGTGATTTTCCAGTGTTCTGGGACCCTCCCATATTCTAGTGATTCCTGAAAGATGACCATGAACACTACTAACACACTACTGTATCATAATTTCTCAGTTTCTTTTTCTCAATCCCTCTTCATTCTCTCTTTAATATATAGGCATATATATCGCAGGAATACTTAAAATCAGTCTGACTAGGTATCTAATAATTGCATGCCAGTTCAATTCCCCAGCCTGGCTCTGTGATCACCTCAGAGAAGCTTTCTACTCAAGTCCCTTTGATCTTCTGCTCCACCTTCTTCTTTGCTGAGCTTGCCAAAGACACTGCCCCCTTACAGCAAGAGGAATGCCCAGAGGAACTGACGTGCTCTCACTCCTATCAGCAACTGCTGTCAGTTGCCCATTATATTTGCATTGCCACACAGTGGAGTTAATTAATCATGACTTTTTATTGTTAATCAGATGCAGCAGTCATCAAGAAAGCAGGATTTTAATTATTTTAACAACTACCTATGTTACACTCCATTGACTGAGGTGTGAAGGAAGCTAGGCTTACAGATCAGAACTGTAGAACCATACAAACACAGGAGTTCATTCACCTGCTGATGTGCCACCTGTCTAAAAGGGTTAGTTAACTTCCATGCTCACCCTCTATAGTCCTGCAAAGATCCCCATTACCACTCTATATCAATCCACCTAAGAAAATTACCATTGGTTATGTTTTCACCACCCTTTCAGGCAGGTAGTTGGATTGGCCATGCTGAATTACCCACAGTGCTCGGGGATGTGTAGGTTAGGTGCATTAGCCATGGGAAATGCAGGGGTCTGGGTGGGATGCGCTTCAGATGGTTAGTGTCGACTCATTGGGCTGAATAGCCTGTTTCCACACTGTAGGGACTATTAAAAAAAAAATCCCCTCATAACAAATCCCTCTTTATAGAGGGTCAGTCTCGTGAAACTTCTCTGGACTGTCTCCCATGCCAATATACCTTTCCTTAGATAAAGTGCCTAAAACAGTTTATAGTTTACCAGCTGTGGTCTGTTTAGTGCCTAGTATAGTTTTAGTAAGACCTCTTCTAAGAACCTTTTAAATGAACATTTGAAACACCATAGCACAAAAAGCAATTCGTCAAGTGTAATGACTGTGAAACATTATGTTGTGTCAAGTCTTGATAATTCCAAAATGGAAGCTGGCATTAACATAGCTGGAATCTTTTCAACTCCCACACTGGCGAATTGAGCATAAAATCTAGAATGATGCATGAGTGTCGTACTGAAGGAGGCTTGTACTGTCAGAGGTATTCTCTTGTTGCAGACCCTAAAAAAATCCTAAATTTTAGACAGAAGTTTTCCCTGGTGTCCTAGCCAATAACTGCCTGTCAACCAACATCGAAAAAAAATCATATAGTTCTTATCTCATTGTTGTTTAAGGTACCTTGCTCTGCTCAAAATGGCTTCCATGTTTCCTGCATAATAGTAATTGCACACTAAATAAATGTTTCTTTGGCTATACTTTTTGACATCCTGAGCTTGTGAAAGACACAACAAAAGCAAGTCTTTCTCTCCTTAATGAATGCTTAAATCTGTTCACTCGTTTGTAGTGATAATTCACGCATTTTCATATGAAATTTAGTTGCTCAGAAATTTGCTTTGGCACCAGCTAAAAAACATTGTGATCAATTCAATTTGGGCAGCATTATTTTAATGAATTATATCATGGTTTTGTTGCCTGCCATCTGTGGACATGTATATCTTTTAATGTTTTGATGTGGCTTAATGTTATACCTGAAAGATGTTGCTTTATGCTTAGAGTTTGCTTTATTCTAGAGACTTAATGGGAATTTTCATTGGTGCATGATTTTTGTTAAGAGTATATGTCGCTTCTTTCAACTTAAGTAATGATCAATAAATTGTAAGATATTTAACACTGAAAGAATTCCATTAGAGTGTCAATTGGCCATTAGGTGGTCTCATCTCCTCTCTGAGGAATCTGTGGAATGCTTTGATCATTAATTGCATGATGACTCACTGATACTTGCCCTAGATTCATCTTTCAGGAACCTGAATTATTCTCATTTGATACTTAATGTTCCAAATTGCTTTTTGGAATATTTATTGCTAAAAATTGCTGGATTGTTCCAATATTCAGAAGTAGAAACTTTACGATTGCAGGTTTCACAACGATGTGAACTGCAGTTGAGTTCAAACATCAAACAGACCAGCAAGGGCGGAAAAGAGCATAGATAGGCTGAGAACTTGCCTAACGGTATGTAATGATCTTTTAAAAAACTCCCATATAGAGTTTACAAAATGTGAAACTCATTGGTGAACAGTGATTTGATTTACTGGACTAGTGGTGCTGGAAGAGCACAGCAGTTCAGGCAGCATCCAACGAGCAGCGAAATCGACGTTTCGGGCAAAAGCCCTTCACCCATGGACCTCCTGAGGTCAAATAGCAGCAAAGAAGAAGAAAAATGAGGCAAGGTGGCTTACTGTCAAACATTGCACATTGGAGGAAACCAGAGTACCCAGCTGAAACCCACATAGACATGGGGAGATGTACAAACTCCACATAGACAGTTGTCCAAGCGTGTAATCAAACCTGGGTTCCTGGCTCATGAGACAACAGTGCTAACCACTGAGTCACCATGCCACCCTATAATTGGGCCTGTATTCATTGGGACTTAGAAAAGTGAGAGGAAACCTTATTGAAACATATAAAATTCTTGATGACTTAACAAAGTAGATGTGGAAATGTTGTTTCCTTTCTTAGGAGTGTTCTAGGACTAGAGGTAATAATCTTAGCATAAAGAGTTGATCATTAGACAGAAATCAGGAGGAATTCCTTTATATTAGAGAGTAGTGAATCTCTGGAATTCTTAACTACAGAAGGTCTGGGTCATTAAATGTATTCAAGGCTAAGAAAGATAGATGTTTTTATCATTTTAAGACTAGGGGCATATTTTTAAGGTGAGAGGAGAGAAATTTTTTTAAAAGTTGGAGGAACAACATTTTTACACAGAGGGTGGTTTACATGTGGAATTAACTTGCTGAAGAAGTGGTGGATATGACCACTGTTACAACATTTAAAAGAGATTTAGATAAGTATATGAATAGGCAAGATTTGGAGAGATATGGGCCAGGAACAGGCGGGTGGGACTAGTTTAATTTGGGATTATGTTCATCATGGACTGGTTGGGCCAAAGGTTCTATTTCCATGCTCTATGACTCTATGAGTAAAGAAATTGAGGAATGTGTGGAAAAAGTAGGAGTTAACCATTATCAGATCAGCCACTACCTCACTGAATGGGAAAGCAGAAGTCTACTTCTGCTACTATATCTTATGGTCTTATCCTCATTCGCACACCTCAGCACCTCAAAAATTTCAATCAAATATGTTAACTATGATCTCGCCTGACAAAGTCATGTTGACTATCCATGATTAAGTTTTCCTTTTCCTCTTTATCCAATCCTGTATATTGCTTGATATCAAGGGTTCTCTGCATTGGCTCATACCCCTTTTCCCTCTTAAGAAACATGTTCACCCTTCTCTCTCACTTTTCCATTTGAAATGGCTCCCACTGCTCAGATGTAGATTTTCCTACCCATAACTGCCCCAGTACTCTTTGATCAGACCTTGTCTTATATTGACATTGGCCTTCCCCCAATTCAAAACCATTATTTTTAATCGAACTGTGATCATTTCCATATCTACTATAACTCTTACTGTATTATGCTCCCTGAAATGGTCCCCCCACTGCCACATCTACCATTTGCTAGCTTTCTTCTCCAGAATTAGGTTCAGCACCTCCCCTCTCATGTAGGATTTTCTATGAGCTGGATCACAAAGCCCTTCTCGACACACTTCAAGAAATCTGCACCTGCTCAGCCTTTCATCCTTTGTCTGTTCCGGTTAATATTGAAGAAGTCAAAATCTTCAATTATTACCCTTTTTATATATACTTCTGAGAGCTGCCTATTTTTGTCCTTCTACATCTCCATTTGAGGGATTATATTAAACTCCCAACAATCTGATAGCTCCATTTTGCTTTTGATTCCTACCAATACAACAGCAGTTGAAGACCCATTCTCAGTTACCTTCCTTGTTCCTTGCTGTAATTGACTTCTTAAGCAATCTTGTGACACCATCTCCTTTTTTACACCCTGCCCTATACTGCCTACAGATTCGATACACTGAAATGTTAAGCTGCCATTCCTGCCCCTCCCTCGACCAGCCCCTGTAATACCAATCTTACATTTCCATATGTGAGTCAGCAACCTCAGTTTATCTAACTTACTTGCAATTCTGCTCACATTAAAGTAAATGCAACCCAGCCTTGCTATGTTCATTTGTGTCTTAACTTGACTATAAATCCTGTGCCGAGAGTGTGGTGCTGGAAAAGCATAGCATGTTAGGCAGCATCCGAGGAGCAGGAGAATTGATGTTTCTGGCTTAAGCCTTTCGTTAAGAATGAGGCTTGTGGGTGGGGGCTGAGAGATAAATGGGAGGGATGCGGGGCTTGGGGAGGGAAAGTAGCTGGAAATGTGATAGTTAGATGAAGGTGGGGGGGGGGGGGGGAAGGTAATATGTCGGAGAGGAAGTTGGAGCAGATAGGTGGGAAGGAAGATGGATAAGTCAGGAGGGTGGTGCCATACAGACTTGATTTATATTTTATACTTACCCATGCATCACACCTTATTTTACCTCCACTCCAGATCCCATACCACTGTCAAATTAGTTTAAACACTTATCAATGGCATTAGCAATCCTCCACAAGAATGTCAGTCCCTTTATAATTCAAGTGTAACCAATCTGACTTAGGCTGTTCCCACTTTCCCCAGAAACTAAACCAGTGATCCAGGAATGTAAAGCCCTCACTCCTACATCAAATCTTCAGTCATATATTTGCCTGTGCATTTGCTTATTCCCATACTCACAAGCATGTGGCATTGGGAGTAATCCAGAGATTACAACCTTTGAGGTCCTGCATTTCAATCTGCAACCTAGTCCCTAAATTCTAGTTATAGGATCCTTTTGTTTTTCATACGGTCATGAACCATAGCCTCTTACGATTTGCTGTCTCCCTTTCAGAATGCCCTGCAGTCTTTCAGTGATCTATTGAACCATGGCCCCAGGGAGACAACACAGATTTTGAAGTATCCCAAACAAGTCAAAAAAGTCTCATTCACCTGTTTTACTGATTTATTTCTATTTGTTGCACCACTATTAATAACGACTGTCATTCATTATTGAAACTTCTTGAGTGTATATCTCTTTTCATTTTACTAACCCCTCATACCATGATCCATGTTAAAATGGTTGAGTATAATGAGTTGCATATCAGAATTATTTTAAAAATTGCATATCTTACAGCTGGTTTACCCGTGTTTTTGTAATTATCTTATTGATTGTAAAGGCCAGATTTGTAAAATACACTGACATATGAAGACTTTCCTGTACGGGATGCGACCATAGGTTGTTAGGCATTTTTTAGAACTCTAAAACACCATGAATGGTAGAAACTTTGCATAAATTAATCACTTCTCAGTGAATTCCTGATTTCTGACATTACTTTGCTGAATATTTCGCCTTCCACTTCAGACAGAAGGGAGTGCTGACTCCCTTGAGAGCACATTTGTCTTTACAGACTTCCAGCAACTTTATTTCAGAGTAAGCAACACCACAGACCATACAGTTCAGATCTTCGTTAAATCAAATCCCAAGACATAGGATAAAAACAATCTTGAACAGCCCCAAATAGACAAGACTCTATCATCAAACGATTTCAACATCGGAGCGGAACAGAATCAACTGGCTTCAGAACAAACAAACATGGTACACAACCAATGCCTCCACCTATCCCTCCCACCATGACTTCATTTGCAGTATTTGTGACCAGTTGTGCAAATGGAGACTTGGTCTAATGACACAGGGGAGACATGGCAACTTGGATGGCAAGCGAGCTATTCTCCTTTTTTTGCTGAACACCCACCCATTGAAGTATTCAGGGAATCTGTCATTAACAATGGGATAAGCTTATAGAATAAAACAAAGAGTTAAGCATATTTGCACATGGAACAATTTACCAGTCAGCGACCAGTGAACATCCCATTGCAAGTGTCTAAAATCATCTCAGATGCCATCTAGGAGGCAGTATATTACCTAAAAGATGGGTGCTGCACAAACTACTTTCACCTCCACAGTGTGAACTCAGTAAGGTTAACATTGAAGAGGAGATGGTGGTGTATTGTAATGTCAATGGCCTAATAATCCAGGGACCGAGATGGTTGCTCTGTCTTTATTGGTTCAAGTACCACGACAGCAGCTGATAACATTTAAATTCAATTAATCCACAAATCTGGAATTTAAAAAGAAACTAGCGTTAGTGATATTGAATGTAAAACCATTGGCAATTGTTGTGAAAGCTCATCTAGATCACAAATATCCTTAGATGAAGAAGTCTGCTGTCATGTTTTCTTACCTGGTCTGCCTTACATGTGACTCTGATGCTGCAGAAATGTAGTTAAAATGTAAAACCTGAGCAAGTTATTCTTTTTGAGGGTAATCAGATAGAGATAACAGATTAAGACTTTGTTCAAACCCCTTGAAAAAAAAATTATTTAAAGCAGTCCTTTACTTGATGCTTCACTGGTAATCTCTCTTTGGCCCAGCGTGGTGGTCTCTCAGCCTGGTGTGACTTCAGTGTGGACTTCCAGCCTCAAGGTAATTCCTCAAAATGCAGTCGCACCATGACTGAGTATTTAAGAAAGACTGTAATGTCTGAACTTTCAACTTTCTTTCTTTATGTTCTATATAAACCTAAGAAGGTCTGCAAATATGCAACTTTTAACCTTATTTCACATGTTTCTATGCTACACTATGATTAACTTTTAACTTTGTTCTTTCTTTCTACCTTTTTCTATAGATTCTGTACCTAGGTACTTGTCTCTAAGATGATGCCTCTTGTGGCAACATTATGCATTTTTTCTCTGTACTCCTGTACTTTTCTGCTTGGGTATACATGACAATAAAATCAAAATCAACATCAGATTAAAACCTCCCTTTGGGTTTTGGATTTCATCCAATCGTTGATTACCTACTTGCTTCTCCGAAAAGTTGACTGCAGACTTTCTCAACTTCTCGTTCCTGATATGGAGGAATGACAGAATGCATTTGAGCCATCATGCACAAGTCCGAGGCAAACAAGCTATCAGCTCTACCCTTGCAATTTCTCTTGGGGTGCTTGCAGCAACACCCGGAGGATTCAATCATTGATAGAGGCTTCCAAAAAAAACCAGGAAAGTTTTGGCAGTCTTTACTAAGCAAGACACATCACTTCTTGCCTTATTGAATTTACAGCCGTATCCATTTCTATTCCATGATTCTGTCCATTTTCAGTAAATTTGAGAAAGGTTTCCAAAGTAGGCCTCAATAAAACAAAGACTCCAATGTGGATCTGACAGTGAAAAATAATTACTTCAAAATAATGAGATGATGCAAGTCATGCCATTTAATTTCTATGAAAGTTGATATCATCAGTGATGATCAGCCGAACAGAACTGGTAATAAATTTCCTGCTCCAAATCTGAATAATAACTCGTAATGTTTTCACTTCTACATACTGAGCTCCTGAGAAACTTATTTTTTTGGAGGCTGAGAGAAGAATTATACAGATCAAAATACACAGCCCAAGTGTGATCAGATGGGATAATCTCAGGGCAAGTTAAGCTGTTCACAAACACAGATCCACAAAAATGTGTTCTGATAAATTTTCAAAGGGAAAATATACTTTACTTTTGAACATGTCTGACATACTCAGGATCTAAAACACTTTTTAATGGGTTGCTTTTAAATTTCAAGGGTTGATTTTAATGGGTAAACTAAGGGTTCAGTATTTGAAATGGTCACAGTAACTTACAGGACTTCCCAGGCCCTGCACGACATGGGATATGGTGAGAAATTCTTGACCATGCAGTTGTTCCTTACAGACTGAAGATAAACATCTCTGAGAAAGAATTAATCCGAGGCAGAAATGAGCAAGGCATAGTGTCAGCACAGAGCATCGACGTCCCGGCACTCTATCACAGAACTTCATCAAATGCTGCAGCAAGATTTGAAATGAAGGAGTGGGTGACCATCTTATCTGAGTGACCATCAAGCATTTTATGCAGCTGACTCCATTCAAATATCCACTGGAGACCTGTGTGAAATCTCTTAGTCCTTGACCCACAAATGTATCAAGCTCTTACTGATGATATTTGTGACAGAAGATACCATGATATCTTGTTTCCTTGCCACAGGATCAATGATACTGCCTGGATAGCAGGATTCAGCAATGTAGCTGTCTTCCCTCAGTTATCAGACACAATATAAAATACGCACATTACACTGAGTGGGTCATTTCATGATACAGCTGAGTTCACTTACAGGAAAATGTATCATTCCATCACTGTGCAAGTGATCTGTGATCATTGCTGCCTCTTCTTAGAAGTTTGCACCAAGTATTCTTGGAACTGCTTTGATGCCTAACTCCTTGAGAATTCTTATGCTGTTACTGTCTTTAAGGAGCCTGATACCATTCAAGATTGGTTTCTGGGAGAGATGGGCTACTTTCTACAATTGTGGCTGATGATTCCATTATTCAACCCAAGACTGAGGCCAATCCTTTACACAATGCTGCCCATTTATTGGGACCACCATGGGGCTTATGATAGGTCTCCTGGAGGATAAGTTTCTAATGTTTGGGAGGGCTTTACAGTCCTTTACCCTGGATAGAGAGTGCTTTATAGTACTAGCATGCTGTGGTCTGCACAACTAGAGCTGGCAAGGGGGGAATGTGATGGATACTGACTACATTAAGAGAGCAGAGAAGGACATTGAGGAATAGCACCTTGTTACATGATAAAGCTCAGGTACCAGAGGTCAGTTGACACCCGGTTCCAGCAGATGAAAGCTGGGTGCAGTGACTGCTCATTAGTAGTAAAATTGTTGGTACTCAAAATGCAAACAGTTTGTTTCTCTCCTAAGGGGCAAATGCAACTTCTGTTGTTTGGTTTCTGTTTGCTTTAGTGTTAGTGAATGAAGACAAATGTTTTGAACTGTTTGACATCATCCCTGTATGTGATGCTCCAACATTGGACTATGATAGGATGCTGAGCGATCAAGGAGTATTGGGGAGTGAGTTGCAGAGGATTATAAAAGAGAATGTAGTTAAAGTCAGGTAGGTTCTGTAACCCAATGATTAGAAATAGTAATGTGCAGTTGTATGTGCAAGTAAGTACCTGATGAAGAACTTGTGCTCGAAAGGTTGAGTCTGGATGTAGATTTGCTCGCTATGCTGGAAGATTCATTTCCAGATGTTTATTCATCATACTAGGTATCATCTTCAGTGGGGCTCCAGGCGAAGCACTGCTTATAATTCCTGCTTTTTATTTATATTTTTCTTAGATTATATTACCTACAGTGTGGAAACAGGCCCTTTGACCCAACAAGACCACACTGACTCTCCAAAGAGCAACCCATCCAGACCTGTTCCCCTCCATTCACCCCATTGACTAATGCACCTAATACTATGGGCAATTTAGCATGGCCAATTCACCAGGCCTGCACATCTTTGGACCGTGGGAGGAAACCGGAGCACCTGGCGGAAACCCACACAGACACGGGGAGAATGTGCAAACTCCACACAGACAGTTGCCCGAGGCGGGAATTGAACCCAGGTCCCGGGCGCTATGAGGCAGCACTGCTAACCATTGAGACACCGTGCTCAGGAAAGTGGCATGGGTTAGATACAGAGTAAATCTCCCTCTCCACTGTCCCAGCTTGGGTTTCTTTAGGTTGGTGATGTCATTTCCTGTGGTGATGTCATTTTTTGTGATTATTTCCTGTTCTTTTTCTCAGGAATTATCAGCAGTGCTTTGCCCGAAGTCCACTGAAAATATTATCTAGTATGGTGACGAACCGTCTGGAAATGAACCTTCCAGCTTAGCAAACAAACCAACATCCAGAACCTCAACCTGAGCTACAAATCTTCTCAAAACGTCGAGTCTCTTGCTCCTCGGATGCTGCCTGACTGATTGTGTTTTTCCAGCACCACACACTTCTATGCAAATAAGTGCCAGACATGCCACTATGTGCCATGAGTGCTATTGGCTTGTGACTGCTGTACCACTACATTAATAATGAAGGACAACCAGACCACCCCTTTGACCATTTGCATGGGTGGAGTCAAAGATGGTATCAGAGCTAGAAATTCCAAGCTGTAACAAGTACTTCCCCTACAGAGAGTGCGAGAAATTGGCAGGCACCAGAAGAGAAGGGAGTCATAGGGGCATGGGAATGAGGCGAGTGTGGAACCATAACAGGGGAACATTTACTGATTCTTCTGTTGAGAAAACCTCCGTAGGTCATTGATGAAACTGATACATGACCAAAATATGGGAGGATTCAGCATGCACTCTGACCCCACTATCTTCCTGCAGGTTGCAAACTTAATGTGCTCTATATAGAAGGCAAGGGGACTACATTCCAAAAGACAGTGGGGTTCTTCTATAGATATACAAGAAATATAGCAGAATATAATTCAAACCTAAGGCCTAGACAAGGAAACTACGAGCTGTAGCAAGAGAAACTAGGACCATCAGAAACTCAGAAAGATGGGTGAATTGTACCATCAAAAAAAAACAAAGTGTCGATGGTGAAAATCAGAAATACAAACAAAATGTGTTGGAAAACCTCAACAGGCCTGGCAGTAGCTGTGGAAAGAGAAACAAAGTCAACGTTTGGAATTTGGGATGTTTCTTCAGAACCTATTCTACTCAATCTGCTGACTTTCTCCAACATTCTCTGTGTTTCTTTCCGATTTCTGGCATTCACAGTATTTTGCCTTTGTACAATTACTTTAAGTATCTAGAGATTGCTTCCTGCCAACACATGACCAGTTTCCACTGCCAGAAGATGCCACAGAGTTTAGGCACAGCTTACACAGATCTGAAGCAGGAATAAAGTTTTTCTACTACAGCTTCTCTAGATAGAGAAGTCGCCAGGTGACTGTCTGCCTGGAGTTTGCACATTTTCGGCGTGGATTTCCTCCGGGTGCTCCATTTCCACCCATAGGCCAAAGATGTGCAGCTTAGGTGAATTGGCCATGCTATATTGCCCATAGTATTCAGGGATGTGTAGGTTAGATTAGATTAGATTACAGCATGGAAACAGGCTCTTCGGCCCAACAAGTCCACACCGACCCGCCGAAGCGCAACCCACCCATGCGCCTACACTTACCCCTTACGTAACACTACGGGCAATTTAGCATGGCCAATTCACCTGACCTGCACATCTTTGGACTGTGGGAGGAAACCGGACCACCCGGAGGAAACCCACGCAGACACGGGGAGATCGTGCAAACTCCACACAGTCAGTCGCCTGAGGCGGGAATTGAACCCGGGTCTCAGGCGCTGTGAGGCAGCAGTGCTAACCACTGTGCCACCGTGTACTAGGTACTAGGTACATTAGGTACATTAGTCATGGGAAAATGTAGACTAATAGGGTAGGGGAATGGGGTTGAGTGGGTTACTCTTCGGAGGGTCATTATGGATTTGTTGGGTGGCACAGTGGCTCAGTGGTTAGCACTGCTGCCTCACAGCACCAGAGATCCAAGTTCGATTCCAGCCTCAGGTGATTCTCTGTGTGGAGTTTGCACATTCTCCCTGTGTCTGTGTGAGTTTCCTCCGGGTGCTCCGGTTTGCTTCCACAATCCAAAGATGTGTATGTCAGGTGAATTGGCCATGCTATATTGCCTACATTGATCAGAGATGTGTAGGCTAGGTGCACTAGTCAGGAGAAATGTAAAGTAATAGGATAGAGGAATGAGTCTGGTGAGATATTCTTCGGAGGGTCAGTGTAGACTTGTTAGGCCAAATGACTTGCTTCCACATTGTAGAGATTCTATGATTTACGAGGTCAAGCAGGGACACATTCCAGATTGCTGAGAAATTTAAGGGAGCAAAATGAAGGGCAGTTGACAGAAACTTTCCAGGTCTCTCTGAACACAGGAGTAGTCCCAGGGCATTGGAGAATTGCAATTGTGACATTACTGTTTAAGAACGGGTCAAAGGATAATCCAGAACCTGTCTGTTTGACATCAGTAGTGGGAAAACTGATGGAGGCCATAATCTGGGATAAGGTAAGCATACACTTAGAGAAAAATAAATGAATACTTGAGAGTCAACATGGCTTTGTCAGGGACAGGTCATGTCTGAAGAATTTTATTGAATACCTTGACGAGGTAACACAGACAGTGGATAAGGGTAGTGCTGTGGATGCTATATATTTGCACTTTCAGAAAGATTTGATGTGATGCCCACATGGCAAGTTGGTTGGCAAATTATAAATGGATCCTTAGCTGCATGGATTAGAAGTTGGCTAAAAATAGGAAACAGAGGGTAGCTATAAATGAACATCTCTCAGACTGGAGAAGGGTTAAAAGTGGTTCTCCCCAGGTGTCAGTGTTGAAATCCTTGTTTTTTTCTATTGATATAAATGTTTTGGAGATGAGTGCACAACCTCTAAATTTGGAGATGATACTAAGCTAGGGAGAATTGTTAATTGTGAGGATGATGAAGAGCAACTCCAGAAGGACATTCAAAAGTTAGCCGAAGGAGCAGACATCAGGTAAATGAAATTCAATGCAGAGGTAATGTATTTTGGTAGGAGTAACATGGAGAGACAATACAAGCTCAATGGTACAACTTTGAGGGGAATACAAGAGCAGAAGGATCTGGGGTTCATGTACATGATTCTCTAAAGGTGGCCAGGCAAGTTGAAATAGTTGTTAAGAAGGCTTATAGGATCATTGGATTTATAAGTAGACGCATAGGGCATAAAAGCAAGGAAACAAATGCTTCACCTTTACAAATCATTTGTCAGAAACATTTAGGGGACATTCTGTTCTGATATGACACTATAGTTCCAGTCCCGCATGATCTCATGTTTTAAGAAAATCATGCAATAGCAGCACCATTGAAACCAATGGGACCAGAATCACATTATGACCAATACAGGTAAAGAAAGTTTGCAGTCTACAAATAATGGTCTAAATTCTTCAATCATGTTATAGCTAATTCGCATTGAAGAAATGCATGTTAAAGCATAATCAACAGTATTGTGTTCAGCTCTGGGCATCTTACTTCAGAAGGATGTTAAAACTCTAGAGACTTCGAAAGAGATTTACTAGAATGATACCAGGAATGAAGGATTTCAGATACAAGGAAAGATTAGAGAGATTAGGTATGTTCATCTTGGAGCAGAGAAAATTAAGAGGTGACCTTATTGAGATGCTTAAAATCATGAACAATTTTTAGAGGGTAAAAAAGGATATTCTATTTCCACTAGTTATTATGTCAATAACTAGAGGTCACAACTTCAAAATTGTCAGCAAGAGAGCAAGCAGTGAGATGAAGAGAAACTTCTTTACTCAGCGACTTATTCAGATTTGGAAAGCGCTGCCTGGGAGTATGGTGGAGGTGGATTCCGTAGGAGATTTCAACAGAAAGCTGGATATGTGTTTCAAAGGGCTATGGAGATGGGGCTGGAGAGTGAGACAGGCTTGGTAGCTCTTTCAGGAGCCAGTGCAGACATGATGAATCAAATTCTGAACTGTCAAAGATTCAATGTATCTTCATATAGGATATGAATGCTGGCACAGGATGATTGTCTGAATGTTCAATATTCTTGGGAAAACATTGCCTGAAAATAGCATTCATTCTGGCTTTTGCTCAGTACCTGATAAAGTGGTGGCAAGCTGAGGGCAGCATGTTGGGGGTGTGGGGTCCAGCGACCGCAGGGCCCTACCACTAGAAAGCATGGGGTCTGGACAGAACAGA
The DNA here is from genome assembly GCF_047496795.1 of Chiloscyllium punctatum. Classification (NCBI taxonomy): domain Eukaryota; kingdom Metazoa; phylum Chordata; class Chondrichthyes; order Orectolobiformes; family Hemiscylliidae; genus Chiloscyllium; species Chiloscyllium punctatum. The sequence goes on from NC_092775.1 coordinate 63,039,059, forward strand.
GCAGTGTGGTGAAGAACAGGGACTGAGGAGATACCATTGGGAAGGGGAAGCTTTTTCTCACCATCCCCAGCCTCCACCTCTAAGTATTGGATCCCACTTCCAACTAGGACTTCCAGTATTGCCAGCTTGGGGACCAGCTCTGCTGCTTTCTGTCGCTTCGCAACTCTATCAAGTGCCACTCTGTTCACGTGCGTTTTGCGCCAGCAAGAGCTAGAATTTATGGCATTCACTGCCCAGTGTAAAATGGTATTAAAAATGAAGAATGATCAATATACTTGCTGTAAGACTGCCTCAATGTGATTGATTGCTCGTGATGCTGATAATACTGTTGCTGGATGCCTGGAGATCCCCTTAGCATTAAGTTAAAACGAAGTTAAAGTTGGAAAAGTGAAATTCATGCCAAACAATTCATTCGAACTTTGTGAGCGTCTTTCAAGGTCAGAGGCAGGTTCTGCTGACATCAAGATCTGAGCCATTATTTATGTTGTCAAGAAGCTCAAGTATATGTAAATGCACATATTATAGATAGTATCAGTCAGTATAGCTCAATATCCTTTTATGTTGCAGAAACGGTCCAGGGTTGCAGGTAGAATTGAGTCAAGCAATAGAATATTAGAGGTTCCAGATGCTCAGTGTCTGCAGCCACCTTTTTTTTTCACTTATTTTGAGCTGGCGCTGAGGCTGTGGAAGAAATAGCAAGATATGAGAGGCAAACATAAATAGTCAAATAAAAATATATAAGATTGCACAAAGCATGGAGGATGTGAATAAAAGAATCAAGCTCTTTTGATGGGTAAGTGTGTGACAGAATACAAAACTCAGCTTGACACCTCAGGCTTGCGTTATCAATAATTAAAAATTATGAGTGTATGTTCACAATGGTGGAATTCTGCAGAATGGAGTTGCTGTACTGCACAATTTCATCAACACATTGTGAATGCTTACAATCCTCAAGTCAGCATGTGATTAACAGGCTGTTAAAAGCCTCTAAACCTGCTGATATTCTATTGATTATGGCAGGAGCAAAGTTAATTTTCTGCCGAAACAGACAAGTGATTTTGGATGACAAAAGATATTTGGACATACTTCCAAGTTGTATTTCTTTAAAACAATCTGAATCAAAGCCAACAAGGTGGTGCATGGTGGCTCAGTGGTTAGCACTGCAGCCTCACAGTGCCAGGAAGCCATATTCAATTCCAGCTTTGGGTAACTGTCTGTGTGGAGTTTGCACATTCTCCTCACGTCCATATAGGTTTCCTCCCATGGTCCAATGATGTTCAGGTTAAGTGGATTGGTCATGCTAAATTGCCCCATAGTGACCAGGGCTGTGTAGTCTGGGTGGGTTAGCCATGGGAAATGCAGGATTATTGGGATGGGTTGGAGTGGACTAGATGGGCCAAATGGCCTGTCCTGACACTATAGAGATTCTATTTGATTCCAATATTAAAAACAATATTTCTAAGGAAAATATTTATGTGCCTGTGTCCTAAATCTATGCTGCATTGTATGAATGTGTTAATGAAAATAAGGAGTTTTAAAACCACTATTTTGGACAATGTCATTTTAAAATGCCAAAACATAATATTCCAGATTATACAACCAGCTGTGAATATTGAAATTCCTTAGGAATTAAGGTTTAACAAGAAATAGACCATTAGTATTTTTTAGATGATAGAAGCAAACACCATTGGCGGCACGGTGGCACAGTGGTTAGCACTGCTGCCTCACAGCACCAGAGACCCGGGTTCAATTCCCGCCTCAGGCGACTGACTGTGTGGAGTTTGCACGTTCTCCCCATGTCTGCGTGGGTTTCCTCCGGGTGCTCCGGTTTCTTCCCACAGTTCAAAGATGTGCAGGTCAGGTGAATTGGCCATGCTAAATTGCCCCTAGTGTTAGGTAAGGGGTAGATGTCGATGTAGATGTAGGGGTATGGGTGGGTTGTGCTTCGGCGGGGCGGTGTGGACTTATTGGGCCGAAGGGCCTGTTTCCACACTGTAAGTAATCTCATCTAAAAATATTTTCTGTTTAACTCAACAAAAACAGTGAAGAAGGTTACCTCAGATTACAACAGGGTCTGGACCAGGCGGGCCAATGGGCGGAGAAGTGGCAGATGGAGTTTAATTCAGATAAATGCAAGGTGCTGCATTTTGGGAAAGCAAATCTTAGCAGGACTTATACATTTAATGGTAAAGTCCTAGGGAGTGTTGCTGAACAAAGAGACCTTGCAGTGCAGCTCCTTGAAAGTGGAGTCACAGGTAGATAGGATAGTGAAGAAGGCATTTAGTATGTTTTCCTTTACTGGTCAGAGTATTCAGTACAGGAGTTGAGAGGTCATGTTGTGGCTGTACAGTACATTGGTACAGGACTTTTGGAGTATTGCATGCAATTCTGGTCTCCTTCCTATCGGAAAGATGTTGTGAAACTTGAAAGGATTCAGAAAAGATTTACAAAGATGGAGGGATATGGGCCAGGTGCTGGCAGGTGTGACTAGATTGGGTTGGGATATCTGCTCGGCATGGACAGGTTAGACCGAAGGGTCTGGTTCCATGCTGTATATCTCTATGACTCTATAAAAATAAAACAGTCTTCCTAGTTCTTTCAAAGATTTGAAATCATCGACTGAATTCTAACATATCAACTGTATCCTAAAGCAATGTGTTGAAGAGCACCTCAATTGCAGTTATAATTCCTAGTTCTTTTAATCAAAAAATATTTCTGACAAATGGATTAACAATGCTTTTAAAATAACAGAGAAAAATGTTATATGAATGTTAAATGCCACTGCAATTTCTAGCTTTTTACTCCATTATTAATCCTGAGGAATTGATTAACTTTCTGAGAATAAAAGCTTGTTGAATTACTGAACTTATTTTATTCTGGTTTATGGACTATGCTAAATTGCCCATAGTGTTCATGGATGTGTAGGATAGGTGCATTAGTCATGGGAAATGTAGAGTAATAGGGTCGGGGAATGGGTTTCGGTGAGATACTCTTCTGAGGGTCAGTGTGGACTCATTGGGCCAAATGGCCTGTTTCCACAGTGTAGGGATTCTATGACTAAGAGGAAGAACAGATAGGGAGAGATTACTGAACATGGGCAGGACTGGTGGTCTGCAGTGTATTTGTTTTAATATGAGGAATATGACAGGTAAAACAGATGAACTTAGATCTTGAATTAATACTGATAACTATGATGTTGTGGCCATTACAGAGTCTTAGTTGAAAGAGGGAAAAGACTGGCAGATTAATGTTCTGGGATGTTGATGTTTTAGGTGTGATCAAAAGGAATGTAAAGTGGTGGGTGAGTTATGTTACTGATAAGGGACAGTACTGCAATTGTACTAAGGAAAGACACGTTGGAGGGTTCATCCAATAAGGCCATATGGGTAGAGCTCAGGAATAGAAAGGGTGAAATCATTTTGATGGGATTGTACCATAGGCCTCCCATCAGCCAGCAGATGATAGAGGAACAGATGTATGGACAGATTAAGGAAAAATGTCAAAACAACAAGATTGTTGTGGTTGGTGATTTTAACTTTCCTGATGTTGACTGGGTGTCCTTTAGTCCCGGGCCATGGATGGGGGATATATGTTTGTTAGGTACAGAAACAATATAGAAATTGTCCAACTCGCAAAGGGCCACACTAAACCTGGTATTGGGTAATGAGCTAGGCCAGGTGATTGCAGTTTCAGTGGGGTGAATTTTGATAACAGTGACCATTATTCTGAAGATTTTAAGTTACTTATATATAATGATAAGAGTAGTCCTCAAATGAAAATACTAAACTGGGAGAAGGTTAATTATCACAATATTAGGCAGTGACTAGAGAATGTAGATTGGGAACAATGGTAAATCCATATCTAGCATGCGTCAAGTATTTTACACAGAGGGTGTTTGATGCCTGGAATGTGTTACCAGCAGAGGTAGTAGAGGCAGGCACAGTAGATTCATTTAAAATGCATCTGGACAGATGCATGAGTAGATGGGGAGCAGAGGGATACAGATGCTTAGGAATTGGGTGACAGGTTTAAACAGTGGATTTGGATCGGGTCAGGTTTGGAGGGCCGAAGGGCCTTTTCCTGGGCTATAAAATTTCTTTGTTCTTTGTTCTTTGTATGCTACCATGTCCTTGTGATTGATATTGAGTTCATTGGCTGTGGTTTGCCAGTTGGTAAGCATCCCTCTTACCTTAGCAGTGACCCCTTATCAATAACTATTTGCTTCTTTTAGCGGCTATCTCTGTGGTTCTGGGTGCCTGGAACAAAGTTCTTCACTTTTAAAACAGGATATAACGTGACCATACGCCTACATACTATAAGATTAGTACAAAAAATTATGTTCTGATATAAACAAATCATAAAAATAGCTAATCTCAAGTTATACAGTAAGTGTACCCTAAGTATAGGTACATAATAAACAATGTATAATAGGTCTGAGGTAATAAAATTTTAAAAGGATCATGAGGTAACAAACCTAAATGCACAGTTACAAAGCTAAATTTACAAAGATTGTACTTAGTCAAATGTAATTGCTTTTCTTCGAATACATGTAAGTTAAATCAAACCTAATGGTAAGCATAGCTGCTATTTTTCTTTTCTCCTCCCTTCCACAGTAAGTGTTTTCTAGCCTTCCTCTATTGATAACACCAGAGCAGTCTGTCAGGGATTCACTAAGTCATAGAATGTGAGTCTGTTCAACCATGTTCTTGGCTTCAAACACGTGTACTCTTTTCTGTCAGGCAAAGCAGAGTTGTGTGATATTAAGGTTGTAAAGTCTATATAGGTTACAGTTAGGCAGAACAATATAACGTTGGGTGAAATGGCAAAAATAATTTCCTTGTGTGATTATAAGTAAACAAAAATGACCATGAAACATTAATCTCCTGAATATTCCTACAGCAAGTAGCTTAATTGAGAAAATGAATATATTGATTTCACTGGAACTGCAATCACTGTGGGGGAATGGAAGTATCCAACATAATAAACATTTTAAAGAAAGACACAAATCCACACAAGTTGATACAATTTTGTCAGATATGTTAAGAACATGAAATTCTGCACAATCACATTTGGACAACTCTGTGGAAATCACCAATGAGATGGAATGAACTATGTCCACAGATTCAGAACACTATCAAGAAGAAACTGCTTGGTTCTGAGATACAGAACACTGTTGAAATGAAAAGAAAGCGTGGTCCAGAGATCCTGGGATACTGAAAAATGCCACCCATTTCAAAACAAAATCCTCCATGGAAGGAAATTCATGAGATGAAAGGTCTTCCAGATTTTACAATTCAGCAGGAAAGACATCCTCACTGAAGAACATCCAAGAGTAAAAAGGGATATACAGACCTCATACTGTCATGAACAGAATAACGTGAATAGTCATCAACTCAGAGACCTACCAATTTTCTTAAGGGAATGCATTCTCAGCATAGTGAAAACTTCTAGACTACCTGAATTTGTGAAATTATAAATATGAGAGGCAATGGGGCAACAGATCCATCACACCAATGTAGATACTCAGAAGGAAAAATACAATGAAACTGGCGAATGAAGCATACTGGTCCAACATGTCTTGTATACTTCAAAATTCAGATCCAGTAGGAACAGTACATTCATTTCAAAGTATTGCTGTTCCTTTCCACTGTGTTATTTTTTCACTCCGTGCACACAATCGTGCAGGAACTAAATCTGGTTTATAAGATAGCATCCTCTTCTTGTGAGACAAGCAGGTGTTTTTCCTCTCGCACACTAGACCAAAGTAAAATGAAATTAATCTGGTGATTGAGGCATAATAAAGTGGCAGCAAATCTACCTTACACCAAAATGAGCTGAGATGACGATTCATCTTACAGCACCCTCGGGTATACCCTGTCAGGACACACTCATGAATGAGAGGTAGAACTTGCAAGTATGTTGACATTAAGGTTTCTTCAATGCATAGGGTGCACCTGCAAAATGGAATATAATCAGATCCCCAAGGGCTATTTGTGTAGTGAAGTAGCCAGGGCCAGACGCCAGTTGTACATCTAAAGCTTCACTTTTAAGGATGCCTGCAAGCATGACATCAAAGCCTTCACCATCACATCTGGTAATCACAAGGGCAAACCATGGACATGATGACAAAAATGATGCAGACATACTTGTGAGGACTAAAGGGATCAAAGGATAGGGAGAAAACGGGTATTGAGTTGGATGATCAGCCATGATCAGACTGAATGGTGAAGCAGGTTCAAAGGAACAAATGGCCTACTCCTGCTTATATAATCAATGTTTATATGTTAGATTTGGCAGCTTCATGTGCATCATTTGTGATAAAACCTTCCCTCAAGGACTGGTCTTCAAACCCATCAGCAAAGATGCAACAAATGAAGGCAATCCATCTAAATGGATTGTTTGCTGTTGTTGATGAAAGGATGCCAAGAAAATAGCCCTCAAGCAATCCAATCTGGCAAGTCTATCAAAGTCAGAATTTCTTCTCATGTATTTTCCACCATGAGCCTTCCCAATATTCCCATGTAAATGTGGATTTCAACAGCTTCTTCATTTCCCCTCCCCCCACATTATCCCAGTCCCAAGCCTCGAACTCAGCTCCGCCCTCCGGACCCATCCATCACTGCGCCCTCTGACCTATCACCTTCTCCCTCACCTTCAAACACCTATCGCTGTCCCAGCTACCTTCCCCCAACTCTACCCTCCTCCCATTTATCTCTCAGCCCCGACCCACAAGCCTCATTCCTGATGAAGGGCTTATGCTCGAAACGTCAATTCTCCTGCTCCTTGGATGCTACCTGGCCTGCTTGCTTTTCCTGCGCCACATTCTCGATTGTGATCTCCAGCATCTGCAGCCCTCACTTTCTCCTTCCCAATATTAGTATTGTCTTATCCTGACATACCCCTGATAATGCCAATTTCACACTTCTGATATAGCTTACCAGCCACTATTCTAATCTATGTTACATCAACTCAGGAAGGCGAGCACAGTTCAAGGCAAGGCAAAGCAAGATGAGGTGAGGTAAGGGAATGAAAGAAAAGAAAGCACCTTTCATGGCCGAGCCAGTAAAGTAATTTTCCATGAACATTGATGAGTTAAGTGACAAGATATTCCGGTTTTTAGTGGTGTTCATTAAGTGATAAATGTTGGCCAGGAGACCAAGAGTTCTTGCTTCATAGACTAGTCTTTCTTCAAACATAGTGAAATCTTGACCTTGATAAATCAGTATCATCATGGAAAACCAAGAGTGGTCAATATTGGTCAGAAGCTCCCTGCTCATGGCGAGATCGCTGTCATGGGGAATACATATGTATATACCTAGTGTTATTCACATTCTGTCTTTAAAACATTGGTAATGAATTGGTAGATCTATATATTGTGACAAAACCTTCCCTCAAGGATTGGCCTTCAAAACCATCAGCAAAGATGCAACAAATGAAGGCAATCCACCGAAGTGGATTGTTCGTTGTTGCTGATGAAAGGATGCTAACAACATAGCCCTCAAGTAATCCAATCTGGCATGTTGGCCTGTAGGATGTGGGAAATAATTTCTAATTATACTTCTTGTTCTATGATTATATAGTGCTACCCCACTGGCCATGTAAATAAACCAGCAACTGCAGAGCATTTACTTTAGAATTTTCTGCTTCTTCCAGGACGGCTTATGATGTGACAGCAGAATCAGAATTCAGAGGGATGCTCTCATGTTATAAACATTTAGTAGAACGCATCAGTTAGTGAAATCATCTTGGTCTAGCCTTATCTGTTCATGGTCAGGATAAGAGAATATCTTACGGTGAGCCAAGAACATCTGAGGCAATTATCACAGTGTGCAGGCCCTGCAAGAAGGCATTGTTTCAACTTGTACCAAGGATGATCCTTCAGCAACTGTCTAATCCTTGACATCTCCCATTCTCTCACATTTCAAGAAAAGTAAAGACACTTCTCCTACTTCAGGAGTTGACATTATTTGAGTTCTCTTGCATGAAATAATACGATCAACGTTTCTCCAAAAGGGCTTATTCCCACGTTCTCATTGCTGTAAGGTATTGGACCAGAAGCTCTAAAACTTCTGCTGACTTGCCCACATGATGCCAATCCATTTAGCAGAGCTTTGTGAGCAAAGAAAGTTGTTCCATGTGCAGAAATATCATTCCATACCATAACAGCACAATGCTTTCTCTGGATGTTCTCAAATAGTTCTTTGCTCAGCCACAAGCGGTCTAAACAACATGAGGGAGGTGGGTGGGAACAACATCTCTAGCCTGATGTCTGAGATGCAGAATCATAAGCATGGTGATGCCATCCTGCATGTCTATTCAACTTGCAGCCTTGGCTTATGACATTCAGAAGGTGGGAGAGTGGTATCTGGAACTACATTGTGGTGGACAGTAGTCACACTACACAAGAAGGTGTTACATTTTCTCCAGCAGACAATAGACACAGAGACAATGGTGTTAACCTTTGTAAGGCTTGGGTGAATACAAGCTAAATACTGTTACGAAAAAAATTCTATTGCAGTATTTATACCTGGTCTGTGGATTCAGGTAATGTCATGTCAGAAGACAATACCTCATACTGGTCAATTAATTCTTATGGGGCCATGGTGCTGTACACTGTACAAATGCTAATGTAACAAACTCTGCCAATACCAGTGTTACAACATCCCAACAGGCTCCTGAGACAAAGACTGCTGTGTCAGCACTGATTACACTTGGAGAGGTTTTCTGTTACAGAAATAAATAAGGGCTCTGCACAGCAATCAATTCCTATGTCACCCTGGGGAACACAGGAACTGGAGGTAGGATGCACAATTTATGAAAGACTTCTAGTACAAACACATACTCGCAGTACTCATTTTAATGGCCTCTTATGAAATCATTTCACATAAATAAGCCATTTTAAAATGACACAATGCTTCACATCGACCGTGTAATAGCAATAGACACAGAGACAATGGTGTTCTCTTCTGTAAGGCTCATGCTAATACAAGTTAAATACTGTTATAAAATAATCTATTGTAGTATTTATACCTAGTCTATAGATTCAGTGATAATAACACAGCTACACTTTTTTTCTTTCCTTTTTTCATTCACAGAATGAAGGCATCACTGGCCAGGCAGCATTTATCACCCATCCCTAATTGCTTAGAGGGCAGTTAAGAGTCAACCACATTGCTGTGGTTTGGGAGTCACATGTAGGCCAGACCAGCGCAAGGATGGCAGTTTCCTTCCCTAATGGACATGAATGAACCAGATGGGATTTTCCAACCATTGACAAAGGATTCATGGTTATCATTAAACTCCTAATTCCAGACATTTTTATTAAATTCAAATTCCACCATCAGCTGTTCCAGGATTCAAACTCGGGTCCCCAGCCATTATCTGGGTCTCTGGATTGACAGTCCAGCGATAATACCACTAGGCTATCTCCTCCTCACACTGGCTGGAAGCATTTTATGAGTTTCTGAGATAAACGAGAAAGTCAGCTACAAAGTATAGAATAGCATTATTGAGTATTATCTCAATTAGAATTCATTTATTACCTTTGAACCACTAGACCCAGGCTCAAATTTCACCTGATTCTGTGGTGACTAATAATATTTCTGAACAAATTGATTCATAAGATATCAAGTGATAGTGTCCCAACCTCTGGGCCAGGGATATTGGTTTAAGTCCCACTTTGTCCTGAAAGCGTGTCTAAACATGTTTGACCGGGTTAATTACTAGAAGTCTTGAAACCAACAAAGTTAATTATCACAGAGCACTAAATTTGTGTTAGCTACACAACCATTTGTCACTGCTATTTCCCCAGCTCTGTGTCTGCTTTAGCCCTCACCTTATCTAATCTATCTATTCAAATTTTTATGCTCCACATAGTGCATATTTCCTAGCAGTTTCCTTCCAAATGCATTTCAAACCAAAGTAATAGCCCCATCAGATAGCATGTAACACTGACAGCATTTCAGAAGATACACTGCAAAAATTACAGTTGTTGATTTCATACTTCTGTGTGTGACAGATAATGGAAAACCCATACAAATGCTAGAACACTCTTTTAATACTGTCAAAGTGTCATTATAGTGTATCACTCCTCCAGCCATGCAGCATTCCAAGAATTGACTTTCTCTCCTATTTTGACACCAATTCTTCTAGGATTAAGTAGTCATTTACAGCACAGAATGTGGCTATTCAGCCTACCAAAACTATGCCAGTTACCTGCAGAGCAATCCAATCATTCTCACTCCCCTGCTCAGTTCCACATCACAAATTTTTGTCCTTCAAGTGGTCGCTCAATTTCTTTTTGAAATCACTGATTGTTTCTGCGTCTACTACCTTTGTGGTCAGCGTGTCCCAGATCAATACTGGGTAAGAAAATCCTTCCTTATATTTTACTTGTATCACTCATCCAAAATCTTAAATCCTTGTTTTTGTTTGAACGTGTCAGTAGAAAACAAAGTTTTTTCTTGAATACTTTATCTCATCTTGTCATAATCACGCATGCCTTTATTAAATTTCCCCCTGATATCCTTTAATCCAAAGAGAAGAACACCAGCCTTTCCAGCCTAAACTTGTAAATAAAATCCCCTCTTTGCTGGAATGATTCTCATAAGTCTCCTCTACTCTTTCTCAAGGTCCATCATATCCTTCCTATTACCAGAATTGGGTGTCATACTCTAGTTGGCACCTAAGCAGAGCCTTATAAAGACCAAGCATAACTTCCCTGCTTTTGTACTCAATGTCTTTAAATTGAGTTCGCCAATGTTACTCACCTGACTACGTCCATGTACGCAGAATGATGGATATAGAATTGGTTTGGGTGGAAATGTGGATAATAGGTGAAAGAAGTCACCAGTGGGAGGGTTCTACAGATACCCAAACAGTAAGCATGATGTAGGAAAAAATACACAGGAAAAATGGGGAGAAGACATCATATAATCAGACGCTGAAGTCATGGAATTCAATACTTGGTCCTAGAGGCCACAAAGCACCTAAGCAGAAAATGACGTGTTGTTTTTCGAGTTTGTATTTTATTTCATTGGAACATCGTATTAGCCTCACAACGTCAGAGCCGAACTACTTGTTGTGTGTCCTCCATTTCTCTTACATGCTCAGCAGCCTTGACCTACTCAGTCTTTATTTTGTTTGTGCCTGGTTTACTTTGCTTAGCCATGAAGGCCCACTTTCTCTCTTTAACACTTCATTGTAAAACTATTTACATTTTTATTTCTCTTTCACTACAATTAACAACCCCTTTATCTTTTGCATTTGTCTTCCTCACCAACTATTCTCCTCACTTCTCCTCTGCCTTTGTCAAAGGTATAAAAATCAGTATTTTCCAGCCCCTTTCAGTTCTGAAGAGTCAGACTGGACTCAGAATGTTAGCACTATTTCTCTCCCCACCGTCCACGGTTAACTAAAGAAGTTAAGGCAAGCATCAAACTTAATGAAAGAACAAATAACTGCATAAAAATGACTGGCAGGTCAGATGATTGGTCAAAATGCAAAGAACAGGTGTGAATTGATAAAAAGGTTAATCTGGGCAAATTAGTTAGACAAAATGAGAGGAAATGTAAAACCGTATAGCAGGAGTCCTTGTAGTTATGTAAGGAAAAGAATACATCAAGTGAAATTTAGTCCTGTAGAGGGTGCAAATGTGGAGTTAAGAGGAGATAATTAACAAATGACAGATGTGAATAAATGTTTTGTTTCTAACTTCACTACAGAGGACAGAAAAAGCATCCAAGTAATTGCTGTAAATCAGGAGGTAGAAGGAAGGAAGGACTTCATGAAATTATAATCTCTAGGTATTCAGCAAACTGAGGTAGCTACCGGTTGCTGTGTTTTTATATTCTGATGTACTTCAGTCTAGTGTCTTAAAAGAGGTGGCTATTGATCACCACATGCATTGGTATTCATTTTCCAAATAGAGTTATTGGGTCATAGAGTTATACAACACAGAAACAGTCACTTCGGTGCAATTTGCCAGCTTTGTCCCATATCTTTCTAAATCATTCCTATTCATATACCCATCCAGATGCCTTTTAAATGCTATAAATGTACCAGCCTGCACCATTTCGTCTGGCAGTTCTTTTCATACACGCACCACCCTCTGCATGAAAAGGTTGACTTTCAGATCTCTTTTAAATCTTTCCCCTCTCACCCTAAACTTATGACCTAGAGTTTTGTGCTCCCTACCTGAGGAAAATACCTTGGCTGTTTACCCTATCCATGCCCCCCATGATTTTATACACCTTTACAAGGTAACCCCTCAGCCTCCAACGTTTCAGGGAAAATAGCCCCAGCCTGTTCAGACTCTTCCTGTAGCTCAAACCCTTTCACCCTGGAAACATCCTTCTGAACTCTTTCAAGTTTAACAACATCTTTCCAAATGCAAAGAGACCAGAATTGAAAGCAGTCTTTGAAGAATGGTCTAATCAAAGTCCTGTACAGCCATAACATGTCATCCTAACTCCGAGGTTCTGAAAAGAATTAAATGAAACAGGAAAATGGCAAATATAACACTCCTATTGAAGAAGGGAGGGAGGCAGAAAACAAGAAACTTGACATTTGTAGGTGTTAGTATTGATCATTAAGGAGGTTATACCTTGCACTTTCAAAAACATAACGTAATCAGGAAGAGTCAGCATGATTTTGTTAAGAAGAAATCCTATTTAATCAAATTGTTGGCTCGTTTTGAAGGAATATGATGTGATTAAAGGGGAGCCCATTGATGTACTGTGCTTGAATTTCCAAAAAAAAACATTTGTCATTCTACACAAAGGTTTTTTGAGCAAAGTAGGAGCTCATATCAAAACTGGGATATTTATTGATGATTACATAATATTCAGCATTATCAATAATACTGAAGCAAACTGTACCTTAATGAAGCAAGACCTTGACAATATCCAGGCTCGGGCTAACAGTGAGTGAATTAGCATTTGTGCCAGGCAATGACCGTCTCAACAGGAAAGAATCTAACCAGAGCCCTTTGACATTCAAGAATATTACCATTGCTGAATCCCACACCATCAAAAGTCTGAGGGTGACCATTGACAAGAAACTGGACTGGATTTACGATATAAATAATGTGGCTACAACAGTAGGTAAGAGCTGTGCCATTCTGCAGCAAGAATCTCAGCGCCTAACTCCTCAAAGATTTTCTAACATTTACAAGGCACAAGTCAGGAGTATGATGAAATATTCTCCACTTGCCCAGACGAGTGCAAGTTCGACGGCACTTAAGAAGCTCAACAAAAATAAAATTGTCTATTTGATTGGCACACCATTTAATACATTCAAAATTGTCTCCCTTCACCACTGAGTACCACCTAAAAGATGCAAATCAATTCATGAAATTTCTTATAGAACATAGAACAATACAGCGCAGTACAGGCCCTTCGGCCCTCGGTGTTGCGCCAACCTGTAAAACAGATCTGAAGCCCCTCTAACCTACACTATTCCATTATCATCCATATAGTTAGGCAATGACCATTTAAATGCCCTTAAAGTTGGCAAGTCTACTACCACAGGTGGCATGGTGGCACAGTGGTTAGCACTGTCTGTGTGGGACCCAGCTTTGATTCCAGCTTCAGGTGACTGTCTGTGTGGAGTTTGCACATTCTCCCCGTGTCTGCATGGGTTTCCTCCCACAATGCAAAGATGTGCAGGTTAGGTGATTTGGCTGTGCTAAATTGCACATAGTGTTCAGGGATGTGTAGCTTAGATGCATGAGTCAAGGATAAATGTAGGGGTATAGGTCTGGGTGGGGTGCTCTTTGGAGGGTCGGTGTGGACTTGTTGGGCTGAAGGCCCTGTTTCCACACTGTAGGGATTCTAATTCTGTTGCAGGCATGGCATTTCACTCCCTTATTAATCTCTGAGTAAAGAACCTACCTCAGACATCTGTCCTACATCTATCTTTAAAGCTATGTCCCCTCATGCTAGCCATCACTATCCAAGGAGAAAGGTTTCATTGCCCACCCTATCTAAACCTCTGATCATCTCATATGTCTCTATTAAATCACCTCTTAACCTTTTTCTCTCGAACGAAAACTAGTAACCCATCCTTCTATGCTCTCGTCCAGGTCATTTATAAAAATAACAAATAGCAATGGCCCAAAAAGAGATCCTTGCAGTACACCACTAGTAACTGAACTCCAAGATGAACATTTCCCATCAACCACCGTCCTCTGTCTTCTTACAGCTAGCCAATTTCTGATCCAAATCACTAAATCACCCTCAATTCCATGCCTCCATACTTTCTGCAATGGTCTACCATGGGGAACCATATCAAATGTTTTACTGAAATCTATATACAACACATCAACCACTTTACCCTCATCCGCCTGCTTGGTCACCTTCTCAATGAACTTAATAAGGTTTGTGAGGCATGACCTACCCTTCACAAAACTGCATTGACTATCCCTAATCAAATTATTCCTTTCCAGATGATTATAAATCCTATCTCTTGTAATCCTTTCCAACACTTTACCCATAACCAAAGTAAGACTCCCTGGTCTATAATTACCAGGTTGTCTCTACTCCTCTTCTTGAACAAAGGGACAACGTTTGCTATCCTCCAGTCTTCTGGCACTATTCCTGAAGACAATGACGACATAAAGATCAAAGCCAAAGGCTCCACTATCTCATCCCTAGCTTTCCAGAGAAGCCTAGGATAAATCCCATCCAGCTCAGGGGATATACCTATTTTCGCACTTTCCAGAATTGCTAACACCTCCTCCTTATGAACCTCAATCCCATCTAGTCTAATAGCCTGTATTTCAGTATTCTCCTTGACAACATTGTCTTTTTCCTGTGTGAATACTGATGAAAAATATTCATTTAGCATCTCTACTATCACTTCGGACTCCACACACAACCTCTCACTACTGTCCTTGACAGATCCTGATCTTACTCTAGTCATTCTTTTATTCCTGACATATCCATAGAAAGCTTAGGGCTTTCCTTGATCCTACATACCAATGACTTCTCATGTCCCTCCTAGTTCTTCTTAGCTCTCTCTTTATGTCCTTTCTGGCTAACATGTAACTCTCAAGTACCCTAACTGAGCCTTCATGTGCCATTTTTACAAAAGTCTCTTTCTTCCTCTTGACAAGAGATACAACTTCTTCAGTAAACCACGGTTCCCTCACTCGACCACTTCCTCCCTGCCTTACAGGACACGCAGTAGCTGTTCCTTGAACAAGCTTCACATTTCAATTGTGCCCATCTCCTGCAGTTTCCTCTCCCATTGTATGCATCCTAAATCTTGCCTAATTGCAGCATGATTGCCTTTCCCTCAGCTATAATTCTTGCCCTGTGATATACCTATTCCTTTTCATCGCTAAAGTAAACTTAACCAAATTGTGGTCACTATCACCAAAGTGCTCACCTATCTCCAAATCTAACACCTGCAGGGTTCATTACCCTGTACCAAATCCAATGTGGCCTTGCCTCTTGTTGGCCTATCTACATACTGTGTCAAGAACCCTCATGGACAAAAACTGACCCATCTAAGGTATGCAAACTATAGTGTTTCTAGGCAATATTAGGAAAGTTAAGGACCCCATAACAGCTACCCTGTTACTTTCACTCCTATTTATAATCACCTTCGTAATCCTTTCCACTATATCTCTGGAACTTCTTGGAGGCCGATGGAGAACACACAACAGGATGACTTCTCCTTTCCTGTTTCTAACCTCGGCCCATACTACCTCATTAGATGAGTCCTCAGATGTCCTTTCTGACACCGTAACATAGTCCTTGACTAACAATACCACATCTCACTTCTTTTACCAACTTGCCTGTTCTTACTGAAACATCCAAACCCCGGAGCCTGCAACAACCATTCTATCCATGTCTACGAAATGGCCACAACATCGAAGGTCCAGGAACAAAACCATGCTGCACATTCATCCACCTTATTTTGGATGCTCCTGACTTCGAAGTAGACACACTTCAAACCACCTTCCTGCCTGCCGGCACACTCCAGTAATCTTGAAACCTTATTCATGACCTCAATACTGTCAACGTCCTGTATACTAGAACTACAATTCTAGCTCCCATTCACCTACACCTTCCAAACTTCCATCCCCTATAAGGACAACAGCAGTAGATGCATCAGAACACAGTGACAAAGAAGATCCCCTCCAATCCACTGTCACTCCTGACTTGGAAGTATATTGGTGTTCAGTCACTAACAGTACTCTGGTTGTACCTATATTACATGGACTGCAGTTGTTTAATCACCATTTTCTCAAGAGTAAATATAGATAGCTAATAAATGCTGGCCAAGCTAGAAATGACCACATCCTGGAAATGAAAATTTGAAAAATTCAAAATGTGATAGAAAACCTTATTATAACCAATGTCCTCTCTAAGCTGCACAGAGTGTCTGAACATGCCAATCACTTGTAGAATAATTGACTATGGGAGGCATGGTATTTCATTGGTTAGCACTGCTTCCTCATAATACCAGAGACCCAGGTTCAATTGCAGCATTGGGTGACAGTCCATGTGGAATTTGCATGTTCTCCCTGTGTCCGCCTGGGTTTCCTCCCACAGTCCAAAGATGTGTAGGTTAGGTGGATTGGCCATACTAAATTGCCCATCGTGTCCAGGAATGAATGGGTTAGTCATGGGAAATGCAAGTTTGAAAGCATTACATAGGGTGCTGAATCTGGGTGGCTTGCTCTTCAGTGGATCTGTGTAGACCTTTTGGGCTGAATGGTCTGTTTCCACATGATAGGGATTCTAAATCTGTAGTTACTATCATGCACAGACCACTGAGTCAGTAGGAGGAAAAATGAGAACAAATACAGTCTATAGCCCTGCCTTTCACAAAGCCGTGAATAATTTTATCAATTTAACATCAATATTTATTTTTCAGAGATTCTCTTAATGACATTTATTTATTTTGAAATTAATGGTTACCATGTAAGAAATTATTTCTGACTTGTCCTTTAAGCTTATCAGAATACATTGGCTGGCTATTGGTACTTTAAATAAAGTTTAATGAAAGATCATGATGACAGTACTGCAAAGGTCATCTGGTCTACTTACTAATAGATGACAGTTTTTTATATTTAAATTAATTCCAGATAGTGCAAGCTCAGTTACTTGGGGGAGTGTGGGCTATTTCTGAGGAGGTTGAACTAAGTTCATTTTTTCTCTTCCTTTCTTCCTCTTTTTCTACATAAACAACTTGTATCAATTCATCTCACAATTCCACAGTTTGCAGTGGCTAGTTAAAGAAAGCATTGCTAGAGAGTGGTGAAGGGATACATACATTTTTCATATCTTCACACTCTCCTTGTATGGACTAATCTAAAATAGTGGTAGGTTTGTTTAACAATCTGAGGAAGGGGTAAATTTTCTTTTTGGCGATGTTTTGAGATGGCAGTTTGAACAAACCTCCTCATTACAGGAATATGTAGCCTACAGAACATTGATTACTTAAGTGGCAGTGGCTTGGTTGAGCTTGGCTGTACCAACTCTATCATGGGGTATCTAACACATAGGTCATCTCACTAACCGCACATAGCACCCATTCTCTGGATTGATTCTTCAGTCAGCACTGTTCCTGTGATGGGGTGACCCAGGCAATGACTTGTTGCATATGAACCGTTGCTGTTTGCAAAGAGTTTTTTTTAGATTAGATTAGATTACTTACAGTGTGGAAACAGGCCCTTCGGCCCAACAAGTCCACACCGACTCGCCGAAGCGTAACCCACCCATTCCCGTACATTTACCCCTTTACCTAACACTACGGGCAATTTAGCATGGCCAATTCACCTGATGTGCACATCTTTGGACTGTGGGAGGAAACTGGAGCACCCGGAGGAAACCCACGCAGACACGGGGAGAATGTGCAAACTCCACACAGTTGCCTGAGTCGGGAATTGAACCCGGGTCTCTGGCACTGTGAGGCAGCAGTGCTAACCACTGTGCCACCGTGCCGCCCTCAGGCTAGAATTCCATGATGCAAGGCTGGACTGTGCCAGCAACTGCAGCTGGTCTCCTCCCTGGAGCTTTCCTGAGCAGAGAAACAAGAGAGTATTAAGGATATCTGAGTGTCTGGCAATAGAATGTGTGCATTCATATCTAGGCATCACCTGACATCATCCCATTCCTGATGAAGGGCTTTTGCCTGAAACGTCAATTTTCCTGCTCCTTGGATGCTGCCTGACCTGCTCTGCTTTTCCACCACCACACTCTCGACTTAATCTCCAGCATCTGCAGTCCTCACTTTCACCTACTTCATCACCTGACAAAGGAGCAACACTCCAAACGTTTGTGATTTCAAATAAACCAGTTGGACTGTAACCTGGTGTCGTGTGATTTCTGACTTTGACCACCCCAGTCCAATACTGCAATCTCCACATCATGATTAGAGAGCTCTCATACTCTACACTTTGCCACATTTCTATTCCTTTCAATGCACTACCAATACCAGGTCTGAGAGATTTTTGAGGACAGAGCCAAAGTACCTATTGATCAGATATATCTGCGCTGGATAAGACACATGGAGAACTAAGATTCTTTCACTCCTTTGCAACTCTCCATATTTTGGCTACGATATGAATGCTGCACATCAGTGACATCGGTTGAGGTATTGATGATGTGATTATTTCTTTCTTACCCCTCTCTTCAATTGTTACATAAATCCACTATTGTTTTAGACTAGTCAGCAATCACACAACACCAGCTTATAATTCAACAGGTTTATTTGAAATCACAACCTTTTGGAGTGCTGCACCTTCATCAGGTGAAGTGAGGAAAAGCAAACAGGCACACAATTTGTGGGCAGAGAGATCAAAAGATAATACAAATGTTGTAAGTAGAGTGTCAGGCTGAATAATAAGACTCTGCAGGTGATTAAAAGTGTCAGATTGTGAGAGTAAAATTTGGTGAGTAAAAACTATAGCCTGGTGTCATGTGATTTCTGACCCTGTCCACCCCAGTCCAACACCGGCACCTCCACAACGTTAGACTAGTCTGTAAGAGGAGAGTGTGAAAATGTGAAAAATGTATCTATACCTTCTCCATTCTTCAACAAGGCATTCTTTAACCAGTCACTGAAACCTGTGGAATTGTGAGATGAATGAATCATTTGATAGTAGTTGTTTATGATGAAAAATGGGAAGAAAGGAAGAGAAAAAAATGAACTTATTCCAATTTCCTCAGCAATAGACCATGCTGTTGTGGTTCTGTTCGCCGAGCTGGGAATTTGTCTTGCAAACGTTTCGTCTCCTGTCTAGGTGATATCCTCAGTGCTTGGGAGCCTCCTGTGAAGCGCTTCTGTGCTGTTTCCTCCGGCATTTATAGTGGCCTGTCTCTGCCGCTTCCGGTTGTCAGTTCCAGCTGTCCGCTGTAGTGGCCGGTATATTGGGTCCAGGTCGATGTGTTTGTTGATAGAGTCTGTTGATGAGTGCCATGCCTCTAGGAATTCCCTGGCTGTTCTCCGTTTGGCTTGCCCTATAATGGTAGTGTTGTCCCAGTTGAATTCATGTTGCTTGTCATCTGTGTGCGTGGCTACTAAGGATAGCTGGTCGTGTCGTTTCGTGGCTAGTTGGTGTTCGTGTATACGGATCGTTAACTGTCTTCCTGTTTGTCCGATGTAGTGTTTTGTGCAGTCCTTGCATGGGATTTTGTACACTACATTAGTTTTGCTCATGTTGGGTATCGGGTCCTTCGTTCTGGTGAGTTGTTGTCTGAGCGTGGCTGTTGGTTTGTGTGCTGTTATGAGTCCTAGTAGTCGCAGTAGTCTGGCTGTCAGTTCAGAAATGCTCCTGATGTATGGTAGTGTGGCTAGTCCTTTGGGTTGCGGCATGTCCTCGTTCCGTTGTCTTTCCCTTAGGCATCTGTTGATGAAATTGCGAGGGTATCCTTTTTTGGCGAATACCTTGTATAGGTGTTCCTCTTCCTCTTTTTGCAGTTCTGGTGTGCTACAGTATGTTGTGGCCCTTTTGAATAGTGTCTTGATGCAACTTCTTTTGTGTGTGTTGGGGTGGTTGTTTTCATAGTTTAGGACTTGGTCTGTGTGTGTAGCTTTCCTGTATACCTTTGTGGTGAATTCTCCGTTCGGTGTTCTCTGTACCATCACGTCTAGGAATGGGAGTTGGTTGTCCTTTTCTTCCTCTCTAGTGAATCAGATCCCTGTGAGTGTGGCGTTGATGATCTGGTGTGTGTTCTCTATTTCTGTGTTTTTAATTATTACAAAGGTGTCATCCACATATCTGACCCAGAGTTTGGGTTGAAGTTGTGGTAAGACTGTTTGTTCTAACTTTTGCATTACTGCTTCGGCTATGAGTCCAGAGATCGGTGAGCCCATGGGTGTTCCATTGATTTGTTCGTATATCTGGTTGTTGAATGTGAAGTGTGTTGTGAGGCACAAGTCCAGTAGTTTAAGTATGCCGTCTTTGTTGATAGGTTCAACGTCCTGTTGTCTGTTATGTCTGTCCAGCAGATTGGCTATTGTTTCTCTGGCTAGGGTTTTGTCGAGAGAGGCGAACAATGCCGTTACATCGAATGAGACCATAGTTTCTTCCTTGTCTATGTGTATATTTCTGATGATGTCCAAGAATTCCTGTGTCGATTGTATAGATTGTCTGGATCCGCTGAGCAGGTGTTTCAGTTTCTGCTGTAGTTCTTTAGCCAGTTTGTGTGATGGTGTCCCTGGTCGTGATACTATGGGTCTGAGTGGGATGTCTGGTTTGTGCACTTTGGGTAGTCCATAGAATCTTGGGGTGTTGTTGCTTTCAGGTTTCATTCTTTGTAGGTCAAACCTGGTTATCTGTCCATGTTTTTGTAGATTCCTCAGTGTGTTATTTATCCTATTGGTGAGCTGTGGGGTGGGGTCAAACTCCCTCTTTTGGTAGGTGTTGGTTTGGCAAGTAGTTGTTGTGCTTTTTGGATGCACTCTGCTTTGTCCAGGATGACCGTCATTTTGCCTTTGTCTGCTGGTAGTATGATTATGTTCTTATCGTTTCTTAGTGATTTTAGTGCTTCCCTCTCCTTGGTGTTGAGGTTATGTATTTGTCTTTTTTTTGTTATCAGCGGTACGATACTTTGTCTCAGTGTTTGTTGTGTCTCTTGTCAGTCCATTGTTCCTGAGCGTGCATTCTAGTGCTGCTAGGAAGTCTGCTCTCTTGGCGTCCCTGTGGTTGTATTTGAGTCCCTTGGCCAGTATTGTTCTTTCCGTGACTGTGAGCTGTCTGTGGGAAACCATGCTCCCCAAGTGATGCAGTTATACCAGAAGTTCCAAGGATTCAAACCCATGTATTACTTCTTACTTGCCTGCTCCAAACTTATGTTATACCTTGTACTGCTTCGATTTAAGGCATATAGCTTTGCAGTTTATTTTATTGATTTATTTTGCCAAATCTTACATCCCTAGAAGGTATGAGAACTTTTCCCCCAATGCTCAGAAACAAACAAACAGTTGGCGTTGTTTTGTATTTCATAGATCAGTGTTGCAGGGATTTTGTTTTAAAAATAACATGTGGATGCTGCAATTGTGAGTCACCATCACAAACTCGCATTGGATGGAGTGATTTCAGGCTCTTTCCAAATGCAGAAAATAAGTTAGAACACTGATGGAGGTATTCCGATTAAATTCCAATTACGTGAATTAAATTCACAGACCCTCACACTGTGATATACACACTGATAAGAATTATCAGAATGCAATTTAAATATGAATGTTCTAGAGATGTTTAAATACAAAAAAAGAATGTAACATTACAGCTGAGTCTTCTGATGATTCTACTTGAATTTATTAATTAACCTTCCATTGCATTTTCCGACATTCCTTGGCACAGAATTGTGTGCAATCTCATTCCAGTGCAACCTGATTATCTACAACCTATTAGGATTCACATTAAGTGCACCACTAACACCCAGACAGCCATTACATGTCTGATAGGAAGCAAAGAATTAAGTAGGAAGTCTTATTGATCGACCATTGGTCACAATATTATTTTTCCAAATACGTCTCAAAAACCACTAATAAATAGAGAATGGTCAGAAAGGACTAAAGAGCTGAGAGATTGACAGTTCATAAAAATGATCTATATTGATGTTGGTGAGGTAAAGGAACAAAATGAGGCTACTTCTTTAGCTTAACCGTTACTATAAATGTATTCATCAACAAAATGATCCTTTTTCCAAAATGTAAATAATGCAGGATGGATTAGTCAGCCAAAAGAGAAAGATAGGTAAATGTTTTTGATGAAAATTTTCTTCAGCGGTTATCGGGTATTATTTCAAGCTAATCACTTTGCCTAAAGGTGACCATTGTAACGCCAAAATGGCATTGCGTTACTCAATACTCCATTACGTTGGCATTCTGTCTGTTGTCATCTTACAATGGGCCTTCTAATGGATGACTACAGCATGCCTATTTGTAGCGATTGTTCTCTAATATGAAACTAAATTGCTACTTTGAGGAGAAGATGGGCAGAGTTTCTGTTGTGCTATGTACGCTTTGTCCATTTGACTTTGACAATACTTGCAAAATACAGCCCAAATCTTTCATTAATTTCATTCTAATGTGCCACAACTTCTCAGGGTATCTATGCCACACTGGACCTACACATTTGCCTGACTGGCAAGCATCCAGATCATCTCGAATCCCTCTATTGGATAACTGGCAAGCTTGGAAGCGACTTGGGAATGAGGCGCAAATATAAATTTGGATCTACAATAGGGAAAATATGGTCCCGTTTCAGGACTTTAAATAACATTTGGTTATCTGCATCATGTTTCAGTGAAATGTCCTGAAATGACATAATCTCAGTCTTTTAAAAAGACTTTAACCTTAACAACCTTAGCAAAGCTAGGGATGCTATTATAAAGATGAATTTTCAAGGTAATATTGAATATCATGTTTACTGTGTGATGATGCTGCTCCTTTATCAAGGTTATGTTGTCCTTGGCCTTTTTTTGTCAGAGGTCGTAAAAGACACTGACTCTGGAAAGTCTAAGTTGGAAGGGTTTTAGGGCCAATTTGATTATATCTAACAGACACAGCCACAGGAAAATGGCTTTCAAGTTTTAAAAAAATTACTTTTACAATGAAAGGGGAGTCGCCAGTTCTCCCAGCTCATCTTTTCTCTAGCCTGATTTGGTTTTTAGACTAGCTATTCACTGAAAGCAGTCAGGCAGTAAAAGCTATTGGATTCAAAGAAGCAGGTCCAAACTGATCCTCCCCTCCCTCTGACTTCACTCCTGTAAGACCCTGTATGGATTTTACCTTTTGTGCTGAGGGGTGTTTATGGGGATTGTTGCAAGTATTTGGAACAGCATCATTAAGTTGGGATGATCTTTTGGGTTTTTGGATAGATTAAGTTATTTGGTATTCTGTTCTCTTTTGTTTGTGTTTCATTTGGTAATCTCGTAAATAAACTCTGTTTAGTTTAAAACTAAGTGGTTCGACCAGCTGCATCCCTCCTGAAATATCCACATTATACCTGCTTAAAACAACTAGCAAAGTTACAGTCTGTGCCACTTTCTCAAAATGTTTTGAGGGGCTCTGACCTGGTCCATAACAACTGTCACCTCAATGTTTTGCCTACAGTTTCACAATGCTACTGAATTTCAAGCCCTTGCTATGACATTCATGTGTAAAGCAGGGAAAGATAAGTATCCCACACACTGAACTGCTCTAGCTCTCCCTGCCCCCTGACATTTTTGGTAAATTAACCCTGTTGTTAGCTTCACTTTTATACTTAAACTTCATTTATCAGAATATTATGACAATACATGAAATGTGAATACACAAACAATTTCCATTTATAAAGTACCTTTGGCTCAGTAAATCTTCTTAAGAGGTTTCACAGGAATGTCATGAACTAAAACAACTGACACTGAACGAAAGAAGGAGACAGATATCCATATGCTTAAGCAAAGAGCTATGGTTTGAGCATCAACTTAGTGAAGAGAACAGGTTTAGTGAGAAAATGACAGTGCTTAAGGTTCAGATAGAAAAAGGCATGTCTGCCATTGGCAAGCACCAATCATATGCAAACACAAGTATGTTTTGCATTCCTTAACCTCTGTGTGCTTAATTGGATAGTTTAAAATGATAATTTCAAATTTACATATACACTGTGTTATCTTGATTTCAATCAAATTTGAAATGTCTAATTAAATCTGTTTTTAGTCAGTTACTCGTTCAGGCCTAGTGCAAATCTATAATTCTTGAAAATATGCAAATAGATATAGATAATTGGATTTTTATTCCAATTATTCACATAATTGGTGGTTTTAGACCACTGGTCCAAAACACTGACTGTTTTGTTAAATCTGCCAGGATTTGTGAACTGCCATCAGTTCTTAAAATAATGCAAGTCATTCATGAACAAAAAATAATTTTCACATCTCACTGTTCCTTTTTTTGAAGGCAAGTATAAAGTTCCAGCAACCAAAAAGTAACATATAACTTCAATAGAACTGTGGTTCATAACCAGGGAGCTTCAGGAAAATACCACCCAAGAGATACAGGTGTTATCAAATAACATACAATGTTTGCTTCATGGAGTTAATGAAATCCATGCCCGAACATTCTTTATCCAAGAGAGAAATCCAGGAACCGAAAAAGAACATGCAGTATGCAAAGTGAATACTGTGTTTCCTAATTATAGCAATGATTAGACTTCAAAAAGTGAAGCACTTTGTGGCACTCTGAGTTCGGGAAAGTTGCTAACAAATGCAAGTTCCTTCCTTCTTTTCTTGATTAACTGCCTCACATCACTGCTCAGATTCACTTCCTCTTTCCCTAGAATACAAAGTAACCACCGGTCATTGCATTTGGAATTGTAAGTGCCAATAAGCCACAGGTGGAAATGAAAGAGACCAAGAGAAAATGAGGCAGCAGCTTAACCAAGAAGCAATCAATGGAAACAAAACAACAGGACTAACAGTGAATGCTGAGCAAATCAAAGCTCCAATCCTCGGAAACATATCCCACTATAAAAACATACTGTTCTTAATTGCTCTAACAGTCTTTAAAGCAGCTACCTATTTTTTTTCTGGACAATGAAGCATTTTACTGCATTTATACCAACCAGGAATGGGAGTAGGCCATTTAAATCCTGAGCCTCTTCCACCAAGATAAGATCCTGGTTGATCTGATTCTGATATCAAACCTCATTGCTGCCTACTCTAATAGCCTCTCACCTTAGGATAGTAAAGATGATCTTTCAGATTGTAAATAACTCAGTAATATAACTGAAATTACAATAGTAGCTCCATTCAATTCAAAAGCAGAGTACTGCAAATGCTAGAAATCTGTCATGTAAACAGTAAATGCTGGAAGCAAAATGCACTGGATCAGGCAATACCTAGAAAGGAAAAGAATACAATTAGCACTTTGGAAACCACAACCCTTTCATCAGAGATGGAATTTTAGAAATGTGAGGGGTTTTGACAAAATTATATATCTTGTGACGCCAATCAATCCCGACTTGTGGTTGAGGTTGTCTGCTGCTACGATCCTCTTTCCTTGAATAAATCTATGGGCATACTTGGTTTGCAGTGGTACAGAAAAACCAAAAGCGAGTATTACCGAGAAAAGGCTCTGTCTTTGACAAGACTTAGATGATAGCAATCAGGAGTATACCTGTAGCTTTTCAGTCTCCAAGATCCTAGGCTCTTCTGACTTTGCTTCATTCAAGCCTGCATGACATCATCTGATTGGGTGGGGCATAATACAGTCTCAAACATTAATGAACATACATTCTTTCAAAACCATTACCTTGCACAACATATTCATTCAAGTTTTTTTCCCCTCAGTTAACAATTAGTTACTCATAGCTACGAACATTTAGCATTACATAATGTCCTTCGAAGTCACTGACATCACAAATTCAGATGGCCTGGAAATTTAACATTTCTTCTGGAATGGGTTCTCTTGGAGTCATAGAGTTACTAGCATGGGAACAGACCCTTCAGTCCAACTCGTCCATGCCAACCAGATAGCCTAAACTGATCTAGTCCCATTTGCTAGCACTTGGCTCATATCTCTCTAAACTCTTCCTATTCATATACTCATCTAAATGTCTTTTAAATATTGTAATTTTACCAGCCTCCATCACTTCCTTTGGTAGCACTTTCCATACATGCACCACCCTCTGCTTGAAAAAGTTGCCTCTCAGGTTTCTTTTAAGTCCTTTCACTGTTGCCTTAAACCTATGCCCTCCAGTTTCCCTTACCCTGGGAAAAAGACCTTGGCTATCCATGCCCCTCATTATTTTATAAACCCTTCAGCCTCCAATGGTCCAGGGAAAAAAATCCCTGGCCTATTCAACCTCTTCTGATAGCTCAAACCCTTCAATCCCAGCAACATTCTTGTCAATCTTTTTCTGAATCCTTTCAAGTCTAACAACATCTTTCCTAAAGCAGGGAGACCAGAATTGAATGTAGTATTCCAAAGTGGCCTAACCAATGTCCTGTACAGTCCCAACATGGCATCTCATCTTATATACTAAATGCACTGACCAATGAAGGCAGAAGTGCCAACTCCTTTTTCACAATCCTGTCTATCTGTGACTCCACTTTCAAGGAACTATGAACCTGTACTCCAAAGTCTCTTTTTTCAGCAACACTCCCCAGGAGCTTACCATTAAGTGTAACAGTCCTGCTCTGATTTGCCTTGCCAAAATGCAACACCTCACATTTATCTAAATGAAACTCCAACTGCCACTTCTTGGACCATTGGTCCGTCTGATCAAGATCCCAATGTACTATAAGATAAGCTTTTTTTTCGCACTGCTGTACCACCAATTTTGGTGTCATCTGTAAATTTAATAACCATATCTCCTATATTCACATTTAAATCATTTACGTAAATGACCAAAAGCAGTGGACCTAGAACACATCCTTGCTGCACACCACTGGTCACAGGCCTCAGTCCAAAAAACAACTCTGCATTACCACTCTCTATCTTTTATCATCAAGCCAATTTTGCATTCAGTTGGTTAGCTCTCTCTGGATTCTATGTAGTCTAACCCTGTTAACTAATCTACCATGTAGATCTTTGCTGAACTTCTCGCTGAAGTCCATATAGAAGCAACTACACCGCCCCGTGGCCAAACACTGTAACTCCCCCTCCCACTCTGCCAAGAATGTGGGCCTCCTTCACTACCACCTAACCACCCGACGCCTGGAGGAAGAACGCCTCATCTTCCACCTTGGGACCTTCCAACCATACGGGATTAATGTGGATTTCACCAGCTTCCTCATTTCCCATCCACCTCCAACATATCCCAGATCCAACTTTCCAACTCGGCACCCTCCTCATGACCTGTCAGACCTGTCCATCTTCCTTCCCACCTATCCATTCTTCTCTCTTCTCCAGCCTATTATCATTACCCCCACCTTCACGTACCTATTGCACTCTCAGTTACCTTGCCCCCAGCCCCACACTCCTCCCTTTTATCTCTCAACATCCTTGGCTCACAAGCCTCATTCCTGATGAAGGATTTATGCCCAAAACATCAACTCTCCTGCCTTGGCTGCTGCCTTACCTGTTGTGATTTTCCAGGACCATGCTCTCGACTCTGATCGCCAGCATCTGCAGTCCTCACTTTCTCCATATAGACAACATCTATTGGTCTGCCTTCATCAATTTTCTTTGTCACTTCTTAAAAAAACCCAATAGTGTTGGTGAGACACAATTTCCCACTCACAAAGCCACACTGACTCTTCCTGGTCAGCCCGTGCCTTTCCAAAAGCATATAAACTCTTGTCCCTCAGAATTCCTTCCAACAAACCTACCTACCACTGACAAAATGCTCACTGTTCTATAGTTCCCTGGTTTTTCCTTACCACCATTCCTAAATAAAGGCACCACATTAGCCAACCAATAGTCTTCTGGCACCTCACCTGTGGCTATCGATGATACAAATATCTCAGCAAGCGGCCCAGCTATCTCTTCTTTAGCTTCTTACAATGTTCTGGGATACACATGATCAGGTCCTGGAGACTTATCCACTTTTATGCATTTTAAGATGTCCCAGCACATCTTCTTCTGTATTATTCTGTTCTCTTCAGACTTCGATCTGAGGAATGTTACACTTGAATCGGTTCCTGTTCCTGCTTGTTCTGTAAAGCCTGTCTACAACTGAGGACCTGTTATCACTTACATGTTCTTTGCTCTTATGTGTCTTTCACTGGGGATGTTGTGTTTGCTAAACCAAGTAGTTGGACTATTGCCATGACAAGAGGATAATTCATGAATTCTCTGTTAAAACATATATCTTGTTTTTAACATAAGAACATCAGAACTAAGAGCTGAAGTCATCAATTCAGCCCCTCAAGCCTGCTCTGTCATTTGATACAATCATAGCTGAACTCATTTTGGCCTCAACTCCATTTTCCTGCCCGCTCCCATAATCCTTTAATCTGTTGCTAATTAAAAATCTCTCCATCTCCTCCTTAAATATATTCAGTGTCCTGGCATCCATGACACATCTGGGATAGTGAATCCTTAGATTCACATCCTTTTGAAAGACTGTGAAGAAGGTTTTTTAAGATTGCAAAGGGATCTTGATCAAATCCGTCACTGGGCTGAAAAATGGCAGATGGAGTTCAATCTGGATATATGTGAGGTGTTGCATTTTGGTACAACAAAGAAAGGTAGGGTTTACACAATTAATGATAGGGCCTTGGGTAATGTTGTAGAACAGAGGGACCTAGGGATGCAAGTACATAATTCTTTGGAGTTTGAGTCACATATAGATAGGGTGGTTAAAAAGGCATTTATTTAGCTTGCCTTCAATGCTCAGTTCTTTGAGTATAGGAGTTGGCAAATTATGTTGAGGTTTTACAGGATATTGGTGAGAGTTCTTCTGGAATACTGTGTCCAGTTCTGTCACCCAGTTATAGGAAAGATATTATCAAACTGGAGAGGGTTCAGAAGAGATTTACCAAAATGTTGCCAGGTATGGAAGGTTTGAGTTATAAAGAAAGGCTGGATATGCTGGGATTTTTTTTCACTGGAACTTTGGCGGCTGACAGACGATCCGATAGAAGTTTATAAAATAATGAGAGGTATAGACAGAGTTAATGGTTTTGTCTTTTCCTTTGGATAGTGATTTTAAGATGAGGGGGAACATTTTTAAAGTGAGAAGAGAAGAATTTTAAAAAGATGCAAGAGGCAAATTTCTTACACAGAGCATGGGTCATGTGAGGAATGAACTTTTTGTGAAATTGGTGGATGTGGGTACAATTACAACATTTAAAAGACACTTGGATGTATACATGAATAGGAAAGGTTTGGAGGGGTATGGGCCAGGAGCAGGCATGGGGGATCTAGCTTAGTTTGGAAATATGTTCGACATGGGCTGGTTGGACTGAAGGGTCTGTTTCCAGTGCTGTATGACTATGATTCTATGACACTATAAATAATTCTTCCTCATCTCATTTTAAATCTGCCACCCTTTAGCCTAAAACATTGACCTTTCCTAAATCCTTACCTACAGCCTGAAATTCTTCCTGCCTGAACCACAGTTTAAATTATGGACCGTGTGCTCTCTCACAGTCTCAACTGTTATTCTTTTCTGTTAGATTCTGTCTTTTTAAACTTATAAATTTTCCCTATGATCACAACAATTGTAGCTTCACATCATTACTGGTGCTGCAAGGTATATTTAAATTACTTCTGTGGTCCTTGATTGAATTGGGGGCAGATGGGTAAGTTATCTGAACACTTGATTCCAGGAGATGATTACACCCTGTAGGATATTGGTTTCTGATTTGGATAGTAGTCAGGCCAAGAAGATTTTCTATGAGTGCGGCAAGTATTTGAGCCGAGAGGTAAAGGAGTTTTATCTTTGCTTTTTTTAAAAAATTCACTTGTATGACATGGGCTGGCCAGCATTTATTGCCTGTTTCTAGTTGCCCTCCAACTGAGTGGTTTGCTCGGCAATTTCAGAGAATCGATCACTTTGCTGTAAGTCTGAAGTCACAGGTAGTCCAGACCAGGTGAGGATGACAAATTTTCTTCCCTGAGGACATTAGATTTAAAGTTTATTGTCAGATGTACTCAAGTACAGAAGTACAGCGAAAAATGTATAATGTCGCCACACATGACTCCATCTTAGATACAAAAGTACTCATGTACAAACTCTTAGCTAGAAAGTACAAATTTTCAAAGAGAGAAAGTTAAAAAGTTAAGTATTACAGACCTTCATAGAATAAAATAAAGAAATAAAGTAATAGTTAACATTGCAATCCTTCTTCATATAAACTCAAAAAATAAAGGAACAATCTTAAAAGTTCAACAATCTTTCTTGAGTGCTTAGCCATGCATTCCTTGCCAGATGAGTTTTTCCTGACATCAGCAATACTTTCAAGATCAACAGTAGATTCTTAACTCTTCCAGATTGCTTAAAATTGAGTTTAGATTCCACCGTCTCCAGGTTTTGAATCCAGATCTCCAGAACATTAGCTGAGTTTCTGGATTAATAGTCTAGTGATAATGCCACTAAGAGAATGAAGAGTGGACAATATGGACAAGCAACTGACAATGGCATTGTTGTTCAGGAAGTCATTCAAGCAGGGCAATAAAAACAAATACAGCCCGAGCAGGGGACAGGATAGTGAGGAGGTTTAACATTGTTCCTTGCAGCAAACAGTGGAAGTCCAAAAGGCTATGTTGCATGCTAAAATAAAACAGAAACTGTAAATGCTGATGATCTAAAACAACTGCTAGAGAAATTCAGCAGGTACTTGTTTAAAGAAAGCAGAAGGGATAGCTGAATCCAAAATGTTAACTCTGCTTTCTCTCCACAGATGCTGCCAGATCTGATGAGTTTCTCTAGTAGGTTCTGCTTTTGTTGCTTATGTTGACTGCTTGGTGTCAGCTTTTGGGAGATACGCTCAGGGCTGGAAAGAAATTTGCAATGGTAGGACAAAGATGAACAAGTTGTCATGGGCAATGCAGGTACCTTGACATAGGCAAGACAAGAAAAGAGATTCTAAATAGTTATTATAAGGAGCCAGGCACAAAATTAAAAAGAATCTCAAGTATAATAATCTCAGAATTATTATCTGAACCATAAGCAAATTGGCATAGGACAAATAAGATTCGAGAACTGAACGTATGGCTCAAAGACTGAAGTGGGACAAGTGAACTCTGTGTCAGGGCGGAAGTTCACCTCTGCTGGGCCAAGTGGGATCTGTTCGTTTGGGGGTGTGGAGTCAATGTTCCAGAATGCTGCATCACTAAGAACATAGAGAGGGCTAAATACTGGGACCAAGGGATCACATTTGGCAAGATGTAGCAAATCAAATAGTAGAAATAAAGTGGGAGAGAAAAGTACCAATGTGCTAAATGATAAACCATGACATCCAGGGGTAGAGAGGACAAATAAGACCACAGACCATAAGAAATAGGAAGATGAGTAGGCTACTCAGCCCCTCAAGTCTTCTCCACATTCATTACAATCATGGTTGATCCAACATTCCTTGGAATAAATCAATAGATAAGATGATTCGTTACATAAATTATAGAAGGACAAACAAAAGGCTCTATCTAAATGCATGTCATTTGAAACAAAACAGATAAACTAATCATGTAAATCAAAATAAATAATATTGATCCAATAGCCATTCCAGCGTTAGGGCTGCCTAATAATGTAGACTGAGACCTGAATATTGATGAATCTGGAAGATTAAAGAAGAATAGGAAACTAAAACTAAAGGTGGAGGGGTGACTATTAATAAATGATTATTTAAGCAATTTCGATAGAGATAAGGAATGATAAAGACAAGAAGTCACTTGTGGAAGCAATTATACCTTACCAAACCATAACCACACCATAGAATGCAACTAAAAAGAAGTAATAATGGGACATTTTCGGAAAGGTATGGCAATGAATGAGTATGGAGATTTTAATTTACATGTGGACTGGCAAAATCTGGCTGTTTTGGATCTTGTAAATGTGCAATGAGACAGACTTACTAAATTATCTCAGAGTAAAAGATCTCCTAAACTATTGTGACCACAGCATGGAAGAATTCAACATCCAGTTTGAGGATGAAAATGTTGGTTCAGAAACAATCATGTTAAATTCACATAAGGATAAGTACAAAAGAATGAGGGCAGAGTTGCCTGGAATGAAGTAGGAGAAGTATTTACCAGCAAAGGCAATTGATGAACAAGGCAAACTTTTAAGAAAATAGCAACATAACAAGTTCATATTCCAGTGATGATGAATGTTTCTAGAAAAGAGGTAAACCAACCATGGTTAACCAAGGAAGTTAAAGATAATATCAAATTGCACATTTTTTAACAAATACAACATGAGAAAGATTCATGGTAAACCATGTCATTGAAGAAGTATCAAAAACAAGAGAAGGTGATTAAAAGTAATAAAGAGGGAGAAAATAAACTGTGAGGGTAAATCAGCAAGTAATAACAAAATGGATCAGAAAGACTTCTTTCAGTATAAAAAAAGGAACATGGAAGCCTAATTAAACGCAGGCCCCTTAGTCACTGGAGTCGGGTAAATAATAATGATGAACCAGGAAATGGTGGATGGGTGGAATAAATATTTTAGAAACAAATAAAAATCAATCATGATAGTTTTCACAGTAGAGAATACTAATATCCTTCCAAAAGATATTAAATAATCAAGAGGAAAAAGGGGGAGAGGATATAAACACAAAAACTATAATTAGGGAAAACAATTGAAGGGTAAATGATGGAATGCACCCTAAGATGGCTAAAGGAAATAACTATGAAGCTAATAGATGCACTGGTAGTAATCTTCCAAGAATCTTTTGATTCCAGAAATGGATTGGAAAACTGCCAATGTAACACATTTATTCAAAAAGGTGAGAAATAAAGGAGATAATTATAGGCCAGTTAACATAACATCTCTCATTAAGAAAGTGTGTGTGACTATTTTAAATGATGCAATAGCAATGCATTTCAAAGTCCATTACAAAATCAAGCAGAATGAGCATGACTTCATGAAATCATGCATGACAAATTTGATTGAACGATATTAGCACAGGATTCAGTGTTTTGCTGCGTGTTCGGGATAGAGATTTGTGTGTGTGTGTGTGTGTATGCACGTGTCCTATCCCATGTCGAGAGTGCAGTGCTGGAGAAACACAACAGGTCAGGCAGCATCTGAGGAGCAGGAGAATTGACGTTTCTGGCATAAGCCTTTTTCAAACTGGGTTTGGGGCACATGGAGCCCGAGGTCCATTGGTGAAGACCACCCAATACTCAGTTCATTTTGCTGGGGGAGGGGGCAGTTGGGGTAATAATAGTCTGCTTATTTCAACTTCTGTCACCCCCGCCAAAATGTCAGTGCAGCTCTGATCTTCATTGAAACATCCAGACCAACCCTGACGTGGCATGGTGGCTCAGTGGTTAGCACTGCTGCCTCACAATGCCATGGACCCAGGTTCCATTCTACCCTCAGGTAACTGTCTGTATGGAGTTTGCACATTCTCCCCATATGTGTGAGTTTCCTCCCACAGCCTGAAGATGTGCAGGTTAGCTGATTGGCCATGCTAAATTGTCCATGGATGTGCAGGCTAGGTGGATTCCTTAGTAGGATCTCTGGACCTGAAACATTAACTCTGTTTTCTCTCCATTGAGCTTTTCCAGCAATTTCTGTATTTTTTATTTTCAGCTCAGGAATCTCAGGGAATGGGAGAGCAAAATTGATGAGCCAAATGGCCTTCTTCTACATTTGATGGTCTTCTAGTTTTCTGATCAGTTGGATAAAAAGAGCCTAGAAGAGGAAATGTTTTTTGCATAGCTTCTTAGAAAAACAGAGTCTGCAGCCAACAAGAAAACAGGCTATACTAGACCTGGTACTGTGTAACAAGAAAGGATTAATTCATTTATGAAGATCATAGAATCCCTACAGTGTGTGGAAACAGGCCCTTCGGCCCAACAAGTATACACCACCCTCTGAGAGTAACCCTCCCAGACCCATTCCCGTACCCTATTACTCTACATTTACCCCTGACTAATGCACCTAACCAACACATCCCTGAACACAATGGGCAATTCACATGGCCAATTCACCTAACCTGCACATCTTTGGATTACACTGAAGGCACACTAAGGTAGCAGTGATCATAATATGATTGAATTTTACATTCAGTGTTGGGGCAGATGAGTGTGCATTCAATCCTAGGTCATGGAACAATGCAGGAAGACATGCAGGATCAGCACCAGGCATACCTAAAAATCAAGTGCAGAGTCAATTATCCATCTCAGTCTCCTCCAGAGGTCCCTACCATCACAGATCATAGTATATAGCCAATTCGATACACGCTATCAAAAGCCAGTTGGAGACATTGAATTCTGCAAAGATAATATTCCCACAACAGTAACAAGAACTTGTGCCCCAGTACTTGCATTGGTTCTAGCCATGCTATTCCAGCACTGCTAGAACACTAGCATCTACCCAAAGTACAAAACATTGCCCTGGTCCTGTACATAAAAAAGGACAAATCCAACCACCTCATCAATGTACTTTCGATTATCAATAAGGAGGTGGAAGGTGCCCTCAGCAGTACTATCAAGCAGCACTTGCTAAGCAATTACCTGCACACCGATGTTTGCTTTGCGTTCTACCAGGCCCTGATCTAATTCCAGCCTTGGTACAAACATAGACAAAAGAGGTGATAGTAACTGCCCTTAATATCAAGGCTGCATTCAACCGAGTGTGGCATAGGGAGCCCTAGCAAAACTGGAATCAATGAGTATGCGGTGGAAAACTCTCCGCTTGTTGGAGTCATACCTGGCACATTGGAAAATGGTTGTGGTTGTTGGTGGTCAGTCATCTAAGCCCCCTGGAGATGTCTGCAGGAGTTCCTCAGAGTAGTGTCCTAGGTGCAACCATCTTCAGTCACTTCATCAGTGACCTTCCCTCCATCATAAGGTCAGAGTGGGGATGTTTACTAAGGACTGCCACTGCACAATGTTCAGCACCAATCTGGGATTCTTCAGATACAGAACCAAACTACATCCAAATGTAGTCAAACCTGGACAAAATCCAGGTTTGGGTTCACATTTAGCAAGTTACATCCACATTACACAATGTGGCATCCAATAACCATCTCCAACAACCTTCTTGTCATTGGCAAACTTACTAACCCACCCTTCCACTTTCTCATCCAAGTCATTTATAAAAATCACAAAGTACAGAGGTCCCAGAACAGATCTCTGCGGAACATCACTGGTCACCCAGCTCCAGGCTGACTACTTTCCATCCACTACCGCCCTCTGTCTTCTAAGGACCAGCCAATTTTGTATCTGGACAGCCAAATTTCCCTGTACTCCATGTCTCCTTACTTTCTGAAAAAGCTTACCATGGGAAACCTTATAAAACACTTTGCTAAAATTCACATACGTCACATCCACTGCTCTATCTTCACCCATGTGTTTTGTCACATCCTCAAAGAATTCAATATGGCTTGTGAGGCATAACCTGCCCCTTGTTATGACACAGCGGTGAACCATTCTATTAATTGAACCAAACACCCAGAAAAGCTCACCTCGCTTTGTAATCTGTTAAAGTATGAGTGACAGAGAACTCCCAAATTCCACTATTTAAAGAAAATAATATCAATTTATTCTTTAAGTGAACATTAAACAACAACTATTTATAACTCTAAACCCCAGTTTCTCTTAATTGCTTATTAGCTGCCTCCAATTCGATAATAAAATGCTGTTCCAATAAGACACTTGTTAAAATTACACCAACTTAATTTCAATATTACACAGCAGCTGTCATCTTTGGTGTCTGTCTTCTTCTGGCTAGAGATCTTCCTGGATTGTCTTCTTTCATTTTAATGTGAACATAAAAAGGTACCTTTGATAAATCTCTCTCAATGGCAGTTGCTCTCTCTGCAATTTTCAAAATGCCTGCACTTTTATATCCCCTACATCAGATCATCTCATTGTTTTGATGCTGGCAAAACAACAAGTTTAAACCTGATTGGGCTTTAGTGTCCAGGGGCATATTTAAACTGATTGGTTAAATTTGAATTGTTGTCAAAACAGCAATCAACTCAGGTATCTATTTCACAACCAAATGTTACATTTTTTCAATTTTCCAGTACACTCTGAGACTGCCAACTAGTCATATATACAGGTGCTTATAATCTTTCAGTTCAGAACAGTATTCACTCTCTCTTAAAGGTACAATACATGTCTTCAACTTCATAATACACTCATCTTATATCTAAGCAAGCTACGCTTTTCCAAATAATCATAAATCCTGTCTCTCAGAATCCTCTCGAATAAATTGCCCACCACCAACATAAGACTGACTGGTCTTTAATTCCCAAGGTTATCCCTAGTCCCTTTGTTGAACAAGGGAGTAACATTTGTCACCCTCTAATCATCTGGTACTACTCCAGTGGACATTGAGGACATGAACATCATCACTAAAGGTGCAGCAATGTCTTCCCTCACTTTCCGCAGTAACCTTGGGTATGTCCCCTCTGGCCTAGGGGACTTCTCTATCCTCAGGTTTTTCAAAATTCCAGCACTGTTTCACACTGTCCTCACTAATGATAAGATCCCCTACTCCCCTACTTCCTCTGACTCCAGGCATAAATTCCCTCTACCATCCCTGATCATCCCGACTCTCACCCAGGCCATTTTCTTATTCCTCACATAAGTGTAGAACACTTTGGGGTTTTCCTTAGTCCTACCTGCCAAGGCTTTTCCATGCCCCCTCCTCTCCAAATTCCATTCTTTAATTTCTTCCTGTCTACCTTGTAACCATCTAGAGCCCTGTCTGATCCTTGCTTCGTCAAGCTTAAGTAAGCTTCCTTCCTCATCTTGACTAGATGTTCCACATCTCTTGTCATCCAAGGTTCCTTCATCCTACCATCTTTTCCTTACCTCGGTGGGATAAACCTATCGAGCACTCGCAGCAAGTGCTCCCTAAACAACCTCTCCATTTCTGTCATGCATTTCCCTGAAAATATCTGCTCCTAATTTATACTCCACAGTTCCTGCTTAATAGCATTGTAATTCTCCCACCCCCAACCAAATACTTTCCCATACTGTCTGCTCCTATCCCTCTTCACGACTATAGTAAAAGCCAGGAAGTTGTGATCACTGCCACCAAAATACTGTCCCACTGAAAGATCTGACACCTGACCTGGTTCATTGCCAAACATCAAATCCAATATGAATTCCCTTCTATTCAGCCTATCTACATACTGAGTCAGGAATCTTTCCTGGACACACCTAACAATATCTGCTCCATCCAAACTATTTGCACTAAGGAGGTTCCAATCAATATTAGGGAAGTTGAAGTCACCCATGACAACACCCCTGTTACTTCTGCACCGTTCCAAAATCTCCCTCCCAATCTGATCCTCTGTGTCACTGTTGCTATTGGGGTGTTTATATAAAACTCCAATAAAGTGACTGCTCCTTTCCTGTTTCTGACTTGTACTCATACTGACTCAGTAGACAAACTCTCCTCAACGACCTCCCTTTCTGCAGCTCTAATACTATCCCTGATTAATAATGCCAATCCCCCACCTCTTTCACCTCCCTACCTATTCCTTTCGAAACATCTAAACCCTGAAACATCCAACAAACATTCCTCCCCCTGTGATATCCGAGTCTCCGTAATGGCCACAACATCGTAGCTCCAAATATTGATCCATGATCTAGGTTCATCACCCTTTTTCTTGACATGAATGTCTGTAACCACACTCAAAGTAGATGGGGTAAGTGGCTTGACCTGTGATGGAGGGGGCTGCAGGATCCATTGATGTTCAGGTTTTTAAAGGGAAAGTACATCACACAGAGACACATGAACTATACAGCACACGGACCTGTGGGGGCCCCTATTCCCCAGACATTCAAATATATTCCCCATGACCCCACCCCATTCTCTCCATCTGCCACTTCCCTGCCACAAGCAATGCTTAACAATTTACTGATAGGTCCACTTTTGGACACAAAGTTCACAAATGAATATGGCTGTTGTCATAGCTGTCAGCATGATCCAACGCCATGAAAACACATTTTTCCTTTTGCTTCAAACTGATGCAGCAGGTTCTGAGCACAGACCACCATCCAAGGAACATGGTCTGTGACCCTAATTCTATTCAGCGAACAACTAGATGTTAAGTCAAATTAGTCACATTTACAAGAAAATGCCAAGTCAATTACATTGCACTGTCATTCGCTGCTACTATGACTTCTTGTTCCCCTCTCTCTCACTCTGTCTTAGTGTAATGTTGGCATGGCACTGAAAAAGGCATTGCAGGTCAGGCAACATCTGAGGAGCAAGAGTCTACATTCCAGGCGTAACTCTTCTTCTAGACTGAGGAAGGAGAAGGGGGCTGAGAAATAAATAGGTAGAGGGAGTGGGGCGAGGGGAAAGGTAGCTGTGCCTTTCCTAGCCCATGCTTTCTCAACTCTGACTCTCCAGCATTTACAGTCCTCATTTTCTTCTGTGTCTTAGTGTACTCTCTAGCTCCACACTTGCAGCGAGGGCAGCCTGTTTGGCATTGAAGACCTCTGGTCCCGAAGGTTTGGTCGGGAGACCCCAGAGGCCTTTATGACTGGACAAGGTCCAAGTCGATTCTCCATGGAATGAATTTCCAGGAGTCAGACGGAGTCAGACATGGTGGAAATCAGTGTCCTGAATGAAATCCTCTGAGGGGGTTGATGTGGTTTTCGCTCCGGCTGGTCAGCTCCCCATCTCCTTCTGACCTAGTGCTTCCAGCTTCCCTGCTTCCACCCCCTTTGGTCCTAAAGACCAATGGCTGGGACGATTGAGTATAGATGTGTGTGCCTCTCCAGCAGACTCTGAAGGTGCGAGACCTGGCTCTTCATGAGAGTATTGCTGCTGTGATATGAGGTACATCTAGTTAATATAAGGGTCTCCACTGGGCAGAAATTGGATTAAAAATAGTTTATTTTCAAAGCACTATTTGTAAATCAATATTTTCACAAAGGCATGGAGTGTACATTGAAAAGAAAGCACATCTCCAAGTCTTTAATCCCCCTTTAAGCAAGCATAATTGTTAAATGCTTAATTTCTACATTTTTGAAAAGTGATATCAATTCATTAAAATATTAAATTTGTCCCAGTCTAGTCGGTTTAGATATATAGCCCCATTATTATGTATTTGCCCTTTCCCTATTCATCCATTACCCAGGTATGACATTAACACTGAGTCACAGAGTGGCAGTTTTGCAAGCATCAGCATATGTAGTAAAAGTGGCAATCATTTACTTTTTAACTATTCAAAATGCAGTACTTTTCCTGCAGGATTGTTAAATGCTGTGTTTTTGCTTTGATTAATTACTGTTGTTAATTAAGTTGCTGAAATAAATATCAGAAAAAGGCCATTTTCCAATGCATAGAAAGCTACAGCTACTTATTGATGAGGTGATTGTTTCAAGGACAATTTTTCTTTCCCCCTCAGCTTTGTCCCCTTGACTCCCTGAATCTATGGGCACAATTATCCTTCAGTAACTTGTCTAAATGGTCATTATTCAGATGGGATGTCAACTATTTGACTATTACAGCTACGACCAATCATGGCCTTGTCCAATTTTGTATAAGAGGAATTTCTAGATGGCAATCGTGAGTAGAAACTTCTGACTAATTTTTTGGAAAGCTTTTCAAATAGCGAGTAGTCATTTTCTCA
Organism: Chiloscyllium punctatum; assembly: GCF_047496795.1. NCBI lineage: Eukaryota > Metazoa > Chordata > Chondrichthyes > Orectolobiformes > Hemiscylliidae > Chiloscyllium > Chiloscyllium punctatum. The sequence continues at coordinate 63,078,727 of NC_092775.1, forward strand.
GCTATATCATTGTAATTGCTGAGAGCAGCTAAATTAGTACAAGCTGGTTTGGAACGCTAGAACCTGTTAGGTCTGAATGGATAAATGCTGCTCTCGGCAGTAACCTTACCAACTCAGCTATCGAGGCAACTCACTTATAAGATAATTGAACTACTGTAGTTGTGTATGGGCGGACTGTTTAGACTTATAGGTGTTAGCCTTGCTTCAATGATAGCACTCTGGCTTTTGTATTAGTGATTATAGGTTCAAGCTCTGCCCCAAACATTTAGGCACATACTCAAGGCTCAGTGTAATACAGTGGAATATTATACCATCAGAGGTGTCAGCTTCCAGCTACAACTTTAACCTTAAATAGGTGCAAAACATCCCATGGTCCTAATTGCTGATGAGCAGGGGAGTTCTTCCTGATATCTGAGCCAAAATCCATCCCTCAAAACCTAAAACTGATTATGTGCTCATTATCTCATTGCTGTTTTTGCAAGTTTGCTGTACAAAAATTGGCTGCTGTGTTTCCTATGTTACCATAATGACCATACTTGAAAAAGTGGTTCATTTGCCATGAAATGCTTTGGGATGTCCTGAAGTCATAAAAGCTGTTAATAAATGCAAGTTATATTCTTTTGTTCTGTAAGCAAGCCACGATCAGTGTTATTGCTCCAGGCCACATGTGAAATCATGCTGAGCACTGCAGTTTTTTCACTTGCTGGTCAGAGGTTTCCTATCTCACTGGTGTTTGATTTAAATAACAGGAAGAAATCTTACTATTGGAGTTGATGTAAGTGGGAGGTGAAGTTCTTTCTTTGAGAACTATTCAAGTTAATATTGCTTTCTAGTTGTAAAATAGACAAGCAGGAGGCTGGAAGAACACAGCAAGCCAAGCAGCATATGGAAATGGAGAAGTCGACATTTCGGGTGTAACCCTTCTTCAGGACTGGAGCTGTAGATAAAGTGGGGGGTGGGGGCGGGATGGTGAGGTGGGGATAGGTGAAGACAGGTAGAAAGTACAACCTGGTTGTTCAATGGGAGGAATGAATCCAGTTAGTGGCTGGGAGGAGTGGAAGGGAGGGGGAGGAGTTGGGAAGGGAGTCGGGTAATGGGAAGGGACATTATTTCTTTCTAGTTTTAAAAGTTTGACAAAAGGAGCAGGAGTAGGCTATTTGATCCCTCAAGTCTGCCCTACCATTTTATGAGATTAAGGATGCTCAGCCTGAAGTCTTAACTCCTCTTTCGTCCCAGTTTCTCATAGCCCTAAACTCTTCAACATTTCAAAAATCTATCCACCTCCTCAAAATACTTTCAATGATCTAGCCCCTACAACTCTCTGGGGTAGAGAATTCTAAATATTTGCTACCCTCTAAGAGAAAACATTCTTTCACATCTCTTTAATTGAGTGCCAATTTATTCAGTAAATAGGTCCTCTAATTTAAAATTCCCCACTCGTGGCAATATCTTCTCAACATCTATGCTGTCAACATCTTGCATGTTTCAATAAGGTCACCCATCACCCTTCTAAACTCAAACAAACAAAGGTCTAACTAGTTTAGCTGTTGCTAATAAGTCAGTTCCAGAAATCAGCCTAGCAAATCTCTTTGGAGCTACATAAAAGTGACACTTTAACTTTTTTTTTTAAATGCAGGGAGCAAAACTCTACACATTACTCCAAGTGCAGCCTCACCAATATGCTGTAGAGTTATTATAAAACTCAATCCCTGAGCAAGAAAGTCCAAAATTCCATTCCTTCTCAATTACTTACTGCATCTGCATGCTAAAGTTTTGTGTTTCATGCACACAAGAACACCTAGATCCCTCTCTACTAAACTTTTATTTGTGTATCCCTCTGTTTAAATAATAGTCTGTATTTTGATTCTTCCTGCCAAAGTGCATGACCTCGCATTTTCCTACATTTAACTCCAGTTGCCAACTCCCCCTCACTCAAATGATCCTGTAGATTCTTTATATCCTCATTACAAGATGGATGTTTACCTATTTTTGTATCATCAGGAAATCTGAATACATTACACCCTGCTCCGTCCTCCAAAATTTAGCAGATAGCAAATAATTGAGACCCTCGGACAAGTCATTGTGGCACAACTCCAGTTACATCATTCCGACCTGAAAAATACCCATTAATCCCAATTATTTTCAGCATGCTAACCATAGCTTAATGCAAAATTTTGAACTATAAACATAGATTTTATGGTTGCTTTGTGATTTCTCACAGAAGAGGAAAAGCAGAAGATATGTATTGAGGAAGGAAAAGTGGTAAATATTTTTGAGTTTTGTTTATACAGTTGGAAAAATGCAAGTTCAATATTTACATTATGGCAAGAGAAGCTTTTCATGGCTGGGTAATTCCAAAAGAAATATGTTTTGTACAAGGCATTGGAAGAGGTTGTCAGTTGTTTATCAAGAAACGGGGACTGTTTATCATGCCGTATAAATGTGATTGATTTACATGCCTCAAAAGCCTTGGGCACCACATTACACCTTCCACAGACAGCAAGCTTAATGCACTGTAACAAATGGATAGGACGAAACTTGTGAATGTCACAAAACTGTGCTTACATGCCAAAATTTAGCACAAGCACACTTTTGATATATTGCACATATAATAGAATATGTCGATGTATTTTGAATTACATTTACACCACTAAAGATTGCAACTGCTCCCTCTTCTCCTCTATTTCCTTGCACAGACTATTGTCCAGAATTCTCAGGCATAACAGAAAACAAATAGAACATAACATCTTATGAGTTTTACCTTCTTACAAACTTGAGGCTTCTTGTTGTTAATGTTTGCTTCAGGGGCAGCTTGGTGGCTCAGTGGTTAGCACTACAGCCTCACAGCTCCATGTTCCCAGGTTTGATTCCAGCCTCAGGCAAATATCTGTGTGGAGTTTGCACATTCTGTGTCTGTGTGGGTTTCCTCCCACCGTCACAAAGATGTGTAAGTCAGGTGAATTGGCTGTGCTAAAGTGCCCATAGTGTTTTCCTAACTACTAACCTAGTGTTAGGTGCATTAGTCAGAGGGGAAATGGGTCTGGGTGGGTTACTCTTCGGAGGGTCGGTGTGGACTGATTGAGCCAAAGGGCCTGTTTCCATACTGTAGGGTATTTAATCTTTAAAGAAATCTAATCTTCACAAAATTGCTTCTGGTTATCTCTATTATCCCTCTGATTTCAGCATCGCATCCACAATGTCCTGTTATCCTTTGTTCGAAACAGATAAACTTATCTACTTGTTCCAGTGAGACTCCATCAATTTTAGTCTCCAGTCCAGTTTTTTTTTGCTAATATATTTCTTCTAGATAGCATTTATTTTTGATGTTAATGTTCAGTTTGTATGCTAAACATACAGGACCAGATTTTCCTACGTGTGACAGATCAATCTCATACAGATTGCTTCTCTGGCTCTTGTTTCTTTACTAAAAAAGCGATCTTTGTTTTTCTTGGATGGAGTCTATTCAGGGTTGCCTCAGAAATGTGGAAGCATACTTCTAATCTCACAATCCTTTGATAGCACAGAACAGCCAGAGGAAGGGAGACCAATCCCTTTTGTACAGCAACCAGCGATATATTTAATAGGCTAGATTTCCTGAGTAACTTCTTTATTTAATTTTATCAGAAATGTAAATGAGAAACATAAATGGAGATTTTCGAAGAGTTCTGGAAAAAAGGAATTGTTCAGTGGAAATTCAATTAGCTGGGCAATTCCTTCCAAATCGGCAACAATGGACATCTCAGAGCCAGCATGTGCAACTCCCATCTACACTGAAATAATGATTGTCTAACCAGACCATTGATCTTACTTGATCGACAATATTTTGTAAGGCCTCCTCTGATTCTACAAGTGGAATCTGTGCTGTCAGCTCCCCACAAGGTTGTTACATATTTGCCTGAGTTTGATTTTGATTTATTTTTGTCACTCCTACCAAGATACAGTGAAAAGTGTTGTTTTGCTGCTATCCAGACAGATTGTACCATGTTAGTGCTTTAGAGTAATAGAATAGAGTGCAGGATACAGTTTACAGTGACAGAGAAAGTGCGGAGAGAGAGAGAGAGAGATCAACATTAACATTAAAACATTCAAATGTCTGATAACAATGGGGAAGAAGTTATTAGAGTCATAGAGTCATAGAGATGTACAGCATGGAAACAGACCCTTTAATCCAACACGTCCATGCCGACCAGATATCCCAACCCGATCTAGTCCCACCTGCCAGCACCTGGCCCATATCCCTCCAAGCCCTTCCTACTCATATACCCATCCAACTGCCTCTTAAATGTTGCAATTGTATCAGCCTCCCCCCTTCCTCTGGCAGCTCATTCCATACACTTACCACCCTCTGTGTGAAAAAGTTGCCCCTTAGGTCTCTTTTATATCTTTCCCCTCTCACCCTAAACCTATGCCCTCTAGTTCTGTACTCCCCGACCCCAGGGAAAAGACTTTGCCTATTTACCCTATCCATAACCTATCATTTTGTAAACCGCTATAAGGTCACCCCTCAGCCTCCGACGCTCCAGGGAAAACAGCCCCAGCCTGTCCAGCCTCTCCCAATAGCTCAAATCCTCCAACACTGGCAACATTCTTGTAAATCTTTTCTGAACCCTTTCAAGTTTCACAACATCTTTCCAATAGGAAGGAGACCACAACTGCACACAATATTCCAACAGTGGCCTAACCAATGACCTGTACAGTCGCAACATGACCTCCCAACTCCTGTACTCAATACTCTGACCAAAAAGGAAAGCATACCAAACATCTTCTTCACTACCTATCTATCTGCAACTCAACTTTAAAAGACCTATGAACCTGCACACCAAGGTCTCTTTGTTTAGCAACACTGCCTAGGACCTTACCATTAAGTGTATAAGTCCTGTTAAGATTTGCTTTCCCAAAATGCAGCACCTAGCATTAATCTGAAATAAACTCCATCTGCCACTTCTCAGCCCATTTGTCCATCTGGTCAAGATCCTGTTGTAATCTGAGGTAATCCTCTTCGCTGTCCACTACACCTCCAAACTTACAAACTCTACCTCTTATGCTCACATCCAAATCGTTTATGTAAATGACAAAAAGTAGAGGACCCAGCACCGATCCTTGTAGCACTGCAATGATCACAGGCCTCCAGTCTGAAAAACAACCCTCCAGCACCACCCTCTGTCTTCTACTTTTGACCTAGTTCTGTATCTAAATGGCTAGTTCTCCTTGTATTCCATGAGATCTAACCTTCCTAATCAGTCTCCCATGGGGAACTTTGTCGAACACCATACTGAAGTCCATCTACTGCTCTGCCCTCATTAATCCTCTTTGTTATTTCTTCAAAAAACTCAATCAAGCTTGTGAAACATGATTTCCCAACAACAAAGCCATGTTGACTATCCCTAATAAGTCCTTGCCTTTCCAAATATGTGTACATCCTTTCCCGCAGGATTCCCTCCAACAACTTGCCCACCACCAACGTCATGCTCACTGGTCTATAGTTCCCTGGCTTGTCCTTACCACCCTTCTTAAACAGTGGCGCCACATTAGCCACCTTCCAGTCTTCTGGCACCTCACCTATGACTATCGATGATACAAATATCTCAGCAAGAGGTCCAGCAATTGCTTCTCTCGCTTCCCACAGAGTTCTAGGGTACACCTGATCCCATCCTGGGGATGTATCCACTTTTGTGTGTTTCAAGACATCCAGCACTTCCTCATCTGTAATATGGACATCTTGCAAGATGTCTTCATCTATTTCCCTATAGTCTATATCTTCCATATCCTTTTCCACAGTAAATACGGATGCAAAATACTCATTTTCTGTGGTTCCATACAATGACCACCTTGCTGATCTTTGAGGGGCCCTATTCTCTATCTAGTTACCCTGTTGTCCTTAATGTATTTGTAAAAACTCTTTGGATTCTCCTTAATTCTATTTGCCAAAGCTATCTCATGTCCCCTTTTTGCCCTCCTGATTTCCCTTTTGTGTATACTCTTATTTTCTTTATACACTTCTAAGGATTCACTCGATCTATCCTTTCTATACCTGATATATGCTTCCTTCTTTTTCTTAATCAAACCTTCAATTTCTTTAGTCATCCAGCATTCTCTATACCTATCCGCCTTTCCTTTCACCCTGACAGGAATATACTTTCTCTGGACTCTCATTATCTCATTTCTGAAGGCTTCCCCTTTTCCAGCCGTCCCTTTACCTGCAAACATCTGCCCCCAATCAGCTTTTGAAAGTTCTTGCCTAATACCGTCAAAACAGGCCTTTCTCCAATTTAGAACTTCAACTTTTAGATCTGGTCTATCCTTTTCCACCATTATTTTAAATCTAATAGAATTATGGTCACTGGCCCCAAAGTGCTCCCCCACTGACACCTCAGTCACCTGCCCTGCCTTATTTCTGAAGAGTAAGTAAAGTTTTGCACCTTCTCTAGTAGGTACATCCACATACTGAATCAGAAAATTGTCTTGTTCGCACTTAACAAATTCCTCTCCATCTAAAGCCTTAACACTATGGCATCCCAGTCTATGTTTGGAAAGTTAAAATCCTCGACCTTAACCACCCTATTATTCTTACAGATAGCTGAGATCTTCTTACAAGTTTGTTTCTCAATTTCCCTCTGACTATTAGGGGGTCTATAATACAATCCCTTTCTTATTTCTCAGTTCCACCCAAATAACTTTCTTAGATGTATTTCCGGAAATATCCTCCCTCAGCACAGCTGTAATGCTATCCCTTATCAAAAATGCCACTCCCCCTCCTCTCTTGCCTCCCTTTCTATCCCTCCCATAGCATTTGTATCCTGGAACATTAAGCTACCAGTCCTGCCCACCCCTGAGCCATGTTACTGTAATTGCTATGATATCCCAGTCCCATGTTCCTAACCATGCCCTGAGTTCATCTGCCTTCCCTGTTTGGCCCCTGCACTGAAATAAATGCAGTTTAATTTATTAGTCCTACCTTGTCCCTGGCTGCCCTGACTGTTTGACTCGCTTCTGTTCTCAGCTGTACCAGTCTCAGATTGATCTCTTTCCTCACTATCTCCCTGGGTCCCAACACCCCTTACCACTCCCACCCCCCACCCCACCCCCACACCCCCCAACACCTTACGACTTTAAATCCTCCCGAGCAGCTCTAGCAAATCTCCCTGCCAGCATACTAGTCCCCTTCCAATTTAAGTGCAATCAGTCCTTCTTGTACAGGTCGCTTCTACCCCAAAAGAGATTCCAATGATCCAAAAATACACCATACACCAGCTCCTCAGCCATGCAATCATCTGGTGTATTCTCCTACTCCTGCCCTCACTCGCTCATAGCACTGGGAGTTATCCAGATATTACCATTCTCGAGGACCTCCTTTTTAAATTTCTGCCTAGCTCTCTATAATCTCCCTTCCAAATCTCAACCTTTTCCCTTCCTATGTCGTTGGTTCCAATGTGGACAATGAGACCTCTTGCTGACTCCTCTCCCCTATGAGAACATTCTGCACCCTTGATCCTGGCACCATTCTGCATTTTTGCTGCTGGCCACAGAAATGTCTGTCTGTACCTCAAACTAGAGAATCCCTGAGCACAATTGATCTCTTGCAATCCGACATACCCCTCGTTGCATTAGAGCCAGTCTCAATACCACAAACTTAGATGTTCATGCTACGTTCCCCTGAGAATCCATCACCCCCTATATTTTCCAAAACAGCATACCTGTTTGAAATGTGAATATCGACAAAAGACTCCTGTACTAACTGCCTACCTCTTTTACCTGTCCTGGAGTTAACCCATCTCTGTGTCTGTAGCTGAGACTTTTCCCCCTTCTTATAGTTGCCATCCCTGACATACTGTTGCTTGTTGCAAATTCCTCACCACTTCTAACTGTCTCTCCAATTGATCCATTCGATCTGATAAGACTTGCAGCCAGCAGCATTTATGGCAGATATAATCCACAGTAACCCTTAATCTCTCTTTAAACTCCCATATCTGACAAGAAGTACATATCACTCTATTAAAGGCCATTTTTGCGCCTTCACAATCTACAGACCCAGAAAATAACACTGTCTACAAACACTGCCCCAGCTTAAATTAATAGTTATGGCTTATATTTTAAGTTTAATCAAGAGACATATCTCCAAAAACATATAATCAAGAAAGAACCCACTCTACTCACTACTGCAGATTCTCTGTAGGCCACACTCAAAACAACGATGAATTTATCCGATTCTGTGCTGTGAACTTCGCCCAACGGTTCCTCTTAGATCAGTTGTGAATTTCACTGTTTTATAATTTTCCCAGATGCACTCCAATGTCCAGCAATACACGAATTCATACATCAAAGGCAGTAACTGTGCAGGTTCTTTCTCTCTCTCTCTCTCTCCTGCAATGACCTCACCATGTGTTTCTTTTTTCTGCTCTTCTCCCTTTTAAAACTGCTGTTGTTTTGACTTTTTTTTCCAAGGTTCCAAAACAATGGAACAGCATATAAAACTGTAATTGCTGCTCCTGCAATTCGAGGAAATCACCTCCAGCACCTAAAATACCTCAAAAAGAGGAGTAGCTGTTACAGCCAGAAATTTTCCCATCCTCCATCTTGGATTACCCAGAATCCTTCTTCTTGAAACTGTTCATACATGTATTCAAACTTTTTTATGTTCTGCCTAATGGAAGAGGCTGGAAGAGCATATAACCGGGGTATTTCTTCCTCTCCCAAAGCAGCAGGAAGTACACATGGAGTCAACAGATGGAAGGCTGGTTTGCGTGATGGACTGGGCTGTGTTCACAAGTTTCTGTAGTTTGTTGCAATCTTGGGAAAAGCAATTGCTATACCACGCTGTGATGCAATAAGAAAGAATGCTTTCTGTGGTGTATCTATCAAAATGAGTAAGAATCTTTGTGGACCTGCGGAATTTTCTTAGCCTCCTGAAGAAGTAAAGGTATTGTGCCTTTTTGACCTTAGCATCGCCGTGGACAGACCAGGACAGATTCTTAGTGACCCTTACTCCCAGGAACTTAACGCTTTCAACCATCTGTGTCCATACCAGTGCAGATTCATGGAGGCAGAGGCGAGTTTGAGTCCAGCACAAAACCCAACGACATTGGCAGCTGCTGCAGCAGTGAGGTGGGCCTGAAGCAGACTCATGGCAGTGGCGGACTCAAGTTTGGGCTGGTGCAGTAGCCAGCAGCAGTGGTGGCTTCTACATTGATGAGGTAAATCAAGGACTCATAGTGGCATGGGCATCAGTGAAAGCAAGATGGCACTGAAGAGTGGTGACTTTCGTTCTAGAGGCAATGGAGTGGCGAAGGGGACTGGTGACTGTGGTCCATGGCAGAGCACTGAACAAGAAGGACTGTAAAAGTCAAACACTTATATTCTATGGTTTGGCTGAATTTTATGTATTTTAAGATGGTGCCTGAGTGTGGCGACACTATTTAACACTCTTCATCATATTTTCTAACAAATTTCACATGACAATAAATAAATAAATCTCCACCACGACACCATTGATGCAGACAGGAATATGCCCTCCACTCCACTTCCTAAAGTGAATGACCAGCTCCTTCTTTTTGCTGATGTTGATAGAGAGATTGTTGTCTTTGCACCAAGTCACTAAGCTTTCTATCTCTTTCCTGTACTCTGTCTCATTGTTGTTTGAGATCCAATCTACAGCAATGGTATCATCAGCAAATGTGTAAAAGGAGTTGGGGTGGAATTTGGCCACACAATAGTGACTATATTAGGAGTACATCAGGGAGCTGAGTACGCCTCGTGAGGCATCAGTGTTGAGGATTATCATGGAAGAGGTGTTGTCACCTATTCTTACTGATTGCGGTCTATGGGTCAGGAAATCAAGGATCCAGTTATGGGCCTGGGTCTCGGAAGTTAGAGATGAGTTTGTTTGTAACTATGGTGTCAACAGAGGTGCTTTAGTCAATATGTAGGAGCCTAGGTATCTTCGTTATCCAGATGGTCCAGGGATGAGTGGCCTTGTTGCAACAGTAGGCAAATTGCAAAGCATTAAGGCAATCTGGGAGGCTGGAGTTGATATGAGCCATGAATAATCTCTCAAAATAATGGATGTCAGAGCCATCGGCGAGTTGTCATTAAGACATGTTGTCTGATTTTTCTTTGGCATCAGAATGATTAGAGTAAGGAGAGGTAAAAAATGTCAGCTAATACTCCTGCCAGTGAGTCCATGCAGGATCTGAATGCACAGCGGGTGGAATCTATCCAGGCCAGTCACTTTCCATGGGTTCACCATCAAGAAGGCCAAACTGACATCTGCAGCCATGACGCTGAGTACAGGTACATCTGAGGCTGTTGGAGTTGGGTGAGAGTGCTTCACTGACCTTCTGTTCAAAGCGAGTGTAGAATGCATTGAACTCATTGGGTAGAGATATAGCGTCATCCGTGATTCTGACCAACTTTACTTTGTGTAAGTCTGGCCACAAATGAGGGCTGTCTGTGTGATTAATCTGGGTTTCAAGCTTCATTTGGTATTGTCTCTTGGAATCTCTAATGGCCTTATGAAAGTCATACCTGGATTTTCTGTATAGGTCAGGGTTGCCCGACTTGAAAGCCTCAGACCTAGACTTCAGCAGAAAGTGGATTTCCCTGTTCATCAATGGTTTATGGTTGGAGAACATTTGGATTAACTTCTTCAGCTGGCAGTCTCCAACACACTTCCTAATGATGTCGAGAAAGTAGTGCAGTACTTGTTGAATTTGGGTTCTTGAGTATGGACCCTAAGCAGTCATAGAGTCATAGAGATGTGTAGCATAGAAACAGACCCTTTGGTCCAACTCATCCATGCCGACCAGATATCCTAACCTAATCCAGTCCCATTTGCCAGATCTTGGCCTATATCCCTGATCTTGGCCCATATCCCTCCAAACCCTTCCTATTCATATATCCATCCAGATGTCTTTTAAATATTGTAATTGTACCAGCCTCCACAACTTCCTCTGGCAGCTCATTGAATACACACACCACTCTCTGTGTGAAAAAGTTTCCCCTTAGGTCCTTTTAAATGTTTCCCCTTTAGTTCTGGACTCCCCCACCCGAGGTAAAATAAAATTCCAATATCTCAGACCAATCCTGCACTATTTTCTGTACTGGATCCTCACATTTCAATTTCTGATTGTGAGGAGGGAGGAGAGACACAGTGTTGTGATCTAATTTTCCAAAATGCAGATAGGGGATAGAGCGGGATGCACCTTTGATGGTTGGTCTGTTTGAAGTCACTGGCTACGATAAACAAGGCCTAGAGATATTCTGTCTGAAGACTCTCTCTAACATTGTATACTTCACCAAGTATATGTTTTATAATGCTAAAAGTACATCCACCTCTCTGAACATTTTTTGGTGAACTGATTGAATAATTTTAGTGTCAGCTTCTCCTTCTCACTCGCAACATCTTGGCTTGTCCATGCTTTAGACTGATGGTCTTGACTGATGACTGGTATAATGCTTATATTCACAGCCAGTATAAGCTATGGACAAATTTCACTGTCAATGTCACATTTCAGTGACATGCCTACTGACTTTTGCTGTAAAACATGATCAGGTTTATTTTAGTTTTGATGCATAAGTAAATGTTCTTGTCTCCTTTCAGACATTTTTTGAAGAATGTTCTTAGCTTAAATATTTCCTCTCATGTTACTACCTCAGATCTAAATTCAGAATGCCATTCCCTGTGATTTGTGGTTCAAATGTGTTATTATTTATTTCTGTTATGGTTTTCATGGTAATTTTAATATGATGACCAGTTAAGATTATTGGTCTGAGCTCATTGCACACTATTGCTTCAGGCTGCTTGGGTAACTTAAATAATAAAAGTTAGAATGTGTCCTTTGATATATATTTGATCAGAAATTTCTGTTTCACTTCCAACTCTATTTCTTCAAGTGTTGTCCTGTTTTTATTTCATCGATGCCTGGAGCTTTTCCTATATTCATTCATTTCAAAGTGTTACTTACCAAAGTGTTAACATAACATTTGCTCCTTCATTTGCTGCTACATATTTCAATTTAGATCATCATAAAATTTGCTTTTTGACTCAGTGTATCTTTTTTGTTTCTGTACTCCTTTGAAATCATATTTTATTATCCTTGTCTTTTATGCACAAGCTAACTGTTGTTATTCTTTTCTTGTTCTGGTTCTGTTTGCCGAGCTGGGAGCACCCGAGCTACGAATCTTCTCACAAACTTTGTTATTCTTTTCTTTCCATCTTTGCTGTATACTGCACACTAAGCTCAGCTTGGTGTAAAATCAATCAGGTAGATTTGCTGCAACCACCAACTATCCTGGTAGAAGGTCTGCCTTGTCTAATGTGCTGCAGGAAACCTGCCTATAGTCTATTGAGAAGAGACTCCTGTCTTTGAGACTATGAGAGAGACATCAGTGCTATGTTTTATTCCTTCAAGATCCAAACCACTGCCTAAGTTCCACTGATATCATCATGTTGGGCATTGCTTAATATTAATAACAATAATACTAAGCACTCTTCAATATTAATATTTTTCATCCCCTTACACAGCATCTCCCATAGACTTTTCTCATATTAACAGTCTTGTACAAAATAATCATTCCAAAGACTTCATATGAAGCTGCATTAAGCTCCACTCAGTGTGATAATGTCCAATCCTTACATTGAGAAATAGCAATCTTACATGGTATCAATGGAGGCAAATGTGTAATCTGAATTTCTTGATAGCCTTTGAAATTTTCTCAGCATAGTCAATATAACTTGTACCTATAGTTTTCATGCAGCCAACTACATCTTGCTGTTAAAACAAGTGTTTCTTTTTAATTGTTGTTTACCCTGTACCACTGCTAAATCAAAAGGCCTTTAGGTTGAGACTAGAATAGAAGTTTGATGGCAACACACTACCCAATCAGAAGCCAACAGTTTTTTTGCACTACAGCATGTGACATGATGATCAGTGGTGTATACCTCAAAGTAGCAGTGTTGAAAAAAATCCAGTTAAACCTGGAGGAAAATAATTTTAGAAGAAAAGTGAGTTTAGCATTGTAAGAACATGACTGAATTATGTACTCAGTTGGTCAGCAGCTGTAAGTGGTTGGCATGGTGGCACAGTGGTTAGCACTGCTGCTTCACAGCGCCAGAGACCTGGGTTCAATTCCTGCCTCAGGCGACTGTCTGTGTGGAGTTTGTATGTTCTCCCCGTGTCTGCGTGGGTTTCCTCTGGGTGCTCCGGTTTCCTCCCACAGTCCAAAGATGTGCAGGCCAGATGAATTGGCCATGCTAAATTGCCTGTAGTGTTAGGTTAGGGGTATGGGTGGGATGCACTTCGGCGGGTCGGTGTGGACTTGTTGGCCGAAGGGCCTGTTTCCGCACTGTAAGTAATCTAAGAATCTAGTCAACAGCTCGCTCAGAAGCAGCCAAAGGGCAAAAACAACATTATAGAATAAACGAACCCTCACCTCAGACTCGGTAAGATGTGCAGCATAAACAGTATGGGCCAGTAAGAAATTAAAGAATAGCCCAATTAAGTTGTGTCAGAGTCCTTAGGGAAGAAGGATCATGGGAACTGTTCGGAGCTCTGTCAGTGAAATTAGAAGTTCCTATGGACAAGATGATGAGACTTTAAAATGGTGTGCAGTGGGCCAAGCTGAGAAAGATTGAAGATGAAAAGAAGTACTTACCATTTAGATTGAGGATCACTGCTATCATAAACAGCCTTGATAGGTCAGAGCCACAGTAAGCAAAGTGAGAATCATAGAGTTACTTTATACCAAACACACAACATTGAAGATATCACTGAATACATTTAATGTAACAAAATGGCTTTTGAAAAGATTTTGAACTCAGAGTCTACCAGAAGAATGTGGTCAGAAGAATTTAAAGATTGGATAAGACTGGGAAATTCATAATTTAAACTGACATTTCAGTAGAAAGTTTTTTCTTTAATAGGCTTCAGACATGTATTTTAAAAAATAATCGCAGTGGGAACATGCATTGTGTAGTAAACCATAGAAGGTATTATACATTCATTTTGCCGGTAAAGAAGTGGGACACCCACATCCTGGCTGCGGAAAGTGGGAAATCTCCAAAAGCCAGAAAACTATCATTTTAATTGCTAAAACAAATGCCAGACATCTCCAACAAGTAACTCAGAGATTCAATTTTGCAATTAAGCAGAATTGAGAGGTTGGGGAAAGCAAAATATCACAGCAATATCACAATCAAGAATTTAAATCATTACTAGAAGAAAATGCTACAGCATCACCATAATACAGAGCTTAAAAGCTGAGAGAAAAAGAAAGTGCTACTAGATTACTAGCACACAGAGTTTAAAAGAGACTTTAAGACAAGGGAATTAAAACAACATTGATTTAATGCAGGTTTAGAATCTTTAAAACCCATCAGTACTTATCTGTTACAGAATCATTAAATCTTTAGGGAAAATACAATTGAGAATCATCTGGATGCTGCAGTACTTAAAACAGCTATGGAATAATGAGAATAATGAGAATAATGAGAATAATGTTAAGAAGAAATTGAATGAGAAAAATGCTACTCTTACATTCCCTGCTAGGGCTAATACTGGACAAATCAGAACCACACTGAAGCCTGGCTAGACATAACATAGGTTTAATTTTGCAGTTGGTTACTTTGATGGTTGGTCACTGAATATGTGCAATTACCTAATCTCTTTCCAGTTCACACAGTGTGAAAACTTGATTACAAATCTCAATGTTTGGAGACTTTTAAACTGAAAAACTGACTCTGAAATGAAATATATGGGTAGACCTAGTTTGTTTCCTCTGTATGTCAAAAGAGATTGACTTTGTGAACACTTCAGCAATTAACACCACTAATACCCTACCAAGCATTTAAGTTAAATCACATGCATCCTTCAAAATTGTCTTTAGTTCAGTGTTGCAAAATATTCTCTGACCTCTTGAAAACATCAGCTTTCACCAGCACTGAACTCTTAAAACTATTTTACTTTCACTTTAAAATCCGTATTCCAAAATTATAACATATTATGTGCGTTTTTCACACAACCCAAAAGATTTGTTATCAGAATTGGACCAAACAGTGTAAAAGATTAGACATCTTGGGGAAGACGGCTCTTAAGATACAAACTTGTTGAAACAATAAATGCCAAATCTCAAGCTGAACAAGTAAATAGATGAGTGTATTCAATATGTCCTATAGCTGCTAATGTTACATATTTCTAAACTAAGAAAGAAAGCTTAGACACTTATCAAGAATATTTAACAGCTTTGATAAATAATTCAGACTGAAAACAGACAAAATTCTTGAAAGAGCAAGATTTAATGGAAGATTTCAGCATCCCGGTGAATCTTCTTTCCTTTTTTCATCTCTACCAACATGTATAAGTCCATTACCATAGAGTTTGAAAGCAGATTTCGTAAGACAAAATTATTCTTAGGATTACTGATGAGCCATTGTCAGCATTATTACAATCGAAGTAAGATTTGACTTTTGGGAACATTATTCAAACATGCTGAAAGCAGAATTGTGGAAGATTATTTGTCAAATTCTGAGAGTGGAAGAAGAACTTAACCACAGGAGACCAAAATAATGCATTCACTTTATAAAGCAGTAGACAAATAGCAAATAGTGGGAGTTCATGTTAATGCTGTGGAATAAAAACATTCTCACAATCTGTGAAACTATATATCAAATCCCAGACCCTATTGAGATGTATTCCAGGCTGCTACAGGTTGTAAGGGAGGCAATTGTGAATAGATTTAATGCTTTGTTAACCACAGGTGAAGTGCCAAATGACTGGAGGATAGCTCATGTGGTTCCTTTGTTCAAGAAGGACAGCAGAGACAGGCCAGGTATTTCAGACCACTTAGTTTGACTTCAATAGTATGGAAATTACTTGAAAAAATTCTGAAACACAGGATTAAGGCAGGGATTGATTAGGGATAGTCAGTGCAGATTTGTTAGAGGGAAATCCTGCCTGATGAATTTAATTGCATTTTTAGAAATGGTTGACCAAATATGTTGATGACAATGGTACAGTTAATGTCATTTAACTGGACTTAGGCAAGGCCTTTGACAAGGTCCCACATGGAAGGCTGGTCCAAAAGATAAGTCCCCATGGGATCCAAGGAAAGTTGGCAAACTGGGTCCAAAATTGCCTTACAAATAGGAAGCAAAGAGTGATGATGGATGGTTGTATTTGTAATTGAAAAACTGTGACCAGCTGTGTACCATAGGAATCAGTGCTAGAACCTTTGCTGTTAATGATAGACCAGTTAACAAGGTTAGACCATGTGGAATACTGGGAGAACTAGCCAATTGGAATAGAACTGGCTCGATAGTAGAAGACAAAGTATGGTAGTGAAGAATTGTTTTTCAGACTGGAGGCCTGTGACTAGTGGTGTGCCACAAGTATTGGTGCTGGGTCCACTGATTTTCATTTATATAAATGATTTGGACATGAACATATGAGGCATGGTTAGTAGGTTTGCAAATGACACTAAAGCTAGAGGTATCGTGGATAATGAAGGTTACTTCAGAGAACAATGGGATCTTGATCAGATTAGCCAATGGGCCAAGGAGTGGTGGATGGAGTTTAATTTAGACAAATATGAGGTGCTGCATTTTGGGAAAGCAAACTAAGTAGGACTTAGACACTTAAGAGTAAGGTCCTAGGGAATATTGCTGAACAAAGTGACCTTAGAGTGCAGGGTCATAGTTCCTTGAAAGGGGAGTCACAGATAGATAGGATTGTGTAGAAGGTGTTTGGTATGCTTTCCTTTATTGGTCAGTACATTGAGTATCAGAGTTGGGAGGTCATATTGTGGCTGTACAGTATATTGGTGAGGTCACTTCTGAAATGCTGCATGCAGTTCTGGTCTCCCTGTTATAAAACGGATGGTGTCAAACTTGAAAATATTTCAGAAAAGGTTTACAAGGATGTTGCCAGGTTTGGAGGGTTTGAGCTGGGGGGAGAGGCTGAATAAGCTGGAGCTGTTTTCCATGGAACATCAGAGGCTGAGGGGTGACCTTATAGAGGTTTATAAAATCATGAGGGGCATGGATAGGGTGAATAGACAAGGTCTTTTCCCCAGGGTTGGTGAGTCCAAAACTAGAGGGTGTAAATTTAGCATGAAAGGGGAAAGATTTGAAAGGAATCTAAGGGGCAACGTTTTCACTCAGAGGAAGGTGCGTATATGGAATAAATTGCCAGAGGAAATGGTAGAGGCTGGTAGAATTACAACATTTTAAATGATCTGGATAGGTACTTTATTAGGAAGGGCTTAGAGGGATATGGGCCAAGTGCTGGCAAATTGGACTATTTTATTTCAGATATCTGGTTGGCATGGACGGGTTGAACCAAAAGGTCTGTTTTCATGCCATACATCTCTATGACTCTATGACGTTAACAACTTGGATGTGAATACAGAAGGTATAATTAGTAAGTTTGCAGATAACATGAAAATTTGTAATGTTGCCTATACTGAGAAAGATGGTCTCAGGCTAGAGTCTGATATTGATCAGCAGGGCAGAGTAATGGCAGATGGAATCCCTATATATGCAAGGTGATGCATTTTGGGAGGTCTAGTATGGGAAGGACATACGCAATAAATGTTAGGTCTCTAGGGAGTGCTGAGGAACAAAGGACCTCAGTATACTGGTCCATGGATTCCTGAAGGTGTCAACATAGATAGAGTGGCTAGCAAAAAAGGCAGACAGATGCTTGCCTTTCTTAGCCAGGGCATCGAATAAAGGAGCAAGGGAATTCTTGCTTCAGCTTTATCAGAAGCATGTGATTGCACTGAAGAGGGTGCAAGAGAGATTCACCCAGTCATTGCCTGGGATAAAAAGTCTCAGTAATGACAACAGACTGAAATGGCTGGATTTGTTCTTCTTGGAGCAGAGGAGGCTGAGGGTGGAATCTGATTGAGGTATACAAAATTATGAGAGGCATAGACAGAGTAGATCATGAGAATTTCTTTCCCATGATGGACATGTCAAAGATGAGAGGACAAAAGTTTAAGGTGAGGAGATCTGAGAAAGACTTTTTCACCCTGGCAGTGGTAGAAAAATCGAATATGCTGCCTGAGAGAGTGGTGAAGGTAGATACTGTCGCAATGTTTAAGAAGCACCCGAATAAGCACTTCAAATGCAAGGGCAGAAAAGGCTATGGATGAACTGCATGTAGTTTAGTGTTTGCTGGTCAGCATAGACATGGTAGACTGAAGGGGCTGTTTCTGTGCTGTATGACTGTATGATTTGTAGAAGATTTTCAACAGTAAGGCATAGATTCAGAACAAAAAAGTCAAATCCTTATTCATACAATGAGATTATTGTAATACAGCTCCACTTTTTAAAAAAAACCTTAATTTGATAACATACCTCCATAACAAGAGTTATCCAAGGTATACTTGGATCCAACCAATTTGAATTTGATAAAACCTGTGTATGCCAATGGATAACCCAAAACTTTTGAACTTAATAAAAATGTATCACTCTGCTATTGGATAAAATGCCATATCTGAAGGCACAATAGTTACAATCTAAAGACATGCTTCAGGCAAAATAATTCTCAAGAGTCAAGATGTGCTCAGGTAGTAAAGTGGCACCATTAGTGTGGGAGAGTTGATAATGCTTAAATATTTCCCAAACAGCACTTCTCAAGTCTGTGTTTGTGTGCATGTCTCAATGTTAACATCCTGAAGACAGTGTAAGGAGTTCAATTAGTTCCAGAAGAATAATTTACTCAGCAACAAACCATTCCAATAGATAATTTATTTGTGATTCCTAGACCCATGGCAAAGCCCAAAAGAAGGAATAATAGTTTGAGATTACTTATATTGACACAAGAGGGTGAAGTTAGATGGTCAACAAATAAGAAATCACAGATTTCCAGGGTTGTGAAATTTTTTTCCATTATTATAATCACTGAAAAGAATTCAGGTGACAAAAGTTTGGCAAAAGAAACAAATACTGAAAACAAGTGTTAACAGTACAACACACTTAAGATCATTGATGAATATTTGACTGAAGTTGTTCAGACAGCAAAGTAGCCCATTGAACAAACTGACACCATAAATTCGACTTTGATGTTAGAAGCTGATACAAGCTCAAGAAAAATGTTTCAATTCTTCATCTTCCAAAGTTGAATTGTCAGTATCAATGATAAAGATAATGCTAAGTAAACAGCAGGAGCATGAATCAGGAAGGGAATATAGATAGTTCACCAGTATAACAATCACGGAAGACAAATGATGATGTCAAACATGATCAAAAAGTTAAAATGAAGATTTTACATACTTCAAGACAGGTACATTAGAGGATTAAAAGCAAAGATCACATGAGCAAATGGAAATGACCTGCATATAACTTCATAGATGCCAAGCCAAATTCTCTAGCTTCAGGACATGGACAGAAAGAAAATCAAAAGTATTGGAAAGAAGAAAATACTTGTCTGAATAGAGCAGCAATATTCCACGTGGACATTCATGGCATTAAACGCTCCCCAAATAAGATCATGGGGCAGCTATTCATTACCAAATGAGTTAGCAAGGGTTAGCTTCTCTATGAAGGGCATTCAGGGGACTGAGGGTCCTTGGTGAATGTAATAGCTTAGGTGTTAGGTTTAGCAGGAACAAGAATTAGAGTTAGAAATAGGTTTATTTTCATTTGTACCCAAGTATGTAAGTACAGGATTACATTGAAAAGTATTCAATCTCGCCTTCATGATTCCATTTTAGGTATAAGTTACCCAGGTACAAATCTTCAATATAGAGACATAAAGAAAAAAGTTACTTTACCATACAGTGATTCATAGTATAAGTTAGAAAAAATTTAAAAAGTTAAAAGAATAAACATTATAGTCAGATAAACAGATTACATTGCTGTAGATCACTGCAGGGGGTTTCCACACCTGGTATGACAGGGCTTGTAAATTGCTGACTGCCCACACTGGTCCACAGTCCAACTTCTGCTCCACGTTTTCAGCCCACTCCACTTACCCAAAGGAAACCTGAGAAATAAAATATCTTCCAACTGGAAAATCATTTACAGAGAACCAGAATCAAGGTCAATCGTCCATGACTCAATGATGTACCGACTTTGTGAGTCTGAACAGAATGCATTATGGAAGAATTGTAGAGCCTCTGTACCTCCCGAATTTGTGAAGTCAGAGACTTGCGGAAGGTGAGTTGTGGTAAATGAAAAATCAGCTAGCAACTTGCATCTAAAATGTTAAATATGGGAAAAACAGCTTGTAGAAAGATAGTGTATAAGGTAATGGCTCTGAAAGTGTTCAGGCTAAAGCAGCATGAAGCTCCACCCTGTCTTTAAGCAGAGGAATAGCAATCTAGCAAGAGGCCCTTATCAAGACAGTCACACTATCTCTGACTTGATAGTCTCTGTCGTTATACATAACTTGCCAAAGTAACTGGTACCACATCTTAGTGCTGAGTAAAGTACCTCTTATTCTTAAGACTCAATTGTGGATTATCTTCTACCACTGCGAACTAGATAGGCCCTTAAATTTAAAGTTGAAAAGAAGTTTATTGGCGGCACTTTATGCCAAGCATAAGCAGTTAATACTGAAACATAAGACAATTATTATTATACATTTGTGTATACAATTACCCCCTCTCTCCCTCATCTCAGATGATCTGGAAGTTTCACGTTTCCCTGGACTAATTCTCTTTGGACTTAGAAGATTGGTAGATATTTAGGTTGAAGACGGTTCACTTTGATAACAGTTCTTAGGTCTGTATTGAATTGGAAGACATTTTACTTTTTGGAAATCCTTCACGGAGATCATTTATTCAGCTGAAACAGGCAGTTGCTCAATTGCAATATTAGTAGGACCTTTGATCTCATATATTTGCTTTACAGATTACAGCAGCCTTGTTTTGCCTTATTTTTGCGAGATCCTGGATCGCTGGAACAGGTTTTTTCCCCTTTTTGGCAGCATCCTGGATCTTGAAATCTAGCATTTTTTTTTTCATTTTTTGTGATATCCTGAGTCTCTAAGTGAGGGAAATTCTCTTTGGCTGTGTCCTGAATCTGTGTACATTGGTTGTCCTATCTTAGTGGTATCTTCCTTGAGCATATAGGCACCACAATCTGTATGAGGAGATTTTTATTCAAAATCCATCTCGAAAATCTTGTTGAAAGTGTGTAGATTCTTTATTGTAACTTGTTCTGTAATATCCTTTCCTTTATTCTGTGAATGCATTGTTAGTGAAATCGATGTGTTCATCCTCTCAGTCTTATTATGTGAGGATTGTTTCTCTTTTTATGTGATCTCTATGTCTGGTTCAGATAATTTTGCATGGGCAGATAGAGGAAGAAACTATTTTGCTTGATGTGTTATTATTTCAGTATTTGACATCAGGCTTATGTTTGTCATCACTTTCTGTTCAACTTGCTGTATCGCAGTCTGAATTGTATCAGTCAAGATAAGCTCAAGAATGATATTCTGCTCATTTGCTCCCACATTATTTGCATTCAGTCAGAACCTTGAGGATTCTTGCAGTCTGAACTCTATTCAGTGTTGATAAGAGTGGAAAATATTTGTGACAACTCTACAAATTCACTTGTTTTCATCTAACTGACACTATATGACAAATTTCCAACGTCGACATAGCGAATCTAAATGCATCACATCTCCTGTTAAGGATCTGCCCTCTGCCGCAAGTCAAGGATGTTTTATAAAATCTTTCATTGGCTATCTTTTGACTGATTCTGCTGTTAACAAAATGTATTTTACCTATTCTTCCCTAACTGGCTGATCCTCGACCAATAGTTTCTGGAATTTAACAATTGGACTCTTTCTGTCATTCGCTAAAGTAAAAGAACATTTGTTTGTGAAGTAGATACAATTTCACTACTGTCTGACATCCGTATGCTGCGGAGTTACTGATAGTATACCTTTATTCTGAAGTGCTGTATACCTCCTGCACCCTCATCATTAGTGGCTTTCCCTAGATAATGAGTCAAAAAACACAATAGGTCAGGCAGCATCTGAGGAGCAGTAGAGTTGATGTTCAGCCCGAAACATTCACTTTCCTACTCCTCAGATGCTGCCTGTCCTGTAATGCCTTTCCAGCACCACACATTTTGACTCTGAATCTCCAGCATCTGCAGTCTTCACTTCCTTCTTTCCCTAGATAATCCCCAATGTCTGTGGTACTGCAATTACTAATACCGATTATTTCCAGGATAAGTCCCATTGTATGCAGTTTATATAAACACTATCTGCCTTCACTGCGGTTTAAGTAATGAATCTTCTGCCTTTTTTTCTGTGTTCCAATCTACTGACTGTCTTCTCCTGATGTACTTTGCAAACTTAGACATCAAATTTGTCACTGTATTGATTAGCTCTTGCTTTGTGGTGTTCTCAGATTAGCATCCTCATGTTAAACTATTGATGTGACCCTTGATATCCCTTAATGTGGCTGTGCCTTGTGATGTCTGATCGCTATGTCATTGAGGCTCAATCTGAGCTATAAGGATTGCTTACTTTTAACTTTGCCAGATTTTTAGTTTTAACATTTCCTTTTGCCTTCCTCAGTGATTTCAACTTTACCGATAGAATCTCCAATGATCATTCACTGTCTGGCTGATCCCTGACTTAGAACCAGTCTTAAAGATGATAGTATCCAATGCAATCTGCAACTATTTGGGTGTGGCTAGTGCCCCAGCTCCATAGAGTATCTCATGCTCACTGCTGTAAATTCCTTACCAGGTTTCAATAGCTTTTAACAACTGACTGTAGGTTCTGCCTTGTGGAATCTTGCCACGTGGTCCTCTCCTGTAGGGTTCTCAAATTCCACTGTTAAATGTCTGCACGAATGGCCTTGTTAAATCTTTGTCTGAAAAATAATCAGATCTCTAATATTGAACATTGCAACTAAATAAACACCACTTGCCACAATGTTGTGAGACAGATCTTTATTATTGCACATTAATGGTGCACATTAATGGTGCAAGATACATCTGAGAAGATTGTTGTCATATCTTAATTCAGCAGAGATCTGCAGAGCCTATTTGGCCTAGTGATGAGAAGAAAATCAACCTGGTGGACTAAAGAGGAGAGTCTCATCTTAAACCAGATGCAGCATATTGCATGCGAGCAGCTAGGTGTAATTCCATTTGTATAAGCATTGGTATTGAGGCAGCACAATAACAGCAGTAATAAAAAAAATACATCAGAAGCATAATTTATAAGAGCAATATCCTTTTCCTTTGGTTTTACGTTACCAAAGGACAGAACATTAGTGCCACATGATAAAGTCTTCCTCCAAATTAAGAATCCTGAGTCAACATTCTCAATTACATGCAGCAAAACCAGACATGAAGTGCTGTCTATTTTATATTGTGCCTTTTCATACAACAGTTCCACTTAAACACGGCAGTTTAAATTATTGTGTGAAATTCAAAGCTGGAAAAACACTACCGATAAACTAGTGGGATATCAGCAAAACATCACTGGGAGGATTATCATAACAATGTGGTGCATCTTCATGATGTGCTATTATTATTATTTTGAAACCCTGGGTTCTAAAGTAAACAGAACCAGGTATAGATTAGATTACTTACAGTGTGGAAACAGGCCCTTCAGCCCAACAAGTCCACACTGACCTTCCACCCACCCTTACATTTACCCCTTACCTAACACTACAGGCAATTTAACATGGCCAATTCATCTAACCTGCACATCTTTGGACGTGGGAGGAAACCAGAGCACCCGGAGAATGTGCAAACTCCACACAGTTAGTCGCCTGAGGTGGGAATTGAACCCAGGTCTCTGGCGCTGGGAGGCAGCAGTGCTGACCACTGTGCCACCATGCTGCCCACAAGTTTGATTTGTATTTCTATATCAGGTGATTTAAGGAGGATTTAGTTTCTTAGTTTCAGTCTGTACTGGTAAGTCAGTGATAAGGGGATGTTTGGAAATGAGTTTATGTACATGTAAATAAGGGCAGAGAAAAGATTGAAATGGATAGTTCAATATTTTAGAAAGAACAGAGTAAACAATTAGGAAATAAAATTGAACTGGGTGACCTTTGACACAGCGAGACAGAAACAATTATTTCAAAGAGACAACCAATCAGAAGGGATGGTATAAAGTGAACCTTAAAGTGGAAATATTGAGATATTGATGTCTTTCCAACCCCTGAATAAGGTGGTCAGTGGTGAGTCACTCGTGAAAATATAATGAGAAAGAAAAAGTGAGATTCTCACCATCACAAATCAGTCAGTTTTCCAACCCAAGGTTTTAACACAAAATGTGAATCTTGAATTAACATCTCATTCTTACTTATCCTCATCTGTTTACATGAAATTTGCTATTCTCCAAGACGGCAGAGAGAAATTAGATGGTAACTATTCCCAGCATCAAAATCAAGGCAGGTAGGAAGGCAAATGGTACATAGACTTTCATTGCTAGAAAATGAGAATTCAGAAATAGGAATATTTATTCTAGTTAACAGGGTCTTGGAGAGACTGTACCTAGAATATCGTGTGCAGTTTTGATCTAAAAGTTACACTTACCATCAAGGGAATACTGCGATGACTCATGAAGCTGATACCTGTGATGAAAGGATTGCTTTATGCGGAAAGATTGGTTTGACTGGCCCTGTATTCACTACAGTTTAGAAGAATGAGAGGGGACCTGATTGAAATGCATAAAGTTCTAGGAGGACTGGTCAGACTAAATGCAAGGAGAATACCTTCTCCAGTTCAGGAGTCTAGAACTAAGGGTCATAGTCTCAGGATAAGGAATAGATTATTTAAAACTGAAATGATGAATTGTTTTTTCATTCATAATGGGATATTTCTGTTCTCAAGGTGGTCAACCTGGGGGTCAACCAGAAGTGCAAGTACGAATGGAGCATTAAGGTATTAAGGCTTGAAGATGCGCTAAGATTGATAAGTCACTCATTCTATGAAGCATCAAGTGTGTTGCTTTCTATCACTGTCCAAATTACAATGAAAGAGAAAAATGGCTACCACCACACCACAAGTGGGAGGAGCAATTTTCTTTTTGTTTGCAGAAACAAACTTTATTCATGAGCAATGTGAGCCCCTTCAAGGGCAATCGCATGAATCAGCTACTGACACAATACAGGCTCAAGACATATGTCCCCTGTAAACACAGAACATTACTTATGAACTGTACACAGTAAGCAACAGTGTTGAATATAATTCCGAGTCACAAGTAATCTTGGCCATGCAATTGGTCATTGCAACATGATCATAGTCATCTTTGAAGTGATCACAGGTGACTTGTGGGCCACAATATCCAAGATCTCATAAGCTGCACAAGAGTATGAACCTTCTTTCTACTCATCTTCAATTGTAAGTATAGGACAAACTGCTCTCCTACTTCACTTGGGGAATATGATGTGTTCTGCATACATCAGAATTCGATCTACTACGTCAAAAGTCAATGTACACACGTTCTGTTGTCTGTCTTTTTGGAGTCCTTCATTATAATCCAAGATGGAGGATGGGAAAAATTTCTGGCTGTAACAGTTGCTCCTTTTTTGAGGTATTTTAGGTGCTGGAGGTGATTTCCTCGAATTCCAGGAGCAGCAATTACTGTTTTATATGCTGTTGCATTGTTTTGGAATTTTGGGAAAAAAAAGTCAAAACAGCAGCAGTATTAAAAGGGAGAAGAGCAGACAAAGGAAGCACACAGTGCGGTCATTGCAGGACAGAGAGAGAGAGAAAACCTGCATAGTTACTGCCTTTGATGTTTGAATTCATGTATCATTGGACATCAGAGTGCATCTGGGAAAATTATCAAACAGTGGAATTCACAACTGATCTTGGAGGAACTGTTGGGTGAAGTTCACAGCACAGAATCAGGTAAGTTAATCGTTGCTTTTAAGTGTGGCCTTCAGAGAATCTGCAGTAGTGTGTAGAGTGGGTTCTTTCTTGATTATATGTTTTTGGAGATATGTCTCTTGATTAAACTTAAAACATAAGCCATAACTACTAATTTAACCTGGGAAGTGTTTGTAGAGGAATAAGATAGTGTTACTTTCTGGGACTGTAGATTGTGAAGGAGCAAAAATGGATTTAATATGTACTTGTTGTCAGATGTGGGAGTTTAAATAGAGTTTAAGGATTACTGCGGATTATATCTGCCATAAATGCTGTTGGCTGCAAATCTTATCAGATTGAATGGATCGGTTGGAGAGACAGTTAGAAGCAATGAGGAATTTGCAACAGCAACAGTATTGATGGATGGCAGTTATTGGAAGGGGGGAACATCTCAAATACAGTCACAGAGAAGGATTAACTCCAGGAAAGGTAAGAGAGGTAGGCAGCTAGTGCAGGAGGTTTTTGTGGATAAACCCATTTCAAACAGGTATGCTGTTTTGGAAAACGTAGGGGGTGATGGATTCTCAGGGGAACGTAGCACGAACAACAAAGTTTCTAGTATTAAGACTGGCTCTAATGCAACGAGGGGTACATTGGGTTCCAAGAGATCAATTATGTTAGGTGATTCCCTAGTCCGAGGTACAAACAGACGTTTCTGTGGCCAGCAGCGAAAAAGCAGAATGGTGTGTTGCTTCCCTGGTGCTAGGATCAAGGATGCCTCAGAGAGGAAGCAGAATGTTCTCACGGGGGCCAGCAAGAGGTCATTGTCCACATTGGAACCAATGACATAGGAAGGGAAGGTGGAGATTCTGAAGGGATATTACAGAGAGTTAGGCAGAAATTTAGAAAGGAGGTCCTCGAGAGTAGTAATATCTGGATTACTCCTAGTGCTACGAGCTAGTGAGGGCAGGAATAGGAGGATAGAGAAGATGAATGCATGGCTGAGGAGCTGGTGTATGGGAGAAGGATTCACATTTTTAGATCATTGGAATCTCTTTTGGGGTAGAAGTGGCCTGTACAAGAAGGACAGATTGCACCTAAATTGGAAGGGAACTAATATACTGGCAGGGGAATTTGTAAGAGCTGCTCAGGAGGATTTAAACTAGTAAGGTGGAGTCAAATAGTCGGGCAGGCAGGGACAAGGTAGGACTAATAAATTAAACTGCATTTATTTCAATGCAAGGGGCCGAACAGGGAAGGCAGATGAACTCAGGGCATGGTGAGGAACATGGGACTGGGATATCATAGCAATTACAGAAACATGACTCAGGGATGGGCAGAACTGGCAGCTTAATGTTCCAGGATACAAATGCTACCAGGAAGGATAGAAAGGGAGTCAAAAGAGGAAGGGGAGTGACATTTTTGATAAGGGATAGCATTACAGCTGTGCTAAGGGAGGATATTCCCGGAAATGCATTCAGGGAATTTATTTGGGTGGAACTGAGAAATACGAAAGGGATGATCACCTTATTGGGATTGTATTATAGACCCCCTAATAGTCAGAGGGAAATTGAGAAACAAACTTGTAAGAAGATTTCCGCTATCTGAAAGTATAATAGGGTGGTTATGGTAGAGGATTTTAACTTTCCAAACATAGACTGGGACTGCCATAGTGTTAAGGATTTAGATGAAGAGGAATTTGTTAAGTGTGTACAAGACAATTTTCTGATTCAGTATGTGGATGTACCGAGTAGAGAAGGTTCAAAACCTGACCTACTCTTGGGAAATAAGGCAGGGCAGGTGACTGAGGTGTCAGTGGGGGAGCACTTTGGGGCCAGCGACTATAATTCTATTAGATTTAAAATAGTGATGGAAAAGGATAGATCAGATCTAAAAGTTGAAGTTCTAAATTGGAGAAAGGCCAATTTTGATGGTATTAGGCAAGAACTTTCGAAAGCTGATTGGGGGCAATTGTTCGCAGATAAAGGGACAGCTGGAAAATGGGAAGCCTTCAGAAATGAGATAACGAGAATCCAGAGAAAGTATATTCCTGTTAGAGTGAAAGGAAAGGCTGGTAGGTATAGGGAATGCTGGATGATGAAAGAAATTGAGGGTTTGGTTCAGAAAAAGAAGGAAGCATATGTAAGGTATAGACAGGATAGATCGAGTGATTCATTAGAAGAGTATAAAGGAAGTAGGACTTTACTTAAGAGGGAAATCAGGAGGGCAAAAAGGGGACATGAAATATCTTTGGCAAATATAATTAAGGAGAATCCAAAGAGTTTTTACAAATACATTAAGTTCAAAAGGGTAACTAGGGAGAGAATAGGGCCCCTCAAAAATCAACAAGGTGGCCCTTGTGTGGAGCAGCAGAAAATGGGGGAGATACTACATGAGTATTTTGCATCCGTATTTACTGTGCAAAAGGATATGAAAGAAATAGACAGTAAGAAAATATATGGTGACATCTTGCAAAATGTCCACATTAC
Organism: Chiloscyllium punctatum; assembly: GCF_047496795.1. NCBI lineage: Eukaryota > Metazoa > Chordata > Chondrichthyes > Orectolobiformes > Hemiscylliidae > Chiloscyllium > Chiloscyllium punctatum. Next base: position 63,107,008 of record NC_092775.1, read on the forward strand.
AGAGGAGGAAGTGCTGGATGTCTTGAAACGGGTAAAGGTGGATAAATCACCGGAACCCGATCAAGTTTACCCGAGAACTCTGTGGAAAGCTAGAGAAGTGATTGCTGGGTCTCTTGCTGAGATATTTGTATCATCAATAGTCACAGGAGAGGTGCCAGAAGACTGGAGGTTGACTAAGAAGGGTGGTAAGGACAAGTCAGGGAACTATGGACCAGTGAGCATGATGTCAGTGGTGGGCAAGTTGTTGGAGAGAATCTTGAGGGACAGGATGTACATGTATTTGGAAATGCAAGGACTGATTAGGGATAGTCAACATGGTTTTGTGCATGGGAAATCATGTCTCACAAACTTGATTGAGTTTTTTGAAGAAGTAACAAAGAGGATTGATGAGGGCAGAGCAGTAAATGTGATCTATATGGACTTCAATAAGGCGTTCAACAAGGTTCCCCATGGGACACTGATTAGCAAGGTTAGATCTCACAGAATACAGGAAGAACTAGCCATTTGGATACAGAACTGGCTCAAAGGTAGAAGACAGAGGGTGGTGGTTTTTCAGACTGGAGGCCTGTGACCAGTGGAGTATCATGAGGATCGGTGCTGGGTCCTCTACTTTTTGTCATTTACATAAATGATTTGGATGTGAGCTTAAGAGGTACAGTTAGTAAATTTGCCGATGACACCAAAATTGGAGGTATAGTGGACAGCAAAGAGGGTTACCTCAGATTACAACTGGACCTTGACCAGATGGGCCAATGGGCTGAGAAGTGACAGATGGAGTTTAATTCAGATAAATGCGACGTGCTGCATTTTGGGAAAGCAAATCTTAGCTGGACTTATACACTTAATGGTAAGGTCCGAGGGAGTGTTGCTTAACAAAGAAACCTTGGAGTGCAGGTTTATAGCTCCTTGAAAGTGGAGTCACAAGTAGATAGGATAGTGAAGAAGGTGTTTGGTATGCTTTCCTTTATTGGACAGAGTATTGAGTACAGGAGTTGGGAGGTCATGTTGCGGTTGTACAGGACATTGGTTGGGCCACTGTTGGAATATTGCGTGCAATTCTGGTCTCCATTCTATTGGAAAGGTGTTGTGAAACTTGAAAGTGTTCAGAAAAGATTTACAAGGATGTTGCCAGGTTGGAGGTTTTGAGCTATAGGGAGAGGCTGAACAGGCTGGGGCTGTTTTCCCTGGAGCGTCGGAGGCTGAGGGGTGACTTTATAAGGTTTACAAAATTATGAGTGGCGTGGATAGGATAAATCGACAAAGTCTTTTCCCTGGGGTCTGGGAGTCCAGAACTAGAGGGCATAGGTTAAGAGTGAGAGGGGAAAGATATAAAAGAGACCCAAGGGGCAACTTTTTCACACACAGAGTGGTATGTGCATGGTATGAGCTGCCAAAGGAAGTGGTGGAGGCTGGTATAATTGCAACATTTAAGAGGCATTTGGATGGATATATGAATAGGAAGGGTTTGGAGGGATATGGGCCGGGTGCTGGCAGGTGGGGCTAGATTGGGTTGGGATATCTGGTTGACATGGACGTGTTGGACCTAAGACTCTGTTTCTGTGCTGTACATCTCTATGACTCTATGCCTCTATCCCACTGTATCAAGGACTTTAATAAACTCTCATATATATGATGTGAATTCTGACTGTTCATATTACTAAGAACCAGTTCTATTTTGAATTTTCTGCAAGATAGGTTCTTTGGAACAGTGGTCCAATGCATCCAACCACAGTGAGGATTCTCATTGTTGAGGCCATGGTGAAGAGACATTGTCAAGGAACAGATGCAGCAACAAGCCCAGGATAATCAGCAACCTTCAGCAGCTACTAAGCAGCCTCCAAATGGAGAAAACTCAGCTGAAGATCCCCACAGGATGTGAAGGAGGAACAGGAGGCCCAGAGCTTACCATCCTCGATAGCATTTCCTTCAGATGAGTATGGTACAGAATTACCACACGCTTAGCATGTCCTGAGACACTTTCACAGATTTGTGTCATCTGCTGGAACAGGACTTGCAAACTGAAGGGGTGGGGGGTGGGGGGTAACTTCCCATGCCATGAGACCATCAGAGTGACAACTGCACTAAAAAGTTTTTAAAAAGGAAATGGTTTTAGCAAAGTTTCATGAACCTAGTGCAGAATACATAAAATTGTCTGAACTGAAACTTAGTTTTTGTCAGAAGCTACTGAAAAACCAATCTACCCAGTCAGGAGCAATGGATTTGTGAATGAACTGGAGAAAGTTCACCCTCTCAGTCAGTCAAAGGACAAAACAGCAAAGATAAACTGTAGAGAAACATTCAGACATCAAGAACTTAAAGAGGTGTACAACATTTGCTACTGTTGAAGATATAAGACAACATTAAACAACTATGATCACCAGTTAAAACCTTTATCCTCATAGGACTTCTATCTTCCTTCTGTGCTGGGCCTAGCCTTTCTTAGCCTTGTATCTGTATGTTTGATGTTGAATCTTTTAATTTTCTTGGATATAAAAAAAGCTCTTTCTTTTACAGAAGAAAATCATACAATCAGTTCCTTAATATTAAAATATATCCTGGGTAACAATGTTTTTATTAAAAAGAGATGTAACTTCACATCAATTAAACATAAATCTTTGTGAGACCAACCTGAGGAGGGTGAAAAGAATGAAGAACCCTTTTACACCTGGTCACTATGACCATAGACTTTTAATATTCCAAGCTTTGTATCACTTAACTTTGTGATTATCTCATCTTACTCTTTATGCTTTCAATGTTGCCAGTATCCTGCGGCGAATATTTGACCTTTGTTTCTTAAATTTAATAATCACCTTAATTTTTGTGACAGTGGAGCTTGGTTTGTTTAAATTCTTCTATTTTCATATTTCTTTCATTTACGGAATGGCAGCTTTGCTAGTTCAGCCAGCGTTTATTGCAATCTTTAACTGTGTGGGAGCAGATAGTGCTAAGTTTGAGATCCACTAAGATATCTGTAAAGATGTTAACAAAACATTATTGAGATCGAAACAAATTGTGAATGGTACAAACAGAACATGTCATAAATCAAGTGACATTTTAAAACCAGTCCATAAGCACTTAATTTAAACAATTTCTTTCCCTGATTCCTAATAAATTCTTAATGTTATAAGCAGAACTTGTCACAGCTAGCATTGCAATTGAATAAATATGACTACACAAGAAGTGAACATCATGCACCATGTGTTTTAACATTTATCAAATAATAAGTCAACCTTGCTTTGGAGATATTTATCATATCATGTGACAAAGTTCACATAATTTCTGTTTAATAAAGAATCAAATTCTTAAGCTTGGAATGACTGAGCATTTTCTATATGGGCCTTAAATATGTGGCCAATGGAACAGTGACGCACATATACAGATTAAATCAACAAGGTCACATTATTGGCAAGAGCACTTTCCAAACCTCCAGGGTCACAAGACATGCCAATAAATCAGAAATACAAATGCCAAAAGGAGCTGGGTGTCACAGTGAGCAGGGACATATCAGCCAAATGTCAGCACTCTTTTCTAAACTCATTGTTTATATATTCCAGTTGTGGAAAGTATTTGTTTCAGATGATTGTTTAATGATAATTATTCAATTATTGCCCATATTTTGACTCTGCCACCAACATTGCTCACCATCCCACCTTTTCCTCTTACTCAAGAATCTGTACCTAGGTACCAATGTAGCTTCGATAGTGCTGTAAGTGGCAACATGTAAACTTTTCATTGTACTCATGTGAGTACACGGCAAAAAGATAATTCACTTCAATTCAGTTCAATTCAATTTATATGACTTCAGTGAATGGACCCAAAACATAAACAGTGTCGTGTAATGTAATGCACTACTGTTTGGCATGGCCCAACTGGTACGACACTTGCCTCCAAGTTAAAAGATTGTGGATTCCAATTACTTTCTAGAAGTTGTGCACGTGCACCAAGGCTAATGCTACAATGCAATATTGAGGGATTGTTATAATGTTGGAGGCGCCAACTTTTGCATAAGCAAGGTCCCACCTTTCCTCAGGTAGATGTGTCATAGGAGATTTCACAAGGGGATTTATTCTCAGTCTTCTGCCCAATATTTATCTCCCATTCAATATCGCAGATTAACTGGACATTATCTTACTGTTGCTTGTGAGGGGTTGCTGGGAGTAATTTGGCTGCTGCTTTTCCTACATGACAACAATGATTGCATTTTAAAAGTATTTTGTGTCATCCTGTAGTCACAAAAAACACTGCATAAACCTTAACCCTAATATATTTTACATATTTTGAACTCTTTTAAATACAAAACAAAAATCAAATAGCTTCACAAAACAGAAAGAAGCTATTTGTTGACATATGATGAATTAAGACTGCTCTGTCAGTCAGGATGCTTGTTGTCATTTCTTGCTTTTACTCCATTTTTCTTGAGAGCTTTCTCAAACAATGATCCACATATGCTGTTTTGAAACTTCTAATCAACCCAACATCCCTTGTTTGATTGGATTTCCTGTCGGTGATTTACAGATTCTGGAAACATTTTATTTTAAAAATATATTCTCCTTACACTGTCGAGACGCCTGCTTCTAATTTTAAGTTAAAGATCACATAACACCAATTTATAATCCAACAGGTTTATTTGGAAGTCCAAGCTTTCAGAGCACTGTTCCTTCACTAGGGCGCTAGTGGGACAGGATCATAAGACACAGAATTGATGGTAAAAGATCAAAGTATGCGATGTATTGAATAAACCTAGATAGCTGTTAAGTCTTAATTACTTCAAATGGGTTGCAGGTTTCAATTATTTAAATGTAAATCCCAGAACTCCTTTCAAGTCACATTCCCAAGATAACTTACGGTTTTATAAAAAAGTGACATCTCAGCTCAGACATTGCATTCTAACAGTGTGAGGTTAGAATCTGTCTATTCCAACCTTGAGTAAGACTATAGGCAGTCAGTCCATGTGACATTTTATAAGTTCCTACTTTGGAAATGGAACCAGTCTGACTCAAGGTTGGAATACAGACAAACTCTAACCTCACAGCTTTAATGCATTGCCTGAGCTGACATGTCACTTTTTTTTAATAGAACCTTGTTATCTTGAGAATGTGACTTAACAGAAGTTCTGGGATTTACATATTAACGAATCAAAACCTGCAACACATTTGAAGTAATTAAGACTTAATAACAATCTCAGTTAGTTCAATACATCACATACTTTGGGGGGAAGGTAGCAAAGAGTACAATAGGTGAATGGGGGTGGGGATGGAGTTGATAGGTCAGAGATGAGGGTGGAGCGGATAGGTGGGAAGGGAGATAGGCAGGTAGGACAGGTCATGAGGACAGTGCTGAGCTGGAAGGTTGGAACTGGGCTAAGGTAGTGGGAGGGGAAATGAGGAAACTGGTGAAGTCCACGTTGATGCCCTGGAGTTGAAGTGTTCCGAGGTGGAAGATGAGACATCCTTCCTCCAGGTGTCGGGTGGTGAGGGAGCAGCAGTGGAGGAGGCCCAGGACTGCATGTCCTCAGCAGAGTAGGAGGGGGAATTAAAATGTTGGGCCACGGGGCGGTGGGGTTGATTGGTGCGGTTGTCCTGGAACTGTTCTCTAAAGCACCCTGCAAGGAGGCGTCCAGTCTCCCCAATGTAGAGGAGACCGCATTGGGAGCAATGGATACAATAAGTGACATTGGTGGATGTGCAGGTGAAATTTTGATGGATGGATATGTCAGTCCTTCGATACCAGTAATGTTTCATAAACCTTTGTTGCACTCTTTCCATAGTCAGAACATCCTTCCTCAGGTAAGGAGACCAAAACTGCACACAATATTCCAGGTGTGATCTCAGCAAGGCCCTGTACAATTGTAATCTGTGCTTCTGTACTTGAACTCTCTCGCTATGTAGACCATAACATCATTTGCCTTCTTCAGTGCCTGCTGCATCTGCATGCTTTCCTTTGGTGACTGGTGTACAATGATACACACATCTTGTTATATCTCTTCCTTTCCCACTCTTAATAACTATTCAGATAATAAGCTGCCTTCCTGTTTTAGCCATAAAGTAGATAACCTCATATTTATCCTCACTACACTTCCATCAGTCCCTTGAGGAAACCACAGACCTTACGTTATGCAATGGGCAATACGGTACTTAGTATTGAGAAGCAACACCCTATTAAATGAAATATCAAGGAATGAATTGTGCTATAAAAATCTGTAAAATTGCTCCACACTAACAATTGCATTGCACCTGTCAATCAATTTCTTGATAAAATGTTGTGGGAAGACCTCAAGGATTAGTTCAATAAACCTGAGAATAGTCTTTGTATATACTCATACTGCTGAAAGCAATTTTGTCCACAGGGAAGGAGTTTGGGTCATTGTTATTAAAGCCACATCCCCTGAAGCTCAGTCTCAGGGACTCAATCTGGTCATGAAAGGCCTGACAGAGCTTTTCCCCTGTGGATTTAAGCATATACTACGTATTAATAACACAGAAATCCACAGCTCCAAGGCACCAGCTCATATAATAGACAAGTAATCCCTGACAAAATAAGAAGCAGGCCCCAAGGATATTTATATCTATTTATCTTATGTTAATGACCTGATATGTGACTGCACCTGATATGTGTGTGTTTGTGTGTGCAAACATACACTTGTGTGTCTTTACATGTGCATCTAAGTGTGTTCATAATATATAAATAGAAATAATTGTGTGTGTAAGTATGCTTATATGTACGCATGCATACGTATATATATATATATCTATATCTATATATAAGCATCTAGAGCATCTATTTGCGTGCATGCATGTACATTTGTGCGTACGTGTATGTGTGTGTACATGTATGTGTGCATATATGGATGCATATGTGTCTCCTTATTGATACAGATTTTTCCCAGAGAAAACACACAGGATAATGCTTCTGCCCTTCCTTAAAACAGAACATTATATTACCAACATTAAATGTTTTATATTAAAATATCAGACGAGATTTTATGATGATGTTTATCGTAATGTAGGGAGGTTTGACAAGCTCATTTGCATAAGTCCCCATTTTCTTGTACAGCTTGGTGCCTCATGTTTAAGTGAACCTTCTTCTCTTCAGAGTGTAGTAATGCAGCAATAACCTTGGGTAGGAATGGGGAGGAGGTGATGAATAGCAGGAGGTCAAAGAGATGAAACTTGTGAATACCATCAAGTGACTCCAGGAACATGTCAAGCCATATGAGGCCAGAATTGAGCGCAACCAAAGTGGCATTCAAGGCTTCTAATACAACATATTTCAATAGCTTCTAAATATAGGAGCTGGAATGAATCAGCATGGATCTGTTAGTTTGCAGTGCATGTCAAGGTTTCCAAGACATGGCTGTACATGATTGCAGTTAAATACAGGTACAACAACTTGTATTTATACATCATTTTCAATACAATCAAACATCCTGAAGTAATTCACCAAATGAAAGTCAGAAAAAGATTGATACCAAGCCAAAGGGGACATTAGAACAATGATCAAAAACTTCACCAGAACTTTAAGTTTTCAGTTAGAATCATAGACATATACAGCATGGAAACAGACCCTTCGGTCCAACTCGTCCATGCCGACCAGATATCCCACACCTGCTAGCACCTGGCCCATATCCCTCTAAACCCCTCCTATTCATATGCCCATTCAAGTTCCATTTAAATGTTATAATTGTACCAGCCTCCACAACTTCCTCTGGCAGCCCAGTCCACACATGCACCACCCTCTGTGTGAAATTGTTGCCCCTTAGGTCTCTTTTATATCTTTCCCCACTCACCCTAAACCTATGCCTGGACTCCCCATCCCAGAGAAAAGACTGTCTATTTATCCTATCCATGCCCCTCATGATTTTATAAACCTCTGTAAGGTCACTCCTCCGCCTCTGACGCTCAAGGAAAAACAGCCCCAGCCTATTCAGCCTCTCCCTATAGCTCAAATCCTCCAACCCTGGCAACATCCTTGAAAATCTTTTCTGAACCCTTTCAAGTTTCACAACATCCTTCCAATAGGAAGGAGACCAGAATTGCACACAATATTCCAAAAATGGCCTAACCAATGTCCTGAACAGCTGCAAAATGACCTCCCAACTCCTGTACTCAATACTCTGACCAATAAATGAAAGCATACCAAACGCCTTTTCCACTATCTTATCTATCTGCAACTCAACTTTCAAAGACCTATGAACCTGCACTCCAAGGTCTCTTTGTTCAGCAACACTCCCTAGGACCTTACCATGAAGTGTATAAGTCCTGCTAAGATTTGCTTTCCCAAAATGCACCACTTCACATTTATCTGAAATTAACTCCATCTGCCACTTCTCAGCCCATTGGCCCATCTGATCAAGATCCCATTATAATCTGAGGTAACCTTCTTCGCTGTCCACTACACCTCCAATTTTGGTGTCATCTGCAAACTTGCTAACTATACACCTTATGCTCACATCCAAATCATTTATATAAATGATGAAAAGTAGAGGACCCAGTACCGATCCTTGTGGTACTCCACTGGCCTCCAGTCTGAAAAACAACCCTCCACCACCACCCTCTGTCTTCTACCTTTGAGCCAGTTCTGTATCCAAATGGTGAGTTCTCCCTGTGTTCTATGAGATCTAACCTCGCTAACCAGTCTCCCATGGCAACCTCTTCAAATGCCTTACTGAAGTCCATATAGATCACATGTACTACTCTGCCCTTATCAATCTTCTTTGTTACTTCTTCAAAAAACTCAATAAAAATTGTGAGACATGATTTCCCACACACAAAGCCATGTTGACTATCCCTAATCAGTCCTTGCCTTTCCAAATACATGTACATTCTGTCCCTCAAGATTTCCTCCAACAACTTGCCCACCAATGATGTCAGGCCCACTGGTCTATAGTTCCCCGGCTTGTCTTTACCGCCCTTCTTAAACAGTGGCACCACGTTAGCCAATCTCCAGTCTTCTGGCACCTCACCTGTGACTATTGACGATACAAATATTTCAGTAGGAGGCCCAGCAATCACTTCCCTAGCCTCCCACAGATGTCTAGGGTGCACCTGATCAGGTCTTGGGGATTTATCCCACTTTATGCGTTTGAAGACATCCAGCACTTCCTCCTCTGTAATATAGACACTTTTTAAGATGTCACCATCTACTTCCCTACATTCTATATCTTCCATGTGTACAATGACATCCTGCTGGGCCCTCTCCCCCTTGAGAACATTCTGCACCCTCTCTGAGATATCCTTGGTCCTGGCATTAGGGAGGCAAACACATCATTCTGATTCTTCACTGCTGGCCACAGAAATATCTGTATGTGCCTCTGACTGGAGAGTCCCCCAACACAATCGATCTCTTGGAACCCGACTTATCCCTCATTGCATTAGAGCCAGTCTCAATCACAGAAAATTGACTGTGCGTGCGATATTCCCCTCGGAATCCATAACCCCCAATAGTTTCCAAAACAGCATATTTGTTTGAAATAGGGATAGCCACAGAAGACTCCTGCACTACCTGCTTACCTTTCATACCTTTCCTGGAGGTAACCCATCCATATGACAGTATCTGCGACTTTTCTCTCTTCCTATAACTGCCATCCATCACACCCTTTTGCTCTTATAAATTGCCTCTAAGTATTGCTCCAACCGATCCATTCGATCTGATAGGATTCGCAATCAACGGCATTTATTGCAGATATAATCTTCAGTAACCCGTAAACTCTTCATAAACTCCCACATCCGACAAAAAAGAGCATATCACTACTAAGGTCCATTTTTGCTTCTTCCAATTTGCAGACGCAGAAAATAGCACCATGTTATTCCTCAACAAAACACTGCTCCAGGGTAACTTAATACTTATGGCTTTTTGAAATATATATTAAAAGTTGGAGAGAAAGGTGAAAAGTTTCAGGAAGAGAATTCCAGAGCTTAGAGCCTAGATAATTTTAGTTGAAACTTCCAATAATAGGATATGAAATAATATGGAGTGTGGAGGAGGCACAGGGCACAATGGGGCTCAAGTTGAAAGAATGCAGAGCTCACAGGATTGTAAGGATAGCAAGTTCTGGAGTCACAGAGGGATAAGGTTATGGACTGATCTAAACACAAAAATTATAGGTTTGAAATTGAATCATTGCTTTACCAGCAGCAAACAAAGGTCAGTGAGCAAAGGAATACTTATTGAATAGGATATGTTCAAGATTGGGATAAAGTGGATGCTGTTACCAGAACACATGAATATCAAAACTATGAAGTTAGCAAGACTTTGAGGAACATTTCTCTTTCCAATATCCTACCTATTATTCATTCTAATTTTCAAAACATAGTCCACAGTAGTGGTATAACCGGCTACCACAACGTGCCAATTTTCAGTTTCACACTCAAATAATGATTATTAACAGGATCCCGGCCTAAAAGTCTTTGTAACACTGAAGATATTTGTCAAGCTGGGTACTTCAGTATTGCTACATATATATCCATTAAATCAGTGGAATATTTTTGAAGCTAAACGGGTTCAGAGAAAATTGCTTCATTTCCAATCCAAAATGAGAATCTAGTTTTCCTCATTGTGTGTGGTCTCTGGCACTTTGCAGTGGACAATAAAAACTAAATCAGAGTTTCTAAATCTCAATGCATTTGAAAAACAGCCATCATATAATCAAGAAGTGACAGGTAAAACTTATGAGTATTTTCTCCACATTAGATGACAGCAGCACCCAATATATTTAATATCTGAAACCATAAAATAAGCAGTAAAATGGTATTTGGACAGAGACATTGAAGGACCGTTTTGTGGCTAAGTGCAATTGTTTGAAGTCACAAATTTGTGGTCAAGTCAATTTGCCAAATAAATGCAAGGCGCTCCAAGGATATGTGTTCCTTCATGGAAGTGGAGATAAGGCTGACAATGATATCAAACTGGGATGAAATGGTTCAAAAATGAAGAGATCATAATTCCTGAAGGTTGATGTTAAGTTAGATGAAGCAAGAAGTAAATGTTCCAACAAATGTATGCTTTATACTGAGTATTTCATCAAGTCATACAGTCCTACAGCATGGAGACAGGCCCTTCAGCCCAAACTGGTCCATGCCATCCAAAATGTCCAACCGCACTAAATCCATTTCCCTGCACTTGACCCATACTCTTTTAAACCTTTTCTATCCATGTGTTTGCCCAAATGCCTTTTAAATGTTAATGTACCCGCTTCAACCACTTGCACTGGCAGCTCATTCCATATGTGTACCACCCTTAGTGTTAAAAAGCTGCCCCTCAGGTTCACTTTTATTCTTTCCCCTCTAACCTTAAACTGATGCCCTCCAGTCCTCGATTCCTCAACCCTGGGAAAAAGACTAAGTGCACTCACCTGTCCATGCCTCTCATGATCTTATACACTTCTATAAGATCCCCCCTCAGTCTCCTACACTCAAAAGAAAAATGTCCTAGCTTGTCCAACCTCTCCCTAAAGCTCAGGTCATTGAGTCCTGGCAACATCTTTGTAAATTTGTTCTGCACTCTTTCCAGTTTAATAATATCTTTCCCATAGCAAGGTGACTAAATCTGAACACGATAGGCCAAGTGCAGCCTCACCAATGTCCTGTACAAATGTAACAAAACTTCCCAACTTCTATATTCATTGCCCTGACTGATGAAGGCCAGTGTGCCAAAAGCCTTCTTTACTGCCCTGTCTACCTGTGACTCCACTTTCAGAGAACTGTGCACCTGAACTCCAAGGTATCTATGTTCCATTGCACTCCTTAAGGCCCTAACATTCACCATGAAACTCCAACCTTGATTCGACTTCCCAAAATGCAAGACCTCACACTTATCTATATTCAACTCCATTTATCATTTCTCAGTCCACTCCCCCTGCTGATCAAGTTCCTGTTACAATTTCTGATAACCTTCCTCACTGTCCACGATAATTCCTCTTTTAGTGTCACCTGCAAACTTACTAATCATGCTTTATACATTCTCATCCAAATCATTGATATAGATAACAAACAGTAATGGGCCCAGCACCAACCCCTGAGACACTCCACTAGTCACAGGCCTCCAGACCAATTCGCATTCTTCCACTATTACCTTCTGCCTTCTACCACCAAACCAATTGTGTATCCAACTTGCCAGTTCCCCCTAGCTTCCATGTGATCTAACATTCCAGAGCAGCCTACCATGTGGAACCTTATCAAAGGCCTTACTGAAATCCATATTGACCACCCTGCCCTTATCAACCTTCTTGGTTACTTCATCAAAGAACACTAACAAATTTGTGAGGCATGATCTCCCACGCACAAAGCCATGCTGACTACTCTTAATCAGACAAAGTCTTTCCAAATGCATGTATATATTATCTCAGAATCTTCTCAAGCAACTTACCTACAACAAATGTGAAACTTACTAGTCTATTCTTGCCAGGTTTTTCTTTACAGCCCTTCTTGAATAAGGGCACAACATTTGCTACCCTCCAGTCTTCCAGAACCTCACCCATGGCTAATGATGATGCAAAAATATCAGCCCCCATAATTTCTTTTCTAGCCTCTTGCAGTGTTCTTCGATATAGCTGGTCAGGACCAGGAGCTGTATTCATCTTCAGACATTCTAATACATCTAACTCCTCCTCTACTGTGATATGGACTGCCCCCAAGATATGACCACTAACTTCCCCAAGTTCCCAAGGCTTCATGTCTTTCTCCACGGTAAACATAAAGGAGAAATATTCATTGAGGATCTTGCTCATCTCCTGCAGTTCCATACATATGTCTCCACTATGGTCCCTGAGGGGTCCTATTCTCTCTCTCATTATTTAGTGGTTAGCACTGTTGCCTCCACACAGACAGTCACCTCGGGTGACTGTGTGGAGTTTGCACATTCTCCCTGTGTCTGCGTGGGTTTCCTCTGGGTGCTCCAGTTTCCTCCCATAGTCCAAAGATGTGCAGGTCAGGTGAATTGGCCATGCTAAATTGCCCATAGAGTTAGGTGCATTAGAGGGAAATGGGTCTGGGTGGGTTACTCTTCGGAGGGCCGGTGTGGACTTGTTGGGCCGAAGGGCCTGTTTCCACATTGGAGGGAATCCAATCTCATCTAATCTTTAATATACTTAAAGAACCTCTTTGGATTCACCCTAACCTTCTCAGCCAAGGCTATATCTTGCCCTCTTTTTACCC